>NC_134856.1:87184807-87822307 GCF_049852395.1 Peromyscus maniculatus bairdii | reverse complement strand
TTAAAAAGATTTGCAAAATATAAAATTATTCCACTCTTTTCACTGATTATGTTCATGTACTGGAAGGTACTCTTCACACTACTGGAAGAGAAACGTAACCACCAACCCAACTACAAATGCTGCAATCTTCATTGGTGACCCGCCTGCATGATTTGCTGGCGTGATAGTGGCACAAACACTGTGGGAGTAACCAACCACTATCTGATTGGAGTTAAGGTCCATTCCATGAGATGGAACCCATGCCTGACACTGCTCAGGTGGCCAAGAACCTGAGACTAGATAGGCCCTGGACCAAGGGAAAAACAAAATACTACTATTCTACTAAAGCAGTGATTCTCAAGCTTTGGGTCATTACTCCTTTGGGGATCACATATCAGATATAATGAATATCAGATATCTACATTATGGTGCATAACAATAGAAAATTACTGTTATGAAGTATCAATGAAATAATTTTATGGTTGAGGGTCACCACAACATGTGGAACTGTATTAAAGGGTCACAGCAGTAGGGAGGTTGAGAACCACTGTACTAAAGGAACATAGGAATAAAAATGACTCCTAACAGCATTCTGCTGTATCTATTATCCAGTGCCTCACTCAACTATCATTAGAGAAGTTTCCTCCTACAGCAAATGGGAACAAATACAGAGACCCACAACTGGACAGTATGTGCAGACAGTGAGAGAGAGACCTTGGAACACTCACTCCTAAATGGGATACCTTCATCAGATCCAGCCCTCAGGGTTTAAGGAGCCACGCAGAATAGAAAAAAAGAAAGATTATAAGAGCCAGAAGGGATGGATGACACCAAGCAAACAGTGTCTTCCAGACACAGTAGAACTAAAGCACATATGAACTCACAGAGACTTTGGCAGCATGCACCCATCCCTAACCAATCGATAACTTCCTACAATGGAAAAATTAGTTTTCTCCAATGGAGTCACCCTGGGTATACAAACCACACTTAAGGGCAAGTCCCATAACCACCAGTAGATGGCCAACACAAAACAAACTCAATGGTATTTTTGGAGATTTTATGTCTCATAATTGCTTTGTTTTGGCATTTTTTATTTTACTGGTCTTTTGCTTGTATAGTACGGTTTTCGATTTTGTGTTTTTATGGGTTTTGTTTTTATGTGTATGTCTCTGTGAATATATGTTTCTCATGATTTTTTTCTGTTGTTTGTTTGTTTATCCTTTTTTAACTTGCCTGTTTGTTTTCTAAAGACAGAAAGAAAGAAAGCCTGTAGTTGGATGGGTGCAGAGGTGGAGAAGGTCGGGGAGAAAATGAGGGAGGGAAAACCACAATCAGAATACATTGTATGAAAAATATTTATTTTCAATTAAAAAATAAAGTAATGCCATTTTTCACTATTTTTGTATTTAAATAACACAATCATCATAAGATATTTTATTATAATACTTTCCCTGTATATATGTATGGTTCTCTGATGTACTTAATAACTTACTTATTTTAAGATGAGTCTTGCTATGTCACCCAGGATAGCTTCAAATTTACAGTATACCTGCCTAATTTCTCAGCTTTGTATGTGTGTGTGTGTGTGTCTGTCTGTCTGTCTGTGTCTCTGTGTATGTATGCACGCTTACGTATGCACCCGTGCATAAGCTCCTGTGTATGTGAATGCAGAGGCTATAGGTAAACATCTTCATACTTAAGTCTCTCTCAACTTTATTTTTTGAAACGGTCTCTCACTAAACCTGAAGCTCACCAATTCATCTAGAGTGGCTGCTCAGCAAGCCCTGAGGACCTCCTACTTCCACTTTGCTGTCACTGGGATTACAGGCATGCACCACCATGCTCGACTTTTAATGCAGGGGCTGGATCTAACTCAGTTCCCCATATTACAAGGCAAGGACTTTATTCACTTAGATACCTTCACAATCTCTCGGATTTAGTTTTTCATGGCATATATTGACAGGCACAATCCATACAGGCGAGACCTTGTGCTAGCTTACTTTCCATTGCTACTATAAAATACTCTGACCAAAAACAATTTAGGAAAAGAAAATGTTTAGCTTAAATTTCCAGATCACATCCTATCATTGAGGCTGTGGGAAGTCATGACAGGAACTTGAAGCAGAAACCATAAAGGAACACTGCTTGCTTGCTCATTTGTTGGCTCATTCACGCTCACAGTCATCTGGCTTCCATATAAATATATATGCCACCTGCCCAGATACCACCCACAGTGGACTGGGCCATCCTACATCACTTAAGACAATCAAGATCATTGCTCACAGACATGCCCACAGACCAACCTGATTTAGACAGCTATTCAACCAAAACTCTTTTCTCAGGTGATTCTAGGTTGTGTGAAGTTGAGAGTTAATGCTAACTAGGACAACTCCTTTGGGATCGTCACCAATTTCCCAGTGCCTGGGGATTTGGCTCAGAAGGTGAAGTACTTGCAGGTCAAGAGTACACCATTGTCTAAATGACCTTTTCACGCTGTTTATTCATCTCCAGATAAAGGACCTGAGACAAATCCCCAGCATCCATGTCAAAAGCCAAGCATGGTGACATGCAGTTATACTCCCAGTTCTGGGGACACAGGAACAGAAGGTTCTCTCAAGCTCACTGGGCAGCTAGTCTTAGCAAATCTGTGAGCTCCAGGTTCTATGAGAGACCCTGTCTCAAAAATTAAGGTGGAAAAAGAACAGCATAGTGATAACACTAACTGACATGCCAGTGTGGACAGGGGAAATTCCACACGGTCCCACCCCAAGATGAAGAGCTACACATGGTCAAAGCTCCTGAGAAAGCTACTACATAGGATGTCTAATCTCCAATCCCAAGTGGTCAGACCTGGACACAAGTACACACAAGCAATGTCAATTGGACTCAGTAGGTTGTACACACACACACACACACACACACACACACACACACACACACACGTAACGATAATAATTAAAGAAGAGACTGCATTTTGGAGGGGGAACACTGGGAGTAGTTTGAGCAGGTGGAGGAAGTAATCTAGATACAGTGGTCATGTACAAAGTGCTCAAAAAAATTAAAAAACAAACAATAAGGTGAAGAGCAATACCAGAAGATACACAACACCTATTTAGCCTCTACTCACACATACACACAGGAACACAAATGCACACATATACTGCATGTATGCCCATACACACTTACACACAAATAATTTTCTAGAGTGCAAAGGGTTCCTGAGGGAGACTTCTTTGGGAACCACTAAGTAAAAGAAACAGCAATCTGTAGGAAGACTAGGAGGACAAATCTACAATTGGTTGTTTGACCTTGAATAATCCATTCAACCTCTCTGGCATCCTCTGCAATGAAGATGCTAGACCAAATGTGCTCCAAATCCACCACCCCCTCTTTATTTCTGTTGGTTTTTCAAGACCAAGTTTCTCTGTGTACACCTAGCTGTCCTGGAACTCACTCTGTAGACCAGGCTGGCCTTGAACTCAGAGATCTGCCTGCCTCTGTCTCCTGAGTGCTGGGATTAAAGGTGTGTGCCATCACCACAGTGCTCCCTTCATCTCTTAGACCTCATTCTTGGTTCTTTCTCAGGCAGAGATATGAACTGAAAGTTCAATGGAGTCGAAGGCCCTTCCTGAAACCTGGCTCCCTGAGTGCACCAAGGGAATGCCAATGGGGAGGGTTTGCAGGCTAAAAATAACTGCCCTAAGACCTGGGGGTCAGAGGGTTCCTCTCAGGGCTGGAAAAGGAATGATGTCAGTGCCTGGAACAGTCAGCATTCCTGGGCAGCTCAGGTCTGTGGGTGACTGCTCAGGAATTCATGATCCTTTTGTGCCTCCAGAAATGTCAACACTATCTCTGCCTGCGCTCAAAGTATCTGTGTGTGTGTGTGTGTGCGTGTGTGTCTACACTTCATCAAATTGGAGAAGTAATCCGATTTAGGCTCTAACATCCTTTCCCGGAAAGACTCACAGAAAAACAAAGCTCAAGTCTTGTTTTTCAGTACCCACCCCTTAGCCCTGCAACCTCAGCTGAGGGGAGGGCGGGTGTAGCTTCTAGCAGTGCCAGTATCCCTCTCTGCTCAGGTCCCCTCTGCAGCCTCCTCCGCTATTGCTGGAGCCCATGATCCTTCATGGGCTTACTGGAAACCAACTCTGAAACACTGTTATAAATATCCAACGATAAATAAACATGAGTTATTTCTGAAATGTACCCCAGAATAGCCAACTGCCCAAACAGCCAAGGTTGTGCTTCGGATCCTGGGAAAAACAGAAATGTGGGTATGGTTTATATTTCCATTGCCTAAAGCAGAATCATTGGTCAGGTATGTCTAATTTTAGTTTTCTGTTTCCATTCTTCTCCTCTTATATTGAGGAAAGAGGGAAGAGAAAGGAAAGAGACAGAGAGAGAATGAGAATAAAGGACTGTTCAGAGAAAAGGGAGATTCTATTATTCAACTCTGGTGCTTGTGGTAGTCTCAGAAAAACAAGTCTAGATACCTTGGTATTCCCTTGACCCTCTAAGTACAAATTATAAAGATCCAAGACGGTAGAATGTTCTAAGTTTCCAAGTTCTAAAAGAATGTATTTCCAAAGAATGGAAATATAAGTAACTAAGATAAAGCAGAAAAGCCCCCAATGAAGCCCAGAGCTAACTTGAAACATCAGAAAAAGGAGTCTGGAATGAGCAAGAAGGGTCTGGACTTAAGACCTGCCTCACAAGAATCCCTAGGTCATCAGTCATTGTTCTATTTGTTATTATGTTATTATGGAGTCAAAGAGACCCGATAAATTCTCTCAATGCCCTGGCCGATGTTCTCAGCCACAGAAATGTCCCCACTCTCACCATGCACGCTCTTCACTCTTAAGGCTCAGCAAGTTCAGCAGATCACTGAGTCATTGCCAGGAGAATGTTTTCCACCCTGGACGAGTGAGCTGATGATACTGGCAGGATTGTCCCTCTTCTAGGGAAACAGAATCATGCCCTAGGTATCTCTCAGGGAAACAAGCCTAACATGGCTGAAATTCCTCCTGGCTGGGTCATCCAGGGCCAGGACAAAGTCCAAATAGTCCTAACACTAGCCAGACATGCACCATCTGCCCAAGAAGTTGGTCTTGGTACTCTCCAAGAAGTCTTAGGATCACATGAACCCCTCATTTGTTCCTAATCTGCTCTCTTCAAATTCCATCTTCATCCAAGCCGGAACAGCCTTCCCTAACTGAAGCTGGCTTCTGGCACTTTGCAAATTTGACCTCAGCCTTCCTGGCCTCAACTCTCCCCGAAGGGCCCCATGGACCTGTTTCCTCACTCACTATGCTAATCTAACTCTAGGTGCTTACACTCTTAGCACTGCCCTTCACTCTGGAAGAATGTGGCCCACGCACACATTATTCTTGTTTTACCCTCAGCACAGACTCAACACCTGTGCATTTCCCCACCTGATGAGGTGTCTGCTGGAAGTCAGGAAGTCCACTCACCTTCCGGAGAGCACTGTGGATGCAGTCATCAAATCTTAAGCATTGTGAAAAATAATAGACTCAATGAAGAGAGAAACCATTTCATGGGTCACTAAAGGCCTATCTCCAGAGCTATTCTCATGATTGACAGAACCCTTGACCATACTACACCAGAAAGCTAACTCCAGAACTGCAAGTAACTGGAGCTTTAAGAAAGTTTGGCTTGTTGGGTCTAACAGATTGAAATTTTTAGTGAATTATAAATTATGCCAAATTTGGATGCCAAAAAGAAATCATTGACACTTGGTAGAAACCACAGTAGATGGGCATAGTAGCATACACCTTTAATCCCATCCCTTCAGAGTCTGAAGCCAGAGCTTCAGGAGTTTGGACTACACAGAGAGAGTCTTTCATAGAAGATAAAGGGACTGGAGAGGTAACTGTATCAGTAAAATGCTTGCTGGACAAGCATGAAGACCTGAGTTTCATTCCTAGCACCCACGTAAAAAGTCGGTATAGCAATGTGAACACATAATCTCATCACTGAGGAGGTAGAGACAACAGGATCTCAGGGCTTAGTGAATAGCCAGTCTAACCATATCAGCAAGCTCCAGGTTCAGTGAGAGATTCTGTCTCAAAATCTAAGGTGGAAAACCTAAAGAAGACATGGCCTTCATACACACACACACACACACACACACACACACACACACACACACTAACACCCATATTCATATGTGCTCATACGCCACACACAGTCTCTCACACATGCACACACACACACACGTACACCAATACACACATAATGAGATCAGTTACTCAGTCGTCTCTGATCTCAAGCGAATCATATAACTTTCCAATGCCAAAAAGACTGTTCTTCCATTTGCCAATATCATAAGAATGGCCCTTGGCTAACATTAGCATGAACATTGAGATGTTTATCAATTAGTGGCAACAGATATTTAAGACCATCACATACTCTCTCATCTGATTATGCTGGGACAAAAGATTTGCAAAAGGTCTCAGAGAATTTAGGGCACAGTCTGTGGTTATGGAGCAAATTTAAATCAACTGCCCCAAATGAATCTCAAACCCTGATGTTTATTTATAAGTCTTCTACCACACCCTAGCTGTGTGCTTCAGCAAGCCACATAGGAAAAAATATCTGGTAACATAAACACTTTCTCTTCATCCTAAATGCAATGAGTTTGGGTAACAGAAAGAACCTCCATCAAAGACTTGTTAACGTAACTCTGTCTTTTATATTAAAAACTTCTCTGGGGACTAGCGAGATTACTTGGTGGTTGGTAGCACTTGCAGAGGACCTGGATTCAGTTCCCCAAAACCAAATGGCATTTCATAACCACATATAACTCCAGTTCCAGGGGACCTGACATATTTTTCTGGTTTCCAAAGGCACCTACAAAAATTCAGGTTAAATGTTCATACACAAAAAAAAACTTTAAAAACTTACTCTGCTTAATATTATCTTCACACTGAACAGTTTCTTTCTCTACTGGTTATTCTATGGTAGCTGTTTTGTGGGTGAAATTAATCAACTTCTTTTTTACATTTACTTTAGTGTGTTACATTTTTCACATTTATTTATTTATAGGGGTCAGAGGATAGTTTTCAGAAATCGGTTCTTTCCTTCTACCAGGTGGATTCCTAGGATAAAACTCAAGTCATCAGGCTTGGTAGTGGATAGTGCTTCTATGCACTGAGCCATCTCACAGGATCACAAATGAAACAAAGAATGTCTTAGGGTTATAAGACATAGTTTACACCATCTTCATACCCTATAGAGTGATGGGTTTTGGAGACGACCATTAAACGACCTTAAGCACTGAAATTTGAAAGCCCTTCCTATTGCTGACTATGACAAATTTCACCTTTCATTGAGTTTAATTTTGTGCAGGGTATTTCCTAAAAACCTAAGCCCACTGTGCTCAGGGTTTCTGATTTTGTTGTTAGTGCCTCAAACCCAAAAGGGAAAGCACAGGTGAGCAGACAGAGAAAGCATACCTGTGACAGCTTCCTGGGCACAGCAACCCAACTGTATGTCTGTGCAGCTCCGTGATGAAGAGTGTCCAAAGAGACACAGAGCTATGAGCCGAGTCATAGTTGTAGTTTTAATCAGGGAAGACTAGATTCTAATTGCCAAGACTAGGAAGTTGTAAAATCCATTCACAGTCTCATCAAGAAGGAAGAAGGAGGATTGAAGAGAACTGCCATTGGGTGTGAGGAACAAATAAATTGTTTCTTGACTTTGTGATTCGTATGTTGCTTTACAAATTTTTTATAAAACACATGACTTTTCACAGCCGAGCAAACAGCCAACTCCACTCCAAGATCACTGCAATCTTTCACTATTGAATTATCATCCCTCCAAAGACTTTTTTCTTCTCCTTTCTAAATTACTGGGTCAGGAATTTAGATTGGAGCAACAACAATAACAACAAGGCCTCCAGGGTCCCATTATGGTTTCAGTCTGAAATGTCTCCTCCAGGCTCATGTTTTGAATGCTCAGTACCCAGCTTATGGCACTATTTTGCAAGGGGGTGGAGTCTTTAGAATGGATATCCAGCCACCAGGTGTGGACCTGTGAGGGTTCTGGCTATGGTCTTTGCTTTCCAGGCTGCTGCTACCTGAACAGCCTTCCACCTTCAAGCCCCTACGCTTTCCCACTGTGATGGACTGAAAGCCCTCTGAAACCGGGAGCCAAAACAAGCCTTCTCCCATTAGCTATTTTGTCACAGCAGAGGGGAAAAATAACCAATACTGGCCTTAGTTTCAGTGCCAATAACTGGTGGCTAATAAATTACCAAGATTTCTCTCTCATGGTTATAGAGTCCTAAGTCCCAAGCATGGGAGCCATCATGGTCAGATTCCAACAGGATCTACTTTCCTGGCTGCAAATTGTTGACTTCTCCTTAGACCCTCATGTAGTAGAAAGAGAGTGAGAGCACTTTGGAATGCCTTTTAGAGGAAGACTAACCCCACTCTTGAAAGCTCCATCCATAGGGCCTAATCATCCCCCAGGGACCTCACCTCCTCATCCTGTCACTTTGGGGTGAGGACTTCAACAACATTCAACCACAGCACCAGGGAAAAAGAGGTGTGTGTGTGTGTGTGTGTGTGTGTGTGTGTCATAACCGATGGACACCCTTAAGCATCAATACCATTTGGTTTCTTTCATGACAACATGGGCAGAGTTGTTCACCCTAGAGTTAGGTATACTGAAGCTTAGGGCAGATTCTCAAAGCTCTGACCCATGTCTGGGAAACTAGCTGTAAAGACAGTACAGGTTTCTCTGGCGTTGAGCTAAAGCTTTCTCTGAAAGTGTTCTCTGCTTTCTTTCTATGCAGTACTATAAAAAGATGCTGCTGGGATTAACATTCTGAAAACACTGCTTTAGTTCTGGATATTTTTCCAGAGTTGGGACAAAAATTCATTGAGCAAAAGGCTCACCATGCACACTTCCATTTGCCTCAAGTCTAAGAACAGGTAAAGTGTGGACATTTACCCACCAACCCCACAGCTCCCCAGAGTTTTCTTGAGTGCGAGCAGCAGGAAATATTAGATAGAAGGATTTATTGCGGAGAATATTGCGGAGATAAACAGATAGAAAATAAAGAATAGCCTCGAGAGGGCCTGGAACCTATTCCAATGGGCCCTGACTGTCTCTGCCCCAGGGTTTTTATAGAGAGGCCAAGGGGTGGAGCAAAAGACCTCCTTCCCCCAGCACAGCCAACTACAGACCATCTCAGACACCTGCACTCAGGCCCATGGTCCTGATCATCCTCTATTCGGACCTGCTGGGTAAAGCCACAAGGAACCCGAGAACGGGCTCCCACAGTAAAGATAATTTCATTCTGTAAGTCAGAAGTGTGGCTCCCCTGGATGGTAGAAAGGAAGTGAGAATGGAAGGACTCTTGGGGTATAGGTCATGTGTGGTTTCACCCGTGTTGTCTCGTCAACTAGCAGAACACTTCAACATGTAGCTCTCTAAGTACACCTGATGAAGTTAAGACAGAAAGAGACACCAGTGTGAGCAAAATTCTCTTCAAATGTTGGAGGTTCCTGTAGTTTAGGCTTATCTTTATCTCCTAAGAATGGCTCCCTTCTCAGGCCCCCCATAATGATAATAGCATTTTATTTCTCAAATCACAGAAGATCTGCTTGACTTAAGGAGAAACAAATTTCCCTAGCTTCTCATTTCTTTATAACCCAGTGCCCTAAGGAAGTTGTACAGTGAGTCCTCAGACTCTACAACCTCATGAAACAGATGTGTGATACAGCATCCCCTATAGTTAGCAAATACAGGACTCTGGGAGAAGGTCCTTTCTTTGCAGACATGAAAAACAGGAAGTAAAGAAAGTTCAGGTTCCCTGCCAAGACCCTCCCCACCAGCCACGAGGCCACTTCATTGCAAGATTCTACTGAGGAAGATCTGGAATGTGAGATAGAAATGGAGAGATCCAAGCAATAATCTCAAGGCAATGTGATCCTCAAAACTCACACAAAAACACCACATTATAAGTAAACCAAGTGCTACTCCATGTAAAACCTAGTCAGCAATCCATATCTTCACCTAAAAAATAAAATCCATCCAAACAAGCCCATGGGGTTACCAGCAGCCTACCGTGCAAGGGAAATGGAAAGACTAGGTTCCTGCTGTCAAAAACAAAAACAAAAATCCTGCCAGCCAGTGAGTGTGGACCTGGTAAAAGAGCCCTAGAAAAACCACTACAAGGGATACCCTATAACACAGCCCCTGCCAACCAGATTGTCACATAAACTCCTCTAACCAGAATCCTAGAGTTCATAATGCCTCTCACCACAAACACTGATGAATGGAGACCAAAGTGGAACCTTTAAATTGTGCTTTATTCAGAGACCCAGTGATGGGAGAAAACAGTGTAGTAAAGCCAGTCCTAGAGAAAATGGGCTTACATATCGTCTCCAGCCAGCAGACTTTATGGGGGGATAGGAGAGGGACAAAGACAACAGTCATTTATTCCAGAGCTCAGTCTTAGCCTCCTGATGAGGTGGTCAGTCACATTTCTGAGATTTATGGTGGCCATGGCATCCCTTCTTCTCTTCCCTCTTGAGGTACTGAGTCTAATAAGTACGGGCTGGTACCAACCTCATACTCCTCCAAGAGCACCTGAGCTGTGGGTTAACTCAAAACAAACCAGGCCTTAGCCATGTTTGTGTGCTATTAGTAACATGTCTATGCAGATACTTTCCTACAATACGAAGCACAAATGTGTGTATACTGTGGGATATAAAAGTGCACTTATCTGTCCCTCCTGTATAGATATTCTGGGGCTACTGGGTGGAAACTCCCTGAATTCCTGTCATAGTAACTCTACGTGTACCTACAGTATCCTGAGAAATGTGTGTGCACTCTTTAGTGTCCTCAGCAGACGGAGTGATGCAATGAACGAGATATTTCTGGAAGATTATCTGGCAGCACTATTCAGAAGGTTCTGAGAAGCAGAGAGACTAGAAGTAGAAAACGCAGCTGGGAACCATGTTTCTGCCTAAGGAAAGCAAAGGAATAGAAGAAAAGGATCTAATGCTGTTACGTTGAGGAGCAGAGGGGCTAGCTGTGAGTCTGGTCTCACTCACCCTGAGCCCAATGAATCCTTCTGCAAGAGAGAGTGATACAGTGTGAGCAAAAAGTGGGGTCAATGGAAGGATACCTGAGGAGGAGGGATCAGGGAAATAAGAAACAGGAGTGGATGAAGGGGAAGAACGGGTAAAATTAAGTGTGCATGAAAACGCCATAAAGAGACTTTCTGCTTCATGTTAATTAAATTAAAGTAAAAGTTACATTGGAAGGTTGTGTGTGTTGGGAAGACCAATTTTGCCATCCGGTTAAATGAACCACAATGCTTGCATGGTTGAAATTGAGAAAGAATTCTCTTGGGTTCAAGACCATTTACAGTTCTGTTGTTTGTTTTTCTTTGGTTCAGTTGGTTTGGCTAAGTATGGTAGATCGTCAGAGCAGCAAGTGGAAGATGATTTACGGGAATAAGAGCATGAGAAACCAATCCTCCTCTGTGGCAGCAGGGATGGGGATGAGGACAAACAAGATCCTCCCGTCCCTTCCTAAAGCCCCAGCGGGGTATGCACCAGATACCACCAGTGCCCACAAACTGGCAACATGGCTTGACCCCAACAAAAGTTAAGTTCAAGCAAGAAGGCCTTGCCTTCTAGGTGTTCAAATGTCAGTGAGGCAGAGTCTTTCTGAGACATACTGCTTACTATAAAGTAGCTACTAGTCATTAAGTGTGGCAGTTTGAATAAGAATGGTGCCCTAGGCTCATATATTTAAATGTTTGGTCCCCAGTTGGTGGAAATGTTTAGGAAGGATTAGGAGATACAGCTTGTTGTGCTCTCTTAAATACCTGGAAAGTTTCCCCATTGGGTCACTGAAGTACTGACAGAGCAACGTAAGGTTAACGGGAAGGGCTTCTTTTCTCATTACTATCAACATTCAACTGTTTATTCATTAAGTGTTTGCAAGCTCTAATTCAAAGGCCATGGCCCAGCAGCAGTTTCTCCAGTGCCTCCAGTCATGGTGAGTGAGTCCATGGTCAGGGACGGGCAGGAAAGTTCTAGCTTCGAAATGCAGGAACTCAAAGTCAATGGGTGCAGCATGAACAAAGTCCAGGAGAGCTTTCTGGCACAGCTGATGTTTGCAGTTATGAGTGACTCACAGGTTAGGGGAAACTGAGTCATTTCTCAGCCTCCTTCTCATTTCCTGGGAATCTGGGTATACTGTTATCATACACTTTCAGATTTGTGAATGAACAGCATATGGCAAGGCTGGTACAGCCTTTTAAAAGAGAAAAGGCCAAGACGCAAAAGAAAACCAGGAGTTAATCAATGACAGAGCTAAGTATAGGGTCCAACTTCCACTTTGGGATTTCTACACACTATCTGTCTCAGAAGGCAGTGAGGTTTTTTTTATTTTATCTTCCTCCTCACTGCTTGAGTAACAGGTATACTGGGTACTGATCACCACTCAGAACAGCTTCCACCAGCTGGATTTGCATTTAGAGCCTGAGTTACATCTCCTAAATTCATTAAACTTCACTATATAGTCACTGGGCTGTTGTTAGGTCCTAAAGAAACACAACCTGGACAATCTCTAAGAACTGTTCTGGGATGGCTAACACTGACTGTCCAGTTGACAGACCTAGAATCAGCTAGGGGACACAGCTTTGGCTATATCTGGGAGGGTATTCTACACTGGGTTCATTCAATGAGTGGTACCATTCTGTGAACGGGGGGTCCCAGACTGAATAAAAACAAGAAAGCAAGCTGAGCACCAGCATCCATCACTCTATTTCCTGACTGGAAAGGAAGTGTGGCCAGCTGCCTAATGTTCCTATGGAGAGTGAATGGAGTCCTGAATGAATATGTATTAGTGTCATGAGCACAGTTTCATGTTGTCAAAGACACCAATGCCTCAGACCCATGGAAATGGCAAAGCCTTCCTCTGGTCCAAGCACTGATGCTACAAACCACTGACTTTTAGATAAAAACAGTGTATGCAGAAACTTCCTTCTCCCAGATGCTTGCTAGCTGAAATTGATCCCCTATGGCAGTGATTCTCAACCAATTAAAACAGTTCCTCAAGCTGTGGTGACCTCCAACCATAAAGTTATTTTGTTGCTACTTCATAGCTGTAATTTTGCTACTGTTATGAATTATAATATAAATATCTGATATGCAGGATATCTCACACATGGACCCTGTAAGAGTTGAGACCCTCAGATTGAGAGCCACTGCCCTACAGAGCCCTCCTACCCAGTTAATTAACCCACCTACTTCTTCCACTGAATACAATAAACCTATCTCCTCATTCAGCTGTCTACAGTAAACCTATCTCCTCATTCAGCCATAGGCAATAAACCTAGCTCCTTCCTCGGTGGTATGTAATAAACATGCTGAGCTTCCAGGATGTCGTTGGTGTGTCTGAGTAGAGTGCATGGCCCACCTGATCTGAACTTTTCTGTACATGTGTCAGTGTGTCTGTCCTCTTATTGCTCCTGTCAGGTCAATCCCTAAAGCTGAGCAAGTTGTGGAACTTGCCACCATGCCTTCCTTACCATTGAACAGCACCTTCAAATTGTGAGCCAAAATAAACCCTCTCTCCCTTAGGTTGCTTCTCATCAGATATTTGATCACAGCAGTGAGACAGGAAGCACCACATCTAGCAAGCTGAGAAGCAAGCAGACTCCTTAGAAGGATTTCTTGATGAGGAAATACACACAAATTTTGGCATAAAATAACAACTCAACTTTAAAAGAAAATAGTTTATTCAGAGCCAAATATGAGTGACCACAGCTCAGGGACATGCATGCAGTTATCCTGAAATGACATGTTCCATGTTACATGAAGTTGTCTAGTTACAGAACAAAAGAAATCATAAATCAACACATGTCCCAGTTATATTGATGGGCTCAGCAGTTAAGCTCCAGAATGGCAGAGCAATCTAGTCTGTAAGACTCATGTGTCATGTTAACAGCCTGCTTAACTTTAGGGTTGCTGGAGGCCAGCGTCTGGCAGGCTTTGCTGTGTATTCTCAGAGTCGTCCAGGAGCCGTGAGGGTTCAGGGCTAGATGCAGAGGCTGGCAGTAAACGACTATTAAAAGGAACTAGAGATAAGCCCAGGCCAGCTTTGGCTCTTGACTTCAAGCTCTCCACAATCACCAAGTTCTAGATGGCTGAGGTCAGGAAGGCTATAGCTTCCTTGGTATTGATATGGCTTTGTCAGAGAACTTCAGTTTGTACAAACAAGCTAACATCTTGCGATTTCCTTTCCCAGCTCACACCAAACTGTAGAGAGAAAGCTGCAGCATGGAGAGATGCTGCACGAACTGTCCTTGGTTGTTCACCATACTTATACTTCCACCCTAAAATTTTCTTCTCAGCACTGGACTCCACTAGCAACTGGCTCTGATGTTCCTCCAGTTCTTCACTCCCCTTTACCTCCCTACAAGCAATGAGTAAATCAAATGGCTGGGTGAGTCCCCAGTTGGGGAGTACCATGGGGCTTCCTCGTCCTTTATTCTACAAGTGATCTTCATTTTTTGTAAAGCTTCAGGAGCTGGAGACTGGAGGGGAAGCGTATGCTGCCTAGCTGATCTGAGTGCTTGGGTGGATAGCCTTGATTTCAAGAAAAGAATATCTATAGACTCAGTCTGGGCTGTAGAAATGAACAATTCAGCTCTAAAAGACAAATAAGGGACTGGGAATGTAGCTCGGTTGGTAGAGTGCGGGCCTGATGTACACAAAGCCCTGGGTTCCATCCCTAGTACCACATAAGCCAGGCACATTGTAATCCCAGCACTCAGGAGGGGGAAGCAGGGGGATCAAGAGTTTAAAGTCAGCCATTTCGTGGACGCCAGGGGATGGAGCGCACCTGCGGAAGCAGATCCCGAAGGGCGCGGGTGGGCCTGTCGGAGTATTGGGATTTGAGCTTCGGCTGTTTGAACCCAGGATCTCGAAATGCATCGTGATTCCTGTCCATTAGATTGTAAGGTGTATGTAGGTAATCTTGGAAACAATGGGAACAAGACTGAATTAGAACGGGCTTTTGGCTATTATGGACCACTCCGAAGTGGGTGGGTTGCTCGAAACCCTCCTGGCTTTGCGTTCGTTGAATTTGAGGATCCCCGAGATGCCGCTGATGCTGTCCAAGAGCTCGATGGAAGAACACTATGTGGCTGCCGTGTAAGAGTGGAACTTTTGAATGGTGAAAAAGAAGTCGGAATCGTGGCCCACCTCCCTCCTGGGGTCGTCGCCCTCGAGATGATTACCGCAGGAGGAGTCCTCCACCTCGGCGAAGATCTCCAAGAAGGAGAAGCTTCTCTCGAAGCCGGAGCAGGTCACTTTCTAGAGATAGGAGAAGAGAAAGGTCTCTGTCTTGGGAGAGAAATCACAAGCCGTCTCGATCCTTCTCTAGGTCTCGTAGCCGATCTAGGTCAAATGAAAGGAAGTAGAAGACCAGTTTGCAAAAGAAGTGATGTACAGGAAAGAACTTCATTTGACAGGAGTATGTACAGGAAATTCAAGTTTGTTTGAGACTTCATAAGCTTGGTGCATTTTTAAGATGTTTTAGCTGTTCAAATTTGTTTTGTCTCTTGGAACGGTGACACACAACGAAGTAATTCTCTGTGGTTCCAAATGGATCCTAGGAGGCATGTAATATCAAGAAGTGTTACTTTACAATGTTCCCTTAAGCAAGATTGAATTTGCTTTGAACTTTAGTTTTTCATAGACTGAAATAAACCTAGATCCTGCCCAGTTAAAGTGTGATGTGCTAATGATATAGAAAGAGCTGGCAGAAATGGAAAAAGCTGTAGTTTCTCTAGTAGCTGGGATACGAGTGGAGCTGTGGGGGAATGATAAGCAGTCTTTAAAAGCTGCTGTGAACACAAGCCAACAGGTAAAGGGTGGGAACTGCACTCCAAAGGCTTGCAGAGAGGTTCCTCACTGATCGCTATAGATGGACAAAAAGCTGTTTGTAACGTTTTATTTGAAATGGAAGGCTTTAAGTTAGCAGTGTCCTATCAGTTTAAGGGTACATTGTAAAGCTGAACTTTAGTTACTGTGCAAGATATCTTTTTCATGCTGTCATTTGTAATATGTTTGTGAGAATCCTTGGGATTAAAATTTTGGTTACAAAAAAAAAAAGAGTTTAAAGTCATCCTGGGCTACATAATGAGTTCAAGATCAGCCTGGGGTACAGGAGACCCTATCTATAAATATAGAAATAAATAAAAGCTTTTACAAGTTTTTCTTTTAGAATCCTTATTTATTGCATACAATTCATCAGTCTTAGAGCTACTGCTTCTGTGATGCTGTAAGAGAGAGGCTTTATTGTGGTTTTCTAAGCATTGGGACCACTTTGTAGGTTTTTCAGGAAATCCAGATCTGCCAGGAACCAGGAATCTGGGTGTGTTTAGCTATTCATATTGGCCTGGATGGTCATGGAACAGTCCAGAATTCCACATACCTGACCCACCCTAAACTCAGTATTTTGGTTAGGTGTGTTTTGTACCACCTCATCACTAACCCTGTGGTTTTCAAATGCCTCCTCCCTGCTTCTGTTCTGCCAGGTTCCTCTTTCCCCAGAGGGGTCTACTGCATGGGGCCAAAACCAATATTGAGAATTGGAATGGATCAGGATTTTTCCAAGGGAGGGGCTGCCTGATGCCTTTTCCTCTATAGTCTGCATTCTAACTCCACTTTCATGTTAGCTGTACACCCCAGCTGGAATAAGAGCATCTCCCCCAGCTCCTGACTGTGAAGATTCTCAAGTTTCTTTAGATTGGCGGCAAAAGGGAGACATTGCAGCACTGGAAAACAGTGTGTCCTTTCATCTGTCTCAGACCTCAAAGCGTCATGATCCTCAGATACAGAGAAATCAGTCCTTCCGTTTGCCCACCATCTCAAGTGCGAGCCTTTCTGCTCAGCAGCAAGATTCAAGAAAAAAAAATGAATAACAAAGACTCCACCAGGACATGGATAACCATCAAATGTATTTGCTTCAGGACTGTGGAGATAGCTCAGTAGAGTGATTGTCTTGCAAGAACAAGGACGTGATCTTGATGTCTAGAATCCAAGCCATATATGGTGAGGCACACTTGTAATCCCAGCACTGGGAAGTCAGAGAGACATTCCTGGGGGCTCACCAGCCAGCCAGCTTTGTCTATTTAGTGAGTTCAAGGCCAGTAAGGGACCTTGTCTCAAAATTTAAAAATGTGGACAGTTCTTGAAGAACAACATCTGAAGTTGCCCTCTGGTATTCACATATGTGTATATACATGCATACACACATACACACATCACACACACATATATGCATCTTGTGGCTGGAGGTACAGCTCAATGACAGACCATGTATTTAGCATGCATGAAGCCCTGGGTTCAATCCTTGAAACCAAACTAGTTTATTAAGTAGTAAATGCACAAGTTCCAACTTGTATTAGTTATCTCTGTCAATATCATTCTTCCCTCAAGAACATCAATGGCCTGTATCTGACACTACTAAGGGGCTGAATAGGAAGTAATATGAAACAGCCCTTCCAATTGTGGTGTAGATTACACGAGCTGTTGTCTTTAGATGCCTGGCACACACTCAACACACTCAAACTACTAGTAGTGCAGTAGATGGGCACTAGTTTATAAGCACAGCTCATGAAGCTTTCTCAGACCACCTGTAGTGGTTTGAAAAACAATGCCCCCCAAAGAGATTGACACTATTAGGAGATGTGTCCTTGTTAGAGGAAGTATGTCACTATGAGTGTGGGCTTTGAGGTCTCCTTTGCTCAAGCTAAACTCAGTGTGGTACACAGTTCACTTCCTGTGTATCAAGATGTAGAACTGTCAGGTCCTTCTCCAGTACCACGTCTGCCTGCATGCTGCCATGCTTCCCACCATGATGATAATGGAGTACATCTCTGAAAATGTAAGCTAGTCCCAATTAAGTGTTTTCTTTTCTAAAAGTTGCTGTGATTGTTTTGTCTTTTCACAGTAATAGAAACCCTAAGACACCACCCACGGCTGCCAACCTCTTTGTTCTGTCCAAACTCTGTGATTCTCATTCAGCCCCTATCATGAGTAAAAGTCCAATAAGATATCTTGTATCTTATTGGTGTCCAGAATAGTGTTGTGTCACCAAAAAGATTAAAAACAATAGCACTGTCTAATTGATCCTGAATGTTCTCTACCCACAACACTGGGAATTCTCAATTCTCCACTCCACGTGGTCCCACTCTCCCTTCATAACTGATCACAATGGGTTAGCATCTCAGTGAACACAAATGCAAACCAAGTGTGACCAACAGATATGAGTGGATATTTATACCTGCAGCAGGTAAGGAGAGCATGGATATTATTTCCAAAGTAATGTTCTCCTCAAACCAAAGTACTACAGTGTAGAAGGAAGTTTTCCTGTGTCCCACCCGGCCCACAGCTGCTTGTAAAATAATCACTCATAGGCTTAATATTAATTACAAACTGTTTGGTCAATGGCTCAGGCTTCCTGCTAGCTAACTCTGACATCTTAAATTAACCCATTTCTATAAATCTATATCTTGCTAGATGGCTGTAGCGTTACCAGTGTCCTGACATCTTGTTCTTTGGGCAACTGGATGGTGTCTGCTCTGACTGTGCCCTTCTTCATCCTGTATCTTTGCCTGAATTTCCTGCCTGGCTATAACCTGTCTTGCCATAGGCCAAGGCAGCTTCTTTATTGACCAATGATAGCAACACATATTCACAGCATACAAAAAGACCATCCCACAGCACTACAGGAATTTTATTTAGGAGGCCATATATACTCATATAGGAAAGTATTTTAGGAGGGGTCACATTCCTGAGCATGGTCAGTTTACAGTTATAGTTTAAGAAAGGAAGATAATGTATACTTTTCTGAGCATGCTTCACTCAAGACCATGTATGGGGTATGTGCTTGAAAGACTATCATGAAGCATAGGAATGCCTCTGGGAATGGTCAGCTTGTATTACATAGAGAGTGGACAAGAATGCCCCTGGGTGTACAGCTTTCGCCAAAGTTTTAGCTGACAAAAAAAAAAGTAAAGATCACTTTGAAGGTGCATAAATGCAGGAGTCTGTGTCTACCAATGCCTGCCTCACTGAGTGGCTAACATCTCCTGTAAGCAAAGCCAGGTAAGACAGACAACCCTTCAATACAGAATGAAACAATTCTCTTGAACAATTGCCCCCCCCACACACACACACACATACCTTCCACAGTCAATTTTGCACATAGGAATTCAAGTGTTTTGCAGTGTGAGGAGACTGCCATGGTGAGCTGTCATGGGTGGAAGTTGAGGGACTTTCTAATCCCTCTACTGTCAGAGAGAGGCCTTGTTAGGAAAATGAGCTAAGCTTGGATCTCAGTGGCAAGGGAACCATGGGGAGAGTAATGAGATCATGTCTGCAGAGCGCCCTCCTGCCCAGCCCCTTGGAAAAAGATCCTTCCATCACTTCTTAGAAAAGACTTAGCCCTCCAGCCATTTCTGCTCACACCATCTCAGTTTTCCTGTCTGGCTACAGCCACCACCAGCAGCCTGTCGGATCCTGCCAAATTTCCATTTACTTGGCCTCTGGTCTTTTCATGCTGTTAGGTTTCTCCCCTCAGGACCAGATGCGGGTCTGAGCACATGAGCAGAGTTTGAAAATGTGTGGTCCCCACCAATCATTTAATCCTTCAGATAACTGTAATAAAGGGTACCTGGGGAACTGAAGCTGCATGTTTAGTTTTCTTTTCTATCTTTATGCATTCCCTCCATCTGTCTGGATGTAGGGATCTGAGGAAGGAAAAGACAGTGGGTTTCTTTGTAGGAGGTGTGCTATTGGGGAATATAGTAACTCAGGCTTTCAGGATCCTTTGTTGGCCTTCAGCTCTGTGTGGTTTCCATTTAATGGTTTCTCGTTGCACTCAGGTGGCTGTAGATGGGGAACCCCTGGGGCTCCTTAAACAACTCTACCCCAGACACCATGAGACTGGGCTCTAATTCCACCTCTCATGTTGATTTTTTCTTGGTGATAGATGATAAATCCCTTTTCAACTCTGGTTTCTGTTCTCCCATCTGGGAGACAGCCATCCCTGTCTGGGAATGGTAAGATACTTGAGGAGGTTCCCTAGCCTAAGGAGCCACTGGAGAAGGAGGATGAGGATGGATATGTAAATGGTGGGAACAACAAAGGGTTACAGATGTTGCAGTAAAATGGAAAAGCCAGCTACTGGAGGTAGGGACAGGAAACACTGGCTTTCCCATGCTGGATGGCAGCAGAGGGGCCAGGAAAGATGAAGACAGTCGAGTAAATAGGGGTGTATAGCCAGGGCCTTCAATACTGTGCAAAGATTTTGAAATTTCCATTCAGGACCAAGAGTTCTATGCAAGATGTCAATGAAGCTTGGCAAAAATCAAAGGCAGAAAGACTCAGCCAGGCATGTCGGTACACACCTTTAATCCCAGCACTCTGGAGCAGAGGTAAGTGAATCTCTGTGAGTTCAAGGCCAACTTGGTCTATGTGGTAAGTTCCAGGTCAGCCAGGACTACATAGTGAGATTGTTGTCTCAGAAACAAAAACAGGCAGAAAAATTCACCCAGTGAAGGATATTTTGGAGGCATCACATAAATAGGAGACACTCAAAACAGTCCAGCAAGTGCCTTGGTCAAAGTGCAGAAAATAAGTGACTGCGGAATGATCAGCTCTAAGTGGGACGTCTGTATGAGAACCATCAAGGAAGAGGGAGAGGCAGATGGTAACACCAGAAGTTGGGGGGGGGGGTGACGACTAATGTCAAACGATGTCTTGTAGACATGACAGAGTCGTTGCACTCATGAACTCACAACACCGTTGACTACCTGTGTAATACCTGCCCAGGATCAAGCGGATCCACATCCCAGCATGGAAGGGAATAGGCGCCCCAGCCCGTCTCTAGCTGAGCAGTTGGTGGCTACAAAAAGAGGAAGAGTCCATTTTCTTTCGGTATATGACCCCTGGTTGGTTAATCCTGCTCCCATGGATGGACCCCACCCCCATGCACATATGAGCAGCATTAATTAGGCTCTGTGGGTTATTTAAAAAATGAATTGGAGAAGGATGTGGGAAGTGCATCAGGAGGAGTTGAAGGAAGGAGCCGGAGGTGAATGTGATCAAAATACATTGCTGACGGTATTAAATCCTCAAGAAATAAATCAAAATGGTATATTTAAAAAAAAATTTTAATGTGCCTTACGGCCACATGAGAGCAAAGGTCCTTGCCCTGAACCCAGACAGCTCAGGCACGATTGTTCTTCCACTGTCACTCTCTACACTTATCTCCTCAGCTCATTGCTCAGTGCAGTAGGCAATATCAGGCCAGGACTCAGTGTTCTCCTTTAAAGATGAAGCCAGTGAGCTCCAAAAGGAGGCAGGGGCCTTGGCTGCTTGTCTCCCTCACTGGGAGATGGAACAGATTAAATGTGTGGATGGAGTGATTAAAGTGTGGATTCTGGTATCTAATGCCCTGGTGGGAATCCAAAGTGTTCAACTTTGACAGTATGAATGCAGTGTGCATTTCTTGACTGCTCTGGAACTCCCTTCCCTTCGTAGTGATCTAGACATCACAAAAATATCTAGCCCATAGAGATGTTCTTTGAAGTTAACATGCTAACCCATGCAAAAGACTTAGGACCACACTTTGCACATTAAAGTCACCACTAAAATTAGTTAATATGCCGATTGTCTTTGCATCAAATAAATAATAATAGCTTTGAAAGAATTTTGGAGGTTAGGGTTGGAGACATAGCTTAGTCAGCAAAATGTTTGCCACACAACCATGAGGACCTAAGTTTGATCCCCAGAACCCACGTAAAAAGCCAGGAGTGGTAGCATAGAATGTGCAATCCCAGTCCTGGAGAGGTGGAGACAGAGTATCCTTGGGGCTTGCTGGCCAGCCAACCTAGCCTGATCTCTAAACCCCAAGTTGCAGTGTAAGAGCTATCTCAAAAAAAAAAAAAAAAAATACAACCAAGGTGGACAGCTCCTAACAAGACCTTTGACTGACCTCTGGCTCCCACATCCACATGCATACTCATGAACACACATGCATACGCACTTGTGGATGTGCGCACACATAAGAATTATGGAGGCAAAAAGTACAACTACCCCCAAGTTGTTGGTGAGTAAATAGAAGATTAGAGAATTAAATAACTTGGCCAGCATCTCCCTGTCCTGAAAAGCTCTGGTGACCTACTTCTCATCACAAGCATGGCAAGAAAGAGGTCAGTTTTACATTGACCCAGCTCACGTTCAACAAGCACAGGCGATAGGGAGCCACGTCCTTGAGTCCTTGCTCGTGCTTTTTCAGTTCAGGCCCTCGGACAGGCAGTGTAAAGAGCCAGCTCCCAAGGCCCAGGCCTTGGAGGCCGAGCCTTGGCTGGTTCCATGAAACCACAAGCTTGTACTTTTTCTCTATAATTTGTGGGAGGCATCAGCATTTCCTCTTTGGAGAAAGGGCAGCCAGCCCTCCAGGGCTGAGGCAGGCATGGTAATCAGTAACAGCTGCAGGCTCTGCTGGCCAAGGGTCAAGGCTCCAGCCCTGTGCTTTTCCCTACGGTTTTGCAGCCTGGCTGATCTGGAGCTCAGAGCCACCACCAGAGCACCAAGCACAGAGCCCCACTCTGTCTTGAGCCAGCTGTTTGTATTAGCCCACCTGTCAATCTACAACGAGAGACTAGAATAACACAGGTCTCCATTCAATGCTGAAAGGATGGATTTGCGAGTCAATGAATGAATGCATCTTTCTACCTCTTTCTTCCTAAAACACAGTCCCAGGGGAGCTATTGCTCAACCTAATTGGATTTTCAGCACTGTGCTGAGATGGGAGTCGACCAGTTTCATCTCCGAGTCTCACCAGTCAGAGGAGCAGACAGTTCTCTGACCCCCCTCTCCCCAGACCCTTTCTCCTGCAGAAAGGGCTCATGTCTACTTCCCACTGCAGCCAGTGGTCATGCACTTGAGCAGACAAAAGAGGAGGGAAACACATCTCCAAGCTCATCACAGACCCCTGGCTGTGGCTAGCCAGGATGTAGAGGCAAGCGGAAAGAAAGGGCAGTTCTATGGAGAAAGAATACGAGAATAAGCCAGGACTTAGGTGTCCCTGAGCCTTGGCCCTTCTCTCTCTGGGACCTATGAGGAAAGGGCTAACTTTACCAGGCCAGGAGAACTTCTGCAAAGAGTTAACATGAAAAGCCACCAGAAGGCCATCTCAGGAGAGGCTGCGGTTGCCGGAAGCCAAGGAAAAGGAGAAGAGAATCATTAGACAGGAGAAGGCTGCCTCCCAGTCAGAGCAGCTCAGAGGCCGTCTGCCCTGTGCTCCCAGGTGACCATGTCCTCTCCTGACAGCTGGCTCAGAGTGGGAAGCTGTGCCTGGGGGACCATCCCCTCTCTTGTTGCACACACACCCCCTTCACGCACTCCCAACACTGACCCTTTCTTCACAGCTGGGGACGACCCCACTGAAGCCGAATGCACAGCCCATGCCTCTAAGCCTTGTCTCGTCACAGCTTGAAGTGGTTTGGAAGT
This sequence comes from Peromyscus maniculatus bairdii, assembly GCF_049852395.1. Lineage (NCBI taxonomy): Eukaryota > Metazoa > Chordata > Mammalia > Rodentia > Cricetidae > Peromyscus > Peromyscus maniculatus. The sequence continues at coordinate 87,798,746 of NC_134856.1, read as the reverse complement.
GAATCTGTTTCTGGGTTTGTTTGGAGGCCAAAATGCTTGTTTTTACTTACTCTGCTCTTTCTTTTTTTCTTTTTTCTTCTTTTTTTTTTTTCCATAAACTTGTTATGACTGGTTCTGGAGACTTTATGGAGAAAACAGAATTCACAAGCCCTGGGGAAAGTGGTCAGTGTTCCCCTGAGGAGGGCCCATCAGCCTGAAGGAAGCTGTATTAGGTACTTTTCTGCTTGGTATGACAAAACCCCCCACAAAGACAAAACCAAAAACTTTGGTTAAGTTAGCCCTTTCCTCATAGGCCCCCCGGGAGAGAAGGACCAAGGCTCAGGGACACCTAAGTCCTGGCTTATTCACCTGACGAGAAAGGTTTCTTTGGTTCCTAGGTCAAGGGTTCAATCCCTCATGACGGAGAAGGCATGGTAGCAGGAATATGATGTGACTGGTCACATTACATCCACAATCAGGAAGCAGAGAGAGATGAATCCTGGTGCTTAGTTTGTTTTCTCCTTTTTATTCAGTCAGGGATCCCAGTCAGGCCGTGGGATAGTGCTGCCCACATTTTGGGGTGGATCTTCCCATCTCAGTTAACCCAGTCTAGAAACACTCTCACAGATATGCCCAGAGGTTTATCTTCTAGGTGAAGCTAGACAAGTGGTTCTCAACCTGTGGGTCAAGACCCACTTGGACACTTATTAGAATTTACATTATAATTCATAACAGTAGCAAAAGAACAGTGATAAAGTAGAAACAAAGGTAATTTTGTGGTTGAGGGTCACCACAACATGAGGAACTGTATTAAAGGGTCCCAGCATTAGAGAGGTTGAGAACCGCTTCTCTAGATCCTGTCGAGCTGACAGTACTGACCGCCACAAGAGGCCTTGGATAAGGAGAACAAGCAGCCATAAGGGACCTTACAGTCCCAGGAGCAATGATGGGAAAGTGGGAGGAGCCACCTAGAAAGTGCTTCATGCTGACTAGCGAGTCTGATCATGCAAGAGGGACCATCTGAAACCCTTACTTTGTGTTCTAACCTCAGACTGCATTTCACACACTAGGAGTCCTTCACGTCTCATTTGCTCAGAATAACACAAAGGCAGAATTTAGGTTCCAGTCTACAGAGCCAACCAGGACCAAAGAAATGAGTGTCCTGGGCCAAGCCTGCATTTGGTGGCACCCTACTAGCCCTGCGCTTAGGACGGCCAGCAAGAGCATACAGACTGTGTGCACAGGGATGGCTGTGGGAAGCTAAGGACTATGTCACCAGCAGCATTCCACTGCAGTCCTGGAACTGCCAGCACACCACCCCAGACTAAACAGAAGACGGGGAAACACTGCTTCCAAAGAATTGTTATTTTTACATCCTCTTTTCCAGAATCGTATACAATGTACCAAGACATGAATCCAAATCAAAAGAAGTGGTCAAAAGGGAGCAAGCAGAGGGCAGGAAAGATCCCCGTGAGTGAAAAGGACACATTCCTTCCTCCCACTGGCAGAGTGTTATTTCACCTGGGTGGCTATGGCTTAAAAGAATGCAGATTCTAAGACCCCTATCCTAGACTGACAGAATCATTCCAGGAGCAGGGATGATCTAAGGACTGTGTCTCCAGTCAAAAGTTCCCATCATTCTCTGCACCACTGCTCGGAGGCTGCGACCCAGAGAGATATCTAGATGCTTAAATGCAAGACAATCAACAGCATTGTAAAAGCACTTTAAAGTGGCTAGAGAAGTGTCACAGGCACCCACACAAAAGTGTTAGGACTTCCTGTCGTCATTATCCTAAGAGTGCCCAATGTAACAGGACTGTTCTGTGTGGTGTTCCACCTTCATGGATGGATTGATGCTAGTAATTAAAGAGCCAATCATGAAAACCTAGAAAGAGAGAAAGGAAGAAAGGAAGGAAGGAAGGAAGGAAGGAAGGAAGGAAGGAAGGAAGGAAGGAAGGAAAGAAAGAAAGAAAGAAAGAAAGAAAGAAAGAAAGAAAGAAAGAAAGAAAGAAAGAAAGAAAGAAAGAAGTGCAAGCACGTTAAATTTGATTTTATTATTTTGTGTATATGGATTTTTATTTTATTATTTTGTGTATATGGTGTTTTACCTACATGTATGTCTGTGCACTGGGTGCATGTAGTACCCCTGGAAGCCATAAGAGGGTGTTGCAAACTCTGGGACTGGAGTTACTGAAGGTTGTAAGCCACTATGTGGGTGCTGAAAGTTGAGTCCAGCCAGGCCCTCTCTGCCAGCGCTCTTAACCACTGAGACATCACTCTAGCCTGTGTAAAAACACTTGAAATGGAAGCTGTTGGTCTAAGTTGCAAAGTTGCTCATCGGCAGGGGAAGGGTTGGAAGTGCCCAGACAAAGCCACCTAGAGTTACGGTTGTGTTGTTGGCTTGTTACGGTTGTTGCAAGGAATGAGCGGAAGGTGTGCCCGGAGCTCTGTTTTGTTCTAAATATTTTTTTCCCTACCAAAATTCAGCCACCTTCCCACCCCATCTGCAACCCTTTCAACTTGACCTCTGGAGCAAAATTTCTGGTCTATAGCTGATGCTATCTCCAAACACCACCCTGCAAAACAGGCTTTGATGGAAGGCCTTTCTCAGCTCACAAACTTGGAGATTTCTATCCTATTCCCTAAGGAACACTCTTGGACAGGCTGACGGCACCCAGACAGGACAGGGCTAGCCACGGACAGAGGTCGAAACTGAGATGGCAAATGACGTACCTAAGGTCACACGGACAAAGGAAAGGCCAAACAGTTGTCAGAAACCAGGGGAGCCATGGAACAGAAGCTCAGCCCTGGCCTAGTTCCAGCAGACCTAAAATCTGAAATGGAGGCTGGAGAGACAGCTCAGCAGGAGGACCCGTTAGGGTCCCAGCACCCATATCAGGCAACTCACAACCACCTGTAACCTCACTTCCTGGGAATCCGATGCTTCTGTCCTCTCCTTGTGCCTGCACTCACATGCCCATACCTGCACACAGACACACACACATAAGTTATGCATATACATAACTAAAATTAATTTTAAAAATAAACCTTTTTTAATATGGCCATATTAACACACATATATGGTTCCAGCACTGGAAAGGCAGAGACAGAAGGATTCCCGGGGTTCACTGGCCAGACAGCCTATCCCAGTTGGAGAGGTCCAGAATCCATGACACTGTATCAAAACCTAAGGTAAGCCAGGCAGTGGTGGCACACACCTTTAATCCCAACACTTGGGAGGCAGAGCCAGGCAGATCTCTGTGAGTTCGAGGCCAGCCTGGTCTACAAAGCAAGATTCAGGACAGGAACCAAAACTACACAGAGAAACCCTGTCTTGAAAAACAAAAACAAACAAACAACAAACAAAAAACTAAGGTAGAAGAGCTGGAGAGATGGCTCAGAGGTTAAGAGCACTGACTGCTCTTCAGAGAACCCAGGTTCAGTTCCCAACACCCACACAGCAGCTCACATCCTTCTGTAACTCCAGTTCCAGGGCATCTGATGCCCCTTCTGAACTCTTCAGGCATCTGCACATACATGTTGCACATATACACACACAAACACATACACATAAAATTAAATTTAAAACATAGAGAGTGATTGAGGAACAACACTTGAAGCTGACCTTTTGCCTCTGCACTGGTTCATGCTTGCGCGCGCGCGCACATACACACACACACACACACACACACACACACACACACACATACATGCACACACTGAATTAGCCAAAGTGTGAGAGAGTTCCATTACACAGGATGAACATGTCATTTGAGCTCTACAGCACAACCTGGTGACTACAGTTAACAGTCCTAGGCTGTACACTTGAAGTTTGCTGAGTCTTCCTAAACAGTTCCCACCACACACAGAAATCATACCAGACACAATAACTACTTTGGCTGCGGTGATGATCTCACAGCAGACACATATCACAATATCACATTGTATCCCTTAAACTTACACAGTGCTGTCGATTATAGCTCTATAAAGCTGGGGAGAAAACTCAAATTTTCAATTTCAGGTCAAAAAAAGAGAGAGAGAGAGACGGGGGGAACCTAAGGGGGGAAAGTGTCCTAAGAAATAGGTCTTGTCCAAAACCTGAGTATTACAAGTAAACAGTCCAAGGACCATGGAAGTAACACTCCCCTAAAGAGACTAACTCAGTTGTGACGTGAGATAGCAGTCCTGCTTCAACTCCTAGGACTGAATTGCATTCAGTGACCCCAGAGCCACAGAGGTTACTAAGGACTGGAGAGCAGTGAGGGGGTCTTCTCAAGGCCACCTTATCAGGCCCAAGCCTCTGCAGCTTGGAGAACCCCAGCTACCCTTCCCCAGCAGTTGACAGACAGCCAGGAACCTCTTTGACAGCACCAGACTGGTGCTTTGGTGCCTCCGTGTGGCCAAATGTCTGAACAGAAAACTGGCTACAAATTAGGACTGGGCAGCCTGCCCTTCAGAGCATTGCCAAGGCCATTAAGAAAATCTGTGCATATTGACAACTCAAGGCCATAAATTTGTACTCAACTCTTGGCTGACAATATTTTAAAGTGATTCCTTGACTCACCCATACAATGGACACCACAATCTGCCCTTTTTCCAAATTAATGACTTTTGGTTTTCTTTTGTGACCCATTTAGTTTAACCAACCATCTTGTGACTATTAGGTTGGGACTGTCCACTGGAGCCTGATGGGATCACTATTGGGTACATAACAAAGGCAATGCCTCCCGATTCCCTGAGTCTATCATTAGGAAAAGTTCAGCACCAAGGGGTGGCGCTCCCCAAGCCCCTCCTTCCTTGTGTCTGGCTGTGGATGAGCACATTCTTTTGCAAAGCCAGCACAATCACATACAGTTGTTGAGAGTCACAGTTATGAGTCCTCTTTTTTCTTTTTTCTTTTTTTCTCATTTCTTTGGTAGACGCTGAACCACAAAGAGCCACGGGAGGAAACCTGTACAGGCAGCAAGATGGCGGTGAAGATCTACAGAAGAAACAAGGGATCCAGGTGGCCAGGTTCTGTTCTAAACGTTGCTCTCTCTCTGTTTCTAGCTTTGCTGACTCTGGATTGAGACAGGAGCTATTAGCCTCTTTGACCCTGTTCTACAGTTATGCCAGGCTCATCAAGGCCAGGGCTCTCTGCCAGACATCCTTGTTACCCTGAATTTCAACCAACTCAAAACAGTTACTTATTCACCCCTCAACTCCATAATGTGGCTAAAATTTAGAGTCTAGGTTTCAAATAGTGTGGAACCCTTTACCCATTGACCTCAGAAACACTCTCTCCAAGTAGGAGCCTTTGGACCCCTTGGCATCTCCACAGGCCCCACCAGCCACCCATATCAAAGCTAAGTCTATCTGGAGGATGAGAGAAAATGGCTGCTGAGATGCTGGGGCCCTTTGCTGTATGGAGAGCATGTGCAAGATCCAGTAAAGTCAAAAGTCTGATGAGGAGAAGCAGGTTCCCTCCCACATGCAGGGGGTAGCCATGGACCCTGAGGACCACTGTGCATGCTGATCTCCTCCCCTTAGTAAACACACTAGAGCTCATTCTCTGAGCCAGGTCATGGACTGGGGCTAGGATTTGGGGATAATGGTACACAGGACCTAGATCCTTTGATGGGGATCCTCAAAGCCCTTCCTGATTGAATACATATAAAGGCTCATTAGGAAATTATTAGAATCAAGTATGAGTGTGACTGTTATTAAATCAGACTAAAAACCAGGTATTGGGGTATAGTTACAAGCCTTGCTCAGAGAGACCCAGAAAGGGAATGATTCTTCAGGGGTGGTCTAAAGAGGTGCACCTGGGTTGTCAATCAGCTGAGCCCTGGAAAAGAAAAGGGGTTTTCCTGTAGCTAAGAAGCTTTTGTGCCCACTGAAATCTTTTCAGAGTGAGATACAGGCTGGGAAGTGACTGTCTGGGCATCTGTTGTTCTGCTAAGCCTCTCTACCTCTTACTTGTATTAGTTACTCTTGGGTTGCTGCAACCACGTATCTAACAAGAAACACGGTGGAGGAAAAAGGTGGAAACACGGTGGAGGAAAGAGTTGACTTGGGCTCCCAGTCTGAGGGGATCCATCCATCATGGCAGAGAAGGCATGGCGCAGGAGTTGGAGGTGGTAGGTCAAGAAGCAAAAAGAGATGAAGGCCGACACTCAGCTCACTTTCTACTCTTACTCTGCTTGGGACCCGAGTCTATAGGCTGGTGCCACCTACATTAAGAAGGGTCTTTTTCCTAGGTCACTCTAAAGCCACTCAAGTTGACAATCCAAATCCCCCCTCTCATTATTTTTGCATGGATATCTAAAAATAGTGTTCAGGTTACATCACCATTTACAAATTTTAGCCACTAGAACCACAATATCCAGACCCTACATGTAAACCCACTGCTTTCAGGACTTCTGGGCAGGTTGGGCATTCTCAGTTATCAGCTTCATCCATAACAAAGTACCACAAACTGAACACAGACATTTATTTTCTTGCAATTCTGAGAGCCAGGAGTCCCAAGATCGAGGTCACGGTGGAGGTCCAGTGAAGCCCTGCCTATGTATGACTGTCTTCTTGCTGTGTCCTCACAGAGATTTGGCACTAAGGGGCATATCTCTGATGTTTTTCCCTCTTTTTGTATGGGGTAGTCCTATCAGACCAGAGCCCACGATGGTGCACAAGCCCAGCGCTTGTGAGGTTAAAGCAGGAGGATCTCAAGTTCTAGGTTAGCCTGGGCTACATAGTAAGACCCTATCTCAAATAATAATAATAAATGAGTAAATAAATCATGCAAAATTGAAAGGACAAGGCCAGTAGGGAATTGGAAAGGAAGAGACCATGGCCAATTTGAGTGTCAGAGAGAGTTGTTGAATTTGTGTAATAACTGGGAATACACACCACCAGCTAGAGCAGCCCCTAAATCACTGGGGAAAGCTTGAGGGGAATACCCTGGCCTAGTTGGTCAGCTCTAGTTGAGTCGGTGCTGACTCGGGCACTTTTTTTTCTCATCCTATCCTGTTTTCACTAAAATGAGGCATTCTGGGAAATTGGGAAGGATTGATGACAAAGAACAAAGCTAGAGAAGCTGTTATATTGGAGGACCCTGAGTAATGCAGCTGTCCCTGGGTCTGAAAATTGAAAATTTCTACTACACCAGGTGGCCTAAAAGACTGATAGAGGACTGGGCATGTAGCTCAGTGGTTGAGTGCTTTTTAGCATGGACAAAGCCTTGGGTTCAATGCCCAGCATCTCACATGCAGAGAGAGAGAGAGAGAGAGAGAGAGAGAGAGAGATGGTCTCGTCTCATCTCTGTTGGAAAGACCATGGAAAATGTAGCAATGCCTGGCTTTTGAGTAGAAGCCCTGTCTGTGCAGAACATGCTTTTGCATAGCATTGAAATCAGTGATCAAGTGGCATCATGGAAACCACTTCTCCAAGCCTTTGAATGAGCAGGGCAGGTCACTCCTGGTACTCCTCACACAACATCAATCACAGCCTGGAGCTGCTTTGAGCTCACCACTCCACTCTCCCAAAGCTGCTAGCTATTACTGCCACATGAGCAATGCTTAATGTTCTCTTTCCTGCCTTGCCTGCCTCTTCCTGTCTTTTGTTCTCCACCTGGAACTCCAAGAAACATGAAAGGGGTTGTTGAAGTGTTTGGAGTGGTTTGCACCTTTCTAAACAGGTTGGAAATTTTAAGTCACCTTTTTGTCAATTGGACTGGGAGGTTGCCTTTTTCTCTAAGTACTGAATAATGGAGTGAAGTTAGGTAAGACCAGAAACAAGAAACTAAGGAGTCTTTATAGACTGAGTTCCTGCACTGAGCTTCGCACAGTACTTTTCTAAGACTTGGAAGATTCAAAAGAGGGGAGGGGCTGTCCTGGCAGCTGGTGAGGCTATGATCTGCTTGATTCCTAGTCTTTCTTAATAAGACAGCCTTATGTTTGTGATTGTAAATGCACCACATCAGCAAGCAACAATAAAACAATACTGTATATAAGGTATCTTGAGCAGGCAAACACCCCTTTATTCCAGCTTCTCCTTTTTCTTCCTGTCTAGAACATGGGACCGATTAGAAGCTATGAAAGAAAGGTTAAGAAAATAATAAAAATGTTTTCCTTGATATATTTAAGCTTATATACAAAGGGTTGCCCAACTATGGTCCATGAACTAAATCTGGATTCACCACTTGTTTTTGTAAATAAAGTTTTATTGAAACAGCCTCATGCTCACTTGTCTAAGGCTGATTTTGTCTAAAATGGCAGAGAGAGATTAAGTGGACTACAGAGCTAAAATAATTTACTATCTGAGCCTTGACAGAAAAGAATTGGCAGCCTCTGTAGTAAACGACAGGTTCAGGCCTACTACTCCCAGACCTGTTCGGTAAAAAAGCAATCTTCTGCCTTAAAGTGGGAGATTTGTGATTAGTATCTGTTACTCATAGTCAGATTAGTACAATATTAACTCTTTACAGTTTACACAGTTATGGGAGCAGAAAGAAATGAGAAAAACACAAAGGCCAAATTCCCTCCATTATGACAAGTTTCATAGCCAACAAGCTACATGGCCTTACACAACCCCAGAAGGCTCTGTTCACACCATAGTCCTTTCTTCTTTTCTTCCCTCCCTCTCTCCCTTTCTCTCCTCTCATTATTCCCTCCTCCTCCTTTTTGACCTTGACAGGGTGGTAAGTCATCCAAACTGACAAGGAACTCAATAAGATGACTTGGAACTTCTGACCCTCCTCCCTTCACCTCCTGAATGCTGGGGTTACAGATGTATATTATCACACCTGGTTTATGCGATACTGGGATTGAGAGCATGCTAGACAAAACTTTTTATTTCTTAACTTGTAGCACTCAACAGAGTAGTTGGAAGGTCTTTTTAAAATGCAGATTCTCGGCGGGGCAGTGGTGGCACACGCATTTAATCCCGGCACTTGGGAGGCAGAGGCAGGCGGATCTCTGAGATCAAGGTCTACAGATCGAGTGTCAGAATAGCCAGGGTTACACAGAGAAACTCTATCTCAAAAAAAAAAATTTTTTTAAACCTTTAAAATGCAGATTCCAGGAGCCGGGCGGTGGTGGCGCACGCCTTTAATCCCAGCACTCGGGAGGCAGAGCCAGGCGGATCTCTGTGAGTTCGAGGCCAGCCTGGGCTACCAAGTGAGCTCCAGGAAAGGCGCAAAGCTACGCAGAGAAACCCTGTCTCGAAAAACCAAAAAATAAAAATAAAAAATAAATGCAGATTCCAGGGCTCACCATTTGAGTTTCAAGTAAGTCTCAGATGGGCCCAGGGGTCAGCTTTTTACTAGTTCCCAGAGGTGCTGGAGGGGTGTGTATGTGGAGGAGTGACCCTTCGAGAACCACTGTTTCAAACAATTGCATTCTCCTCCATTCCATCCTCTTTCGCTTCAGCTTCCAGCCCCAGTTTACCTGGTGGTCTGACAGTCTAGTGCTTTAGAGCGCCTGCTGCTCAAATCTCATGGGGTTAGATTACTAAGCCACAGCTAAGGCCCCCTTTTAACCTGTGACCTCTGCTTTCTGCTTCCTGGAGAAATATCCCCTAACTAGGAAACACACTTTGCAGATCTTAAATCTGTGTTTCTCTTTGCCATCTGCTACCCTGTGTTAGACTTCCAGATTCAGGCAAGCCTTTGAGATCGCATAAGTGAACACAGTAACTGTATGTACTTTGTGCCCACGGACAACTGATGGTTACCTCAGACCAGGTGTGACTCATTACTTTCTTCCTCGTGTTCTGAACACTGTAGTAAATGATTGATGAGCGGAGGAGAACCAAAAATTTTCGCCCAATCTCTACCGTGTGGATGAATAAGGTCAAGCAACCCTGAACTGTGTTTCTTCTTTTGTGTATTGTATTTTTCCAAGTGGATCAAAGCCCTCTGTAAAGTTTTCCTTTAGAGCAGCCTCAGGGGGAAGGAGCTACTTCTGTTTTTCACATGGAAACAGTAACTCAAAGCAAATGTCCTACACAGCACATGGTCACTGGCAGACAGCGCCTCACGTCACTGCTAACCCTGAGATGTAATGACTGTGTGTCAGGAAGCCACTGCTTCCGGACAAGTGACAGAGTAGGGACAGTTTCTTTCCTCATTTAAAAAACAAAAATTACTCTGAGATGAGCCTTTGGCTGCAGGCTATTTTCTGGGAAACCCTATTGCAAAAACTGGAGCCTCTGGACCCTCAGAGAAATCAGAAAATCTGTGGGTGAGTAGAGTGTTCTCAGGAGAATACACTGAGGAAAGTGACTATCTAGTGTCAGGACTGTTTTCTCAACATGTTCAGAAGGTTACAGGAAGAGCAGGAACCCAGGGATCTACCTGTCTCTACCTCCCCATCACGGGGATTACACACACACACACACACACACACACACACACACACACACACACACTACCACACATAGCTTTTATTTTTTAGTAGATTCTGGGGATTAAACTGAGGTCCTTGTGTTTGCAGAAATTTTGTCAACCAAGCTATCTCCTTAACATAAATAACCTCTCTATTTTGAAAAAAAAAGTTGGGGCTGGAGAGATGGCTCAGAGGTTAAGAGCACCAACTGCTCTTCCAGAGGTCCTGAGTTCAATTCCCAGCAACCACATGGTGGCTCACAACTATCTGAAATGAGATCTGGCGCCCTCTTCTGTATACATAATAATTAAATAATTCTTAAAAAAAAAAAAAGTCAAAATAGTTTGAAGAAATTCAAGATACGATCCATATTAGGCAAACTTCCACAGCCCACCCAAGTCTCAAAATACTTTCAGCATTTAGATCAAAGTTTCTCCTCATTTCTGCTCACCCTCCTTCTGTTTTTCTCAAGTCCAGTGTAAGGTAAAAACCTGTATTTTAAATGTACTTTGTACAGTCACATTAGGTTTAATAGTATTTGTTCACCCTTTGATCTTCCAGATACATCATAATCCCTTCCTGCAATGAGACATACTCCCATAATGTCTTCCCCACAGTCCCGGGCAGAACAGTACCTTTGGTGGCTTGGCAGCTCTTCTTTATTACCTGGACAGGATGTGGCCAAACCTAAGCTCTGTTAAAGTCAGACAATTATATTAATAATTGTTAGCTGAATGCAAAAGCATGCATTGTGATTGGCTGGCTGAGGAGACAGGAATCACTTCAAGTATTTGTTTCCGTAAAGAACTGTGTTCTGGTTTGTGCATGGCACTTCTCATTGTGTCCTCATGTGATGAAAAGGAGCAAGCAACTCTCTGGTGACTCTTTTATAAGGGCACTACTATCTCTTGGATGTAAAGGTGCCCCCCACCCACACAGGCTCGTGTGTTTGAATACATGGTCCCCAGCTGGTGGCACTGTTTGGGGAGGTTGTGAAACTTTAGGAGCCAGGGCCTTACTGGAGGAAATGCATCACTGGGGGATGGCTGGCCTGGAGAGTTAGAATCCAGCCCAACTTCTTGTATGCGTTCTGTGCTTTCTGATGCCCAGATGTGGAGCCATATAACAAGCTTCAATCCAGCCTCTTTACCATGATGGACTGAGTTCCCTCAAACTGTGAGCCAAGATAGACCCCTTCTCCTTATGTTGCCTCTGTTGGGTGTTTTGGTCACAGCAGGGAAGAAAGTCACTTTCTTACTAAGGCTCCACCCTCCAAGTTCATTCCTCCCAGAAGCTTCACACCCTAACACCATTCCACTGGGAGAGAAGACTCCAACCTGTGAAACTAGACCATGGCCAGCCACACGATGCACTCCTGTGCCTCTTCCCTTGGGGGAAAAAAAAAGACTCTGAAATCCAGAATGAGCCCTGTGTCTCTTCTCAGACCATTAGTGCTCCCTGGAGAATGTGAAACAAAACACTGGAAAAGGAGGGATAAAGGGAAAGCTAAGGGGGGATAGATGGAAAAAGGGGCCACGGAATGAGTGAAGGTTCTTTCCTGACTTGCCTCACTCATGTCCCTCAAGGAGCAGAATGAGCCTCAGGACTCAGGTTAATACCAAGAAGAAGTGGGAGTTGCCTTTGCTGAGCCCTTGGCACACAAACTTATAAACAGGGGAAATGTCCTGGCTTGGGGCTCAGGAGCAAATTCTCCCCAACTTCAAAAGCTGTGATCACAAGAAGGGTACACCTGGAGACCAGCTGCAGGGGAATAAAATCTTATTTAAACAAATAAAGGAAAGCAACAGTGAATATGAATCTCTTTATTTATTCAGTTTGGAAACTTTAGGCTTCTCAGAGACACTGTTTGGACTGTACCAACTGGAAACATGTTTTCATTCAAATTGCCAAAATAATGTAAGACTTCCCTGATGCTGTAACTGAAGCCTAGCTAGAGAAGCCATGTGGGACCATAGTGGGTAAAAGAGAGAAGGCAAAGACTCTCGGGGCTTAGAATGACTTCTAGGCCCTTCCACGAAACATGGGGATGCCCAAATGGCAGGCACAGTCCATAACTTGCCAATGTCTTTGTGGTACAGCCTTAGCCTGTGGGCCAGCTCAGCTGCTTGCAATATGAGTGAGCTAGAGGGCTTTGTTCTCAGACCCATTTTTATGCTCGCTTTGGTGAATAAAGGAATTTCACTGCTCAAAAGGGAAGGGTATCACCCCCAGAAGAATGTTTACTTTTAAACTAAGCAACCCAGGGAAGAACCAAGCATGCCAAGGTATTCTTTTTGTTACAAATGATTTCCGAATTCTCCAAAGACTTACCTAGAAGTTGGATGGATTATTGTAGGTAGCATTTCAGAGGTACAGGAAAAGATAAGGCCTTACCTGGAAGACTATAAGGCACCCAGATACAGTTTCTTGGATCCATCAGCACCCTTTTTTCCCCTCCAGCCTCATGCCTCAAACCTGCAGAGACCAGGAAGCACTCAAGAATGGGGGTGTCTAGCAGCCTGCACAGCACATGCTGGAAGAGCAGATGCAACTGCAGAATGGTCCCTTACTTAGAAGCATTACTTTTTTTTAATCTCTCCAAAGGCAGGTCTTGAAGATGGGGACTTTGTGCATGGCACCTCTAAAACAGAAGGCTTGTCATCATCTAAGGGGTGAGCCATGTAGGAGCAGTAGGGCTGAACCCTGAGTGGTGTTTTATCCAGCGATTTCCTTCAGAGGAGATGAGAGCAAATGTGTGAGCCAAGCAGCACAGCCAGTGCCGCAAGGTTTAGTTTATCTACGAGTAGGTCCAAAATAAAGGTCAATGCCTATAGAGGAACAGAGATCACATGATCCAAACAACTGTTTCACAGCACAGAGAATCCAGTTATTAATAATCATACAGTTCTCTCCTTTGTAATTCTTTTTCTAAGGAAAAAAAAGGTATTTTGCCTATTGATCATGCTTCTCTATGCATTAGCTTTTTCTGAAGAAGAGCTGGAGATTTGGCTCAGCGGTTAAGAGCACTGGATGCTGTTCCAGAGGACCTGAGTTTGATTCCCAATATCCATACGATGGCTCACAACCATCTGTAACTCCAATTCTAGGAGATCTGACACCCTCTTCTAGCCTCCAGGGGCACCCAGCACACAGGCAGTGCACAGATATATATGCAGGCAAAGCATTCATACACATACAATAAAAATAAAAAAGAAAGAAAGAAAAAACACTGAAACCCATTGGTAACCTCTCTTTCCCCATCTCCCCCTCTCTGTCTCTCTTTGTGTGTGTGTGTGTGTGTGTGTGTGTGTGTGTGTGTGTGTGTGTGTGTGTGTTGAGATAGAATTTTACTATGTAGCCTTGGCTGTCCTGGAACTTGCTATGTAGGCTGGCTTCAAATTCAAAGAGTTCCTCCTGCTTCTGCCTCCTGTGTTGGGATTAAAAGTGTGTACCACTATTGTGGGATTATTAGTTTAAGATGTGTTACATTTGTTTATGCTGTGGAACATTTGTTTAATGATGAAAAGATGTGTTGCATTCTTTTATGTTGCACTTGTTTAACTCTGTGAAGCTGTGTTATTTTGTCTGCCTAAAACACCTGATTGGTCTAATAAAGAGCTGAATGGCCAATAGCTAGCCAGGAGAAAGGATAGGTGGGGCTGGCATACAGAGATAATAAATAGAAGGAGAAATCTAGAGAAGAGCAGGGGAGGAGCAAGAAAAGGAGAGGAGGACGACAGGGGCCAGTCACACAGCCAGCCGCAGAGTAAGAAGGAAAGAAAGATATATAGATTCAAGGTAAAAAGCCAAGAGACAAAATGTAGTTAAAGAGAAAGGGGATAATTTAACTTAGAAAAGCTGGCTAGAAACAAGCCAAGCTAAGGCCAGGCATTCATAAGTAAGAATAAGTCTCCATGTATTTATTTGGGAGCTCGGAGAGGGCCCCCAAAGAGTAAAAAAAACAAACTAACAAAAAAAAACCTAACTACATACCATGTACAGCTAGTTTTATATTTTTGATTATGTTACTTATTTTATATATTACAAATATCTTTTCCAAACTTTCAACTGCACATCGAGTTTTAAGATGTCAACAGACCCCCTAAAAGATATGGCACCTTCCCAAAGTCAGAAGAGAATGATTTAGACAGGCGAAAGATCTACAAACGTCAACAAAACCAGAGATCAGCCATAACCATGTACCTTTCACACTTGAGCACTTTAGGCTTACCAAAGCATCCTTCAGTCACCTAGCTTCAGCCCCACAAAAACCTACCAAGATAATGGATCTCATTTCCTCACTTAGAGTAAAGAAATCCGTCAGTGGTTGGTTAGGATCATCTTAGTGATCCAAGCCTGACCTGTTACCGCAACTGAGACAAGTCAGGCTCAGAGAAGCAAAGAAACTTTTTTATCATCACAGTTCTGTGTAATAGTGGACAAGGAGCCAGGCGTGATGACATGTGCCTTTAACCCCAGCACTTGGAAGGCAGAGGCAGGTGAGTCTCTGTTGAGTTTGAGGCCAGCCTGGTCTACGTAGGATGGCCAGAGTTACACAGTGAGGCCCTGTCTTGAAAAAAGAAAGAGTGGTCAAGGACCCAAAATGCTAGTTATCAGGTCCCTGGGACAGGGAGTGGCCTTACTCCACTTTCATAGGATGAAGCCCATCTTAGCATATCTGTCCTTGAAAATAAGACACAAGGACAGACTTCATTCAACCACTTTTATTGGGTAATAATGGTGAAGAAACCTTATTCTATACCAAAAGATAAACTGGATGGAGCTGCTGTTGGGTTTTATTGCTAGAGGCAAGATTCTGTTACAAAGATGAGAGAGGCAGAATCCAATGCCCTTTTAAAGTCATTGTTATTACTATTACATGCAGAAACATGGATTTATTTAAAACTTGTACCTAAGACTATAACTGAAAGAAACCGGCTTTTCTTGGTATAGAATGACTAGTTCTTGGTATAGAATTCTCTAGTTCTCCCTGTTGTATTATTGTATTATTAAGATATAGAATGTTAATCAGGAAAATTCAGTCTGAATGCAAGACTTAATGTTTCACCCATAATATAGGACTCATTTTTATTACTATAGGAAGCGATTGTGCCCACTTTCCTTTCCTGCCTTGGCTGATGAATCTCGTTCCCATCTGATTCAAGTCTTGCACTGATGTCTTACGCATGACAGATATTCCAGAAGCATCTGCAAGAAAAATGAATTCATGGGTGCTGAGGTGTTGCCATTGTACTTTACTAGTTTTGTAGCTTCAAGGAATTAAAAGGGTGGGTGAAGTCTCCATTTGGCAAATAGAGAAACAAATGAAAAACAATTCCAAGTCTTCAAACAGCTAGGCATGGTGGTGCAAGACTTTAATCACAGCACTCAGGGGGCAAAGGCAGGTGGATCTCTATGAGTTCAAGGCCAACCTGATCCACATAGCAAGTTTCAGGCCAGCCATAGTCAAATGGTGAGACCCTGTCTCAAAAAAAGTCTTCTAACAGCCCTTTACAATGGAAATGGCTATCTGTGGGAATACATGCCACCAGGCCTTCATATTACCTATTATTTTTATTGTCTGCATGGCTCTTTACAAATCTTGTTACAACATATATATATGCATATATAGAGAGATATATACATATACTATATATATATTCTAAAGATTTTTCAACATAAACTTTTTAAAAAATTTCATTTTTAATTATGTCTCTGTCTCTGTCTCTCTGTCTCTCTGTCTCTCTGTCTCTGTGTGTGTGTGTGTGTGTGTGTGTGTGTGTGTGTGTGTGTGTGTGTGTGAATACTTGAGGAGGCCGGAAGAGGGTGTCGGATCCCCTGGAGCTGAAGTAATAGGTCACTGTGAGCTGCCTGATGTGGATGCTGGGAACTGAACTCTGGTCCTGAGCTATCTCTCTAGTTCCCAACATAAACTTTTTAAAAAGAGTTGGGTCCTAATATTGGAGACAATTATTCCAAGAAACACTGCTAGATGGAGGGATACAAAGACTGAACCTTCCCCACTCTGATCTGTAAAGCCCCTGAGTGATATACCTGGGTGCAGGCAGACCTTGGAAAGTGCAGGCTGCTGCCCCAGAAAAACTGTCCGAGTGGCAAGATGTCAGCAGAATGGTCATCCTAGGCCACAAAGTCAGGTGCTTAGAAGCTGATGCTTCTGTGGCATGCACCCAGATATAGGAAAATCAACATCAGTGTCCTGAGTCCCCAGTATTCCCTGTGCACCTTGAACTGTCTGTCTTGAGTGCCTTAGAGGGAGGTCAGTGACAAGAGGAAACCTGGAGAACTGAGCCCAGCCTAGAATGACAACATTAGTTCCAGAAGACTAGCAAGGGTTACATCCACAACTGTGATGTCAGACACTGGCCACCTGGTGCTTCAGAGATCTTCTCCAGGGTTCAGAAGACATCAAAAAGGACAGCCAAAAAGAACATGGAGGAGCGTCAATCTATCTACAGCAACAATAGTGTTTCAGAGAAAGAGACAGAACTCTTTAGGGCCCAAGGCTAGGCACAGCAAGGTAATAGCCAGGCAAGTCACAAGCCTTTCCAGCCACCTGCTTGCAGCTCAATTGTAGGAAAGGTAGTCGATGAGCCGTGGAGGGATGTTTAACTTGGCGACTTTCTCTAGCCCTCGAACGCCAGTGGCCTTCCTCAAGCTCACCCTGCAGAGCTGGGAGAGGGTAAGAGGTGTCTCTGGAAAGAAAGATCAAGGAAATTCATCAGGATAATTTCTAGAAGAAGCACATCCTGTGGTCTAATGAGTGCTAAGGCAGAACCAAAAGAGCCTCCCTTTCCCCCTAGAATTAGAATGGATCCTGTGTCATCTCTGGAAGGTCAGATAGCCAGGGACCCGAGGAATGAAGCCAGGGAATAAGGTTCTGGTGGTATCCACAGGGATCCATTTGTGGGGTTGGGTCTTTCAAGACAGGGGTCTCTTGTTTTGTTGGAGGGATTGTTGGTTTGTCTTGCTACTTACTATTTGGCAAAGAGACTTATCAGCAAACAACTAATTTGTGGCTAAGAGGCTCACTTGTCACAAATGAGGCTGAGTAAGGGGTTTATGCCAGGGAAAGAGCTAGCAGCCTGTTCATGCTACTACAGGCTTCCTTCCTCCGTGGGGTCACATGCCACAGGAATACAGCAAGAGCTGGTGCTTCAGGACAAAACAGTCCTTAGAGACAGAAGTACCCCTAGTACACCCTAGTGACCAAGGACAGGAGCTCAGGACTTGATTCAAAGAGGTCAGCACAAATTCAAGGAGAACTAGCAAACTGGGGGCCCAATTTGAATGATGGTGATTCCTGGCAGCCTGAGTATATTGGCTGGGTTTGTGTCAACTTGACACAAGCCAGAGTCATCAGAGAGGAAGGAGCCTCAGTTGAGGAAATGCCTTCATGAGATCCAGCTATAAGGCATTTCCTTAATTACTGGGCAGTGAGGGAGGGCTCAGTACATGGTGGGTGGTGCCATCCCTGGGCTGGTGGCCTTGGCTTCTATAAGAAAGCAGGTTGAGCCAGCCCAGGGAAGCAAGCCAGTGAGCAGCTCCCCTCCATGGCCTCTGCATCATCTCTTGCCTCCAGGATCCTGCCCTGTTTGAGTTTCTCTCCTGACTTCTTTGGATGATGAACAGCAATATAGAAGTAGAAGCCAAATAAACCTTTTGCTCCCCCAACTTGCTTTTTGGTCCTGGTATTCCGTCACAGCAATGGAAACCCTAACTAAGACACTGGGATATGGGAATATTTGCACAACAGAGCCTGGCTCACTTTCATAGTATTCAAAGCACTTGGCTGGGGCGCTGCTGCTCCACGTGTAGTCCGAGGGCTTCTTCCCCCGGTTGTCCCGGGCGTAGATGTTGCCTCCAAACTCTATGAGCATCTCGATGAGGTCAACGTTCTTTACCTTGGCCGCATGATGAAGGGCAGTCTCATGAAGTTTTGCTGCGTTCACATTGGCCCCTGGGGGGCCAGAGCAGAGAATGTCTGTCACCAAAGGGAGAACATGGAACCAAGAGGAAGACCAACCTACACATCACCCTTTGGCAGAACACAAAACAATCCCCGCCCAGACAACAAAATCAGGACAGACTCTACTGTACCTTCTCAAAATCCAATAGTAATAATTATTTTTCCTTATGAAAGTGAGGGCAGCAATAATATATATATTACCCCCCAAAAAAGCAAAATAAAAGACTTCTTATGGGCCAAATGTCTGTTCTAAGGTGCCCTATAGTATGTCCTCATAGGTCCCTAGATTTCTAGAGGCTGATCCTGAGTCACCCAAATGCTGCAGCCTATACTTGGACACAGACACACCAATGGACACAGCTGCTCTACAATGGGCACCATGAACTCAAAAAGTAACAGGTTGGATGAAAGAATGAATATTCCTTAAATATATTCTTTTATACACTTGGAGAGATAGAGGGGAAACAGATAATGTGCTTGAAGGTTAGCTGTGAACTAAGCTGGGGCATACAGAAAGATTCAAAGATTTAGTAAGAAAATATAGCATTTTAAAATACATTAAAAAATAAAGACTTAGGCTCACAAGATGGCTCAGCACAAGCCTGGAAAATGAACTCAATCCCCAGAACCCACAAAAAGCGAGAAGGAAAGAACCAACTCTACAAAGCTGTTCTCTGATCACACGAATGTGCTATGGCATGCATACCTGAACTCATGCATATAATCACAATAAATAAAAATTTAAGGTAAATGTTTAAAAGTTAAATTTTTTTTATTACAAATGGTCTCTGTGAAATGTCCTCCTTAACACATAGCAATCACAGGTTCTATATAATGGATTTTAGAAGGCCTCAGAATTTGTTTAGAAGATGTTAACTTCTTTGAAGTCTCCTCCTGAACCAGTAAAGAATTAATAGATAACAATTAATTGGAAAGGATAAAATTATTTTAAAGAAACCAAGCAAATATCTTAGCATCAATAAATTCCCCAAATTAGCCGGGCGGTGGTGGCGCACACCTGTAATCCCAGCACTCGGAAGGCAGAGGCAGGCGGATCTCTGCGAGTTCGAGGCCAGCCTGATCTACAGAGCTAGTCCAGGACAGGCTCCAAAGCAACAGAGAAACCCTGTCTCGAAAAACCAAAAAAAAAAAAAA
This sequence comes from Peromyscus maniculatus bairdii, assembly GCF_049852395.1. NCBI lineage: Eukaryota > Metazoa > Chordata > Mammalia > Rodentia > Cricetidae > Peromyscus > Peromyscus maniculatus. The sequence continues at coordinate 87,779,264 of NC_134856.1, read as the reverse complement.
AATTCCCCAAATTACAGTTTCAAACCACGGTGGTAAAACCACGGCTATGCCAGCAACATGCCACTGTTTTAATGAGCATTTTCTGAGCTATTTCTGCTACTCGAAACATTGTTGGAAAAGCCCAGCTTTCTGCTTTAAAATGTGTGTGTTTACTCCTCTGGAATTATGAGCTGTACTCATTACAATGAGCACGGTGTGATCCTGAAACACTCTCCACTCCTCCTGGGATGGAGAAAGCTCAGGTCAGGAGGACTGCCTGCTGACTCCCTGAAGGAGAAGGTTTGAATCACCACAGGAATTACAAAATGGAATGAAAAGGAAGTCAAGGAAAACTTGCCCTGCAATCCGATCACTCTCTTACCTCAGACGGTTTTCTTTTAATACTTGCTTATAGGAGTAAATAATTTTTAGACTGTTGCAATCATCATGCAAAAATAAATTTTAATGCTAGATACACAATTTGTAATGAAAGCTAAATTGTAAAGATCACAGAATCTAAAATCCAAGTGGCTTTCTCATATTGATTCTTACAATATTCTTGCCAACCAGGAAGGAATGTGATTATCTCAATTTTAACAATGGAGAAAAAGACACAAGGAAGCAAAACACCCTCAAGGTCGGAGAGAAAGAGGAAGCAGGAAAGAGCTGGAACATACACCCCTCCTTCCTTGCTGTTTGCTACCTTGGCTCCTGAGATAAGGCCTTGGACCATGAGTGACTCTTTCAAAGTGGCCTTCCCAAAGTCAACAATAAAGTTTTTCCATAATGTGTGCTTGGCATCATTTGATTGGTTAGAAAGGAAGGAGCAGGGCTGGAGAGACAGCTCAGCGGCTAAGAGCACTGGCTGCTCTTCCAGAGGACCGGGGTTCAGTTCCCAGATTCCCAGCACCCACATGGCAACTCACAACTGTTTGTAACTCCAGTTCCAGGGGGTCTGACACCCTGACACCGGTGAACATAAAATAAAAAGTTAAATTAAAGAACAAAAACACGGAAAGAAAGGAAGGAGGGTAAAGGAAGGAAGCCGACTGGAAACACCAGACCAAGTCTGTGCACAGGAATATGCATGGGTTCAAGTTAGGGCTCAATGGAAGCAGAATGTGAGATATGACCAACACAGGGAAATTTTCATTAGAAGGCTGGAGCAGGAACAGAAGGAGAGGGAGGGAAGGATGTCAGAAGGGTGTGACTTTGAGGCACAGTGGCCAAGTGGTGGGAGGTGGTAAAGCACCTTCTAGGCATTAACTGTCAATTTCATGCTTCAGAAAAAGGGGTCAAAGCTAGCTCATTACCAAAATCCTAACTTCAAAACAAAATAGGATTAATGTGATTTGGAGGAAAAGAGAAACCAGTGAAATGAGGCTCACCCCAACACACCCTAGCACACAGCTGAGAACAGCCACAATCCTGGGACCTCAGCACGAATGACTCAATACACAGTCACATGGGCTTTGCCAAGGAGATGGAAGTGCAAATAATCCTTAACTATCCAGTTCTGGACGCTTCCAGAAGAGTTAAATATTTACTGTTAGTGATCAGATGAAAAATTACGTAACTGTAATAACTGGACTCTGATCCTCACCAGTTCTCTTCCTCTGGAAACAGAATCTAGTTCCTTAACTCAGCCTCTCTACAAAAAGAAAAGGAGCAACCGCCTCTGTTCACCTGCACAGTCCAGTAAGACCACTCCATATATAGCTCAGCACCTCCAGCAGAGCCAGGACCTCTGATGTCACTGCAGAAGCAGCTACTGTATGTTTTCTGGAGATGTAGAATGGGGCTCTCCTTGGGATCTCCAACAGGCCTATGACACGGCCTCCGAAGTATAAAATCTCATTGCTTATGTAAGATTCCATGTGTGAGTACCTAGGACTATGCTATCTCACTCTGCTTCTACAGAGGTTGGAAATTCTTTACAATGAGAAAGTAGTTCAAAGGGAAAAAATTTAAAAGACAATCCTGTGGAGGGAGCCCATGAGAAATTAAAGTGGCTTCTGGTCTACCTCTTCCTGACTCCTCCTGTCTTCAGTTCCTGTTTGGATCAGGGCTCAGGACCCTCTTTTCTGCTTTTCTGGTACATTCTGCCCAGACTGCATCTTTTCTTAATGCTTAATTGCCTCCATGGAGAAAGGAGATGCCCCCGGCCCGAAATTCTACTCATCCTCAATTTCCTGGATATATAGAAATTTCCCTTTAAAAACTATTGGGAATTGGGGTGTGGTGAGTGGACAGACCTACCCTCAGCTCCGGGATGGGCTCTGATTGGTACAATCCCTTTCCTTCTACCATAGTAATTGGTTCAAGTCACCCAATCAAAATTTGACAAATCTGGACTAGAGGGTTCAGGTTTGAACACAAGGCCTCATTTAAGTCAATGGAGCATTGGGGGAGGTACGCTAGTGACCCAGAGAGGGAGACTCTTCACTCTTCTGAAAAAGCTAAGAGAGAGCCTTAAAATGTAAAGGGCTGAAGGGCTGAGAGAGGCTGTTCTCACAACTGCCTGTAACTCCAGCTCCAGGGATTTGATGCCTTCTTCTGGCCTCTGCAGGCACTCACATACATGTGTCTCTCCCTCCTTCTCTCTCTCTCTCTCTCTCTCTCTCTCTCTCTCTCTCTCTCTCTCTCTCTCTCTCTCTCTCTCACACACACACACACACACACACACACACACAGCTTGTATCAGCTGCATCCATTTATCCACTACCATAGCAAATAGCTAACACTAAGAAAAGCAGATTTCAAATTCAACGGCATAATGACACTTGAACCATGAGATCAAAATGACTATACTTCTGCTACACTTCTCACATTTTGTCACATGAACCAAAAACGACCTTCATTGTTCACCCAGTTGTAATTGGCTTCTTCATTCCAACAGCCATCTAGGTGCGGTTGGATTCTGTATTCGTGGAGTCAACCAGCCAAAGATTTAAGTATTCAGAAAAACAAAAAGACTTCATCTATCCCAAACATGTGTAGACCTTCTGTTCACTTTGGGAATCTCTCTGCAGGGAACTTTTTCAAACACCCACCACAAGCCAGATTATACGTGCTCCATTCTCCTATGTGCCGCCAACCCCATTTCCCATTATACCTCTGACTCAGATTCAGACAGAAAACCTCATCAGGCAGACATTCTGGACAGCTGCCTGTGTTCACTAAAAATAACCATTCACGGGCCTGAGGGGATAGCTCATCAAGCAGGAGTACTTGCTGTGCAAACAAGAGGACCTGAGTTCAAATCTCCAGGCCCCGTATAAAAAGCACGGCTCTGTGGCCTGTGACCATGTTCTGGGAGGGGTAGAGAGAGGAGGATCACTGAGGCTTGCTGGCTGCCAGCCTATCTTGAAATTCAGTGAGACCCTGTCTAAAGGGAGTAAGGCAGAGCAGAGAGTGGTAGAGCAGGACATCTGATATCCCCCTCTGGTGCACGTACAACACACACACACACACACACACACACACACACACACACACACACACATAATAAAGTAGTCACATGCATTTACTAAGTGTTGACTGTATACCAGACATTGCAGAAACATTATTGAGAATATTCCCAACACCTGGAAAAATAGGTTTTCTTTTTCTAGTTCTATAGATACAGAGGCTAAGGCACAAGGTCTCTCCGAGGAGTAGGAGAACCAATTTCAAGCCCTTTCCTGTCTGTCCACTACCCAGACCTCTGCTAGCAAAGCGCAGGTAAGTCATCCACTCAGGTGAATACTAGTTTGGGTAAACAGCAGCATACCTGCATTGAGTAACACTTTGACACAGTCCAAATGCTCTCGTGCACAGGCAACATGTAGAGGGGTCCCGAAGTGGCAATCGTGAGCTTCCAGATTGGCCCCAACGTCAATAAGAAGCCTCACACATTCAGAACTCCCTTAAAAGAAATGGAGAAAGATGGAAATGTTCATGAATACGTATACTGGAGATGGTAACCAGAACAAACAGCAGCTGAAAAGCTGGTCCTGCAAGGAACAGAGGGTAAGCAGCCTATATTTCTGTGGAGGCCCACAAAGGTTTCCTAGTGAGATCTGAGCTTGCTTTACCCAGCAGAGCTGCATTAGAGGATTGCTTGACCATGTCCATGGTTTCTAGGTGACTGGATGATCTGCACTTAGCTGTGCTGTGGAAGGTCTTTTGCCCCACCCCTTGGCATTCCTATAAATAGCCCTTTAGAAGAGACAGGAGGGGGCACGTGGATAAGGATCTAGGCTCTCCTGAGGCTATCCTGTGTTTCTGTTTCTCTCCCCTCTATCCTTCTGTCTATATATCTCTTATCCCTCTCCTCAAGAGTACCCTGGGGTAAAATGTGGGAACCAGTCTCCCAGCTGGTCCCCCACGTACGTCAACATACAAAGTGGTTGGTAATTCTGCATGGCCCTAGAAGAATACAAAGACATCTCTCCCCTCAGGAGTTCACTTGGTAGTAAAAGGAATGGGTCACAGCCGCTTCCCTGCTGAGTACAGAAGACATGGAAACCACTTGGACACAGGGATCAAAGACTATCCTGATCCTCATCTCCAAGTTCCTGGGGAACATCCAGGCTATAGAAAACACACATAGCTGCTGGCATCCTGCCAATCTCTTTTCTCTGGCACCTCTTTGGGCCTCTTCCTGTTCCTCCTGTCTTCAGAGCCAGTTTGGATGGGGGGGGGGGCGTTTCTCTCCTTTCCAAGAAGATTCTGCCACAGACTCCATCTTCTCTTTCTTTCTTTCTTTCTTTCTTTCTTTCTTTCTTTCTTTCTTTCTTTCTTTCTTTCTTTCTTTCTTTCTTTCTTTCTTTTTTTTTTGCTTTTGTTTTTGTTTGTTTGTTGTTGCTGCTGTGTGTTTTTTTTTTTTTTTTTTTTTTTAGACAGGGTTTTTCTGTGTAGCCTTGGCTGTCCTGGAGCTCACTCTGTAGACCCTGCCTCTGCCTCCTGAGTGCCAGGATTAAAGGCATGTGCCACCACCGCCGGGCATCCATCTTCCCATATCACTTAATTACCTTCTTATTGCTGATAGCTACCCAGTAACCATCCCCATCCCTAAAACCTACACCTACTGCTAGCCATGCTCATCTTAACATTACAACCAGCACAAAGTCAGTCCCTTTCCCAGAGGTCCCTGCTCCTAGATAAATTCTTTGCAGTCAGTGCCATTGTTCCCAGCTTAGCCTGAGTCACTTCTTATCTCATTTTTGCACCTTTCCCTCAGATCAAATCCTACTTGCTATTGGGTGGGCAAGGAGTTAGATGGGAGGTAACCACGTACATCTTAGCAGCTGTGTCTCCTGATGGTCAAGTATCCCATGTGGAGAGGCATCATCGAAGCTTCAGTTAGGTTGTTCCCAGTGTATCAGTAATGAAGGCACCGAGGCCTTTCCCCACACATGCACGTTAATGAAGGGTCCACATCCCCAAGCCTGACATCATTAATACCGCTGGCATTGAGGTTTTTGACATACACCTCTCCTTTTGTGGGGTTTGTTTTCTTATAGTATCAGAAATACTCTAAGAAATACCTACTCTAAAGTGGAAAGTCTGGTCCACTATAATGTAGGAGGAGAATATGCTCCCTACCTTACAAATGTTCATAAAAACTTCTTTATGACCCATAACTCAGAATTCTGTGGGCTGCTCACACCTTGCAATAGCCCATTCCAATCTTTCCATGGAGTGTTTGTTTTGCTTAGCTTTGATAAATATACTTCTGCTTAAACTATGTTTCTTGACTGAATTCTTTTCTTCAAGAAGACAAGAACCGAGAGATCCTACTGGTCCCTCCCCGCATCCGTACAGGCCACCAGCCTCCTTTGTGCTCTAAGTGCTTCATCCCGGGCCATTTCAATGGTCCCTGACACATAGACTCACCACTCATGCAGGCCTCGTGGAGCGGGGATGCTGTGTACAAAGGCGGGTTGACCTTCGCCCCATAGGACAGCAAGAGCTTCACACACTCGATGCTGCCTGAGGCACAGGCATCGCAGAGGGGGGTGCTGCCATCAATGTTGCGGGCATCCACCTCAAACAACAGAAGAAACCAACGTCAAAGGGTGAAGTGAATGAATGTGATGAAGCTTGTAATCTTCATACTGATTCATCTTCGCAAAGGCGATGTCTTAAAATGACCAGTTTGCCACTATGCGCCAAGCCAGGCAAGGGAGTTCAAAGCGAAAGACACGTGGACTGGAGGCAGGAATGCGCAGGAGTCTCTTAAGTCTAGAAGTCCCTCACTGAAGGTTTGGCCCTCCCTCCCAGGGCAGGATAAAACCCAGCCTCACCCTCACTACCACCCCAGGCAAATAATAAACATAGGGCAGAAAGGAGAAGCTGAGGTTGCAAGCTGGAGAAATGGGTATCAAGATGGGTTTTAACTCAAGCTTTGGCTACAAAAAAAAATAAAAGTGCTCCATACTGCTTAGCATGCCTCATCTTGTGTGACAAATCACAGGCCAAGAAGAAGGCAGCTCCCTGGGCAGGGAAAACACACTTAGAATTTATCTAAGTTTGGCTTCTACGTGGTTACACACTGAAAACTGTGAAACTTGGTCAATTCCAAGCTTTGGGGATGAGTAAACAGTGCGTTGCCTTCGCTCTGCTCTCATCTGGTGAGCTCCGAGACCAGAGCCTGATATTCTTTATAAGCACCAGCACAGGGGATGGTGCAGATCCTGACAGCTCCGCTAAGCAGGCAGACAGCCTGCAGAATGGAAACCACCGGCAGCTAAAACTAACTGTGCTGTGAACTACGCATGCGGCGAAGGCAGCCAGGTCAGAAGTTTGTTCTTTTACTTTCGTTCCCTGGCCCTAAGCCAGTTGTTTTACCAGCACCTCACTTGGGTAACTTGGAATCCAGAATTCTGTTGGTTGAACCTACGCAGCAACTGTTCAGCCCAAGCCCAACTGCTCCCAGAGAGTCTGTGCCTGGTCCATGGCTGCCCTGCTCTTCCCTGACCATCTCAGAGCAGAGTGATACTAAACCACTTTGAAAAAAACTGCCCCATCCATAAACACTTCCCTGCTCTGGTCCACAGCAACCATCCCACCTCCTCCCATGGCTTTCAGCAACCTAGAGCACCCTGTCTATCCATGTTTGCATGAGCTTAGAGTCTTTTCTTCTCTCTAGTGCTCTCCTGAGCCTGGCCCACCCACTCCCACAGCTGCAACTAGGTAGCTGTCAGTCCCATGTGGTCACCCACCTGGGCACCAGCTGCCAGCAGCAGCTGCACACACTGGGCCTGGCCCTGCAGACTGGCCGCATGAAGGGGTGTGATGGAGTCCACGGTGACCTGATTAACACATGCCCCACTCTCAATCAGCTGCTGAAGCTGTAGGCTCTCGCCCCGCTGAGCTGCCTCATGCACAGGGGTGCGCTCCACCCAGAAACCTGCAGAGGAAACAGAATGCTTACTAAGACCCTCCTACTTCCATCAGAACAAACGAATACACATGAGGCTCCAGGGCCCACTGGCAGCCAAGACACCATATGTGACCATGCAATTGGTCCCAGTGCTCCTATTAAAATCTATAAGCAGGGCTGGAGAGATGGCTCAGCAGTTAAGAGCACATACTACTCTTCCAGAGGAGCCAGGTTTAATTCCCATCACCCACATGGCAGCTCACAACTGTCTGTAACTCTAGTTCCCAGGGATCCAACATCCTCACACAGATATATGTATGCAGGCAAGACATGAATGCACATAAAAAATAATAATAAATTAAAAAAAGAAAGTTCCATAAGCAATCTCAACTAGCTAGGGTGCAGAGTTCAAAGTCCTTGCCAGGTCATGTAAGGATGTTTGTGCTATGGATCTGGCTGACACTATGATCCCATTTCCCACCCCTCGTCCTATATAGACACAGCTATAGCTTACTGCTGTGCCTAACAGTTCCACACATGTACCTCTCTGTATACTGTACCTTACCAAGAGGGATGTGCCTCATTAAGTAGCAATATACAGTTTGAGGAAATAGTGAGAAGTAGCTAGTTAACAATTTAAAGTCAATGTGAGAGAGGAAAACCCTAAAGCAAGAGAAGTTGCATGCAACTTTAAAAAGAAGAGGACCACAAGGGAAGCCTTAGGTTTGTATTGGGGTGGTGAGAGGGAGAAGAAGAGGAGGAGGAGGAGGAGGAGGAGGAGGAGGAGGAGGAGGAGGAGGAAAGGGGGAGGGGAAGGAAGAGGAGAGAGAGGGGAGGGGGGAGAGGGGAGGGAGGGGAGAAGATGGGAGGGGAGGGGAAAGACCACCAGGACCAGAAGAGGCCCTGAGGTGGAGCCATGGCATCACGTGCAGGTCCTGCCATGTACCCTTCATTCATGGCATATCTACAAGGGATCAGCACACTCCACTTCCGTGCACAAAGATGTGTAAGACGCAATAGGCAGCTCCTAGTTAGGGATAAGGTGAATGCAGAAACAATTCCAAACACCACAATAATGACGATGGGAGAGTGCTTCCAGAGATAGGAATTCAGAAGCACAAATCTCCCAGACACCCAGGCAAGGGCTTGGAAGCATCACAGAGGAAGACAAGCTGTGACTGCACAGGTCAAGCTTTGCTTGTTCATCTCTGTGTTCCCAGCACCCAGTATGCATGTTGCTTGTATGATGGAAGGTTGGATGAATGGATGGAATGGCCTCAGTGAATTTTCATTGTATAAAATACACAATTTGAAAAAAACAATCTAACTTTATTTCTTTATATGACCTGTCTTTAGAGGAAATGCAATTGCTGGTAACCACATTTTCCAGTAAACAAATACCAACTACAATAGTCTTAGCAGCAACATGAAGGACAGAAATCAGAAGCAGCAAATGTGACAGTCAAAAGTAGAAGTGGAGGAAGCAGAGGAGGAGCAGGAGGAGGAGGAAAGGGGAGAGATTCCAGTCCATCAAAGAATACAATCAACAGAGGTAAAAAACAATGCACAGAATGAAAGGAAATATTTGCAAATTATATATCTGATAAGAGATTAATATCAAAAATATATAAAGGACTTCTACAATTCAACAACATCAAAAAGTTCAAGTTTAAAATGAGCAAAGGGTTTTAACAGACATTTATTTGAAGAAGACATACAAATGGCCAATAAACATATGAAAAGATTGTCAACATCACTAATCATAAAGAAATGCAAACCCATATCACAATGAGATGCTACTTCTTACTTATTTGTTGTATAGCAGTTTTTTTTTTCTGAGATAAAACATTCAATCCTAGCCGGGTGTTGATGGTGCATGCCTTTAATCCCAACACTTGGGAGGCAGAGGCAGGTGGATCTTTGTGAGTTCGAGGCCAGCCTAGTCTCCAAAGTGAGTTCCAGGAAAGGCACAAAGCTGCACAGAGAAACCCTGTCTTGAAAAACCATAAAAAACAAAAAACAAAAAATTCAATCCTAGAGGGAAGCTCATTGAGACTCTTGATATTCTGGATATTCTAAGTTAAAGTAAAACATTCCATTCTGCAAGAAATCTTCTTAAAACCCAGAAAGCAAACAACTCAATAGCATCAGGAAGTTCCTGAAACTGACCAGATTCACAAGGTCTCTCAGTATCCGGACATACATAAATAGTAAGAACTGGTAACAGACACTCAAACAAGGCAAGCCTAGAAGAGGCTCAGACCAACTGAGCTGCCTGAAAAGGACACTCTCCAGTGTGGAGCCACAGTTGTGCAGTAAACTCCAGGTTTCCAGCTTTTGTGCACCATCATCCATGCTGCATTTGGTAATGCAGCTGTCTTTGAGTTATCTCTGATCCTGTAAGTAACCCCTCAACTATACTCTTATAAGTAAACCCAACAAACTCACCCATACTCTTGCAATTCAACACAACAAAGATAGATATAATACAAGTGTTTAGCAAGAGATGAGTGGATAAGCAAAATGTGGTATACACACATAACTTTACATAAGAAGAAAATATAGCCGGACGGTGGTGGCGCACACCTTTAATCCCAGCACTAGGGAGGCAGAGGCAGGCAGATCTCTGTGAGTTCAAGGCCAGCGTGGTCTACAAAGTGAGTTTCAGGAAAGGCACAAAATTACACAGAGAAACCCTGTCTCGAAAAACCAAAAAGAAAAAAGAAAATATGAACACATGCTATATGAATAACCTTGAAAACACTGTGTTAAGTGAAATATGTCAGTCACAAAAGGTCATATGCTATCTGATTCCATTCGCACAAAGTACCTAAAGGAAACACAACTGTAGGGAGAGAAAGCACCATAATGGAACTGAGGAAGGTGGAGAGTTATTTTCTAATAGGTGTATGGAGTCAGTTTTGCATGATAAAAAGAGTTCTGTAGGTGAGAGATGGTGATTGTTGTGCTTAATATGCAATGTACTTAATGCCACTGAACTCTACATCTGAAAAGATTAAGATGGTAACTTTTTGTTATATGCTCTTTACCACAATCCAAATGTTTAGAAGGGAGTTGGAGAGCTGGATCAACTATTAAGAACACTGGCTGCTCTTTCAGGAGGCCCACGCTCAATTCCTAGCACCTCCATGGTGGTTCATAACCGTAACTCCAGCCCTGGAGGATCCAATACCCTCTTCTGGCCCCTGACAGCACTAAATACATGAGGTACAGAAACATATGCAGATCAAACATCAATACACATACAATAAAAATAAAATGTTTAAAAATGTATTTAAGAGTAACTATATTAGTTACTTTTCTCATTACTATGTCAAAACACCTGACAAATGCAACGTGAGGCAAGAGGAGTTTATTTTGGCTCAGGGGAAGAGATAAAAGCCACCACAGTGGGAAAGAAAAAGCAGCAGAGCATGAGGCAGTTCACACATTGTGTTCACAGTCAGGAAGCAGAGAGAGATGGATGCTGGTGCTCAGCTCTCTTTCTCCTTTTTTCTTTTCTATTCCATCCAGGACGCCAGCCCATGGATGGGAGCCCCCCCCCCCCCCCCCCCCCCCCGCATTCCTTTGGGACTTAGTTGTACCTCTCCGGAAAGGCTCACAGAAACACCCAGAGGTGTATCTCCCAGGTTATTCCAAGTCCAATTAAGCCGACAAGAAATATTAGCCCTTACAGAAACAAAAGGCCTGAGAAGAACCTGAGGATGGAAAGAGCTGCCACCAGCTCCCTGACATCAGCAAAAGACAGCTTTATAGCAGGCAGGGGCACTAGTCGCGGAGGGTACATCTGACACTCCTGACCACGGGAGAGCTCCTCTGGGGTTACAAATTAGGGAGGACTAAGGCATTCTCTTCATAAAAACCAGCAGCAAGCACCAGGAAGGACAACAAAAAAAAGTAAGGGGAAGGACAGCTCGTGGGTGAGAACCGTAAATCCGTTCCTGAAGATTGAGTGCAGGAAACACAGTCAGCTGGGAAACTGGCTGGTCAGGCTTCACGACAGGATGGTCCAACTCAGAGCTAAGACCCAGTTCTGATAAAGAGCCTCATTCCTGAATCTCAGCATTGTATCCTGAGGGTAGTGTTGCGATGGATATCTGAGACCATGCACTGTTTCGGGAAGCTCCCTCTAGGACTGGAGCCCCATCTCCAATCCTTGCTATATAATTGGTCTCCCATACCCAGCTTGCTCCCATCTCCCTTCCTCCTCATGTAGCCAAATAATAAGTTAGTTGGTCATTTGGGACCTGATCACAGCCTTTCAGTGACTTCTGTTTTCTTTTGGAAGTCAAGAAATTTTTACTTTTAAAATTTGAGCTGGCCAGGCAGTGGTGAAGGCACATGCCTTTGATCTCAGCACTCGGGAAGCAAAGGCAGGCTGATCTCTGTGGGTTCAAGGCCAGCCTGTTCTACAGAGCGAGTTCCAGGACAGCTAGGGCTACACAGAGAAACCTTGTCTCAAAAAAAAAAAAAAAAAAAAAAAAAAAAAAAAAATTGAGCTGCTCTTGTGTTCAAGGTATTTCTCAGCCATGTCTTTTTAAAAGTTTTAATTATGAATCTCCAAAATATTCTTTGACAAAAAAACATAATGTAAGTGACATGCAATGTGACACACTCAGTGTTTAAAAAAAAAAAAGGAAAATAATCCCAATCTGTAATTTTTCAAAAGCATACAATGGGGTAAAAAAAAAAAAAAAAATGTTTGCCTCCATAAAGGGGCTAGGGAGTTGCAACTTGAAAAGACTAGGGAAAAGAAAGTAAAAGAGAAAGTGAAAGTGAAAACAGATTGCCTAAGTGGTGACAGAGCCAGGGAACCCAGACCTTCATCCTTTCCTTCCTGGCTTTCTTTCCTTCATCACTCACCCTGCTGTTAGCCACCTAAGACATTAATACACAAGGGCACTTTCCCTTCATCCCCAAGCCCCAGCTGCCCCAGAACATGCAGAGCAAGATGAACCCGGGGCTTCATGGCACAGAGCCCTGCACTCTCACTCTGTCTTCTCTGGTTTTTATTTTTGGTAGGAGTCTGAGCTGGCCTTGAACTCACAACCCTACTGTCTGAGCAGCTGAGATTACAAGTGCGCACCTCCATGTCTGGCTTATCTTCTCCATTTCTGTTGAAGAACTTAGGAAAAGGTTTTCATTTGAAATCAGCAGCCTTAGTTTTCTCGTGAAGGACATAACTTTTCACAGGGCCACGTTATGGAGAGAAGATAAGGATGCATGCTGTTTTGCTCATTGAAGGTGGGTTTATTACTATTATTTCCTTTGAAGCCCTTTTTTAGTCTCAGGGTTTGTTTGTTTCTTGCTTGTTTGTCAACAACTTCTTTTTGAATTCCTACTTTAGGATAAGTTCTCCATTCCAACCCTTCAAAGTATCACTCTAAGCCTTGAAAAACACCCCGAATTCTTGCTAAGACTGGTGGTCACAGAAAAAAGAATGAAGCTGTGGGGTTCCCAATGATACATGGAAGATCTTTTCTGTCCCTTCTCTCCAAAGCCTCATTAAATTGAGAGAGGGGGAATCCATCTACATAAGCAAACAAAAACAATCTAAAAAGTGGTATGGATAAGTATTTTGGTTACAATACAGCAGGAATATAGAATTACAGGTCAGAATGTTACACAGGTAAAATTCCTATGGTGGCCTCCACTTTTGCTGGACAGTAATACTGTTTTGATCTAACACATTCAGTTTTTTTCATTTAGACCAGAAATACAAATATCCACAAGCCATATATTTGGAGAAGCATATTAAATTTTTTAAATGACAATCTCAAAAATATCCAGGACAATAGAGGTGCAAGCTAGCATGCCTTTAACCCCAGCATTTGGGAAGCAGAGGCAGGTGGATCTTTGTGTTCAAGGCCAGTCTGGTCTCTAGAGTGAGTTCCGGGACAGAGAAACCCTGTCTCACAAAGAAAAAAAAATCCAAGAACCCCAACAAGCATGCACCCACTAATTGAGAATATGATTTTCTTCTCTACAAGCTATGCAGAAAATATACTTGGGAGTGATGTTTTTAAATATTTATTTATTTAGAAGCAAGGTCTTACTATATAGCCTAGGTTGGCCTGGAACTCATGCCCCTAGTTCCTCTGCTTTCCAAGGGGTAGGATTACAGGTGACTGCCACCATGCCTGGCTCTGATGCCATGCTATCCTCTACCTGAACAAAATAAAATGTATGCTTAACAGGCTTCCGTGGTTAGCCATCCATTGCATATTCACTTGAATCAAATACTGACTACGCTATCAGGGTCAAAGTCTTGGACCAGCCTAGGGTGCCAAGAAAAACAGGTGTTCATTAAACGGTCTTTGATCATTGTGAAGGTGTTTGTTTTGCAAAAATCAATTAAAATATTTATCTGCTTTGTTATGACTGCAATTTCCTACTCAGCTAAATTAACTCAAGATTTTTTATTTCGTTTTACCTTACTGTTTTTACTCCTGTAAAAATGCTGGGGCAGGGTGGACGTTTTGGTTTGTTTAGCTTTGTTGTTATTTTGTTTTCTTTCCAAGCTTTCACAATACACTTTCATTTATCATATTATTACTTTGTAAGCAGGAAAAAATTTACTTCTCCAAAGAATGCTCCTTCGCCTTCAAATCCACTTCATTCTAAGGCTGCCCTAAAGGTAGAGAACACTTCTTGAGCGACAGGCATGTCCCAGTGTTGGGCCGTGTCCTCATTCTGGAGCAGCTGGAGTATAGGTAGGATGCTGTGACCCTGCACGCACACTGCACCAAGCGCCCGGAAGGTGGTGCAGCACCCGCAGTGGGCTCCTGCTGAGGCTGCCAACCAGTGTGCCCAGTGCACACACACTTCCCAGGTTCTGCCACTGAACTGGGCAACGACCCGCGTGATCCCCAAAGTGTGCGGTGATCGGGTGAACTGGCAATTCTGAATCCCACACCTGGTACAACACAGGGATAACCAGCCCCGCAGTGCACAGGACTGGAATAAGATGACAGACATTAAACTCCGATCTGAGATGCTCAGGATCACCCGGACCCTGCTTGAATCTCTACATCCCACCCCACCAAGTCGGAGAGGGGAGTGCTGCCCATCTCCGGGATAAAGGCTATCTATGAGCTTACTCTGTCCCTAAGAGCTGATCTCCTGGTCCTGGTTCCAGCCCCTATGTGGTGCCCTTGGCTTCTGCGGCGCGAACCACGTACCCACATCTCCCAGAAAGCAGCCGTCCCCGGCGCGCGGCTCCATGCGGCTTGCTGGCTGGGGGCCCCTGCCTACCGGCCTTGTGATTCCGGGCGCTGGGACCTGAGCCCGGACTTAAGCCAGGACCAAGCCAGGACCTGAGCCGGGACCTACCCCCGAGCGCAGGCCGCTGGGCGTGGCCTAACTGCTTTCGTAGCCACCTCTGGGAGTTGTAGTTTCTGTTGATTCGAAGCGCGCAACCCGTGCGTCCCATTCCGCTGTCACCACCAAAGGTGTGCATACTTGCACAAGCAGACTGGCGTGCAAAATGTGCGCCCGTGTTGACACGTTACACGTGTGAATACGTGTCCATTAACAAGTCCTGTGTTTAGACGAAAAGCCCGGATACCTGTGTCTGTCTGTAAAAGATGTGTCCGTATGTAAAATGTTTGGTTCCTAAAACGCGTACCCACTTGGAAAATGTGCCTAGCTGCCAAAACTGGCTTCCTATAGTTTACACCGATCCTGCTGAGCAAAGTATCCTGACATTCAAGCCTTTAAAAAGAGCCTTCCAGCCGGGCGGTGGTGGCGCACGCCTTTAATCCCAGCACTCGGGAGGCAGAGCCAGGCGGATCGCTGTGAGTTCGAGGCCAGCCTGGGCTACCAAGTGAGCTCCAGGAAAGGCGCAAAGCTACACAGAGAAACCCTGTCTCGAAAAACCAAAAAAAAAAAAAAAAAAAAAAAAAAAAAAAAAAAAAAAAAAAAAAAAAAAAAAGAGCCTTCCAGTGGAGCTAGTGATCAAAATGCCTGATTCTTTTCAAAATAAATAATAACTTTCAAATAGTTGAAGTTCATTGACGAAAAACTTTTCTTGGTGGACAGTTTTAATCTGGTGTCTCGCTAACCATTTTAGCAGAAGGAAGCTGCAGTGCCATGAGCAGCCAGGCAGAAATGAGAAACCGGTCTTCCCCAGGCGTTCCAAGTCAACCGGTAAGTGAACTGTATTATGCTTCATTATGATTTTCTTTCCTTTTCTTTTTTCAGAAGACTTAATCTTATCAAAGTTAACTGCAACCTCTTGGAATATTCTCTCACTTTAACCTATATTGAGCCTCGGTATAGAAATACATTCTGACTTGAACACAAAAACGTCAGAATTGTTGGAAACAGCACTAGAAGTCATCCTCTGAGGTAAGAACGCTTGGATGACCCTAAACTTTATATGCATGTTGGACCACAGGTGCTGCATTTATTTAGGAGGCATTGGATGCTATCAGTTGAAGATCCAAACTCCTGGGGAAGCCTTGGAATAAAATTCCAAGCCTTTTAGTAATATGTGTTTACTACATGCTTTTGGCCATTTGTCTATCAAATTTTGACTCTTGTAGTTGTTTTATTCTTTGTATGATGTGTATGTGAGTTCATATGTGAGTGGCGACATGTATGTGCCAGTCAGAGGATACCCCATCAGTCCTCGCCTTCCACTTTGTTTCAGACAGGGTCACCTGTTCACCCCTGCAAATGTCAGGTCTGTGAGCTTCCACAGAGCCTCCTGCCTCCTCTTCCTCTCATCTAGGTACAGGAGTACTGGGATTATGAATGACTGGCTACACCACTCAGCTTTTACTTGAGTTCTGAGGATCCAAACTCAGGTCCTCACAGATGGTGCAGCCAAGCGCATTACCCCCTGAGCCATCTCCTCAGCTCTTCTGCATGTTTTCTTGCAAGTTTTCTGCATTTTTAAACAGATGTAATGGGCTTTGGGGGGGGGGGTCTTTTAGCTTTGTTTTGGCTTTGTTTGGTTTTGGATTTGTTTTTTTAGTTTTTGGAGACAGGATTTCTCTGTGTAACAGCCTTAGCTGTCCTGGAACTCTCTTTGTAGACCAGGCTGGCCTCAAACTCACAGAGATCCACCTGCCTCTGCCTCCTGAGTGCTGGGATTAAAGGCGTGCGCCACCATACCCAGCCGTAATAGGCTTTTATTTTATTATTTTGACATATTTGCTGTGGAATTCTGTATTCCTTGTCAGTGTGATATGTCTGCATGTTCGTATTTTCTTCAACATTTCTTCCCTGACAAGTATTCTGCAGATCTGAGTATATGCCACACAGAGCATATATGAATATATACATGTATGTATACAAGTTTTATACTAATGCTTGCTACATGTTTCTTAAGTAATCATTTGCTTATTAATTGCTTGTGGTGTTTTTCCTCCATTCTGATGGCTGACTTCAGTATTTATTGCAGAAACCCTCCCTCTTTTTTTTTTTTTGTTTTGTTTTGTTTTGTTTTGTTTTTCGAGACAGGGTCTCTCTGTGTAGCTTTGAGCCTTTCCTGGAACTCACTTGGTAGCCCAGGCTGGCCTCAAACTCACAGAGATCCACCTGGCTCTGCCTCCCGAGTGCTGGGACTAAAGGCGTGTGCCACCACTGCCCCGCTTTTTTTTTTTTTTTTTTTTTTTTTTTTGGTTTTTCAAGACAGGGTTTCTCTGTGTAACAGCCCTGGAACTCCCTTTTTGTAGACCAGGCTGGCCTCAAACTCACAGAGATCCGCCCACCTCTGCTTCCCTAGTGGTGGGATTAAAGGTGGGCAGCATCACACCTGGTGAAGAATTAATTCCTATATCTGACCAGTGGAAGGGAAAAATTAGTATAACCGCTTTGACAAAGCTGAGTCAGATTGGTTCCCTTCTGGGAAAGCTTCAGGATCCAATTTCTCTTCCACTCCATAGCTTTAAGTCCTTCTTTTATCAGCACTGTGGCTTCTTGCTGTCAGAAAAGAAAAGAGTGACTTGAAAGCTAGCATCTGATTGATCATTTATTCAACAAGTTCTTTCAGAAGGACCACTCAGAATGGGACAGTTCTCAAGTCTAATGTACTGGTAAATACCCATTGGTCACCATTGACAGGAACATTTCTCAGAGGTAAAGGTAAGAAATGTGGTTTTAGCCAGGCACATGCCTTTAATTCCAGCACTCGGGAGGCAGAGGCAGAGGCAGGCAGATCTCTGTGAGTTTGAGGCCAGCCTGGTCTACAGAACAAGTTCCAGGACAATCTCTAAAGCTACACAGAGAAACCCTGTCTCAAAAAAAGAAAAAAAGAAAGAAAAGAAAAAAGGAAGGAAGGAAGGAAGGAAGGAAGGAAGGAAGGAAGGAAGGAAGGAAGGAAGGAAGGAAGGAAGGAAGGAAGAAAAAATGTGGTTTTAAGAAGAAGTTGTATTTCATTCCACCTGCCAGGGAAGGTAGGTATTAGCAGGTTTTAGGCAAATGAGAATGTATTGTATCTTTTTAATGATCAAAGAATTACCTTATTGAACTTTTCCTCTGTAAAAACGGAAACACCTATCACTCAGGCATTAATGTAAGATCATAAATTCTCAAGCTGGGTGTTGGTGGCTCATGCCTTTAATCTCAGCACTTGGAAGGCAGAGCCAGGCTGATCTCTGTGAGTTTCGAGGCTAGCCTGGGCTACAGAGAGAGTTCCAGGAAAAGCGCTAAGCTACACAGAGAAACCTTGTCTCCAAAAATTAAAAAAAAAAAAAAAAAAAAAAAAGATTTCCTTGTTTAGCTGGCAGTGGTGGTGCACACCTTTAATCCCAGCACTCGGGAGGCAGAGGCAGGCGGAGCTCTGTGAGTTAGAGGCCAGCCTGGTCTACAAATTGAGTTCCAGGAAAAGCACAAAGCTACACGGAGAAACCTTGTCTCGAAAAAACAAAACAAAACAAAAAGAACTATTTATTTTAACTGGTCTACAAAGTGAGTTCCAGGAAAGGTGCAAAGCTACACAGGGAAACCCTATCTGGAAAAAAAAAATCATAAAGTCTCTGAAATTTGTAAAATGTTCAAAATTGTTCTAGGAAATTCAGGGGCTTCTTTTTGCATTCAACAAATCAGGATAAAGAGTTATATAAGCCTGAAACACCCCTTTTTAAACTAACATAGAATCTTATCTTTCATTCGCCAGTCACACTTTTATGAAACCGCTGAAATCTTTTATGAAATCCATGTTTTGATTTGTAGACTTCGGTGATGTAATAATCCTTGTTCTGGTTCCCTCTCTGCTTTGTTCATTTCCCACCTTCCCTCCTCCTCTCCATCCCTCCCTCCCACCTTTCCTCCAGCCCCCCTTCCATCTTTCCTTTCTTAATTCCTTCTCTACCATAACTTTGTAATAAATTCAGAAATCAGAGAGAGTGAGTCAATTTCGTCCTTTCCTAATGTGTTTACAGCTATATTAGAAGCGTTGTATTCACCTGAATTATAAGATCAGATTGCTTATTTCTGCTACCGGAAAAATCAGTTGGGATTTTGATGAAGAATGCATTTAACTTATAGGTCATTGGGGAGGCACTGTCTTCTTAACAGTGCTCAATGTTTTGGCTCAAAGCATGGAGTAACTGCCCATTTATTTGTGTTTCTTTCAAAATTGTTTTGGAGCTTTCAGTATTCATGTCTTTCAATTCTTTTGTGAAATCTATTTCTAAATATCTTATTGTTTTTTGTAGTATTGGAAATGCCTTTCTTAGATTTAATATTTTTCAGTATAAATGTTGAACACATGATTGATAATGGATTTTTTAAATATTGATCAATTCTACAACCTTGCTGAATTCATTCATTAATTCTAATTGTGGTTATGCACATGTGCATTCTGGAGATTTGGGATTTGGGACATATACAAACATGCTGTGGTCACCTTTTCTAATATAAATGAATTTTTTTTATTCTCTTGCCAGATTCTCTTTGCTATAACTTCTAGTACAATATTGAAGAGAATTCTTGGGAACAGACAGATCTAGTCTTATTTTTGACCACAATGGGAAAGCAGTCAGTGTTTCACTATTAAGCATGATATTAGAATGGGTGCTTTATAGATATCTCTATTAAGGAAGCTCCCTAGCATTCCTAATTTATTTATTTATTTATTTATTTATTTTGAGACAGGGTTTCTCTGTGTAGTTTTGGTGCTGGTCCTGGATCTCGCTCTGTAGACCAGGCTGGCCTCGAACTCACAAAGATCCACTACCTCTACCTCCCCAGTGCTGGAATTAAAGGCGTGCACCACCACCGCCCAGCCTAATTTACTTTTTTTTAAATCATGAAAGGATGTATTTTCTCAAACATATCCTTTTGAATTGGTATAATAACCATAGTTTTATACTTTTGTATCATGTTGACTGCCATTGGTATTAAAATGTCCTTGCACTTAGATGTGATTTATCATGTCATGCTGTTTAATCATTTTAATTTTCCATGTGATGCTGGCTTCAAGGTTTTTAGGAATTTTTGCATCTTTATTTATAAGAAATGTGGTTTGTAATTTCCCTGTTATATTTTTGCTAGTTTTGGAATCAAGGTAATAAACTCATGAGTGACTTTGGAAATTTTACCTCATCTGGTTTATAAAAAAAAGGGGTTGCAAAGCAATGATGTCAGTCTTTAAACATTTTTTTAGAATTCACAGTGAAGCTCCCTGAATCTGGGATTTTTGTGTATGCAAACTTTTAAATTACTGACTTAAACCTACTTGAGATAGGTTTATTCACGTTTTCTATTACTTTTTAAATTTTTTTTCATATGCTCTCTTCATGTAGCTCTTCTTTTTTTTTAGGTTTATTTGTTCATTATGTACACAGTGTTCTGTCTGCTTGTATGCCTGTAGGCCAGAAGAGGGGGCCATCATGTGGTTGCTGGGAATTGAACTCAGGACCTTTGGAAGAACAGTCAGTGCTCTTAACCTCTGAGCCATCTCTCCAGGCCCCTACTTTTTAAATTTTTAATTACATTTATTTATCTGTGGTAAGCATGCGTATAGTCATCAGAGGACAACTTGCAAGAGTCAATTCTCACCTTCCACAATATGTGTCCTGAGGTATGAACTCAGACTGTTAGATTTAGAGGCAAATGCCTTAGCTCACTGAGTCATCCTGCTAGCCTACATTTCTATTTCTTCTTGGGTCAGTTTTAGCAATCTGTTCCTGTTTCAAAATTTGTTTATCCAATTTACCTAATTTGTTGTCATGAGTTGTTCACAGTAGTTCCTTAGAATTTTTTTTTTTATTTCTGTGTCTTCATCACTGTTGTATTTCTGTGAAGAGACACCATGACCAAGGCAACTCTTACAAGAGAAAGCATTTAATTGGGGGCTTGCTTACAGTTTCAGAGGTTTAAGTCTATTATCATCATGGCAGGGAACATGGTAGCATGCAGGCAGTGCTAGAGCAGTAGCTGAGAGCTACTCCATGACCATTAGGGAGAGGGGAGTGGGGCTTGTTGACTCAAAACCCACTCCTAGTAACACACTTCCTCCTAAAAGGCCAAGCCCTGTAATCTTTCTAATTCTGTCAAAGAGTTCCACTCCCTGGTGATTAAGTATTCAAATATATGAACCTCTGGGGGCCATTATTATTTAAACCACCACATTCCATTCCCTGACCCCTATAGGCTTGCAGCCTTATCAAAATGCAAAAATACATTCAGTTCAACTTCAAAGTCACCACAGTCTATCACACTCTCAACACTGTTTAAAAGTCCAAAGTTCAGTCTCTTCTGAAACTCATGTAACCCCCTATAAAACCAAAACCAAAAAGGCAGATTGTATACTTCCAACATACAGTGGCACAGAAGATACATTACTATTCAAAAATGAAGGAAAGAAGAATAGTGAGGAAATACTAGACCAAAGCAAGTCTAAAACTCAGCAAGGCAAACTCCAAATTCTGCATCTCCATGTCTGATGTCAAAGGGTGCTTCAGATCTCCAACTCCTTTCAGCTTTGTTGACTGCAACATATTTTTCTCTCCTGTGCTGGTTCCATACCCAGTCTGCAACTTTCCTTGACAGGTATCCCATGATTCTGGCATCTCCAACATCTTGGGGTCTACAACATAATCCAGGATTCACCCTCACAGTTTTATACATATCCTATCTTGGCCTCCACGCAGAGACACCCCTGACCCGGCCTGACCTGGCCAGCTTTCCTTAGCTACAAAGGGAAACTCCACAATCCCTCTCTTGTATCCTTGACTATAAAGCTAGAACCGCCTAAATGCTCCCACTATTCCAGTCTCTCCCTGAAGCTGCCAAGTTCCACTGATTGATGGGGCTGGAACTTGGCCTTCTTCTTCAACTGTATTTGCAAGAGCTTTCTCTTTTTAATGGTTTCCTTTACTGCTTAAGCTTTTCTTTAATTACTTTCAGGAATTGGAAGCTTGGCCGGGTGGGGCTTTCCTCTGAGGCCAAAACTCCCTTTATTCCATTTAGAATCAAGCTTTTTTCTTTTCTTTTCTTTTTTTGTTTGTTTTTGTTTTTTGACACAAAGTTTCTCTGTATAGCATTTGGAGCCTGTCCTGGAACTCGCTCTGCTAACCAGGCTGGCCTTGAACTCAAAGAAATCTGCTGGCCTGCCTCTGCCTCATGAGGGCTGGGATTAAAGGAATGCACCACCACCGCCCAGCTAGAATCAGGCTTTTCTTTAAACTTTTTGTCTTTTTGATCGCAGGACTTGGCTCCAACAAAACACTTCCTGGTGCTCCTTTTCTCCTCGAACTGCACATATTCACTTTTCTTTGTCTAGATTGCTCTTTTTCATTATAGATCTGCATAAGAGTGACTACTAACAACCACATGACTAAGTCAATACTAGACTGTTTTTTCTTTGTAAGAGAAATGAGCAACCTGTTCCCAAGCTGGAAAGACTGACTTTTACACTGTAGTTTGAGGCTACCTGTCTACCTTATCTATCTCTTGTTACTGTCCAGTAATGTGATAATCACGTACCGGCCATATTTTTGCACTGAACTCATTTTGTGTGGTTATGCTTTATTTTGTTGTAGACACTTCTTGGGATTATGTCATGTGTCATAATAGGAGGCCTTAACTTTTTTTAATTTTATGTATTTTTGCCTGCACATATGGCTATGCATCACTTGTGTGCCTGGTGCCTTTGGAGGCCAGAAGAGTCATCAGATCCCTTACAATTGGATTTATAGAAGGTTGTGATTTACCATGTAGATGCTTGAAATAGAACCTTGGTCCTCCAGACCCTCAGGAGGCCTTCTTTTTAAAAACTTTTTAAAATTTTTTATTTTGGAGAGTAATATGATTAGGTAATTTTAGATAAAACAAAATTTAGATAAAATCCTTCCCTTTCCTGCTTCCAAACCCTCCCCTATATTTCTTGCTCTTTTTCAAATTCATTGCCTTTTTTAATTGTTGTTGAATGTGTATATAAACACACACACACACACACACACACACACACACACACACACACTTAAATACATAAGTACAACCTGCCCAGTTTTTATAACGTCACTCTTATGTTTTCAGGGGTGACCATTTTTAGTATTGAATAACCAATTTAGTGTGCTCTTTCCAGGGGAAAACAATTTCTTCAGATTTCAGTCTTATTTAGCTGCCTGTAGTTCTTTCCGTAGGGCTGAGACCTCCTGGGATTTCTCCTTTTCATGTTAGCTCTACAATCTTTCCACCCACTCTTCCACAATGTTTCCTGAGTCTTAGGTGATGGAATTGTACTGTAGATGTATCCATTGAGACTGGGCCTCATTATTCTGCATCTTGATTGGTTGTGGTTTTCTGTAATGGTCTCCACCAGTTGCAAAGAGATGTTTCCCTGATGTGAGACTACAATTATCTGTGGGTATAAGAATAAATATTTAGAGCTGGGCTGTGGTGGCTTATGCCTTTAATCCCAGCACTTGGGAGGCAGAGCCAGGCAGATCTCTGTGAGTCTGAGGCCAGCCTGGTCTACAGAGTGAGGTAGAGGACAGGCTCCAAAGCTACACAGAGAAACCCTGTCTCAAAACAGAAAAAGAAGAAGAAGGAGGAGGAGGAGGAGGAGGAGGAGGAGGAGGAGAAATATTCAGAATATAGTTAGGGATTAGGCTGGTAAAGTAGTTATAGTTCTCCAAGATTCATGATATCACCAACCCCAAGTAATTGGCTAGGTTCCCAGTACCAGGCATGATTGCTTTCTTACTGAGCAGGTCTTAAATCCAATTAGAGAGATGTTGGTCACTACATATGTGTACCATTATTGTACCCTAAGGGTTATCATGCCTTGTTGGTCATTGTTGTGGTTCATAGGTGTCATAGCCGGTTAGGACTGTTGGTTAATTCCCTCTTTTGGAAGCTTATATGGTGCCTTCTGGTACCATGAAAGCTAATCATCAACTAGCTTTCAGGTCAGTAACAGCTCAGGGGCCTCTGGGTCCTGTATCTGAAGTGCATGATGTCTTCAGTAATAGGAACTTACTTTCCACCCCAGGAAGCCTTCTTTACTAAGAAGCCATTCTCTTTCTAATTTCCCCCTCTTTTATGAATTGTTTACTTATCATACAAAATAATGGGTACATGTGCTTTCAGTAAGAATGGCTCCCAGAAGTTCATACATTTGAATGCTTAGTCACTAGGGAGTGGCACTATTTGAAAGAATTAAAGGGAATAGGAGTTGTGGCCTTATTGGAGGAAGTGTGTCATTAGGGAAGGGTTTTGAGGTTTCAACAAGCCCCCTCTCTGCCTAATGATTATGATATGATGTAGCTCTCAGCTACTGCTCCAGCACTGCCTGCATGCCACCATGCTCCTTGTCATGATGACAATGAACTAAATCTCTATAAGCATGCCCCCAATTAAATGCTTTCTCTTATAAGAGTTGCCTTAGTCATGGTGTCTCTTCACAGCAATAGAACAGTGATTAAGACAGAGTATTATGACATGTGTCTGTGTTTATGCATATATATTTCTTGTTCTTTGCACATATTCACATCTGAGATTGCTATTATTCAAATGAGAAAGTAAAATTAGCATCTAACTTAAGAGCATACTTGGAACAAGAAGATTTCAAGTAACATAAATCATTATTGGACCAATTTTACAGGGCCTTCCCTCCAAAGCAGTGGAATGAACTCAGTATGCTCTGGTTCTTTGAATGCACTGTTCTTTGTTTTCTTCCACTGGTTCTTTCCTCTTTCTACTGCAATGAAACATACTCAGTAAGTCAGTATTTACATATTAAGACTGTTTTGAGTAAAATTTTGTACAAGGTACCATGGGGGACAGGAAAGAAATGGAAACTATAATCCAAAAACCAAGCCTATTCTAGTTTCTTCCTCTGCCTCACTCCCACGCCTCCAAACTGTTGTGGAATATTATTTTAAGGTTTATTACATTTGTTTATGCTGTGGAACATTTGTTTAATGATGCAAAGATGTGCTGCATTCTTTTATGTTGCATTTGTTTAACTCTGTGAAGCTGTGTTACTTTGTCTGCCTAAAACACCTGATTACTCTAATAAAGAGCTGAATGGCCAATAGCAAGGCAGGAGAAAGGATAGGCAGAGCTGACAGGCAGAGAAAATAAAGAGGAGGAAATATCTGGGAGGAGAGAAAGATCTAGAAACAAGAGAAGGTGGAAGACTCCAGGGGCCAGCCACAGAGTAAGGAGTGGAAGTAAGATATACAGAATTAAGAAAAGGAAAAAGCCCAGAGGCAAAAGGTAGATGGGATAATTTAAGAAAAGCTGGCAAGAAACAAGCCATGCTAAGGCCGGGAATTCATAAGAAAGAATAAGTCTCTGTGTGATTTATTTGGGAGCTGGGTGGCAGGCCCCCCAAAGAGACCAAAGAATAAAAAATCAACAACATCAAACCCAGTGTGTTATGTGGTCATTAGAGTATTTCCAAAACACAGATCTCATCAGATCCCATCATATATCTGATGAACCAGAAACCTGGCAGTGGGCTATTTCTTGCCCTGACTGGTTTAAGACAAACCATTAAGGTGTAGTCTGTGCAGTTTTTGACAGGTACTCTTGTGGTTCGGCCTGGGCTTAAATTTGCTATGTAGCTAAGGATGACTTTGAATTCCTAATCTTCTTACCTCCACCTTCAGAGATTATATGCCTGCACTATCATACCCAATTTATGCATTTCTGGGGATCAAACCTAGAGCTTCCTGAATACTGGATAAACAACTGAACTACATCCTTTGTCTAGGTTTTATGTACTTTTATTCTGTCTGTATGTAGATGTGTGCAGGTGCATTTTGTGTATGGTGCATGTGTGCAATATGTGTGGGGATCACAAGTCAACTTCAGGTGTTGTTCCTCAGCATCTGTCCATATTATCTTTTAAGACAGAATCTCATTGGTCTTGGATTCACAAAGAGACTAGGCAGGGCTTATCTGCTTCCCCTTTCTCGGTGCTGGAATTATAAACTGGGCCTCCTCTTCCCCTTACATGAGTTCTGGAGACAGAATTCAGATCCTCAAGCTTGTGTGGTAGGCAATTGCCTGACTGTTCTCTCAGCTCTTAGGCACTGTGAATATCTTCTGTTTTTTCACTTTTCAGGAATCCTTCTTGGATTCTTGAACACTTATTTTCACCTTTGGGGGGGAGGTTACACTTGTTTTCCTTTCTGCTCATAAAACTCTACCTCAAAGGATTCATTTGGTCACTTTCATCTTTGAGTTTTAACTTCAAGCATCCCCTTTTAGGTGCATCTTAATCGTCCTGCTTCTTCTGTTCCAGTCTCCAACTTCCAACTCCATTTACTAGGTTTTCACAGCACATTATTACCTGGAATAATTGTGGTACCTTATAATTTAATTCACCTCTAAAATGAACTCAATTATGAATAGAGTCCTTCTTTTCCTTGTTCATGGCCCTAATCTCATAATATAGCACTTAGCACAAGTATACTATCCTATTGAATATCTAAGTCTCATTGTAACAAATATTCAAACCATGGCACATGGTCTATGGCTTGGTACTGCTTAATTTCTTTCAGGGATATTTATCTCTAGTGAGGAGAGACCAGAATTGTTACTTCTAGTCACCTCAACACTTTCCACATAGATAATAAACTTCAAGTTGGTCTGGGGAATTCACACAATGAACTTAAGTTTTGTATGGATTTAATATTCAGTAAATTCAAACAGCAGTGAGGTTTCTGAAATGTCGCACTTGGGCCAGACCAACCCAACCAGAGTCACCAGAGATGATCGCTCAGTTGATGGCCAGTTGACAGTCTTTACTCCAGCCGGCTGAGACTATACTCAAGTATTCGGACCTAAGTGTAGCCTCCAACATTTACACTAAGGGGTTTTTAAGGGCAAAATTACATGCTGGTATTTCACTCAGCAGCTGCAGGGGTAAGGTTTGGACAAGCAAGCAGTTAAACAGAAGCTAAGTTAGCTGGGGCATCGGACCTAGAATAGGGTTGGCTAATTTTCCACAGGATTCTCCATGAAGATCAGATTCCAATTAAAGCTGAAATGGCCTCAGCAAGAACACAAGATGGAAGAGTTATTGTACTATCTTGTCCTGTCACATTACAACACCTGGTACACGAAACACCGGAAATCGGGCATAAGCAACCCGCAAGACACTAGAGGCTGACCTGACTCAGGATCCTGGCTTCCTGTGCACGCCATCCATATCCGGCCGCCGATGTCCCGCGAGAAACCACGGAACTGGCTTGGCCGTCCAATCCAGAGCGAGCTGGGGCCCTCGCGCCTGCGCAGAGAGAAAAGGCAAGCGCAACGTGGACGCCGCTGACGGTCGCGCCTGCGCCTGGGCGTCCTCCTCGTGATTGGCTCCCATCTGTGAGGAGCCCACGGGAGCTTCAGTTTTCACTTTCTGTCTCTCCGGCCCCCTCCCTTTTTCCTCGGGCCACGAGGTTTTACTTCCGGTTGCTGGCGCCGGGGGTGCCGAAGAGTCGACACGTTCCCAGCGCCGGGCTTGTTCCGAGGGCTGCTACCCGCCTGTGAGGCTGAGGGAGTGGAGCGCGCGCAGCCGGGAGGCCCGGGTTTGTGAGGAGAGGTCGGGAGACGCCGCAGGACGAGGGGCCAGGAGGAGAAAGGGACGGGCCGGCCAAGCATGGGAAGGACACCGAGCGGCGAGCTCAACTCGTCAGGGAAGGCGGCCGCGCCGGGGACAGGTAACGCTCCCTCGGGTGCGGGGGCGTCTCGGGCGAGGACCTCCCCAGACAGCCTTGGGCAGGGGTGAGCTCCGCGGTGACGGAGGGCGGCCCGGCGGGGTGGGCGGGGTGGGGGCGTCGCTCGGGGGGCCACTGGGCAGATTCCCTCGGTCGCCCAGGACAGGCAGCCACGCTGATTCTGCTCCAACTCGGAGAAGGCAGTCCTGGTGCGAGCCCGTGGAGGGCTTCGGGAGTGGTGTCTGCACTTGGGGGGCAGAAGGACGCCGGAGCGTTTTGTGTGTGTCGCCTGTCACAGGTCAGCTCCATTCCCGAGGGATGTGGTGAATTCTGCCCTGAAGTGTTCCCTGTATTCGGGTCGGACTAGCTCGTTCCCGGAGGTTTCTTAGGGAAACCGCTCAACTCAAGTGTGTGAATTCTGTGGAATCCAAGGCAACACGTGGCATTACTTGTTTATTTATTTGTTACGTATAAATGGGCCTCCCCATATGGAAGTCAGCAGCCGGCTGGAGTAACGTTGAAGGAATAGTGCAGTAGGTTGGTCCCGAAGTTGGTGGGAAGACAGTACCAGCCAGCACTTGGTAGGAAAACGGGGCTTAACTTCAAAATCCGAGATTGGAAGTTTTCGAGTTTCTCTTAATCGCGATTTAGCAGTTTGAAATGCCAAACTTTAAGCAACTCTAACGCGTATTCTCTCTGAAGGTAAAATTAGAATAGGAAAGTTATTGAAAATCTTCCCTAAACTTGTATAATACAAATGACCTGAGGACTCACAGTGTTCCCCCTAAGAAAGCAAAAAGAAAACGGATGTGTAATAGCATAGAATCTGAGATTGTTGGAAATCTAATCCTAACAGGTTTAGTACAAAGCACATATACCTGATAGTGTAAGAGAATGCTTTTCTATTGGAAAATTGTCTTGTAGTAAAGGAGAGCTCCATTGTCACCAGTATATCAATCAATACCTAGTGAGCCCA
Source organism: Peromyscus maniculatus bairdii (assembly GCF_049852395.1). Classification (NCBI taxonomy): domain Eukaryota; kingdom Metazoa; phylum Chordata; class Mammalia; order Rodentia; family Cricetidae; genus Peromyscus; species Peromyscus maniculatus. The sequence continues at coordinate 87,750,799 of NC_134856.1, read as the reverse complement.
AGTTAAAAAAAGAAGATAACTATTTGTCTGTAATTATTTTAAGGAAGAGGATGTTTGAAATGTGTTGCTAATACGTTTCCTAACCATTACATTCTTAAATAAAGAAAGATAAATGACAGGCATCTCTTCTAGCCCAAACATTTGTTTAAATAAATTGAAATTTGAAAACTGCCAGGAAACTTGCCTGAAATTGTTACCCATAGTATATCTATTTAGTACAAACATATTAGACATGTTTATCCTTTGTGTCTCATCAGTGGACATTTTAACATTGTCTTTTTTAAAGATTTTTATGTATTATCTATACAGTGTTTTGCCTGAATGAACATCTGCATGCCAGAAGAGGGCGCCTGATCTCATTACAGATGGTTGTGAGCCACCATGTGGTTGCTGGGAATTGAACTCAGGACCTCTTGAAGAGCAGCTAGTGCTCTTAACCTCTGAGCCATCACTCCAGCCCTGTTTTAGCATTTCCTTATAACAATACTGTAAGCTGTGATTTTTTTCCCCCCTGCAGCTATTATAAACGTGTTTTAGGTGCTGCTGATAATGTTTCTGTGGAATCAAATTCTTATGAGAATGCTGGCAGTATGTTAAATGCTCTCGGGTGATTGTATTTTTAAATTTTCATTTCCCCTTAGGTATGGTTTTCATTACTGCTAGGCAGCACTGGATGGTAACAATATTTTCTAAACATCTTTACCCATCAAATAGTTGAAAAAAAAAGTCTTATTTTAATTTTTAATCTTGCCTAGTGAGTAAGAAAGTCAAACATTTGGGACAATTATACCTTGTTTATGACCTTGGATCTGACACTCCTCTTTGACCTATTTAGCAGCAGTTACCATACTGTTTTAGTTATGGTAGCTTTATAACATACATTGATACTTCTTTTGGGGAACCAGGTAATGCTGTGGATTCTTTTTTTTTTTTCTTCCAGATGAATCATCTCAATTTCTATAGAAAAATCTCATTGGAATACTTGTGTTTGCATTGAATAGCTTATTCATTGCATTTATAAATCCGTTTAAGAAAAGATATTGTTTTCCCCCCTTCTAAGAGAATAGATTTTTTAGTGTGTGTGAAAATGTATTTACCAAAAAAAGGAAGACTATCTCTGCACTTTGCTTAGTAGAGCACTACAGATACCTTAGAAATAGTTTGTGTTTTGCCTATTCTAGAAGGAAAGTATTGTTGAACTGTCACCAGGGTCTTCATTTCATTAACCCACAAATATTCACCTGTTTTGAACTTGAAGAGAATCATATTTTATATTCATATTTTGTTTTATATGCCAAGATTTATGTTACAGCATGTGTCCATGGTCTTTTACACATTTTTTTTTAAACTGTAGCCCAGGCTGGCCTTGAACTTATGTAGCAAAGACTGGACTTGAACTCTTGATCTTTTTGCTGCCTTCTCTTAAATGCTAGGATTACAGACATACTGCCACACTAAATTTATGCAGTTCTAGGGATTGAGGCAGGGTTTTTTGTATTCTAGACAAGCAAGCACTCTTCTACATCCTGAGCCAACTCCTTTACAGTTCTAAAACTATTGCACACTCCAGTTATATCTGTTGAAAGATACTATGTTAGATGTTAAACTGATTACTTTCAAACATATTCATTGGTATCTTTAAAAACTAAACTGATTACATCTTGACTTAGGTAACATTTTTAATGAAAAATAGCTATTTCCCTTCCAAAAAAATAGTGATAAGAGTGGCATTGTACTATGGTTTTGCAAATAGTTTTCATGTGACCTTTAATTGCTCAAGTATTACTTCTGCACTGACATTGGCTAGCTGAGTGTTTGGAAATGGAGAGACATTTAAGTGATATTTTCAGATGTGTTTTCTTTCGTATTCATCAATTTTGATAATATAGTTTCTTAAAAGTTGCCTACAGTGTAAATTTGAAACTATGAATGAACTTATTAAAATATGTTTATCTAGTTTGTACTTTGAAGGGCTTTCATTCTTGCATTAGTCTTTTGGGAAAATACTGGTTCCCTAAATTGTACAGGTCTTCCAAATAATGAAATGTGTGTCTCTGTGTGTGTGTGTCTGTGTGTGTGTGTGTGTTTTCACATTAATTAGCATAATCACCAAGAATATATTCTGTTCCTCACCATATTTCCATCATTGGACTGCTCCTTATCACTGCTGCCATAAAGCATTTGTCATTGAATTTAATTGACCCTACAGTTTTGTTGGTGGCAGATGTTAGGCTACTGGTTTAATCTCTTTAGTGGTTAAGGGCTACTCAGATTTTTCTTTTTTAATTAATTCAGGGTGTCACATTTGGTAAATTAGATTTTTCTAGGTTTTTTTTTGTTTAATATTTGTCATCAGTTATTATAGGTACCCTCTTACTATTGAAACATCTTACTATTTTACATCTCCTTTTTTAATTTTAATATTGACTATCTCTTATTGCCCAACTTGTTTCGATTTATCTTACCTCTGGGTTTATCATTTATATTAATCTTACCAATGAAAAATATATTTTAAATTTCTCACTAAACGATTTTTATATAACTAGATGGTACGTACACTTGTACATATTGTTTGTTTGTTTATTCATTTATTTTGTGGTACTAAGAATTGAACCCAAAGTTTAATACAGACCAAGCTACAACTGAGCAATATCCCTAGCCCTATACTTTTCTATTTCAAGTAAATACTTAAAAGGGTATATGGAAGGGCTCTAAATGTTGAATGATAGAGCATATGCCTAGTATGTGCACCACCCCTGGATTCAGTTCCCAGCACCACTAATAAGTAAAAGAGTATCTGTTAGAATTTTCTTTCTCCCTCTCCCTTTTTTTTTTTTTAGACTTCATTTTTATTTTAAGTTTTATGTGTGTCTGTGTAAGGGTATGTGTACTTGAGGGCAGGTACCTGTGAAGGCCAGAACAGGGTGTTGGATCCTGGATCCAGAGCTATAGGAGGTTTTGAGCCACCTAATGTGGGTGCTAAGAACTGAATTTGAGGCCTCTTCAAGAACAATATATGTTCTTAATCAGTGAACCATCTCTGCGCTGGCTGGAATTTTGTGGTTGGTTGGTTGGTTTAAAATATCTTAGGGGCAAAACATTGTAATTTTTTTTTATCTACTTGCTTGGATGTTACATATTTTTCTACAATTATATGTTCTTGATTTTTCACAATTAAATTTACAAACATCTTTATCTTAGAATTGTTAACTTCATTAACCCTCTTCACAATTTATATGCTATTTTTGTCATGTAATGGTACTTTTAAAATTATTATTACCAGATAGCTTGAAGCCTATTTAGAATTGTTGGGTTTTATAGCCAGTATTTAATATTTCCCACATTTCTACTATGTTCTCTGTTCATTACTGTGTTTATCCATCTGGAGCTATCTTTCTTGTGACTAAAGTACTTCCTTTGTAGATGCTTTTATTAAAAGAGGGGTTTTGTTTTGTTTTGATGATAAACTTATGGTTCATTGTCATTCTTGGAAAATGTTTTTGCTGAATATAAACATTGTACTTCGATGATTGTCTTTTAGCATGTTGGTTTTGGAAAATGTTTTTGCTGAATGTAAACATTGTACTTAGATGACTGTCTTTTAGCATGTTGGCTTTGAATACTTTTTACATGTTCCTGAGTAGCCTCATTTCTGTCTTTGGCTTCCAGTATTGCTACTAACTTACCTCTTAGTCTTTGGGTTTCTTTTTCTCTGACTGCATTTAATATTTTTTTTTGTCTTTAGCATTCTACTATGTCACTGTAGTGTGTCCTTATCTTGCATGAAATGATTTGGCTTTCTAAGTTTGTAAATTGAAAGTGTTTTTAATGCTTTGTGGCTATTAAATGGCTCTTGAAATGTGAATTTCCATTTTTTTAGTTCTGCTGTCTTTGTGTATTAGTGTACTTTCATTATCTGCGTAGTAAATATTCTCCTCAGATCTTTTGCTTTTCTTTCCGTCTTTTTAAATTGGTTTCTGTTTTAATTACTGCTTTTGTCATAAGAAATGTGCCTAGGGTATACTTTCTGTTTTCCCTTAATAAGATATAATAACATTTAATTGGAGAACTAAATCCCTTGCTAATAGTCAGTACACTGTTGCTTGATGAAATACATCCTTTAATGTACAGCTGCTCCCTCATTAGGAGGAGAGATATTGACCTCAGCTCTTAAGGCCTAGTTCATTTGGTACAGGACCTATTTCACCTCTGGAAATCCCCTAGTTTGTGCTCAGAGCATTTGGGGTAGACTATATCTAGTGGTGAAAGCAATTTAAAATATTATCTTAGTTCTGCCACTTGCTTTGTAAGATATAATGATTGAGAGAATGAAAGATGGATTTTTTTTTTTTCCAGAGCTGAGGACTGAACCCAGGGCCTTGCACTTGCTAGGCAAGCATTCTACCACTGAGCTAAATCCCCATCTCCCACAGATGGATTTTAAAATGTAATTGTCACAGGAAAAAATTAATGTTCTCAATTTTTTTTTTAGATTTCTTCTAAGAGAAAAACTACTTTATCTTTTTGGACAGTACTCTACCAATGAGTTTGGTGTAACCATTTCATTGAAAATTAATAGTTTAATACTAAAGCAAAAATTCATAAACCCCATTTGATGAATTAGAACGTTGGTCACTGAATTTATATGGATGTCACCTTAAAGTACTGGGGGTGGAGGGGCGTTGAGCAGTTAGCATGTTGAATCCCCAGTATCACAAAAGAGAGTGAGAGAATGCACACACCACATACATTTTAAAATAATCTTAATCAGAATTATATGATCTTGAACAGTTATGTACCTTTTGTACATCACGTCAAAACAAAAAATATTTTAAAAATTAGAAGTATCAGCCAGATAATCAGAAACTTTGTAAATCAATTTTTTTGTTGTTGTTTCAAGACAGGGTTTCTCTGTGTAACAGTCCTGGCTGTTCTGGAACTCACTTTGTAGACCAAGCTAGCCTTGAACTTAACTGAGATCCGCTGCCTCTGCCTCCCAAGAGCTGGGATTAAAGGCCTGTACAACCGAGACCTGGCTGTAGATCAAATTTTGAGGATATTGAAAACAATCTTCAAAAGTTGAATGTTGCACTTAAGAGGCTGGGACAGAGAGAGTGCTACAGTTCAAGGCTGGCTTGGGCTATGGAATGAGAAGGATCCTGTATCAAAAATCATGGAGGAGGGGGCATTTGGCCCAACCTGATGGTCTGAGTTTGACCTCAAACCTACATGGTATATATACATGAAAAATAAAAAAAATAAATGTAACATATTTATTTTTAAGTTGAATATTGAACCCAAATGTAAGCAATTTGCAGTCAGATGAAAAAGTCATAATTTATAGATATAATTTTGTTTATTCCGTATGAGCTTGTTTTGAGATGAATATGCACAGTGATCAGATTGTATATTGCTTTGTAGATTATATGAATTATATTTTAAGAATTATAATTTTCATTTTAAGATTTGTAATAAGCAAAATAGTCCCATAGGCAAAATTGGAATGTCAGCATGCACTCTGTGTTGGCCAGATGGTGTTAGCACTCTGAGCAGTCCAGCCAGATGTAGGTCTGAGGAAAGCGATTCTCTTCTTCTACAAATGAAGTGAGGTTTAGTTATTTCTCTGAGATGGCTTTAATAAAAGATTAGTGTTAAGCAGGTCATAATCTTCAATTAGAAGTTTAGGCATAATTGAATTTTGAATCTAAAATGGTATTTTTCATTGCCAAGAGATTGATACTTTGTTAAGAATCTTATACCATTGTAATGACATAAGAATAGAGAACAAATAGATCTGAGCAAACTTGACAACTGTGGAATGTTAGGGGTAAGCAAGAATATAATGTTTTCAGCTTACTGTAGTGGTACCCTGAGTAGAAAGGAGACAAGAAGAAAAGATTGACAGGGAGATAAATAGGTAATAGTTAAAAACATGGTTTGCATGAAAGTTTTATGCTAGATTTTTTTCATTTGGAAAAATAGATAACTTTATTGGATTACTGTAAGGATTAAATGACATTTAAAGTCCTTAGCCAAGGAACTTGTACTTAGTAATTTCTCCATAAATGGATAGGTACTACTTTTATGAATTAGAGACTCAGCCTTTCATGTTTCTGAAACATAACCTTGTAGTGATAAAAGTAGTTTAGGACGGGATCCACCAAAACCAGGGTTGGGTAGTAGTTGAAGCCAAGGAATCATTATGTGAGATGTATAGAAGGAATAGATGGCCAAAATGTTTGGGGCATTAATGGAACTAGACAATGGGGAAATGGAGCATATGCAGCTCAAAGCAGCAGGAACTCAAGAAGAGAGTGTTTAGCAGTGCTAGGTGAAAAGAACAGTAATTATGAGAACTGAAAAGGATCATTATGCATACTGGCTAGATTCCTGGTGATTTTGGTTTTTAAAATACTTTCCAGTAGTTCCTGTGCAGTAGTACTCACCCATTTAAACTATGTGGTCTATCAAGTGTGTTCTCATGTATTCAGATTTGTGAAACCATCACTGTGATCAGTCACCAACCCAGGCACCTAATCTATTTTCCACCTTTTAGGATCTGTCTGTTCTAGATATTTATGTAAATAGGACCATACAATATACAGATTTGTTTTTAGTTTGGGTATGAGTGTTTGCTTACACATATATCTGTATACTGTGTGCATGCCTGGTGCCCAAGGAGGGCCAGAAGAGGGTTTCAGGTCCCCTGGAACTAGAGTTAGTCAGTTAATAGCTATCATTTGGGTGCTGGGAATTAAACCCAGGTCCTCTAGAAGAGTGGCCAGTGTTCTTCATCATTTGAGCCAGCCCCCGGTCTTTTATTTGATATTTTTTATAATTATTTGAGGATTTCATATAATGTATTTTGCTATTTACTCCTCTTAACTCTTACCAGATTCATCTCCTGCTTCCCCACCCTCTCTCAACTTAATGTCCTTTTTTTTCTAAGTAACCTGTCTAGTCCAATTTGTGCTGCCCATATAACTATGAGTGTGGTGTCACCCACTTGGAGTGTGGTGGACATGGGGCTACACCCTTAAAGAGGACTCTCCCTACTCCAGCTATCAACTGTCAGTAGCTCTTCAGCTAGTAGTGGAGGCTTATAAGCCCCTCCCCCCTTTGCACTTAGTCATTCTATGACATTTCATCATATGTTAAAACTTGGCTTTTTTTTCCTGTTGCTACAAATCAAACCAAGGCCTTGCCCATATTTGCCCGAATTGGGCAAGTACTCTACTACTTAATTATACTCCTAACCCCAATAAAATCAACTTTTAATCCTTCATTTCCTCTATCACAGGAGATACTCTTGATCATTCAGTGGTCAAGGACACCTGCCTATGATTCACATTATTACATGTTCTCCCCTGGAGGACTTTCTGGGCACTGGCATAATTTACAATCCATTAATACTTTGGTTTGGAAACTCATCTTCTGATCATTTAGATTTTATTTGTCATATTTCCTATTACAATCACTACATAGCCATTTAGTGAAGTTTCATTAAAGATAATTGGTCTGATCATGTATTCCTTTGGTATTGTGATGAAAACAGTAGACAGATACCCAAGCACAGCTATTTCTTAAAGTTTTAAAGTGCTTATGGGTGATTAAAACCATTAGTGACCCTAAGAGGATAATTTTTCAAAGAAGCATGAATTTTATTTTGGTTACTGGTGAAAAAAACACATCTACATGCCTATGTAGGCTACTTTTAAAATGAACCCTACTGTTAAGGCTATTGCTATTTGAAGATATCTGATGAGTCTTAATGTTTTCATTCTAGGGAAAAATCAAGTTTGTGTCTGAGAATTATACAGGTAACTACCCTAGGCCATCTTCTGGCTATGTCTGCCATGTGGCTGCAGATACCTACACATTTTCTTACAAAAGAAGTCATTTTCGTGCCTTCGAACTAAGTCAGGTATAGTCACTGTGAATAAATTATACCTAAAACAAACATTTCTTAACCTAATGTCCTAAATTTCAGGTTTGGCTAGGGTTGGGATAAACTTTATTCATAGGCAGTTCCATAGTACTAATGAGACTTTTTTTTCCTTCTTTCAGAATTACCTCTATGAACTTTCAGGCAACGCTGTTATTAAATGACACAGACAGACTTTTCCTTATATAATTGTAGCTTTTCAATACTGGGAACCTAAAAGATGGCAACACCCACTTATAAAAGCATGTGAGTATAAAACCTTTGTACTTATAAAACCTGTGTACTTTGTTTACTTGGCTTCCTTTAATAATAAAAATACTCTGTTTCTTTCTAGACTTGAACTCAATAAAAATGGTAAGAAATTAATTAGTTCTTGTGGTTTTTGTTGTTTTAGTAAATGTTTCACAAAGTAATCAGGTTCCTTTTGTCCTCCTTTTTTTTAAAGCTCTCATCTCTCCATGGAAAGGGCAATTAATTGTTCAGGGTTGTTTGCAGTGTGATATAACTCTTTGGTCTACTTATGGCACAGTAATTCCAGTACAACTGTAAGTATTACATTTGATGTCATCCTTAATGCATGTTTTGTTTTTCCAGTGCTGGCTACTCATTTCAAGGTCTTAATGGGTAGCATTGGTGTGAAATATATTTTATGTATTGTGCTTGGTTTTAGGTTAGAATACATTTGATTGAATGTGTAGAGTACAAAAACACAGGTGACCTAAATTTTAATCCTTAAAGGGAAAATGGTATTTCTCTTGTTGTAGGTGAGATGAGATCTTGCTATATCGTCCAGGCTGGTTTGAAACTTATAGGCTCAAGGGATCCTCCCACTTAAGCTTCCTGAAAAATTGGGACTCCATGAATCTAGTACCATGCCTGACTGAATTATTTTATGTTAAGAGTTTGCTTTTCCTCTAAAACAAATGAAATTTGTTTAGAGAGCTATACAGCAAATTAAAGCCTCTCAGTCCTATTATTGAATCATCATTAAGATTTACAGCTTGTGATGTTCTAATATTCACATGATTCCCTTACAAAAATACTAAAAAGTAGCAGTTAAATCTGTAGTATGATGAATTATGATAATGAAGTTTTTGTTTCTCTCTCTTGGAGAACTGTGAAAGATATCTTAAGAAATCTTTTTGTCAGGGCAATAGTGATGCATGCCTTTAATCCCAGCACTCAGGAGGCAGAGCCAAGCAGATCTCTCTAAGTTCAAGGCCAGCCTGGTCTACAGAGTGAAATCCAGGACAGGCACCAAAACTACACAGAGAAACCCTGTCTCAAAAAAACAAAACACAAAAAAAAAGAAATCTTTTTTTTTGGTCTGTTCATACTTTGTACTTAATATCACTGAAGCATAGACATACTTTAATTGACATATGAGAACTTATCTCTGTCAGAATTCATTGTCTGTTGGCCGTTTGTAAGAACAGAGAACAGGGATAGTATAGCCCATAACTAATGAAGTAAGAATTTTGTGAAAAAAATAATTTTAAAAGAACAGCTCTTTCTTGCTGTAGAATGTAGTTACGAAACATAGGAAAAATGATAGCATATAGTATTCAAGTAGATAATAAAAATAGGTAAAAATTTGGTTATTTGTGTGTCTTTCAACATTGTGCTTGTATCTATGCCTTGTTTGAGGGTTTGTGCATATATGCGCAGATGCCAGTAGAGGCCAAAAGAAGGAGTCATGAGCTGCCCATTGTGGATGCTAGGAACTAAATTTGGCAAGAGCAGCACACACTCATAACAACTAAGCCATTTCTCTAGTCCTTTACGAACTTTTTTATAGTTAGACTTATGTTTGCATTTGAGTTAGAAAGTGATCAGGTTGTGTCAGTATTTATTACTCTGCTTAATACATTTTTGTTTTTTAGACCACAGGAACTAGATTTTAAGTATGTAATGAAAGTGTCTTCTCTGAAAGAGAGCCTCCCAGAAGCTGCCTTTAGAAGACAGAATTACTTGGAGCAGAAAGGTCTGTCAAAATGTAATGGCACACTGCATTGCCTGGGCTTACTGCAGTTATTATCCACTTTGTCATCCAAACATTCACATACATGTCTAAATTTTATCTTAAACAATGCATAAAAGGGTCTTTTGAGACAGTTGTAGAGTTACCATGTTCTCTACTCCTTCAAAGCCAGTTAGAAACTAACAGATTGATATAAAATGACAGACTTTAGTACAGAATGCTCAGAATTGAGCATATGTACTGAAAAAAAAAAAAAAAAAAAAAAAAAGCTGAAAACTCAGGCCCATTCCTCTCATGCACCAGTTTATTTGTTTGTTTATTGGTTTTTCCAGGCAGGGTTTCTCTGTGAAACAGTCTTGGCTGTCCTCGAACTCACAGAGATCTGCCTGCCTCTGCCTCCCAAGTGCTGTAATTAAAGGTGTGTGCCACCACCACCAGGCCTTGTTTTTAATTTATGCACTGTTAAGTTACAAACAAATATGAGACCAGCAGATGAATACTCTTGGAGTTTAAGGCCAGCCTGGTCTACATAGTAAGTTCTAGGCCAGCCAGGGTGACATCGTGAGACCCTTTCTCAAAACAAAAATAAAACAAATGAAGAATGTTGGAATTTTTCCAGGTGCCTGCCCTGAGGAAATCCTTCCCAGAGACCTAGGGAAGATACTATGTCCAGCGGGGGGTTATCTGAGGAAAAGAATCTACGTACACCATGCTCTTTTGTCTATTTTATTTCTCTAAGACAAAATTCTGTCTGTACAGCTTCAGTTCCATCCTAACACTCAGTTCCTCTCTGTCCTTTCTTTTTCTGTTCTCTCATAGCCTAATAGTAACTAAGCTCTTATGCTTTCGATCTCATCTTTGTCCTCTATTCTTTCATCCTCCATCTTTCCTTCCTATTCTCCTCTCCTGAACTGATTTAAATCCATCTACAAATCCGCAAAACTTTTCCTCGGCCTGAGCCAGTCTGCCTTACTATCCACAGAAACTCTACCTTGTTCCCTTCTCTCTTGCTGGACCAGGAATTCTGCCTCAGCTTTCACTGGCACCTGGATATGCAAAAACCCTTTGTTCTGAGTCAAATGCTCTGGAATGCCATTTGACCAGTCTGGGGAAGGAGAGTCTGACTGTCAATTTGCACAAGAAACAAAGCTATGTATGTATCTACAGTCCACCTGTCTTCTAGGCTCTAGAAGGGATGTAGGGATGTTACCTAGTTCAGATCAGCAGTAGGTCTGAGAAGCTTGTGCTATTTGCCATGTGGCCTGGTAGTATATGAGTGCACAAGAAATTCATAGCAATAAACAGTTGAATATAACACCACCAAATATTCCTTGATAAATGGCTTCCCTCTAGAAAAGATCCCTTGATCTTTCTAGGTATAGCTTTATTATATACATCTGAATCTCTATAATATATTCTTGTAACTTACAGCAGAAGAAAAAATTCGTCATTTACTTCATGGAACACTGATATTTTTGTCTAGTTTTTGTTTTAACCTTGTAGTAATGTAAGAGAGAATATTTTTTGTTCCTGTTTTGAGACAGGCTCTTACTGTATAATTTTGGCTGTCCTGGAACTCACTAAGTAGACCAGACTGGCCTCAAACTCACAGAGATCCTTCCTGCCTTTTGAGTTCCTGGTATTAAAGTACATTTTTAAAACTAAATATTGTGAAAGTTGTCCCCTCCCATTCCAGTTGTACTCTCTCCCTCCATCCTCCCCCAACCTGATCCCTCCTGTTCCCATCCCCCCATTCAGCTCCCACCCACCCATCCACAGGCTATGACTGTTCTATTTCCCCTATGCAGTGAGATTCATGTGTCCCCGTCCCCCCCCCTTGAGCCCTCCTTGTTACTTAGCTTCTCTTGAGTTATGGATTATAGCCTGGTTATCCTTTACTTTACAGCTAATATCCACTTACAAGTGAGTACATACCATGTTTGCCTTTCTGGGTCTTCGTTACCTCACTCAGGATGATCTTTTCTAGTTCCATCCATTTGCCAGCAAATTTCATGATGATCTTGATTTTAACAGATGAGTAACTCCATTGTGTAAACATACCACATTTTCTTTATCCATTTTTTGGTTGAGATTGTGAAAATCGTTTTTTAAAGTAGATTAAAAATAAAAGTTCTTGAAACCCTGTCTCGAAACAAACAAACAAACAAACAAATAAATAAATAAATAAATAAATAAAAGTTCTCTGTGCCAGGCACTGTTGACTCCCCATGGGAGGCCTTACCTTTTCTCAGGAGTGGATGGGGTGAGTTGAAGGAGGTGGGAGGGAAATGGGAGAAAGGGAGGGAGGGGGAACTGTGGTTGGTATGTAAAATGAATTTTTGTTTGTTTGTTTTTTTGTTTTGTTTTGTTTTGTTTTTCGAGACAGGATTTCTCTGTGTAGCTTTGCGCCTTTCCTGGAACTCACTCTGTAGCCCAGGCTGGCCTTGAACTCACAGAGATCCGCCTACCTCTGCCTCCCGAGTGCTGGGACTAAAGGCGTGCGCCACCACTGCCTAGCTGTAAAATGAATTTTTAAAAAAAAATTTAAAAATAAATAAAAGTTGTGGCTTGGCAGTAGTGGTGCATGCCTTTAATCCCAGCACTCAGGAGGCAGAGGCAGGCAGATTTCTGTGAGTTTAAGGCCAGCCTGCTCTACAGAGCTAGTTTAGGACAGCCAGGGCTACACAAAGAAATCCTGTCTCAACAAACAAACAAATTAGTGTTCTGAGGCAAGGTGTGGTAGCACATGCCTTTATTCCCAATTCTAAGGAGACAGGCAGAGCCGTCTCTGTGGGTTCAAGGTCATCCTGGTCTATATAGCAAGTTCCAGGCCAGCCAAGAAAACGTAGTAAGACTCTGTGTCCATACATGAGTGCATACATATGTATATACGTAAGACCATAAGTATATGTCTTAAAGAGAGGGCAATGGGAGTGTATGTGATCAAAATACTATATACATTTATGGAATTGTCAAAGAATACTTTTTAATTAAAATTTAAAATGTTCTGTATTTCTGATTCCCTCTACAGTCTGTTGCCAGGACTTATGCTTTGATTTATATGAAGTGGAACTGTCAAACAAACAAGGGGAAAACATAGATAAGCTAATCGAGTACATTAAAAATAAGCAATTGGTAAGAATCACTAATTTCAAGTATAATTGTTTTTTCCTTAAACTGGGAAATTGGTGCCTAAGATTAGCTGAATTGTTTAATTTATTGGTAGGGTTTTCACTGTTATGTATATACTGACATAATAAACTGACATTTTCATTTTTCTTACAACTCAGATTACCTTTTTGTCTCATTGTTCAGTTTATACTCCTGACTAAAAGAACAAGAGGTCCCCCCCCAAGTCTTGATTGTTTTTGATACATTGATTAGTTATCTAGTATGTTTGAATTAGTCACAGTGCCACTTCTGAGATGCTTCTTTGAAAGCCACCTTTTACCATTATCCAGGTGTTTATAAAAGTTGGTTCTTCTGTTTCCATAATAGAGGCAATAAGACTGAGGAATAACTACTGGTTCAAAGAATTCTGTCATGTTGGCCAGGGTTTCTTAGTATGAAAATAGAAATAGATGCTTGACCCAGAGTTTGAGCTAGCTTTTATGATGAATAATTTCTAAATATTACAAAGGAAGTGATGCAAATGTTGGATAGTAATGAAGCAAGTCATGCCTTGTCTGTCCTCATAATAGACATTAAGAAATCAATAAAGTGGGCTGGAGAGACGGGCTCAGCAGTTAAAAGCACTTGCTATTCTTCCAGAGGTCTTAAGTTCAATTCCCAGCAACCACATGATAACCCACAACCATCTATAATGAGATCTGGTGCCCTCTTCTGGCATGCAGATGTACATGCAGGCAGAACACTGTATACATAATTAATAAATAAAGAAATCTTAAATCAGTAAAGTAAAACAGACCATGCGTGCATACGTCTGTGTTGGGACAGTACCTGTCTTAATGATAGTGTTGGTTAAAATACTTGGAGTTGCAAATAACATTAGTTTCTGTGTGATAGTTTTGTCCTGTGGCTGCCAGTCAGGGTTACATACTTCACTTCCACATGGGTGGGAAGAGACAGCCCCGCCTGACCATCATTTTAGTTTCATTAGAAAGGTTTGTATAATCTGCATATCCTTCAGTAGCTGGAAATGGCATGGGTGACACAGATAAGTGGAAACTTTTATGGGAGCCCATCTTTCAAAAATGAGCATCAGTCCTACTCAGTCTACAATAGTTTTCCCAGAAGTAAAGATTGAAGAATCCTCTTTTATTTTTTTTTTTTTAATTAGGCAATCATCAAATGCTTAGAAGATAGGGGATTTTTCATTTTACTTACATCATCAGCCTTAACACCAGAACCAGGTAGGACCAAGTTTTTTTGGGAAACAATTTTTTAATGAATTTACTTTTGTTTCATAAGATACTCAACCTATATTTTCTTCTCCTGATTCTTACTCTCACAGATTTCGGAAATGAGCAGATGAGTCTACATGGTTTACATTTATTCCATTCACCTCAATCAACAGGTGAGGTTACAGTGGTGTACCCAGTTCAGTCAGCCTGTTGGGTGCTTTCCAGTCCTCATCTTATTTTGACTTCTTAGTAGCACAGAGCACTTGTTAACTGTGTATTTTCCCTTAAACATTTGCCCTTCTTTAACCTTCCTACTTGACCTTTGCAAGTGGATTCTAAGCTTCAGACTTATGTCTCCACCTATTGACATATCTATCATGCCATCTAAGCTTCCTCAAATTCAACATATCCAAAATTGAATTCATTTGTTGTTCAGTAGTAGCTAGGACATGCTTTTTCTAAAAGCTGACTTGGAATTTTCATGGCTACCCTTCATATCTAGACTGTGGGTCTTTGTATTTGGACTATGCATTCCCAAGGTGATAATGAGGACAAATATTTGTTAGAGAGAAAAAATAATCTTTTCTTTCTTATTTTTTGAGACAGGGTTCTCTGTGTAGATTTGGCTGTCCTGGTACTTGCTCTCAGGCCAGCCTCAAACTCAAAGAGATCTTCTTGCCTCTACCTCCCAAAATCTGGGATTAAAGGTATTCACCCCCACCACTTGGCCTCAAAAAATAATATTAATCATGTATTAGTGACTTTTCTATTGCAGTGATTAAAAACACAATGGCTAAGGCAACATAAAGAAAGAAGAGTCTATTTGGGCTTATGGTTCCAGGGGACTTGGATCTCTAATGGTGGATCAGAGGCAGCAGGCATGGGAGCTAGAACAGCAAACTGGGAGAACATAACTAGCAATGGCAAGGGGCTTTTGAAACCTCAAAGCTTGCCTCAATGACATACTTCTTTCAGGAAGGCCACACCTTCAAACCTCCCAAACAACTGCTGTCCATTGGGGGCCAACACTGAAGCATCTGAGCCCATGAAGGACATTCTCATTCAGAATACAAGTCAAGTCATATAGTACCTAAACAGTTATACATTATGTCATGTGTATCATATTGCAATGAAAACACTTCTGGGATGGGGATGTAGCTCGGTTGGTAGAGTGTTATTCTCATAGGCATAAAACTCTGGATTTGATCTCCAGGATTGCATCTCCTGGGGTTATAGGTATTTGCCACCATATCTGGCTGTGTTTATTCATACAAATATATTAATGTGCCTGGTTTGGTTTTTGGTTCATGATGCTGGGATTCTGTGCATGCAGTTTACCACTGGTCTGCATCCCAGCATAATGTCTACTGTGGTTGCATTCTGTATATTCAGAACATATATGTGTCAGACATCTAAAAAAAAGTTTGCTAAGCAAAGAAATGTAATAGCAATTTTTGTTTAAATTATACAGTATGTGTTTAAGGATAATGCTAGATTTAGTATTTCTAAATTTATAGCCAGTATAAAATGTTTTTAAAATGGATTTAAAAAAAAAAGATTTTACTATATGTGTATGAGTATTTTGCCTACATATTTGTTGTGCACCACATGTGTGCAGGGACCCTGAGGCCAGAAGAGGGCATTGGGTCCCTAGGAATTGGAGTTTGGGGTGGTTTTGAGTCTTCATGGCTGCTGAAAACTGAACTTAAGTCCTCTGGAAGAGCAACCACTGCTCTTAACTGATGAGCCATCTCTATTGCCCCCTAAAGTTGATTTTTAAGTATATATACACAGGAGGAGATCAAAGAAGAACTCAGTACTTTTTAATATTTTGGAGCAAATAAAACAACCAGTTATACAAACAGATTGACAAAGGATATTCACATTTATTGTGATATGTATTTTTCTAAGTATTATTGATTTAGCAATCCTTAAAGTATTATTTATAAACATTTCAAAGATGAAGAAACAAACAGATTCGTCCCAGATCAACTGTAGCGAGAGTTTTTCTGGTCCTGCCTGGCCCACAGTCAGGACAAATCTCTCACCCGCCAGTCCCACAGCTGCTCAAACCCAACCAAGTAAACATACAGAGACTTATATTGCTTACAAACTGTATGGCCACAGCAGGCTTCTTGTTATCTAGTTCTTCTATCTTAAATTAACCCATTTCTATACATCTATACCTTGCCACGTGGCTCATGGCTTATCAGCATCTTCACATGTTGCTTGTCATGGCAGCGGCTGGCAGTGTCTCTCCTGACTCAACCTTCCTGTTCCCAGAGTTCTCTCTCCTTGTCCCACCTATACTGCTTGCCTGGCTACTAGCCAATCAGTGTTTTATTTATTAACCAATCAGAGCAACACATTTAACATACAGAACATCCCACAGCAATCAACCTGATTCTAGGGATGCCTCTCAACTACCATACTGTGTTACTTTTTTTCTCTTAAGATTTTTTATTTTGGAGCTACAAAGATGGTTCTGTGGTTAAGAGCACTTGCTGCTCTTCTAGAGGACCCAAGTTTGCTTCCCAGCACTCACATTAGGTGATTCAACCTATAGCTCTGTTTTCAAGGGGTTCAATACCAGCATTTGCACATACATGTGTAGTTGCACACACACAAAGTAAACAAATCTTAAAAGATTTATGGTTACATTCTTCACTTTTTGTCATCTCTAACTTCCCCTTTCCCCACTTCCTTTCTTTTCTGCTGGAGATTGAATCCAAGGCCTCATGCATGTTTCTTGAACCCTGTCCTACTGAGCCACATCCCCAGCCTTCATTTCTTCTCTTTAATTATAAAACACCAGTCTGATAACCATTACTTGTACCCAGGAAAAGCACAGAAATGCTCTATGAATGAATAAAACAGTGTTGGATTACTTTTTCATACCTTCCTCATTGAGACAGTTTTTTATATTCTGTTTTTGTTTGTCTGTCTGTTTGTTTATTTGTTAAGATTTATTTCTTCATTATGTACACAGTGTTCTGTCTGCAGGCCAGAAGAGGGCACCAGATTACATTACAGATGGTTGTAAGCCACCATGTGGTTGCTGGGAATTGAACTCAGGACCTCTTGAAGAGCAGCCAGGGCTCGTAACCTCTGAGCCACCTCTCCAGCCGAGACAGTTTATACTTAATGCTCATTTAGAGCTTTAGGTACTTCTTAAATTGAAATTTTGCTTAGCCAACTTAACATTATTCATAGGTTTTTGTGATAAGTCTACCAGAAAGCATATTGACTCTTCCCCCACGCCCTCCCTCTCTGGGTTTTTTTGAGACAGGGTTTCTCTGTGTAACAGTGCTGGCTGTCCCAGAACTCACTTTGTAGACCAGGCTGGCCTTGAACTCACAGTGATTCACCTGACTCTACTTCTCAAGTACTGGGATTAAAGGCATGCGCCACCACAGCCCAGTGGCTCCTGCCTTTCTAAGTTGCTTCTGGAAATAGTGAAGTTGCCTAGGGAATGTTCCTCTTTTGTTTCTGGAGGGCTTCTCTCCAGATTCCACCGAGCCCCGCAGTCCCACAATCCACGTATAAAATAATCACTCAGATGCTTATATTAGTTACAAACTGTATGGCCATGGCAGGCTTCTTGCTAACTGTTCTTATATCTTAAATTAACCCATTTCTATAAATCTAGACCTTGCCACGTGGCTGGTGGCTTACCGGCGTCTTTACATGCTGCTTGTCCTGGCGGTGGCTGCAGTGTCTCTCCCTCCTTCCTGTTTCCCCAATTCTCCTCTCTCTTTGTCCCACCTATACTTCCTGCCTGGTCACTGGCCATCAGTGTTTTATTTATATAGAGTGATATCCACAGCACTTTTTCATGAAACTGTTTTTAGTAATATATCCAGACCTTTTCTATATTTTCTTTCTCTTTCTCTAGGTACTCTGAATAATGAGCTTCAAAGGAAGAAATTTTATTTTAATAATTACATTTTCTTTTTATTTATTTTACTCTATTTATTTTACATTTTCTTTATTTGACCTTTTTGCCTTTTCTAATATTTGCTACAGTGTTAATGTATTTAACTAGGACTAATTTGGTATTTCATAATTCTGTAGATACTTTTTTAAAATTTCTTAATTCCTATTTCCATTTAGTAGACACTGGAGTTGTTTCTGTAGATTTATATTACTGCTAACTGAGATGTTTTAGACTAGTTAACTAGTTCATACAGATCTGGCATTCTCCATTTTTCTCATTTGTTAGGTTATTGATTTGCTTTAAAAGCAAAATTAATCAAGAGAGTGAGCCAGGGAGATGAGATAAAATAGAAATTAGACAATTCAGTTAATTTTTAAAATGTGTAAAATATAATTTGAGTTACATTTGAAGTTTAAGGCCTTTGCACTTTTCAGTTCAATTTGCATTGTAGCCTCTTTTTTTTAAGATTTATTTATTTATTTATTATGTATGCAGTATTTTGTCTGCATATAAAACTGCAGGCCAGAAGATGGCACCAGATCTCATTACAGATAGTTGTGAGCCATCATGTTGTTGCTGGGAATTGAACTCAGGACCCGTGGAAGGTCAGTGCTCTTAATCTTGAGCCATCTCTCCAGCCCAGCATTGTAGCCTCTTAAAAGAATGTAAGTGAAGTAGGAAACAAGCTGCTTGTCCTTGGGGCAGTGCTGCTACTATAAGGTCCACATGGAGCTGGAGGCAGTTGTTTTACTCATTGTAATGTAGTATTTGCATATCAAATCATTCTTTTTCGGTGTTGATGTGTGTGAGAGATGTAAGTATATAGAGATATATATTCATTAAATTTACTCATTAAATTTTTACTAGTTGCCACTGAGGTTTTCATCTGCAGTACTATAGTATATATATTTAACCTGGTAATAATTTTGAAATCTATAACATTTTTCCTGTATGTCTGAAACAGTGTCGAATTCTTAATGTATGTGTATATGTGTTTTAGGAGCAAAGGACTTGAAAGTTGAAGACGACATCTCTCTGAAAGTGATACCTATTTTACCTGCCCTTGGTTGTGCACTTCTAGAAGCAAAGAAGTCACTTCCTGAAAAAGGAATCCCTCCAAACATCTTAGTAAAGCATAGTTTCCAAGACCTGTATAAGGTGGACAAAAGCCTTTCATTGATGGCTCCTCAAGATACAATGAAAGACACTGCATTCACTGGGAAACTGTCCCATGCTTTTGACTTGGCTCCCTCACTTGAAAAGTGCCCTTTAGAGTGTCTGACTCAGTTGACGAGTTATTTTTCAGACCCTAGTGGTTACACTCTGGATCTGTCTACTGCTTTAGACTTGTTAGCAGAGCCTCCTCCGTTTCCTTGTATTTCAGATGGAATTTGTGATGCTGGATTTTCTTTAGTTATGACTCCAGATCCTGAATTTCTTGACTCAGAGATGGAAATAAGAAAAGAAACTGAAACAACAAAAAAATGTGGGAAAACATTGAGAGTAAAGAAGAGAGCTGTAACTCCATTGACTCCAGCTTCAAATCTGAGAGTTCAGCCAAAGAGAAAGGCCAGCACGTCAGCTGTTACACTACCAAGTAAGCGAGTGAGCCTGGGCCGCCCCCTTTCCAAGAGAGCTACAGCCAGAGCAGACAGTGGACCATGCAACCCGACTCTCAAGTTAGTTAAAGGGCAGTTTCCTCAGAAGAGAAAAAGAGGTAAGAATAATTTATGTGATTATCGTAATTATAACTAGATTCGTGTGAAGCAGTGTGTTAGAAGTTTGTTAGAAATGCCATTTTTTTTCTGAGTGGTTCATACGTATATGAAAACTAGAGACAGTGATCTAGATAAGAGCTGGAGACCAATAAATGAAAAACATGAAGATCTCAAGAGCCTGCCCACCAGAAGTTTTTGTTAACAGCATCCATTAACCAACAGCCTAAATAAACACCTATAAAAGGGAGAAAAAGGTTTTTTTTAAATTGGGGGAGGTGTAATGCCCACAGAAACTAGAAGAGGGCATCAAACACACACATGCACACACTGGCCCCCAGTCCCAGCCCCCTGCCAGGAGATGGAGTTCCAGGCCATTTTGAGCTGCTTAATGTCTAGGTGCTGGGAATCTACCACTAATCCTCTAGAAACGCAGTATGCTTTCTGTACCACTGAGCCAACGCTCCATCCCCACCATTTATTTTTATTGACAGTTATACTTTAGTCAATATGGCCAACTATAGGGCTTTCATATAGCATCAGCTCAAGTTACATCTATTGTATTTTCTCCAAAACTAGGGAATTGTATTATTTATGGGACCTCCTAAGTAAAGTAGTCAACACACTATATAACCAAGGTTTCCATTCATTCATACATAGGTCATATCTGGCTCTGTTACTTTATATGGGTGGAGTTGGAAAAGTAAAGCAGAGATCATATGACCTTCAAAACTGAAAGTATACACTTTCTGTTTCTTCATGGGAAATGTTTGCCAATCGTTTGTTTTCTTTTGTGGTTTTGTTTGTTTGTTTGTTTGCTTGCTTGCTTCCTTGCTTTTTCAACAATGGAAACAAAAATATACCTAAAAGCGAAGCTTCTGAAAAAACCATTTGTTCTTTCCTATCTTATATCATTCCTCAAACTTGACCTTGGCTTCCCACCTGGCCTTGAGTGTCAAGGCTGGGTCTCTAAAGACATCCTTGTTGACAACAGTTTTGTTGTGGGCATGAGGTGACTGTAGTTATAAACTTCCACAAAGGACTTGATCTTTGATCTTTTGGCAATTTTCTTTTTGACCATGGCAGCTGTCACTTTTTGGGGATAGCAGTCAATTCCAGCCACCAGGGCATGGCTGTAAGGACAGTCTGAAGTGCCATCATCAATGTTCTTCATGATGACAGCTTTGTGTCCAGAGTAGTGTCCAGCCAGGATCAGGACCATGTAGCTGGAGAGTTTCTCTCCAACTCCTACCAAGCCTTGGCAGTCCCGCAGCCCACTTATAAAATAAACACGCAGATGCTTATATTATTTAAACTGTTTGGGCTAATGACTCAGGCTTCTTGCTATCTAGTTCCTGTATCTCAAATTAACCCATATCTATTAGTCTATAAGTTGCCACATGGCTGGTGGCTTACTGGTACCTTACATCTCACTTGTCATGGCGGCGGCTGGCAGCATCTCTCTCACTCCGCCATCCTGTTCCCCCTATTCTCTTCTCTGTTAGTCCCGCCTATCCTTCCTGCCTGGCTACTGGCCATTCAGCATTTTATTTATCAGTCAATCATAGCAACATATATTTACAGCATACAGGACATCCCACAGCAGCACCACTTTCTGGGGTTTCATGAACTTGCCCATTTTGACAGCAAGCAGCCAGTCTTGTTTTCTATTTTTAGTTTGAAAATGTTGGTGCCTATGAAGCATATAAAATATGCTGATTGCCAAGATCTGAATGTTAAGTTTGACCCTGTAATTTAACCACTAGTCATTTCCCTGCGTTTTGCTTTATTTTTAAAATCCTTTCTTGATACCCAGAACTTTCTAATGTATTTCCTAGTATTAGTTAGCCCTACCACCCCCAAATAAAATAAAAGGAAGGGAGGGTTATGGTGCTAAGTGTCTGGGACACACACACACACACACACACACACACACACACACACACACACACACCCTTAAAACAGTCTTGTCTTTTCTGCATAAGGTGCAGAAGTGCTGACTGCACAGTTTGTACAGAAAACCAGACTGGACAGGAAAAAACGAGAAACTTCTGTACAGGACGCTCCAGTGGCTACAAATGCTAAAAGGGCAAAGAAACAAGAGAAATCTCCAAGTCGAGTTGTTTCACGGCCTAAACCACCTGTGAAAAAGTCTCCACAAAAACGGAAGGTAAATGTAACAAGAGGCCGTCGGAATCCCAGAACCAAAAAGCAGCCCCAACCTGGTAAGAAATACTCTTCCTGTAAATATGAACACTATAATACATGTCTGACAAATCATAAGAAAATAAATATATAATAGCAGTTGGAATGTATTAGTAACACTATAGTCTTTAGTCCAGACATAAACAAAAATAATTTGATTTTGTATAAGTTTTTGGTTTTTCAAGACAGGGCTTCTCTGTGTAGCTTTTGGAGCCTGTCCTGGAACTTACTTTGTAGACCAGGCTGCCCTCTAACTCACAGAGATTTACCTGCCTCTGCCTTTCAAGTACTGGGATTAAAGGCATGCGCCACCACTGGCTCTTACAAGTTTTAGATTTGTTTTATGTGTATGAGTGTTTTACCTGTATGTATGTCTATGTACTGTATGTATGCAGTACTCATAGTGGCCAGATGAAGGGATCTGGTCCTCTAGAACGGGATTAGAGATGTATGTGAGCTACCATGTGGTTGCTAGGAACTGAACCCAGATCCTCTGCCAGAACAGCAAGTGCCCTGAACCACACTTTCTTAATTGTGCTGTTTACTTAAAAGATGCCAAATACATTATTTTAGATTATTGGCAGTTTTGAGCAAACTACACATGGTTTTCTTTAAATAACTTGGAAAACCTGTAAGATTCAAACAGTAGCTTCTAATTTTAAAGCCTAAACATGAGTTTTATAAGAGTTAAAGTATAAACATCCTCATTTATGACTAAATATTCTTGCAAGTAGTATCTGCTAGTGTTAGTCTTAACTACAATCAATTAGCAGAGGCTGTAAGATTGTCTAAAAATAATTACAAGTAGTAATCAAAAGTATATTTGCTTTAAAAGGTGATGTAATTTTAAGATAGTTTACTTTGGACATACATAAGCTAAAAGCTGACTGTTGTTGGTCTTATGTTCTCACCTCTTAGACAGTAATTCTTTATCAGAAAGTGCTGTTATCTCAGCCTTAACTTTGATACGACCGAACATACAACACCCTATCCTTAGGTCTATTTTTCTTGTTAATTTTAGTCTTCTGTATATGATGTGTTTTTTCTTCCAAATGGCAAAGTCTTTGTTGTTTTTACATTTTATTTATCTCCTACCCCTGGTGTTATATTTTTAATTGATTTAGAATCTGTACCAAGTCAATAATTGTTCTAAATTAAATTATACAGTATAGCTTAAACTACTTTTCTTGTCAACAATAGTCATTATCATAGTAGCCATAACTTACAAGTGATACTGTATATAAGAAATAGATGAGTATATGTAAACTATAATGTTAACAAAAGTAGACAAAAATCAGTATCACTTAAGAGTATCAGATCATAAAATAAATTCAGTATTTCCAGTGCATCTAGAGGGCCAACAAGAAAATTCTCTACTTTGACCCTTTTCTGTCTGGCTCTCTTAGGTTTTGCTATTTTAAACAACTCAGCTGTGTTTGATTATTTTTTCCTCCCAACGCCCTTCTCATTCCAAATGATACATCATAGGCCAGAGTTTTCCTCTCCTTAAATGCATTAATTAAATGTATACACTGGTTTTTTGTAGGCAGGTTATTCATTTCAGACATCCTGTGATTGATTACAAAGAGTTCATTTGGCTTTTCTCTGTATCCATTTACCTGCAAAGGAAATTGTTATATAGTATAGTTGTTTATGAAAGTTAATGTACAGAGAATGCCTTGCAAACCACTGGAGAATGTAATTTTTCTGATAAAGGCAAATGATTAGATTCCGTTGTTACAGAAAGAAAATTGCTAGGAGATTGCCTCTTTTGCAGTTAAAAGCACCGTTATTGCTAAAAGTAAAGTTTTTAAATGTAAAATTAATTAAATATTAATTGATGATTAAATATTCACCACTTTTATAATGTTTTATACATAAAGCATTATAAAGCTAAATGGAATTGTTTTTTGCGAATAGTGTCTGAGAAAGTGTTAGCAAACTATAATATGTATTTCACATTTCTAAAGTACATCTTAACTAGAATGTAAGCACACTGAAGGCAGGACTCTGGATTTTTGCTTTGCCCACTCTCTTTTCGTAACTGTTATATTGATTTTCAGTTAAGTATAGGAATATGCAAGATAGTCTAAGAAAAACAAATATTAATCTGTCCTTTTTGTTTTTTATTACGAAGCCGAAGAAGACATTGCTTTACATCTTCAATCAGAACTTTCATCAAATGGTCAAAAAGATGGAATTAACCTAAGTACAGCTCAACAAGAAAGTATTGCAGTGATTCCTAAAGGTTTTCCTGAAAACTCGATTATCAACTGTGACTCCCAGGCATTAAATATGTTAGCGGATCTGGCATTAAGCTCTGCTGCTTCTTCTGTACCATCTTGTGAGGTTAGGAACCTTTCCTGCTTCTCTGAATTGCCACAGAACAATGTTTTATTCTCTAAAGAAAATTCATTGCACGGTACCTCTGACCATGAATATCATAGGGGAGTTAAAAGTCAAAAAGGTGTGCTACTACCTAAACCATCCTCTGATGAGAAGATTAATTCAGAGTCAGACTTAACTGTTAGCCAAGAAGAAAACTTGGTACTTTGTGATCAGCCTCTTGCTATTGCCCAGCCTGCACCCCCTGAGGAAGCCCGAGAATCCTCAGATGCAAGTCAAAACTCTGTTGCTGTGGAACATTCCTATGCCTTGCTCCTTGCTGAGCAGTCAAAGAAACATCTGTATCAGAGAAAGTTACCAAGTCCTGCTTTTGCAAAGAATGGGGCAAAAGGCCCCGAAGCTGGAACTCCTATTGGAAAGGTCATGCCATTTCGGCATCTGCAGAACACCTCCCCTCTACAAAAGCTTTCTGAAGATTCATTGACTAAGCGCAAAAGTCTATTTGTATCTTCCATCCTCAAAGATTTTTTTTGCTCTCATACCGTTCTTAGTTGTGATGGCTCCTTAAAGATCACTTTCAAATGTGAAGGAGAATATGCATTCAGCTTAGATAGCAGATACACCAGCAACCCATTGGAGAAAACTATTGTGAGAGCATTACATGGGTAAGTAGGAGGGGTACAGCTTTTTGTTGAGATCTGTATAATAAGGTGGAGGAAGACTCATGCCTGACTTTGGGGAAAGAGAAAATGTTGTAAAGCCATAATATAGTATCAAATGTGTGTTTACTGAGAGTTGAAAATGACAGGTTTTGCCACTGTTAATCACATGGAGATCTTGTAAAGATAATATCTTTAGTCTTGTGAATGGATTTTCATTTGCAGTGCTTGTTCAAATTGATGGGAGTGAGCGATTTTAAGTGAATGAGTGGTTCTGTAAGTGTTCCTTAAGAAGATACATGGGGTGGTGGTGGCAGCAGCAGCGCACGCCTTTGATCCCAGCACTCGGGAGGTAGAACCAGGCAGATATCTCTTGAGTTCGAGGCCAGCCTGGTCTATAGAGTGAGATCCAGGTCAGGCACCAAAACTACATGGAGAAACCGTGTCTCGAAAAACCAAAAAAAAAAAAAAAAAAAAGATTCTTGGAGCTAGGCAGTGGTGGTGCACACACCTTTAATCCCCCAGCACTCTGGAGGTGGAGGCAGGCAGATCTCTGAGTTTGAGGACAGCCTGGTCTATAGTTTGAGGACAGTCAGGACTACAAAGAGAAACTGTCTCAAAAAACCAAAGGGGGTTGGAGGGATGACTCAGTGGTTAAGAGCACTGACTGTTTTTCCAGAGGACTTGGTTTCAATTCTCAGCACCCACATGGCAGCTAACAGTGATCTCTGACTCCCAAGATTTGACACCTTCACTCAGACATACATGCAGACAAATACCAATGCAAATGAAATAAAAGTAAATTATTTTTAAAAAGCAACAACAACAAAAAAGGAATCATGGCAATAACGGACCTAGTTCTGTGGGGCGTTTACCCACCACCCCCACAGCTTCCCAGAGTTTTCTTGAGTGCGAGCAGCAGGAAATATTAGATAGAAGGATTTATAGCGGAGAATCTTGCGGAGATAAACAGATAGAAAATAAAGGATAGCCTCGAGAGGGCCTGGAACCTATTCCAACGGGCCCCGACTGTCTCTGTCCCAGGGTTTTTATAGAGACGCCAAGGGGGTGGAGCAAAAGACCTCCTCCCCCAGCACAGCCAAGTGCAGGCCATCTCAGACACCTGCACTCAGGCCCGTGGTCCTGATCATCCTCTATTCGGACCTGCTGGGTAAATCCACGAGGAACCCCAGAACGGGCTCCCACAGGTCCCCCCTTCTTAATATATAAAAAAATAAGTATTAATGGCTTACAGCAATCTCCATAGCTGTTACACCTCCCAGTATGGGAGTAGAGGATGATATAAATGGCATTTCTCTTTTGAATTAGGTCCAAGGTGACCACAGCTGTCTTAGCTGTCTCAAGCCCTTTCTAAACCAAAACTCTTAAGGCGACTACAAACTTAAAGAATCCCTTAGCTTCATCATTACCATTAACAGGTTAACATAAATATTGCTATACATAGTCACAATTCTCTCAATCTTACAACTCAAAACAAACTCTTAACAGAACCATTAGAATTAGCATATATGGTGCTATATATAGTTAACAATTTTCTCCGTCTTACAACTTTAATTCAGTCATTTGAATTTTTTTGTTAACAGAACATAGGAAAAACTTCGATGTATTCACAAACTTAAACATTTCCTCAATTCCACAAAGCCAGGGTGCATTAATATCAATAGGTTTCTGCGAACATAATTCAATCTCATAGCTCCTCCTTTTCTTTATAATTTTTAAACAAAAACTCAAACCTAGTTAGAGGAACCCAAACTTATACAATTCCTACAAACCCATATTGAAAAGCAATATTTTCGATCTAACCATTAACACTTTGAAAACTTTTAGCAAAACATCCAAAAGCAGTTTCTTAAAACTCTTTACACACTTTAAAAGTAGTCTCTTAGTATACCCCATTTGCATTTCTTACTAACAAAACATGACATTAATCCACTCAAACAACAATTTAAATTAAATAGACTAAGGAATATTAACTCTCCCTTTTCTTTATAATTTTAAGCAAAATCTCAAGCCTAGTTAGAAAACCCAAACTTTTCTGTTTAAACAGTTCCATTTGTAACACAAAACCAGTTCCATAAGTAATTCCATTCTTACATAAACAGTTCCACAAAATAATTCATGAATCACCAGTAAATAAAGCATATATGCATACACAAAATTGCATCTTGATTCTAAGTAGAAATACATTTCTTCGTTTAAACAGTTCCATTTTTAACCCAATTCCAGAAAACCGTTCCTAGGTCATTACTCAAAACTGTCCCATTGCAATGAAATCTCTATGGTTTGTTTCATTTAAGTCTTAAAATTCAAATGATAAATTCTGGTACTAGCCTTCCAAATATGAGAAATCCATAACCAAAATCTTTTTGTAATTTTATCTCATTTTAAGTTCAAAAAGTTCAAACAAGAAATAAATTCTGGTATCAGGCTTTCACTTCCAAATATGAAGAGACGTTTTTCAACCAAAACTTTTTGCAGTTAATTTTTGTTCAAACAAGCGTCTCGGCAACTTTTGTTCTCACAGACAGACCTTTTTAGTTATAGTAATATTTTAAACCGCACCGTTTTTGCTGTTAGCTCAGGTTTTTCTGTGCTGCGTTGATCTTCCACGGATCTCAGCTGCGGATGCCTTGTGCTGGTTCTGGCGTCCGCCATTCTTAGCTTCTTAGCGGCTTCTGGAGCTTTTGAAACCATTCAGACTGCCTACTTTGCAGTCTACTAGGACATTATCTCCTGTGTCTCGGGTGTTTTCACCATATACATTAATAGACTCACACTTAACATTTACACTTTTTCACAAACTCACATATAACGTTTTTTTGCCTTGCAAAGCATTTAGACTCATATTCAACATTTACATGTTTTTACAAACTCACATACAACATATTAACATCTACTTATTTATACTTTATAGAATTGCTTTAGCAAATATATTTCCTATTAATTCTTATATACTTATATTCATTCCATCTTATTTCTTATTTAAACTTACATTTACAACTAGCATCTTACAAGCTTATTACTACATGTCTTAAGACTACCTTGGATACTTCTTACACGCTTATATTCTTAAAGGAACTCTATAGATCTATTTTACAAACTTATATAGGCTACCATTAGCATATATCTAACTTAGCAAACATCTAAAGATTTTTTAATACAGATCAAACAAGACAGAATTTTTACAAACTCACATATCTTATTTTCATCTTTCTACGTCTTACTCTTAATTATTATCACTATCTCTATTATAAAGATTCTCGCCGGGCGGTGGTGGCGCACGCCTTTAATCCCAGCACTCGGGAGGCAGAGCCAGGCGGATCTTTGTGAGTTCGAGGCCAGCCTGGGCTACCAAGTGAGCTCCAGGAAAGGCGCAAAGCTACGCAGAGAAACCCTGTCTCGAAAAAAAACCAAAAAAAAAAAAAAATAAATAAAGATTCTCTTAAACTAGACAGGAAGTACGTACATCATTTCTAAAGTTTAGAGTCAGCTTTGTTATAAAGCACTGGGATTTAGTGAGTGTTGTCATTATAGAGTTGTGATACTTGTTGCTAGGGGTTTGTAACCTTCTCGGGATGAAACCACACTCCAAAGTTGCCAGTTCTCTCAGCCTTTCCGGACCGGCAGAGATGCACTGTCAACGGTAAACGGTTTTTAACTAGAGGCTGTCCCTTCACCCAAATTCATAATAGCTCCCCTAAGAACTTCAACTCAAACGTTTCTATCACAGCAGTACTTTTGGTTTGTTCTACTGAAAAACTTTACGCTGAGGGTGAAATTACTGTATTTAGCTGCTGTAAAGCTCTTCGCCAATACTGCAAAGCTATTAGGTGATATAAAGTATTTTTCCAAAGAAGCTAGTAAAGCCAAAAGCGGCACAACTCTGAACTCTATTTCCTCACTGTTTGCATTCACCAGTGACAAAACCTCAGGAATACTAATGGAGCCACTTTCATTCTGGTTCCTTTATAGGAAATGTCATTGGAGCTGACTTTTCTTAGTTCCACACTCCTTACCAAATGCTCCGGTAACCACCGAGCTTCATTCTCCTCTTGCGGAAAAAAACACAAACATGTCCTCGACCCCATATTAACACAGGATCGGGACCCTTCCATAATCCCGAGCAGGGATCTTTCCATTTCATTTGAGTTTCAGGATTTAATATTTTCACTTCATTAGCTTTAACTCCTGATGTTATTAGCAGCGGTGATATTTAGCATTGATTTCTTTTAAGGAACTTTCAGGTAAAGCAACTCTTTTGTAAGACAGCTAGATTTTCTGAAGTTTGTTTCTTATCTATAAAGCAGTCATTTCTTTTTGAATGCCTGTTTCCTCGTATCCTTATTAGATTTGCAAAGGAATTACTCATTGCAGGCAGCTTGTTCAAAAGACAAAGAACTTTTTTAATTTCAACATAAGTTTCTTCATATCTAAGACAACATTCAGTGTATAAACTGTTTTCCCTTGTTTTGAGGATTTTAAAGTGGCTTGTTTGCTCTTCTAGGTAGCTTTTTGTCATCCATCTACCGTAAAAACTTTTCACAGCTATTAGGGTAAATAAGGCATTTTACCAATGGAGCCCCAAACCGCGAAGCGCCTAGTTCCGTATCCTTTCAATTTTTCATTGGAACTGACACTTAAACTCTTAGATGATTTTCCTCCTTATTCTTTTTAAAGGCTGTATTTTAAGTTTACCATGAACATATTTTTGAGCTGACAAAAGTGTTTCAGGGCAATGTCGCCATCTTTAGCGGAAAAACTACATTTCCCAGAATGCATTTCCCTTATATCAGTCCATAATAATGTCAGTCCCTTATATCAGTCCTTTATATCATTTCCCTTATATCATTCATTTCCCATAGTTCTTTTTGGGTCTGAGAGTCAACTGGTTCTTTTACTAGACTTGCCCGGGAGGTTTGAACAAAGTCTCTTGCCTTTGCAACGGGAGATTTGAACAAGCATTTTACATTTTCAGCTATGGCACATTGGGAGATTCCTATTCTCTCCTCAGCTGGCTTTAACAGGTGTTTCAACTTCATCAGACACTGGCCCCCGAATCAGAACCGCACCTGCCTCGTTAGCTGGCATTGAGGCTGGCATTTCTGATAGCAACTTTCCTCAGGGCTTGTGTTTGTTTTAGCCAGTCAGTGAAAAACAAGATCATTTACAACAGCTTTTCCATAGCTCCTTCAGAGAGATTTTCTCCCACTGATTTATCTCATTTTGCTTGCTCCTTCCTTCCCCAGATACAGAGCTTCAGCTATCTGTCTGCGGCTCTGTACCTCTGCTAGCTGCCTTTGGAGGTAGGGGCTTTCTTTCTCCCCCTGAATCTGCCTCAAATTCTAGCAGCTTTTTCAGGTCATATTTTCTGGGGAGGATTTTGTCCCTTCTCTGTTTCTTCAGAGTCTTTCTCCCAGACAGTTCCCAGTTTAGTCTCAATTTATCCCCTCTACCCCAGAAACGGTTTCCGACACTAGAGCAGCGGCTTTCCCTGCTACTGAAGGTAGGGGCTTTTGTCCGTTTCTATTTTTCGGGGTCTGAGGTTTGTGTTCATAAATCAAGCTTAGCAAGAGAGGTTTTCGCCATTTCTAAACTCCCATTAGGACAGGTGTTGTGCCTTATCAGGCCTTCACCTGGCCCAGTCCCCCAGTGGGTTGCATTTGCTTGTCTGGGTGCTCAAGGACAGAGCTTATGCCAGAGGCAATCACCCCTCAGGGTTACACTCCCTCATCTCACTGGAAATCAGTTGAAACAAAGCTTTTCTCAAAGAGGTGCTTTCTCTGACAGAAAAGAAAGCTTTACTCCTGGTTAGTTCTGTTCTGCCCTGGCTGGGCTCTTTCCCCAGACAGCGTTCTGACTCGGCAGCACGACTGCTTCAGACAGTTCAGCTTTACTGTTTTCCCAGAAAGGTCCTTACTCTGATAGGAAAGCTTTTCTCAGATTTCTTTTTGCAGTTGTGGACCTATAAACCTGGGACTTGTAGGAAAGTGGATAACTGTGCCGTTCCCACTGGCTTTAGTTTTGTTTGTTCATTAGCAATCTTCCCCTGGGTCCTGCACCTTCCTGCCTCAGCTCTGTGGCTCCAGGAAGTTTACAACTGCAGGAACCCTAGTATCCCCGAAATGCACTCCAACTCAGAGACGCTGGCCAGTGCCTCTGGGTTTTTTGGTCAGAAGCGAGGATACAATGTTCAAGTTTGCATTGCTTCAGGGGATTCTTTGCATTGGACAATTAGGAGCACCTTTTCATTCTGAAATGCTCACTCAAAACCTTTGCTGCCTCAGCTCAGCTGTAACAGAAAAGCGTGGTTTTTCTGCTCTTCTCAGGCAAAGTTTTCTGCCCTTTTGGGCTCTCTGGAGCTCTTCACCCTTACTCTCCCCAAGCATTTTCCTCAGGGTACTCTGACCCACTGTCTTACTAGGTTGAAGAGATAGAGCTTAGAAGGGGTTTTTAGAAACTTTTTCCTGCCTCCTGCATTGCAGGGAGGATTGTTAAAGCTTGAAAGAACTTAGAGGTTTTGCTGTCTTAAGTTTGTTGTTTTCCCTTAGAGCTAATCACAGGTGGTCCCCATACTAATCTCTTCAGGTGATTCTAATTTTTGTCATCTCCCAGAAGGACAAATTTAGGTTTTTTTTTTTTTTTTTTTTTTTTTTTTGGTTTTTTCGAGACAGGGTTTCTCTGCGTAGCTTTGTGCCTTTCCTGGAACTCACTTGGTAGCCCAGGCTGGCCTCGAACTCGCAGAGATCCGCCTGCCTCTGCCTCCCGAGTGCTGGGATTAAAGGCGTGTGCCACCACCGCCCGGCACAAATTTAGTTTTTAAGAGAGCTTTTGAAAAAGATTAAGGCTTTTTAGAGAGATTTTCCCCCCAAATTTTTCAAGAAAAGCTTTATAGTTTAAGAGAAAGGTCCCCCCCCCCCAGGAGAAAGACCAACATTTCCCAAAACTCCCCAACTTTAAACTTTAGTATTTCAGCTGTCCCCAGGTCAAAAGCTTCCATAGGAAACTTTTTCTTCCCCATAAGCTCAAAGAAGAGCTTTTTTACTACCTGTAAAGCCCAAAGAAGATTTTTTTTTCCCCAGTTTGCTTTCAAAGCCCCCAAAGTTAGAAAATTGAAGAGTTTTTCTGTCTAGTTGCCTTACTTATTTTTTCCTACACAATCTTACACGTCTAAGTTTTTCCTAAACTATATTACTACCCTATACCTTATACTTATTTTTCACAGATAGAAATTGAGAAAGGGATAGAAGATAGAAAATTTTGACAGAAGAGAATTTCGCTGCAGCATCGGACATCCTTCCAGTCCGCTTTCCTTATCTCTCGAGGATAAAACGCCTGCCTTCCCAAAAAATATATATAAAAATATATATATATTCCATAACACCAGCATGCCTTTCCACTGTCAGGGCTGACTCAGCACTTTCACCAAAAACTCTGTAATAAAACTATTATTTTCCTTTATCTTTAGTCCCTATTACTTTGTCTTAAGTCCCTGTTCATTTGTCTTTAGTCCCCCTTTTTTGTTCTTTTTTTTCTTTCGTCCTTTTTTTTTCTTTAGTCCCTTTTTCCTTTTTCTTTAGTCCCTTTTTTTCTTTAGTCCCTGTTCACGGCGCCATTCTGTGGGGTGTTTACCCACCACCCCCACAGCTTCCCAGAGTTTTCTTGAGTGTGAGCAGCAGGAAATATTAGATAGGATTTATAGCGGAGAATCTTGCGGACATAAACAGATAGAAAATAAAGGATAGCCTCGAGAGGGCCTGGAACCTATTCCAACGGGCCCCGACTGTCTCTGTCCCAGGGTTTTTATAGAGACGCCAAGGGGGTGGAGCAAAAGACCTCCTCCCCCAGCACAGCCAAGTGCAGGCCGTCTCAGACACTTGCACTCAGGCCCGTGGTCCTGATCATCCTCTATTCGGACCTGCTGGGTAAAGCCACGAGGAACCCCAGAACGGGCTCCCACACCTAGTAGCACTATAGGATTTTGAAGATTAAACTGGTAGCTTTCCTAGTTGAGTCTCTTGTGACCTGGAATAAGTATGTATGTGCTTCTGGGCATTGATTCTCCTTTTTTTTCCCCTTAGATTTATTTATTATGTATATAGTGTTCTGCCTACTTGTGTCCTTGCAGGCCAGAAGACGGCACCAGATTTCATTATGAGTGGTAGTGAGCCACCATGAGGTTGCTGGGAATTGAACTCAGGATCTCTGGAAGAGCAGAGTGCTCTTAACCACTAAGCCATCTCTCCAGCCCTAGGCATTGATTCTCAAGTTTATTGTATATATACAGTCCATTTAGGAATCTCATTGAGCTATAGATTCTGGTGCATTCTGGGGTCTACGTCTCAACAGATTTCAGGTGTCAGTGGTGGATTACAGTATGAAGAGTGGTTTTGGAGTATAGGTAACAGCATGGAATGACATTCAGTTATCTATGAACCATTTCATATTTACTAAATAACATTCCACATTACCAGATTCTTCTTTGCATGGGTTCACATACACAGGGGTAGTTGACATCCTAATTAGTCTGACTCCTGTATGACAACTGAAGCCTGTATGACAATTCAGCCCACTTCAGCTGTCTGTTGTCTTTTTGCCTAAGAACAGTATTTTTTTGTGTCTATCTAGAACTATAATCTGAAAATGGTATAGTTTTTGCTACATTGCCCAGAGAATATTCTATTCATCATAGTTTTCCAGCTATTATAAGGGATAAAAATGAAAACTGACTACAAAGCAAATGCCAGAACTGTTACACAGGTAAAGCCCTGTCTCAAAAAAGAAAAGAAAAAAAGAAAGAAAACTAAGTTAATTAACAAGTCTCAGCCAAACTAAAATAAGAATTTGGATACTTGCTAGAACCATTAATCCCACAATAAACAGGCTGTCTTCAGAGTGAGTTCGTGTGGTATGAAAGACAAATGCTAGGCCAGGAATCAGAAGACTCAACTGTTCTCCCATATAAGTTTTGTGATTTGAAATAAGTCACTTAATATTCTAATTCTTTGTTTTCTTTTCAAGATGAAAGGGCTATACTTCATAATCATTTGTTAAATCAACTTACTGTTTCATATTTGTAATATTTAAAAGTGAACACAAAAAATATTACTGATAGGAACTTGTTTATGATAATTAACTAAAAATAATATTTCAATTATTTTTTTGTGTGCTCTTTAACATCTCAGACCCTGGAACACTGATTTGCCTGAAAATATGGAAGATGTGAAGCTTTTACTTCATATGTGGGTAGCTCTGTTCTACAGCAAACAGAACAAAGTCATGGGGTCACCTCGAAAGGTGGTAGAACACAGAAACCCAGCAAAATATGTATGCATAAATAGGTCTGTAGAATCTTTTGACCAAAGTGACATTGAGGAATTTTCCAGTGTGGAAAGATACACAGTAGACCCTCTGTTGGAGACTAAGGAAGCACATGAAGGTCATGCCACCAATACGACCTTTCCTGGACCTAACTGCGTGCTTCCTTTCATTAATCCACCAACCACCAGAGACTTGGAACTCTGCGTACAGAATGAACAGAAAGAAATGTTTACAGGAGAGTGTCACCTGGATACTTCAGGAAGCCAGAGTTGCATCTATTCTTGTAATAATGAGGTGAGATACTATTATAAATGCTGCTTTTTTTTTTTTTTGCTAATTATTCGTTTTATATGTAAACATTTAAAACAAGGTACTATTTAGAAAAAAAATGGATCTTCCAGCTATGTAAAGGATTTTAATGCCCCAAACATAATTTTGATAAAATGTTCCTTTGTATTGTCCATAGGTAGGTTTTATCTGCCATCTTCATTGAACAAGATACAGAAATCAGATATGTGGGAACCCAGCTTGATTGTCATTTATTAGTATTATAATTTGGGGCAAAGTGCTTGTTCTGAACTTGCTTTAAAATAACTGACTATAAGGACTAGGGAGATATATTGCTTGCTGTACAAGCATATGGATCTGAGTTCAAATCTTCAGCATCCATGTATAAGCTAGGCATGGCCATGAACATCTATAACCCTAGCACTAGGGGAATAGATGGGGTAGACAAATATTAATCCCTGGAGCTTGCTGGCGCTAGCTTAGTCAGTGAACTCCAAGCCAGTGAGACAATATAAGGTGAATGATACCTAAGAACAACAATCAAAGTTGACTTCTGACCTACACACATATGCACCCACAGGAACACACACAAATTACTAACTTGTTATGGCTTACATAGATATTAAGGATCAAATATTAGTGATAAATATTAGTGATGCTTTGATAGATTTTGATAAAGCAGGCTAAAATTGATTATATTTGAATGAGTTTGGAAGGCAAATAATGGAATAGTCAAGTATCAGACTTACAAAGAAAAGTAATTTGTGAGTAACTATTTTCTGAGTTTAGAAAGCATGCTTTATTTTACTCCTTCATTTTCAGCTAGGCTAAGTAATCCATATTTAATCTAGAATAAATGCTAAAGTGGTAACAAAAACCTTCTAAATCTCATGGCCCAGATTTAGTCTAGAAATTTTTGACACAATTTGGACAGCATCTGGTACTTGTCCTTACATTGAGTAGAATGTGTTGCTGTACATGAGGTCAGTGGGGCCAAGAATGAACCTAGGAAGGTGAGTATCTTCAAGTGACAGTCATTATTAGCAAAGTTAACATATCTACAGCACTGTATACCAAATAATGTTCCAAGCTCTTCCCTCCCTCCCAATAACTCAAGTAATTCTGAAACAAAGCTAGTGAAGTAAAAACTGTTAGCTTACTAAACTGTGATGAGGCCACTGAGGCCAATGAAGTTCTCTGTAGTCACATAAATTGTAAAACCAAGATTCATATCCAAACAATCTAGTTGTTTCTTTGTCATATTCTGGGGATGTAATTGTGTACACACCCAGATGAGTATTTTATACATAGTGATATGGTTTTTGTTTTTTTAAATGAGATTCAGAAATTTTGTCCTGTTCTCAAGGATACAAATAAAATCCAGTTAAGAGCAACTGTACATTAGACTAAGAAAATACTTAGTAAGGCAGATTTCAGTTACTTACTACCTAGGCTCATACATACTCCATACTGGTTTCTCTCTCTTTCCTTTCTCTCTTGGCTGTCCTGGAACTCGCATAAAATAAGACATAAAGAAGGCTAAACCTGAGCTTGGTAAGGTGGCTCACCATGTAAAAGCATTTGCCATGCAATCCTAACAAAGACCTATGTTTGATCCTGGAACTCTCAGTGTAAGGAGAACCAGCTTGTAAAGTTATCCTCTGATCTCTACATGAATGAGCCTTGGCATATGCTGCATGAGTGTGAACACACACACATGGAATAAAAATAATAAATACTTTTTTTATTTAAAAAGAAAATGAAGATTAATCCAGGCATGGCACAAGCCTGTAATCCTAGCACTTGAGGTGTGAAGACAATAGGATCAAGAATTCAAGGCCAGCCTCAGCTACATGACATTCTGTCTCTAGAGGGGGAGACTAAGGGCTGAATATGTTCAAAATACATATTTAATTAAAGAATAAAAATAGTATATATTTTTTAAAATTTAATCATTGAGTAAAATTATACTCCATGTTTATGTGAAACAAATTCAGAACCTATTCGTGTCTATTCAGGAAATTTGCTAAGTTGGGAATAAAAAAAATTACAATGAATGATTTTTAATTAATATTAAATATTTATAGTATACACTGATTAAATATTTATCATCCAAAAATTTTAGGACCAGAAATGATTCAGATTTGAGAGAACTTCAGATTTTAAGAATATTGCATAGACTTTACTCATTTGAACATCACTGTCAGAAAACTCCAGTCTTGAAGTGTTTCACACGAAGCTTAAGTATGGTGTCAGCACGTAAAGGCTTTGGATATTGAAATATTCTGGGTTTTAGATTTTCAGATAAAAGATGTTCCAGCTTACGCTTCTAAGAATATTTGAGAGTAGGAGGCTGGGGATTTTCTTAAGTATTGTGCCTGCACTTAAAAGCATGTGACTGTACTCTAACAGTCCCTTGTTCCACAAGTGGACACACTGGCACAAAAGGCTCTAGAGGCCAATAACGTATTGCTTGCGGTCACATGTGTACTTAACCAATTTTTAAATAGACATTATTTTAGAAATACTCTATTGTGTCTGCAGTTAAATATATATCTAAATATAAATACACCAAGATTGTCACAACTAGCATTTCACAAAGATGCATAGTTTTACAGTTTTGGTTGGATATTTGCAGGCATGGTGTTACTTACTGGAAGGACCACAGGAAATTTCTCAGTCTTTCACACTACTGCCATCTCTGTTCCCTACCCTAACTAAAGTATTTGATACCTCTTTGGTTGAGACAGAAAGGTTTTTAATGAGTTGTGCCCTCACTTCCGCTGTATGCCTCTAGGCACGGCAATCTGTGAGCATAGTGCTCCAGACATTGCCATATGTGGTCAGTTGTATCAATTTGTGTTTTTCATGGTTTATATAAGACCATGTGGGGACTTAACAACCTCCTTATGAATTTATCAGAATTGTCCTGAGATGTCCTGTTGATATTTCACCTAAATTCTATTTAGTACTGTTAACTCAGTCCTTTTATTATATGAATGAAAAGTCATATTGAGCCGGGCGGTGGTGGCGCACACCTTTAATCCCAGCACTGTAATGGACACTGAGGCAGAGCCAGGCGGATCTCTGTGAGTTCAAGGCCAACCTGGGCTACCAAGTGAGTTCCAGGAAAGGCACAAAGCTACACAGAGAAACCCTGTCTCGAAAAACCAAAAGAAAAAAAGAAAAGTCATATTGATGAATCTTGTTGCTTTGTAGAATAAGAGGCAGTAAAATGAAAATAATTCTCTCCAGCTTTACACAAAGAAGTAGTTAAGGATTGAGGAGGGATTCTTTCTTACAGAATCACTTATTCAGAGTTCATGGGATAGTAATTATTTACTGTCTTGTGGGAAAGTTCCAGATGGCAGTGTTTATACAGTATAATTAGAGATTGCTGTTTAAGAAGAAAAGGTTATTTATGGCCTTAATAGTTATCATTTAATTTCATTAACAACAAATTACTTTACTTCTCCAGTGCTCTGTTTCTGTATTGACAGATGACACATTTAAATTTGGGGGTAGGAGGGAGAGAGAGAGAGAGAGAGAGAGAGAGAGAGAGAGAGAGAGAGAGAGAGAGAGAGAGAGAGAGAGAGAGAGAGAGAGAACGAGCGAGCGCACACACACACACACACACAGGACTGTGCAGCCCTCATAGAGATCTATCTGCCAACCTCTGCCTCTCAGCTATTAAAGGTATGCACCACTACACCTTGAACATTTAAGATCTAGTAGACAGGTCAATTAATAAAGTATGGAACTCTGGTCTGTAATATTTGGGTTTGTTGTTGTTTGTTTGTTTGTTTGTTTTTATGTTTCTTTGTTTGAGACAGGCCTTTATAGCCAGGGACCATGAATTCAGTATTTTCTTGATTCAGCCTTCTGAGTGCTGGAATTAACAGGGATGTGCGTCACCAACCCCACCTCATCTGTGAATATGTTTAAAGGAGAAAAACAGTAAACCGGGTATAGCTAAGAGGAAGAGTGCTCGCTTAATGTGCACAAGGCCTAAGTTCAATACTTTGCACCACAAAAAGAGAAAACACACCCCTAATTTGGTGGGTTTGCTTATCTCTACCATATGATAATTTCTTAGAGATTAAGAAAATTCAAAAAAAAAATTAAACTTAACCCATGCCTTTTTTTTCATATATGTAATTTTTCTTAATCTGTTTAACATTTTTTTTTTTAAACTTTTGTCATTTCAGGTAACTGGAAATAAAGCCAAACAAGAATTAAGAGATATACCTGAGACTTCTAATGTTGTGCTTTCTGGTGTTGCAAGTGCCCAAAGTAATGGATCTTGTATTCCCAGTGAAGATAAAACCTTCCAGAGCACAAAGATGGTTTCTTGTAATGACTCTGTCACACAGGCCACCTTGACCACAGCTTATGATGGGGCCAGCAGTGAGTCAATAATGTGTCAGAAGTCTGGGTTCAGCACCCTTGAGAACAAAGTTGATATTTTTCATCCATCACTGCTGATAAAAACCGGTGCTGTACAGGATGTTACCCAGCATAGCAGCGTCATCAATAACAAATGTCTACCCTCTGTGGAAAGGATGGATGATAATGTGGAATATATGATGATTAATCTGGAGCCAGTTACTCTTGCTTTTGAAAAAACTGCCTATGTACCAATACATAAAGAAGTAAATACAGCTGACAAACCTACAGGCTTTAATAACGAGCTGGTTAAACAAGTATCCCCTGCCTTGAATATTCAGTATCCTGTGTCTGCATTGGAAAAGGCACAAACACAGTGCCCTAGGGACATTCCTTCTCTTGCCATTTCAGAATATAAAGAGAATAAGTGCCTTTCTGCCTCCTCCCTAAAAAAGGAAACACCTGAAAGCCAGTGTCCATTGCAGAAAGAGATTCCTCCGACATCAGCTGATGAAGGATTGATAACAGAAGCACTGCCGTTAGTTAAAAGTTCTAGTTATTCATTAGCCAGTGACAAAACAAAGTGCCCACAGGATGCCTTTCTACAGACTCAGAATGACTTCAGCGTGTCTTTAGATGAGGTTCTAGAACCATCACAAGTTAAAGTAGTGTCATTATCAACCTCTGCTACCCTGGAAAACAAGCAGTCCCTTTACTGTATTCCAGCAATAAGTAATATATCAGATGGCTCTACAGAAGTAAGGAATAATGACAAGAGTAATTTAAACCAAGAAATGACTTTGCAGACATTGAATTCAGTATTTCCCCAACAAACAGATCTGTCTGTGAATAAGGAAGAGGTTAGCATGGAGTTGTCAGGGGAAGGTTCTGATACTGACCTAACTCTAACAGTATCATTACCTACAAGCCCCAGGGAGGAAATGGCAACTTGTGAAATTGAACAGTTACAGAGGGCCCCAGTATTAAATTTAGGACTACAGAATAGAAATGAAGAAATGGTTGACTCAGAAGCACAGGTGAGCCTCATAAAAAATAAAGAAATAAATTTAGCTAGCTGTATGTCAGTGTATCCTGTGGAACCTAAAGAACCATTAAAAGAGACACAAAGCAATGATTTAAAACCAGGTACATTAATACTTTCTAAAGAAAATCATGCCCCTAAGGTTGCAGAAGAAATTAAAGTTTCCTCAGACTTCCCCTTTGGGGGAAGAATAGAAGAAGTATCACCAGCTTCTAGTCCTGATCCCATAGTACATACTGAAGAAACACAGCCATCTTCATGTTTAAAACTTAATGATACACAGTCTGAGAAAAGTAATAAGTTCTACCAAATTAAGTCAGGAGATTTAACCATACCAGAAAAAGAAAATCCTTTTGTTGATCCTAAGACTTCAATATCACAAGGACAAGTGCAGTTCTCAGATGAAATACCACAGGTACTAACTAATGCAGGAATAGAAGGCAGAGTAACTGTGCCTGGTGAGATAACTGAGTTCATTGTCCCAAGTGAGCACAAAGAGAGTTTATCTTTCTCAGAAAAGGTGCAGTGCAATGATAAAGAATTAAGCGAGCCTACCTCATCCCCTAAATGTGAAGGTAACTTCAAGCCTCTTGAAAAACTGGTAATATCAGGAAACCCATTGCAGGCAATTTGTATGGAGAACAGAAATTTGGACACAAAACCTCTTGCCTTGGAGTCCAGTGTACCCTTATGTGGTCCTAGAAAAGTTGAAAATAAGTCTTTGGCAGATACATTGGTTTCTATAACCACCGGAAGTGGAATAGTGAATGTGTCATTAAAACAGACTAGCTCTAAAGACAATAAGAAAAATGTCTTTGACAGTGATTTGAAAACAGAAGCTGATAATACTATGCAGCCCATGTCAGTGAATTCTGCCTCCGTTGACAAAAATGATGTACAGACATACATATACCCAGAAATCTCAAAGTTTGTTTCTTCCTCTGACAGTGCTCAGTGCACCTATTATACAAAACCAGTAAGTGTAGAGCCACTGTTTCAAACACAGGAAATACCAGTAGTTGAAGTAGCCGGCTTACTTCAGAATACTGGAACTGAATTACATGAAGAAAGGACGGATCTTAGTGCTATTGACCTTCATCCTAACTCCACATCTACAAAAGATGAACAAAAAACAATTCATGTGCTGCAAGACACATCAAAATGTGAAGAAAAAATGCCCTTGAATGATGGAGTTTTCTCCAAAATTGCCCATTCTTACCAAAATACAACAGATATCAGTAAAAGTGTCAATGAAGGGCCTTTTGCTTCCTTTGTCCTAGAATCCATTGACTCAGTTCGTGGCATCTACAGAGAACATATTGTCAGTGAAAACTCAAACGTGGGACATAAAACCAAGGCAGATTCTGAAACACTGAACAGGAATACAGAGATAAATGGGAATGCTTCCATGTGTTATGGAGCACTTTCTGGAGCCACTGATCAAGAATCTCTTGATTGTAGAAACTGTAAATTAGATTTGGAGAATTTGTGTACTTTGAGAGGTGGTCATGCAAGCCAAAAAGATGCTGTAAAAGATAACAATGACTCTTTCACAGGCTTAAACAACAGTGACAATGACACTTGGGTCTACTCTAGCAAAATTTCAGAGCTGGAGACACAAATTCCACCCAGAAGCTGGGAAATGGAACCATGCCCTATCTCAACTAATAAGTGTATGCCTCACTACGTCCAGATCCCAGATTCCCATGGTATCCCCAGGACTTATGCTAACTTTACTATAACAAAAGAATCCAAAGATACCACAAGAACATTGCATAGCCTGAAGAGGCATCGGAATTTCACTGCAAACTGTGGCCTTCTTAGCTCCTGGATTAGCACTTGGCATGTGGCAGATGACCTCACACAGAATACTTTAGACATGGAGTACTTGCGTTTTGATCATAAGCTAAAACAAGTAAGAAAAAAGGGGGATTCTCAGCAATCTTCTCCTTCCACCAACATCTTCCCTAAGGAGTCCCTTATCCGAATCTCAGTTGGAACATGCCCTTCATCACAAACATCTGATGCCTCACTTCTGCATCTTCCACCTAAGAGCAGAAGCCCCATTCTGGTAACAGTTGTACACTCAGACACCAGGCAGCAGAGTCATTGCCAAAGAGGCCATTCACCCAGCAATCTAGACAGTTCTCCTTTATGGAAGGAGAAACGTAGTCAAAGTAGAAATCTTAGAAATTCTGAAAGAAATCAGACTGTTCCAATCCACCTAAATAAACTGAAATACAACAGCACTTTGAAAGAAGCTAGAAATGATATTTCACTTATTCTAAATGAATATGCTGAATTTAATAAGGTCATGATGAATAGCAACCAAATAGTTTCCCAAGATAAAAGGTTAAGTGTAGCTTCTGCAGAAGCTGTGTCCCAGGAGACTTGTCAGTCAAGACAGTCGGTATCCTACAAAGATGTGATCACAGACTTGTGTGCCACTCTGCATCTCAAACTAAAAGGAGTCATGAGGGAGGCTTGTAAGAGTCCTTTCTGGTTCTACCTCGTTGAAACAGAAGATAAGTCATTCTTTTTAAGAACAAAGGTAAAGTACCAGCTTACTCTATACTTCATAATATTCTAAGATTAGTTTATTTTAGAAGTAATTAACTTAAAAGTTTGGGCTTAAAAGAAATGGTATGGGAACGTGATATGTTATCAGTAACTCAAATAGAACACAAATTCCAAAATGACAAAAATGAAAAGCTAATGGTGAATGAATCAAGACAAATGCTGGGCTTTCCCAAGTCAGATTTTCACCGTATTTACATCCATTTTCAATTACCACATTCTTACCTTAGCATTCAGTTTTTGTTTGTTTGTTTTAAAAAAAATTATATTCCAATGCTGGGGAGATGGCTCAGTGCTCATACAAAAAGCTGTGCACATGGGCAGTAATCTAAACACTGGGGAGACAAAGGCTGCCAAATCTCGGGCTTGCTGGCTAGCCATTCTAGCTGAATAGGTAAGCTCTAGGTTTAATGAGAGACTCTGTCTCAAAACAGTGGAGATCAATAGAAGACTCTTGATGTCAATTCTGGCCCCCATGTTCATACATACACAAAAATCACATACCAAGATGTCTTTTTCGTTGATGTATACACTAGAGGAAAATAGTTAATGATAACTTCTAAAATGAAGACATGTCTACCATATAACATTTTGTGAAAAGTAATCTTTGTAACTAATTTAGACACATCATACAAAGGGCTTAGTGCTACATAAGGTGGCAAGAAACAAGGTATGTGTGACACGAGCCCAGCAAGGGGGCATGGGAGAGCTGGTCAGCACCACTGGACAAGAGTTTACTGTCAAGAGATGAGGTTGGTATCCAGAAGATGATGGAGCACGCCTTTAATCCCAGCACTCAGGAGGCAGAGGCAGGTGGATCTCTGTGAGTTCCAGGCCATTGTGGTCTATAGAGTGAGTTCTAGCCAGAACTGTTTTCAAAGAGAAACTATGTCTCAAAAAAAAGGAGATTGATGATTTGGAGACATTGAAGACCCATGCTAGGAAGGGACTCACTAAGATATATTATCATATTTAGACTTCATCCTGAGGTCACTGGAAAGACTCTTTTAAAAAAAAGATTCTTAAAAATAAATGGTAGGGATTGGAGAGATGGCCCAACAGCTAAGAATACCTACTGTTTTTAGGACCTGGATTTGGTTCCCAGCACCCACACAGTGGCTCATAACCATAGGTATCCTCTTATTTCTATACTGAATGTATTGAAAATATTGACAGTATTTCACCATGTGGCCACTATTTATGAGAAGGACACATTTGTACAAAAGTACAGTTTTTAATTGAACACATACTAAAATAAATTTCAGAATAACATTCCTTCAGAAGCACAATGTTTGTTGGGTGCGGTGGCTGACACCTGTAATCCCATCACTTGGATAGCTGAGATGGGAGAATCAGGTTTGAAGCCAGCTGAGCCACAGGGTAAAATCCTGTCTCAAGAAAACAAGACAGTACAGTTTTTTAAGCCTTGGAAACATCCTGAATAATCCTGGCAAGTCCTGAACTCTTCTTTAGTGATAGGTTACAGACCTGTTTGTAAGATGAGAATCTGCAAACAGTGACAACTCAGTCTTAAGTATTTCAG
The DNA here is from genome assembly GCF_049852395.1 of Peromyscus maniculatus bairdii. NCBI lineage: Eukaryota > Metazoa > Chordata > Mammalia > Rodentia > Cricetidae > Peromyscus > Peromyscus maniculatus. The sequence continues at coordinate 87,706,472 of NC_134856.1, read as the reverse complement.
TTGACTCTTTCCTAAAAGAATTTTCAAGAATTGTGCTGTCACTTTTGAGTGATAATGAAATAGTCAAAAGTTCAGCTGTTTGGGGATTCAAGGCACACAAAGTAATACATTATAAAGACAAATACTCTGTCTGGAGTGTAATTGGGGTGTATAATGTCAAGCCATAATCCTTCCTGAAAAAGCATCATGTAAGAGTCATGATGGACCGGTGGTGGTGGTCATGGTGCACGCCTTTAACCCCAGCATGGGAGGCAGAGACAGGTAGATTTCTGTGAGTTCAAGGCCAACCTTATCTATAGAGTAAGATCCAGGGCAACACAGAAACCCTGTCTTACGAGGGAAACAAAAAGAAAAAAAAAGTAAGGGAGATGGGATTCAGGAAATTCTTTCATGATGCACATTCACCTTCACATTGAGGCTGGGAAGCCACTCTGACATAACATGCAGTCCCTTATAAACATGTAGTTTATGTTACCCTTTTATTCAGATATGGACATCCAAGGAACAATTAACTCTTCAAATTGATTCCCATTAATGATAAAGAAATGCACTGGTATGTTGCTAAAGTTCTACCTGTATATTAAAGTAATGACATGTAAACACCCAGCAACCCTGTCCTGTCTTACTCCCTTGAAAGTGAAACTGCATTTATGTGAATTAGTTTGGATTGCTTTTTCTATATCAGCCTTTGATACTTTATAAACATAAACTGCTTTATTTTTTTTTAAATCTGTTTGTTTTTTGTTTTTCGAGACAGGGTTTCTCTGTGCAGCTTTGTGCCTTTCCTGGAACTCACTCTGTAGACCAGGCTGGCCTCGAACTCACAGAGATCCGCCTGGCTCTGCCTCCCGAGTACTGGAATTAAAGGTGTGCGCCACTACTGCCCGGCTTTAAATACATCTTAATAGTGCAGTGGAGGATTACTTTTGTCAGGTAGCCTCTATGAATAAAAGCCAGATTGTGTGAATTTGAATTTCACTGGCTGCTTTATTCTTAAAATAAACTTCTTGGGCTGTTGAAATGGCTCAGTAAGAGAAGGCACCAAGCCTGACAGCCTGAGTTTGATGCCCAGGACCTACATGATAAGAAAGAACCAAATCCTGAAAGTTATGCCTTGACCTCCACATGTTGTCCATGGTATGTGTGTGCGCACCCACCCACTCACTTACATACATACATACATATATACATACATACATACATACATACATACATACGTACGTACTAATGATTTTATAACTAAAATTTAAATCATAGTAATATATGTGTGTGTTTATTTAGTAATAAGACCGTAGCTATTTATGTTGTCTTGTAAATAGGATTTGCTTTTTTGATGTATTATTCTTTTTGTTTGCTTCATATTGAAATGTGTTGCTGAGTAGCTGAGACAGACTAGAACTCATGATACTTCCTCAGTCTCCCAAGTGCCAAGAATGTATGTACTGCCATGTCCACCTGGTGGCTTGTTTACGCCTTTAATCCGAGCACTTGGGAGGCAGAGCCAGCATGATCTCTGAGTTTGAGGCCATCCTGATCTACATAGTGCATTCTAGGACAGCCAGAGTTATACAGAGAGACCCTGTCTCAAAAAAAAAAAAAAAAAAGTCTGTTCAAGTATCCTTGTTTAATAATAGCTCTTTGTAAATCTTTCAGAGCATTCTAAAGAAAGGAGGCCATACAGAAATTGAACTTCTGGATTTCTGTCAAGCTTTTCACAGAGAGAGTGAGACACTATTAGTTATCACCAAAAATGAAGACATAATATCACGTTTGCATCAGGTAAGTTTGGAATCTCACAGAAAAAAAAGAAATATATTCTAGGCACTGAACTTGTGTAGTATTGTGAATAGCTGACATATACTTCCATTGGAACTTTAGTGGGAAGATACTGGGGGAGGGTACAGTGTGGCATACTCTAGAATCAGCAGGCGTCTGTAGGGCAGGTTGATATGTTTACTGAGGGAGAACTATGAAAAAAATGTGAGCCAATGCTAAATATTCTCACTTGAAAAATTGATGTCTATTAAGAAAATTATACTTTAAAAGGACTGACCTGCTAGTTGACAAGAAATAATTGCTTGTCCCAAAGAGCAACTTGTGGACACAGGATAGATAATGCCATGAGCTTGGGGTGTTGGCACCACTAGATGAGTTGGAAACAGAATGAGTTTGTGTGACTTAACTATTTATAGGTCCCTTTTACTTCAGACATGTTCTTCTCTCATAAACTATTTGTAGAGTCCACTTTTTAATTAATTTTGATGTGCTAATGGCTACTCATAATAAGGTAAGAACTGCTCTTTATGTGTGGCAAAGTTGTCAGTGGTCCTGGTTGAAGGTATTTTCAGCTGCTTATGGTCCTTGAAATCTATGAATATTCAATGTGCCTACATGTGCCTTTCTTCATGGAAGTCCTTTTATGTCTAACAGATCCCTTCTCTGCTGAAGCTAAAGCATTTCCCCAGTGTCATCTTTGCTGGGGTGGACAGCCCTGAAGACATTCTGAATGACACCTACCAAGAGCTGTTTCGCTCAGGCGGCTTTGTGGTATCAGATGATGATATACTAGAAAATTTGACATTAGGTTGGTCTTTAACTTTGAAATCTAGTCAGGTGAATTTCTCTTTACCCAGTAACTAACACAAATCAGTTCTCACCGGGCGGTGGTGGCGCACACCTTTAATCCCAGTACCCGGGAGGCAGAGCCAGGGGGATCTCTGTGAGTTCGAGGCCACCCTGGTCTACAGAGTGAGATCCAGGACAGGCACAAAGCTACACCAAAAAAAAAAATCAGTTCTCTGTTTCTGATGACACAAGGCCTAATATCTTAATATTAACAAAAATCTTTCTTTAAAAATGGTTTCCAAAAGTCATTATAGTTAAAACCTTGAACACTCTAATGTAGAATCTAGTTGTGATAGCAGGCTTTTATTTATTTATTTTTTTTGTAAAGTATAATCCAAACCTTCGTCGACTCTGATCACATAACAGTTTGAGTACCATTTCTGAATCAGTCTGCTTTTATCAGCATACATTCTTCATGGAAACTAGGTTAATAAAAGGATAACTTTTCTACTACACTAGGCTCCTGCTTCTGTTCTGTCATGTGGGCTGGTTCAGAGCGTTAGCTAGCTTCATGTGACCAGTGTGCTCTTGCCCCTACACAGTTGTTTCCCATTATAGTATGACCAGGTAGAACTGGTTAGAGGAGTCCCAGGTTATGCGTTTATGAGACTGGACATTGCCCAGACATAGAAGAGGTGGCAACATGCATCTGTTTGTTCATAAGTGATACCCGACCTTGCAGAAACAACAAAAACTAAGATACATCTTCTCTTTGCTAACCTTATTCTACAGTTCAACTGAAGGAAATTGTTAAAATCCTGGAAAATCTAAATGAAAATGGAAAATGGAAGTGGTTGCTTCACTACAGAGAAAATAAAAAGCTCAAGGAAGATGTCAGGTAAGTACATGTGGAGAAAGGCGCAAATACTCCAGTTACAGTTTTCCATGTGCTTTAGACTAGCGTAAGTCAAGCACCACAGCCACAAAAATAGTGTCAGAATGGACATCACCTTCCTAACATTTAGGTCTGTTGGTTAGCTTTGGGATTTGTTTTTACAGTAGGGCATCCAGTGAAAGGTGTATTTACAGCAACATTTTGAGCCAGTCTTAAAAATATCCATAGTTAAGTCAGGCTCTGCTGCCATATGCAGAAACGTGAACTGTGACCCTGGTTCTAGTGCTTTTTTGGATACTGATTCATATTTTGAGTTGTTAGGGTATTGGATTTAAATAGGAGACAAACACCTTAAATCTAAAGCAGTAATTTGTTTTAACTTTTTTTTTTTTTTTTTGCAGTCCAATCAGTTTCCACTCCTTCCTTCCTCTCTGCTCAGTCCTCTCAACCTTCCTTCCCCCACTTCTTTCTCTTCAGAAAATGCAGTCCTCCCATGTATATCAGTCAGCCATGGCATATCGTTACAGCAGTGATTTGTGTGTGCAGTATATGCATGTATTTGTGTAGGTTACACACTTGTGTCCATGTCAGGTGCCTTCTATCACTGTCCACCTCCTCCCCCCCCCCCCCCCCCCAGGGTTTCTCTGTGTAGCTTTGTGCCTTTCCTGGAGCTCACTCTGTAGACCAGGCTGGCCTCAAACTCACACAGATCTGTGCTCTGCCTCCGGGGTGCTGGGATTAAAGGCGTGTGCCACCACTGCCCGGCTTCCACCTTATTTTTAAGAGGTCTTACTGAATCTAGAACTCATCAGCTGACCTAGGCTGGTTGGCTGGCTGGCCAGCCAACTCCAGTGTTGAAGTTATAGGTGTATGCTACCACAACTGGCTTTTTATAAGGATTCTGGGGGTCTATACTTAGGTCCTCATGCTTACCCAGCAGGTACTTTACTGACTGCACCACATCCCCAGCATCAAAGTAATGATTTTTTAAAAAAAGAAAATTGGTTTTGATTATTTGGCTCAAGAGACCTGGAGCCTATGAGAGTTTCTGCCCATTCAAAGTGTGACTTCAAGTACTCTGGGAACAGTAGGAAAGGAACTTAAGTAGATTGAGAAAGGACAGAATGGATGACATTGTTAAAAAGGTACTGAGTACTAAAGGATGCTTTACATGGAACAGTCCTATTCATACTTGACACCAAGGAGGAACACAATAATACTGAGAAAACAAACCTGACCATGAACAAACTACTAGTTTTAGGGCTAAACATCAATTCCAGACTTTGAGCATTAAATTATTGAATACTTTTTTTTTTTTTAAAGATTTGTTTATTATGTATACAGCATGTATGCCTGCATGCCAGAAGAGGGCACCAGATCTCATTGTAGATGGTTGTGAGCCACCATGTAGTTGCTGGGAATTGAACTTGGGACCTCTGGAAGAGCAGCCAGTACTCTTGACCTCTGAGCCATCTCTCCAGCCCCCTTTTAAAATTGCTTTCTTCAGACACTAGGAGCAAGTATAGCAGGAATTGTGTGAGTGCATGAGTACATACTGGAGAGAGCAGTTAACAGCACTTTCTGCTCCACAAGAGTTTGGATGTTAGCACCTGTATTAGGTGACTTAACCATCTGTAACTCTAACCCCAAGGGATCCAGAGGATTCTGTCCTCGGTGGGCACCTGCACATTCATTTGCACATACACTCACACTGACATGCAAGTGCAAACAGACACATACATTTAAAGACAGAAAAAAATTTCAGGTTTTCCCTTGGTGTAGAAGCTAGCCAAGAAAAGGTTCACTAACAAGGTAAGGATAGTGCATGAAGCAAAACAGACTGAAGGGTGTGGCCAAAAAGCTGATGAGCTTTTTTTAAAAATTGTGTATGGGTGTTTTGCCTACATGTATGTACCACATGCATACAGTGCCCCCAGAAGACGGCATCAGATTCCATCAGTTGTAGCCACCGTATGGGTGCTGGATCAAACCAGTGCTCTTCACAGCTAAGCCACCTCTCCATCCCCAGCTAACCAGCATTTTAGAGGAAAAGCTTAATATCAATAATAAGCATATATTAAAGCTATCAGTACACACCTACAGGTAAATAAATTTAAAGAACTAAAGACAGATTTTCCTCTAGATGAAAAAAGGAAAAGTAATGATATTACAGAGGTGAGAAATTAAGACAGTTTTGGCTGAGATTGGTAATCTGGCCACAAGACTTAATACAAAGCATAAATTACACCTATTACTGTCAGGCATGGCAGCACATGATGTGATCCCAGGACAAAGGGCAGGAGCAGAGGGCAATCCCTGGACTACAGTCATTATAAGCCAACCTGAACTATGGAGCAAGGCCTTTCCCCACCCCCAAGAAAGATTTGTTTACTAAGATCAGTGAGAGCATAGTTGTGACTGTGTGACTACCTGAGAACTTTGAAGAACCTTTAGTTGCCAGTATACATGGTTGAAGTGGCAGTAACTACAAGGATTGTGTCTCTGTCTTAGAATGAGGTCCAAGGTTACAGTCTGTATTTTCAAAGGAGTCGTTATAAAGTTTAGAGGCAACTGATCAGGACAGTGCATACATGTTAGCCATTGTGCCACGAAAACACATCAAGAAAAAGGACAGGCTCTTTGACCAAGTGTTTTAATACAACTAGTTAAAATGAAAGCAGAGAGAGACTAGCTTGGTAGTTGAGAGATGACCTAAGTTCAGTTCCCAGCACCCACATTGGGTGGCTCATAACTGCCTATAACTGTAGATCCAGGAAATCAGATACCCTCTTCTGGACTCTTAGGACACCAGCACTAACATGTGCACATTCTTTCAAACAGATAAATCTTCCTTTTAAATGAAAGTAAGAAAAGCTGCCAACATTTCTTTCTATTTTCCAGGGTAGATTCAATTGCACATAAAAAGAACTTAATTCTAAAGTCATACCAGAGTGTAAATATCATTGAATTGCTTCATTATCACAACTGTGACTCTCCATCACCAACGAAAGCTGAAATTTTGAAATGCTTACTAAACCTGCAAATTCAACATATCAATGCCAGGTTTGCTGTCTTCCTAACAGGTAAATTTAATCTGAGTTCTAATCTTCATTATTCAGTTAATGCTAAAACAGGACAGCTCTAGAAATATCCTTAAGTAGTTATTGAATGCCCTAGATGTAGGTGCTATTACCCATAGCCAGTAGTGCAGTGTATTTTGACAAATACCCTTAAGTCCATAGGATGCTTGCCAAGGAGTGCTAAGTTTCTCTCGTTATTATCAGGTCCTCCAAGTACATTTTTCTACTTTTTCACATTTTCTGTGAGCCTTAGCTGGGCTGCCTGGTTTACTGAAACCAGTACAGTTGTCCATTATATCCCTTCCCTCCCCCACACTGCTGCCATTTGTCTTAGTTTTTCTTATTCTAATGAGTTCTGCTACCTGGGGGGTGGAAAATGGGCATACTAGCTTTTGTCACAGTTTTTCTTTTTTACAGACAAGCCCAAAGTGTCTACAGAAGTCTTTGAAAATAGTGGAATCCTTGTTGCAGATGTAAACTACTTCACTGAAAATATACAAAAGATAGCAGCTCCATTTAAGAGTAGCTACTGGTAAGAACTTTCTGTAAAATTTCTAGTGTAAGCTGTAATTACTGGCAGCAAACAGGGCCACTGAGGGAAAGAAAGCTGTTCAAAACTGCACTTTAAATTCAAATGGGATACACTGTAAAGTTTTGGTTTGTTGTTTTTTTAGCCAATGAGTAGAATTCCCATCAGCTTCTGTGATTACCACAAATGAGATTAACCAACCTGTTCAACATAGTAAGGCTTTTCCCAATAGGTAGTTATCTCAGTTATAAGTATTTCTTGGTCATTTTGCTTTACCAATTTTGTGTTCTTACAGGTGATTGGAGTTGAGACTAGACATGGAAGATAACAATAAATAAATTAGTATTTTCCTGAGTCTGAAAATCTTCAAATACATACAAACAATCCTCATCTGAAAAGTCCATGTTTCATTTTTCATGCTTGCTAGAATGTCTCGTTTCATCATGGACCATAGTTGCCATTAGCTTTGAGTTACAATGGTTGAATACTGCTGTAAATTATTTTCACTTTAAACATCATGCCTTCAAAACTATTGAGCTTGATATTAAAATTGAGACCGTCACATGTTTTACATAGCTAAAGTAAAGTCTATTTTAACAAATAGCTGTTTTTGTGTGTGGTCAGAGGCTTATCAAGTGCATGTTTCAGATGTTTTACCACATTGTAAAAAGCATATAGTCTGTAATGGTTTTGTTTGCTGTTGCATAAAAAACACTACAAACAGAAAAAGCATTTTTTTTTCATAAACAACAAATTTATACACTTTTCCACTTACTGGGTTTTTTTTTTTAATGCTGCACTACAAAAATCAATCTGATGAAATTATTTATGATATTAAAACTTTCTTATGTCTTTAAAATACACACAAGAGAAAAACCATTTGTATACTATCTATTTGGAACAAAGGCTTTTTATACCTAGTTTCGGGTTGGGTTGGTTTGGTTTGGTTTTGTTTTTTTAAATAAAGATAATTAAAATGCAGTTGTTTGTGTTGTGATTCAATCTGTGTGTAAGGCCACTGACCAGGATGCCTAAGAAGAATTCTACTACTACAATGAGCCTATATTAAGAATAAAATGGCTTCCATTCCAATCTATCAGTTAATACTAATGCCCTTATATCACCGGAAGGCAATGTAAGCTGAACAGAGACAGTATGCAGGGCAGTGGTTTCCAGAGTTTGGCTTTATTTTGCAGTACAGAAATCATTTGGAGCCGTTTTGAGACAGACATCATTGAAATCAAGGCTCTGTCAAATCAATACTGCATTGCAGCTTGGTCCATTGAAGAAGCCATACCTGGGATAAAAGGTGCTTCTATGTTTTCCCTACTTACCATAAGGTTCCTTTCTCCTTCTCAGCAATTGTAGTAGGTTAAAATACCACATACTGGCTTCCCTCCAAACAACTTCCTAAGTCTGAAGTTTGGTTAGAAGTTGATACCCACATGAACAAAATATGTGGGTCTACTGTTTGGGCCCTGCTTTAATACTTCACATAACAAAAGCGAGAAAACTTTGAATGTTTTCCCAAACCAAAGAATATTCAATTTAGACTCCCAATATCAGGATGGCACAAATTGTATAGATCCAGCTCTTGAGCAGAGGCACCCAATCGCAAAGGCTACACTGATTAAAAGATACAAGTACTGTATCAAGTTCTCTATCAATATTTGTTTAGAACAGCTCCTTCACTAAAAAAAAATCCAGTCTGGTTAAACTGAACAGAACCAACCAATTCTGACTAGCCATTCCATGAAAACAAGTTAATACATGATATTAGAAAAGTGAAGGGAAGGAGTATTCACTGGTATAGCACTCTTCAATCTCCATTTTGATCATAAAAGCAGGGCTTACAATATTGATTTCATACAATACACATTATTTGCCAAATTTTGTTTGTCCTAATTACATCATATGTACTGCTGTTAGTCTTCTCCATAAATGTCATTCTTCTTGCGCTTCATTTCTTCAAAGTCAAACTCAGATCCTGTCATTCTCTTATAGATATCTTTAATGTCATCACAGGTTGTCTCAAAGTGAGTGGTAGCATCATAGGCACGGGAAATAAAGATCTGGAATTAAGAATTATAGAGACTTCAAACTACTTAGGGATGCTCCCCAATAAAGACTGGTAATTAATGACTTTTTTAAGATCATCACACTCACCTGGCTCTCTGTTCCCAAATCTTTCGGGACAAAGAGGTCACTGATGCTGACAAATCTAAATAGGAAGAAACAAACCAGCATCACTGCTTAGCCTTAAAGCATAAGACCGACAGGACAAGGCATTCTAAGGATTCACAGCAACCAATGGCTGCCCTGTCTTGTTCTCAGAATTACCTGACCATGCAGCAGACACCAACACCTCAGTTTTAGTTGACATGAATGAGTACAGTACTCACTTCTGTTCAATTGGTTCCAAGAGTTCCAAAGCTGGTCTGATTTCTTTCTCCGGTTCCTTGGTCTCCACAGTTGTACTTACAATGGCAATATATTTGCCCTGTGCTGCCACATTGTGCGCAAAGGAGATCATGCAAACATAGATGTCTAAAAGCAAATAACAACGTACACCTTGGCATTTGTAAACCTTGGGCACAAGTGCATTCAAGTATCATGGTTTCGTTGCATTATAAATTAAAATTACTTGGAATAAACAATGCTGTCTAAACTTGTTTATGGAGGCAAACTTAAGTCTTAGTAAGTTACAAATGTTTACTAACTGAAATTTCTCTTACCCACGTTATGGTTTGTATATTATAAAATATCACCCAAAATAGATTCATACTCTGAAGGATTGGTCCTTTGCTGGTGGTGCTTTTCACAGATGAATGGATCAGGCAAGTGCTAATCTCAAACCATTGATGAGTTCAGAGCTGAATGAGCTATTAGGAAATCTAGCACAGTGGTTTTCAACCTTCCAAATGCTAATGCTGTGACCCTTTAATACAGTTCTTTATATGTGGTAACCCCCAACCATAAAATTATTGTTACTATTATTATGAGGGCTTGTTTGGTTTGGTTTTTTTTTTTTTTTTTGGGGGGGGGGGGGTGTTGAGACAGGGTTTCTCTTTGTAACAGTCTTGGCTGTCCTGGAACTTGTTTTGTAGACCAGGCTGGACTTGAACTCAGAGATCTGCCTGTCTCTGCCTTCAGAGTGCTGGGATTAAAGGCATGTGCCAAAAAATGGCTCCTTCAAAACTAATTTTGCTAGTTATGAATCGTAATTAAATATCTGATATGCACGATATGTGATCCCTGTGAAAGGGCTGTTCGACCACCAAAGGGATCATGACCCACAGGGTGAGAACCACTTCAGCAGGAGGAAATGGGTCATTATGGGCATGTCTTTGAAAGGGTATGATCTTGTGGCCAAGACCCTTTCTTGCTTGCTCTCTGCTTTCCTAGTTTCCATGAGGTAAGGTTATTTTGCTGCCACACACTTCCACCATCATTAGACTCTGCCTTGTCCTCAACACAACTGAGTCAGCTGACCACACTGAAAACAGGAGGCAAAATAAATTTTTCCTCTGACAGGATGGTTTTCCCATGGAAAAGCTCACTAAAACCTTAAGAGATTTGAGGATGTATGATGACTATAAACTGCTAAACCTAGAGATAAACTCAAACTTTAGATTTGGATAAAGGTTTTGAATGGAGGCTTTATTAAGTACTGATTTCCTCATTTACTTATTGGAAAATTAATACATATTACCATGACTAACCACTATTCTAAATATAATTTCAAATGTAGAAACAATTTTTGGAATTTTTAAGTTTTTCACAGGTCTAAGAATCTGCACGAGAATCACTTTAAAAAAAAAAAAAACATTTCTATCTCTGTTCTAGTGAAAATGCTCTGTGGTGTGGTTTCTTATGTGGAAGGGAAAAAAATCATTAATACTGAAAACTACTTCTGAGTGAAATGAGATGTGAGCATTCTAACCAAAATACAAAATACAGTTGAAAACTACTGGTTATATCAAAATGGGAATTGAAATTTTAGACCAAGTCCTGACACTGTTTTCTAGCATGTTGCTAAAACCACAACGACACAGAATCAGCTCAAACATAGTAATGTCAGTTGAGCTAATAAATGAAACCTGGAAGCCTGTAAGAGTTCACCCATGCAGTCTGTTCACTCTAGACATGAAGCTGGGATTCAAGACATTCAAGATCCAAGGCTGACATCATTTCAGTGTACTGCTGCTAGAAGGACCACATCTGCCTTCCTCGGTCTACTTCCCATATCAAATTAGCCTCTTTATTACAGTATGGAGTAAAGCCATTCTACCCTCATTGGCTGGTCTCTAAAACGCACCTGACTTGCGGTTGACTTGGTTCTGTGGAATGATGATCTGGCAGGAATTGGCATCATTGGTATTCTTGATAGGGTGGCTAAGGATACAGATCACTCTGATTACCTGGCCCACTTTTTCAACCCGATCTTTTACATAGCTGGGGTCACAGATGAGCTGCTTACAGCGAGCAATCTGTAACAAAACATTAAAAGAGACATAAAGAAGATATGGAAACATGGCAATATGTCCCACATTCATGTATTAGAAGGTTAAGCTCTCCAAATCAACCTTAAAATGGATATTGAATCTTAAAAACTGAATTCATTAATAACTAGAACTGAGAAAAGACGACAGATGGAGGACTCCACTAAAAAACTACAGCAATCAATACAGTATGGTACCCAGTACTAGCACAAAGATAAGGAACAGAAGAGAAGCCAGAAATAAACCATACTTTCAAGTGATTTTTGACAAAACCAATTATGGGATAAGGAAAAATCTTAAAAACTTGTAGACCACAGCTGTAATCTCAGCACTTAGATGCAGAGGTAGGATCAAGTTTAATGCCAGCCTGTTCTATATAGTTTAGGCCAGTGAGAGCTACCTGCACGAGACTCAAAAAAAAAAAAAAAGAACAAAACCATTAGGACTGGTAAAACTGTATCTGCTAAAAAAAAAAAAAGTTAAAACCATACATAAGGGATTGAGACCTGAAATTATAAAAATTCTTAAGGGAAAAAAAAAGTAAGGAAAAAGCCTCATTTATTGTAATAACTTTTTTAACACACCAAAGACTCACAAAATGGACTTCATGAAAAGTTAAAATTTGTATCAGATAATATTTTTTGTTGTTTTTGCTTTGTTTTGTGTTTTTCGAGACAGATTTTCTCTGTGTAGTTTTGGTGCCTGTCCTGGATCTCGCTTTGTAGACCAGCCTGGCCTCAAACTCTGAGAGATCTGCCCGGCTCTGCCTCCCAAATGCTGGATTAAAGGCATGTGCCACAGCCGCCCAGGTAGATACTAAACTCTGAATGCAGTTAAAAGCAAAAGGAAACATCATAAATGAGAAGATATATTTGTAAGTAATATATCTGATAAGGAATTAATATCCAAAGTCTCTCAAAAACTGCTAGAATTCAGCAATTTAAAAAAAGACTGGATTTAAAAAATAGGCAGTAGCGGGCATGCATTTAATCCCAGCACTCAAGAGGCAGAAGCAGGTGGATCTTTGAGATCAAGGTCAGCTTGATCAACAGAACAAGTTCAGGACAGCCAGGACTATGCAGAGAAACTCTGTCTCAAAATAGATGGATGGATGGATGGATGGATGGATGGATGGATGGATGGATGGATGGATGGATGGATAGGGAGGGAGGGAGGGAGGGAGGGAGGGAGGGAGGGAGGGAGGGAGGGAGGGAGGGAGGGAGGGAGGGAAGGCAGGGGGGCACCTGTCTGTAAAGATTTTCAGACATTTCTCCAAAGCTCTACAAAAGGCCAAGTACCATATCACCAAGCACCAGTGATGGGAAATCAAAACCACAAGGCCCCTATTAGAATGGTTACTCCCAAAACAGAAAGTGACAACAGGATATGTGCACTCCTCATGAGAATGTAACATAAAATGTCTGATGTCACAATATGGCAAGTTCTCAAAAAAAAAAAAAAAAGTAACAGAATTACTGTTTAAATACCACAAATGCAATGAATACCACAATGTAATCAATGAATACCAGAATTACTATTTAATCCAGCAGTTCAACCTCTTGGTATATTAAAAAAAACAAAACTAAAGACAGAGTCTTAAAGATAGGTATTTTGCACAGCAGCGCTCATAGAGCATCACTCAAAACAGCTACTTGGGAAAAAGTAATTTATGATTTACCATTCAGTGCTTACAGTGTTTTGTTTTTGTTTTTTTTTTAAACAGTGTATTGGGAATGAGGCTACAAAGACTAAGGTCCTAGATTCCATCCCAAGCATCACCAAAAAAAAAAAAAAAAAAAAAAAAAACTCTAAACCACCAACAACTATATTTACAGTTTTCTCTGAATCTATTATCTTCATAACTTAGTTCATAATGACTGAACTGCAGGTAACCATTTCAACTAGCTTTGCCAATAATTAGTGTTGGGCAGTTGCAAGGTATTGAGAAGTAATTCCAATCCTGGCTCTACCTGACCTCCAGAGATTATTGTTAGACTGTCATGTATGTCCTAGCAGAAAGTAAATAATCAGTATATGATAGAGTACTGAAAAGATGTTGTCATCTTAATGCTTAGTTGTATGACAAATGTATTATAGCCACTTCTGTTTCATAGCAACACCCTGAAGCTCCCAAGAGAACAGCTGTGTGAAGACTTAAAAAAAAAAAAAAAGGAAAGAAAAAACTGTAAAAAGAACTTTAAACAATGAGAGAGAGAGAGAGAGAGAGAGAGAGAGAGAGAGAGAGAGAGAGAGAGAGAGAGAGAGAGAGAGCGCGCGAGCGCGAGCGCGAGCGCGAGCAGGAGGGAGGCCCCAGGATATAATATCAGTGTCCAAACCACATTAAATATATAGTAGACAGCACATTTTAATTAACAAGAATAGTTACTTACCTCTCCTTCAGATTTTACACCAACCACTTTTCCATTTTGCACAATGATTTCTTCAATTGGTTTATTCAACATGTAGGTACCTCCATATATAGCACTTAACCTAAAAAAAAAAAAATTAACCAATTATAATTCACAATTATTTGAACTGTTAAAATCTCCCTTCTTGAATCTAAATGAATTATAGTACCAACTAATTAAAGGTAATGGACCACAAACAAACAAAAAGCCATGAAAGTGTGAGGGAGAACTGTTGGGAAGAAAGGGTTTTAGAGGGGCAGAAAAGAACATAATAGGGGGTGAATAAAGAAAAAAGTGTGGCTGAGTGTAGACAAAAATGAAATTATGTCAGCTATTAAAAAAAATACATGAGCCGGGCAGTGGTGGCACACACTTTTAATCCCAGCACTCGGGAGGCAGAGGCAGGCGGATCTCTGTGAGTTCAGGCCAGCCTGGGCTACCAAGTGAGTTCCAGGAAAGGCGCAAAGCTACATAGAGAAACCCTGTCTCGAAAAACCAAAACAAACAAACAAACAAGAAAATGCATGGATCTGAAAATCATGTTGAGCAAAATAGACACAAATCACATTTTTTCTCAAATGACTTAGAGCTGAATAACTATCTCTATTTACAATATATAAAGTAACATATTAACAAATATACATATACACATACATGTATGACAAAGTAGAAGGGGTGCTTCGTGAAGAAGACAGAGTGAGTAAAGAACAAGGGAAATTAATGGGAGACGAAAGAGTAAACTGCAACATTTTTCTTTCATATGGAAAATAAAGATACTACTACACACACACAAAAGAAAAAGAGATGACCAGAGCCTCACTGACTCAGGGAATGGTGCAATGCCAGGGGCCTAACATACAAGAGATTGGTGCGCCAAAAGAAAAGGAAAATGGGACCACTTAGCTGAATAAATAATGACCTAAAATTCTGAGTTTGGTTCTTTTAAAAGTAATCTAAATATTCAAACAGCAAGACTGTCAAAAACTGAAGAAAAGCCCGAAAGCTAGATCACTGACAGAAGAGAACTCAAAATACCTGAAGAAAGAACTCCTGAGATGAAGGACAGTCACTTTCTCAATCAAGCCAAAACCAGCCATGGGGAATGCTATTTCCAATGTGCTAAATGAAAACAGGCTACAACCAACAAAGTCCTTCAAAAAGAAGGTAAAAATTTTCAAATAAACAAAAGCCAGGCTATGGATATAGCACAGTCATACAGGGCTCACCTATGTGCCACACACCCAGGTACAAAACTCAATTTTATGTAATTCAGCATATTAACAGCATACAAAGAAAACCTGCACCATTAACTCAATGTCAACTCATTTACAATTAAAAGCTGTCCAAACTATGACGAAAAAAGAATTTAATCTCACAAAACAATCCAAAAAACTACTAAAAGCAAAACACTATTTAATAGAAAATATTTAATATTTTTTCTAAGACTGTGAACAAGAATGTTTGTTCTAGCAGGGTGGTGGTGGCACATGCCTTTAATCCCAGCACTTGGGAGGCAGAGCCAGGCGGATCTCTGTGAGTTTGAGGCCAGCCTGGGCTACCAAGTGAGTTCCAGGAAAGGCACAAACCTACACAGAGAAACCCTGACTCGAAAAAAAAACAAAAAAAAAAAAACAAAGAAGAGAAAGAATGTTTGTTCTTACCAGTTCAACCTTTTTCTAGTCCTAGCCAGTACAATAAAAGCAAGAGTAGAAAGGGGACACAATGCATACAGATTTTAAGGGGAAAATCTAATCTCTCTACTCATGGCTGACTTAGCTGTGTACATGGAAAATTCTGATGTCTATCAGAATAACTGAACTAGTAAAACTAACAGCAAGGTTAATATACAAAAATTAATTGTGCATTATATATATTAGCAGCAAACAACTTCAAAATAAAGAATTAACTAACAGCAATATCAAGAAAAATACTTTGTTTTTTTGGGACAGGGTTTCTCTGTGCAGCTTTTGGAGCCTGTCCTGGACTCACTCTGTAGCCCAGGCTGGCCTCAAACTCACAGAGATCCGCCTGCATCTGACTCCCCAGTGCTGGGATTAAAGGTGTACACCACCACCACCCGGCAATAAAATACTTTAAATAAATTTGAACAAAGTTATATATAAAAGCATAGTGGAGACAAACTCTAAACACAGGTGTGGGTAGAAGACTCAGCATTAGTACAATGGAAATTTGTCACAAATTAATGTACACACAATTCAGTTCCAATAAAAACCTTGCAAGCTTTTCTAGAAATCAACAGCCTGGTTCTAAGAGATGTAAAGAACCTACAATGGCCAACATAAATTCTGAAGACATACAGTGGAAGTGTTACATCACTTGACTTCTAGTATTTAACTACAAAATTATAATAAGCAGGACAATGTGGTAAAGGCATAGGAAAAAAACTTAACAAAAACAGCCTCCAAACTATACCTAAACATGTGTCTAACTCATTTCACTACAAAACCACTGGGAAATGAGTCACACACACCCAGTAAATGAAGCTGGACAACTAAATACCAGGGATTAGGCTCAAACTGTACCTCACTTAGGCATCAACATTCTTTCAAGGTGAATTATAGCTATTACATAAAAAAAGCAAAACCATAAGCTTCTCTGGCCTTTAGGCTAAAGAAAGATTTCATAGTACTCAAAATGCATTCAACGAATGTAAAACTAAGTTTGACATACTGGACTTTATCAAAGTGCAAACTTGTTGTAAAAGACAAGCCACCATCAGAGGTGGTGGTGCACACTTTAATTCCAGGACTTGGGAGGCAGAGGCAGATGGATCTCTGAGTTTGAGGCCAGGCTGGTCTACAGAGCAAATCCCAGGACAGCCAAGGCTATACCGCCTTAGAAATAAATAAAAACAAAAAAAGACAAGCCACCAACTGAAAGGAAATATTTGCAGTACATTAGATCTGACAAAAGATTGACACCAGAAAACATCAAGATGACCCACAAATCAAAAACAGAAAACAACCCAGTTTTTAAAAGTGTACAAAAGACTTGGACAATCACAGCACAAAATTACAAATAGCTCATGAAAAAGTAGTAAACATTAGTTTTCTAGATAGGCAAATTCAAGCCATAATGAAAGTGAGATGGTTCAGCTCTCTCAGCAGGAAAAACTTTTCAGGCAAGCTTGATGGCCTGAGTTTGATCCCTTGAGCCCACATGGAAGGAGAGAACAGATCCTAACAAGTTGTCCTCTGCTCCACACGATACCCATGTATTGGTGTCGGGTTTGGTTTGTTTTGGTTTGTTTTGTTTTTTCAAGATAGGGTTTCTTTGTATAGGTCTGGTTGTTCTGGATTTCGCTCTGTAGACCAGGCTGGCCTCAAATTCACAGAAATCCACCTGCCTCTGTCTCCTCAGTGCTGGGATTAAAAGCGTGTACCACCACTTCCAAGCTTAAAATGATTTAAAAAATAGGGCTGGAGAGATGGCTCAGAGGTTAAGAGCACTGGCTGTTCTTCCAGAGGTCCTGAGTTCAATTCCCATAAACCACAAGATGGCTCACAACCATCTACAATGAGATCTGGTGCCCTCTTCTAGCCTGCAGGCCGAACACTCACTGTATACATAATAAATAAATCTTTAAAAAAATGATTTAAAAAATAAAATTATAATGATGTGGCATATCCCACCCACTTGGGTGTTAAAACATAGGCTCAAAAGCCGGGCGGTGGTGGCGCACGCCTTTAATGCCAGCACTCGGGAGGCAGAGACAGGCGGATCTCTGTGAGTTCGAGGCCAGCCTGGTCTACAAAGCGAGTTCCAGGAAAGGCGCAAAGCTACACAGAGAAACCCTGCCTCGAAAAACCAAAAAAACAAAAAAACAAAAAAAAAAAACATAGGCTCAATATCCACTGCTAGGGAAAAAAGTCTATTAAAAATAAAGATAAAACATGCCTTTAATCCCAGAATGTGATAGATGGAGGTAAGCATATCCCTAAGAGCTCAAATCCAGCCTGGTCCACGTAACAAGTTCCAGGATAGCAAGGGCTACACAGAGACTTTGTCTCAAAACACCAACAAACAAAACAATAAACAGAGCCAGAGAGATGGCTCAGCTGGTAAAGACACTTGCTATATCTGGCATCTGAGTTCAATCCACAGGACCCACTAAGTAGGAAAGAGCAGATGTCCATCCACAAATACACCCAATTAAGAAATGGAATAAAGTGTCAATAAACAGTACCAAAAATATATATCCACGAGTATGGATACATAAAACTCTCACTGCTGAGTATATAAAAATGGCACAAGTGCTCAGAAAACAAGCAGCTTATTACTTTTAAAAACACTTTTGACAGCCGGGCGGTGGTGGCGCATGCCTTTAATTTGGGAGGCAGAGGCAGGCGGATCTCTGTGAGTTCAGGCCAGCCTGGGCTACCAAGTAAGTTCCAGGAAAGGTGCAAAGCTACATAGAGAAACCCTGTCTCGAAAAACCAAAAAAAAAAAAAAAAAAAAAAGTTTAAGAAAAAAAAAAAAAAAAAACACTTTTGACATCAGTCAGCAATACCAGATGTACAAAACTCGTAGAGTACCTTCATTTGCAATAGCCCCAAACTGGAAATCTAGACATCCCACCAAGAAGTGAAGTATAAACATTATTCATGTAACACTGTGACTCTCAGCCCAAGTACTAACCTAAAGGAATCTCAAACATAAAAAGAGAAGCCAGAGGTAGATGAGCATAGACTGTATTTTTCTATGGGGAGGGGTTACTTTGTGGGGGAAGGAAACATTTTTATATTAGTTAGAATTGTGACAACACAGGGCTATAAAGTCTACACCCTTTTCAAACTGCATTTCATTTTATTGAAGCTCTCTGTTTCTTTCATTGTGCATGAATTTTAATAAAAACAAAAATAATCAGCTGGGCAATGATGGCACTCGGGAGGCAAAGGCAGGAGGATTTCTGAGTTTGAAGCCACCCTGGTTTACAGAGCAAGTTCCAGGATGGCCAAAGATACACAGAGAAACTCCGTCTCGGAAAACCAAAATAATAATAATAATGATAATAAAAATATAAAAAACATAAAACAAATAAATAGCATCTCATTATTCAGAGCCATTTTTCACGTTCAGTAGTAAGGATAAAGTCTAGGATCAGCACGGCTATAGCTAGTGGGTTAAATAGGCACTCACCTGGCAAATCCTTGTGGCAATTCTCCAAGGCCATAGAGTGGATAAAGGTACGGGCTTTTACCGTATCTTGCCAAAGACTCGCTGTAAAGTTTAATTCTATTAATAGTATCATAACACGGCTGATCTAAGTAGCTGGGGAAAAAAATAAAAGAATATTAGAAAAAGACTACTTCTTGTTTATTTTAAACTCTTTTTCTGAAGCAATTTCAAATTACCACCCTCTCATTTCTCTTAATGTGCCCTAACACTAATTTGCAACTAGAACCTCTTTTACAGGCCACACAATAGCATACAATTCCTAAGTCTCCCATTTGGAAAACTGAAGATTCAGTTGAGAGTTTCAAGGAAAATATGAATCTGGAAACTGAAAGTTACTGCCTGGACTACTCACTCTGTTGTTGATACTCTATAGTAAATGTAAGCAGACTAGAAATTGTCTATGATATAGAACAGGAACTGCAAAGTGGCCCCCAATCCACTTGTGGTAAGCAGACCTCCTGGCAAGTATTTCCCAGCTTTTGCCAAGCCCTCAATGAGATTCATTAGCCTACTTACTCATCTGTTCTGTACAGTGCAAGAGAATGGCCAGTGAAGTCTATAACGTCTTGGCCCAAATCAAACTTCTTATACACATCTCTCATTGAGGTCTTCTTAGGGTCAATGCCCTCAAAAGTTCTAGGATCTTTTTCATCAAAGTTGGCAACATAAACTAGGAACTTCCGGAAGCGGCGTTTTTCAAACAGTCCCATTAAGCCTGAAAAATATTTTTTCAAAAAGCACATAATCACAATAGGACACTGAGAAGAAAAAATATGAGAGCATACTTTAAACATCAATGTCATTACTCAACAAATGTAATTTATACAACATGGTCTCCAGGGGCACAACGAAGATCATTCATAAAGTCTTCAATTTTAACACACAATTTCAGGTAACTAGTACATATTTGGAGAAACTAAAACTTTGAAAAAATTGTTCCAAAGGCATCTATACCTATATTCATTCTTCCTCTAATAATGCTGATCTGTAATTCAACCAGTTCCCAAAACTATGAATGCTGCTCCTTTGCCCTCTTTCGAATGTTATGACACATTCGTAGACTTAATGGGAAAAGTCATTGAAGGCACCACGGAAGAGTTAACAGCAGCCTCCTTGAGAAGATGATTGCCCTGGAGGTCACTTACTTTAATGAAATCTTAAACAATCAGTGTGCTGCTGCTCTACATACTTTTTAAAAACAGCTATAAGCAGAGCTAGAGACAGCTCAGCAGGTAGGAGCGCTTGCTGCTCTTGCAGAGAGGATCCAAACACCCCATAGTGGCTCATGACCATGTGTAACTCCAGCCCTGTAGAGATCTAATGCCTCCGCATCTGGCCACCAAGGGCACCAGGTATGCATACGGTGCACACATATATACAGGCAAATAGTCACACAAAATAAAAATATCTTTAAAAGGAATACACTGGCTGTGGTGGAACACACGAACAAACACACACACACACACACACACACACACACACACACACACGGGGGGGGGGGGGGGGGGGGGGGGCAGGCACACTATATGTAACAAGCTCTCTCTGAGTCAGTACTCCTACTAATAACATTAGTCTGGTACTAAGATAAAGCTGAGAAAACTTCTGGTTTTATATTCTTTCCCTTCCTCTCCTAAACGGAATAAAACATTAAAGTTAACTGGTGTATGCCTAAGTGCCTAAAATAGTGTCTGGCATATAACTGATAATCAATTTTTTTTTGACTAGATAAATGGGTTTCTAAGACTCCTTTTCACCATAAAACCTCATCATTCTGACAAATACAATGAGAATTACTTACTAGATGCCAGGGCTTCTGCTTCGGTGGAAGGAACCTTGTAGATTTTCCCCCCCTTATAGACAAAGCTCCCTTCAATCACTTTGAAATCCATATAGCGAGTGACCTCTGTGTAAAGCAGCATCTTCACCAACTGACCTACAAAAGTCACATAATGCAAGCTGTCACTGAAATCTTACTACCAATAAAAATTAGCAGAAATTGCTATTAAGGGCTCCCAAACTGTGGTGGTATTGTGTTCCCCAAAATATTGTGCACCCTAATAAACTTATCTGGGGTCAGAGACAGAACAGCCACAATATTAAACATGAGGATAGGCAGTGGTAGCACATGACTTTAATCCTAGCATTCCAGAGACAGAAATCCATATGTTCAAGGATACAGCCAAGCATAGTGACTCACGCATTTAATCCCAGAAAGCAAGCCTTTAATCCCAGGGAGTGATGGTAGAAGGCAGAAAGGTACATAAGGCGTGAGGACCAGAAACTAGAAGCATTTGGCTGGTTAAGCATTTGGCTGGCTAAGCTTTCAGGCTTTTGAGCAGCACAATTCAGCTGAGACTCATTCTGAGGAAACAAGACCAGCTGAGGATCCGGCGAAGTGAGGTAGCTGTGGCTTGTTCTGTCCCTCTCATCTTCCAGCATTTCACCCCAATACCTGGCTCAGGTTTGATTTTATTAATAAGAATTTTTAAGATTCCTGCTACACCAAATTTTCTTCTAACATTGTATAGCAACTCTTACCAAGAATCCCCACAAAGTCACATTTTCAATGGTACGACTAGAATACACACCTCAAGCACATGTTTAAGCTTAATGTTATAACTTGTAGGCTACTGAAGCTCATCAACTTGGCTTTGCAAAGTCCATGAAATATGTACTAGCAGTGAGAAGAGGTCTGTTTTACTGCAAGTGGATTTAGGCAACTTTGCAGTTCTATATCAGCCACAGGCAATTCCAAGTATTTCAATTTTTAAATCAACTTATATTTATTAGAGAATATCAACATCAGATAGAGAAAGGACTACAATTAGGAATACCATCTGTCTATAAGCCTAAGGAGGTTCATGTACCCAAATCAGGCAAAATTTTTGGGAAACCAAAACCATTTTAAAGCTGATTTGAAAGGATAACTACAACAGGGTAATGACATCTTTTTTTAAAGTTAGAGCTGAGGGACATAACTCAGTGGAAGAACATTTGTCTAGCATGTATGAGACCCTGGATTCAAACTCCAGAACAAAAAAAATATTTAAGAAATAAAATATGAAGAGATACTCATGTAGCAGAGATTAAAGTACACTAAACAATTCTCTTAACAGGTCCCAATATTAAGACTTGTGACTAAGAATTGAATATAGCTAGACATGGCACACCAATCCAACTCAG
The DNA here is from genome assembly GCF_049852395.1 of Peromyscus maniculatus bairdii. Lineage (NCBI taxonomy): Eukaryota > Metazoa > Chordata > Mammalia > Rodentia > Cricetidae > Peromyscus > Peromyscus maniculatus. The sequence goes on along the minus strand of NC_134856.1, from coordinate 87,684,111 downwards.
AAAGCTGAGGAAGAAGGATCGGTTCAGTGTCCATGTCGCCTGGGCTACACAGAAGACCATGTTTCCAAAACCACCAAAGTCTACGAGTTCATAGGATAGAAATTCAAATCAAAATGGAAACAATAAATGAGTGCCAACTGACAGGCCTCTTTGAAAAGGTTCATTTTCAAACAACATAAAAGTAGGTGAACTTCAGCCAGGTGCTCGTGGTGCATGGCTTTAATCCCAGCAATTGGGAGGCAGAGCCAGGCAATTTCTGTGAGTTCGAGGCCAGCCTGGTCTTCAGAGTAAAATCCAGGACAGGCACCAAAACTACATAGAGAAACCCTATCTCAAAACACCGAAAAAAAAAAAAAAAAAAAAAAAAAGAAAGAAAGAAAGAAAAAGAAAAAAAAAAGAAAAGAAAAACACATGCAATAGAATTGTGCAGCAAAACCCAAGACTAAAATAAAAGGCTGTTCCTGTGTCTGTGTCTTTAGTGGGGTGATGTCTGTAAGGAGTTCACTGCAAGGAGAACACAACAGAAAATATGCTAAGCACAACACTGGCCAATTTGCTAATAAACAGGAAAGCTGGTTAAAAAAAAAAAAAAACTAATACTCATCCCACCTTCTAACAGACAGATTTTATGTTAAAAATCAAATTTTACCTTTCAATGACAAAATGGCAGAAACAAAAATGTGTACTATTATCAAAGGCTGATAGAGGTACCAGGAAAGGTAAAAGCCAAATGTGGTAATAAACAGAAAAATCTTCTGAAAGAGATCCCTAATTCTCTCCTAATGGTACTGCACCCCCACACACATTAATACACAGGCTGGAAACTGCCTGTTAACTGGGACTATACATATATATACATGTATGTTATCTTGAAAATCAAAAGATTAAGCATAATTAAATCTAAACGGTGGTTCCATCCCTAGCACGGCAAAGAAACAAACCTGGACAGTGTGGTTCTCACTACACAAATGTTGTCTCCTTTCTGCTTAGTGTGTTACCTAAATTATACAAACTTGTTGATAATTTACCCCAGAAGAATTCAGTTATTATTTAAATTTATAAGAGCAGTCAAATAAAGTATCTATTAATACAAACTATAAAACATAACTCAAAAAAGAAAAAAGCAGCACATACTTTATTTCATGGGAAATAAATTTGTAACAAAAAACTTAGTTTTTCACTGGAGAGATGGAGATGTATGGTGGTATTTTATTTGTACTGAAATGTGATTTTAATTGTATGTTAATAAATAAAGTTGCCAGGGGGTCAGAGCTATTAGAGCCATAGAAAGAGCATGGCGGTGGTGGCTCACGCCTTTAATCCCATAGATCTCTGTGTGTTCAGGGATACAGCCAGCATTGGAGACATACGCCTTTAAGACCTGGAGGGCTGTACTTACAGTGACAGGGCAGTCATGTGTTTGGGTTTACAACCAATGAGAAGGCAGAACAGAAAGACTATTTAAGGACAAATACACAGGAAGTAGGTCTCTTTCAGAGAGCTAGGAGCACCACAGGAGGAAGGGTAAAGTTTTAGCTCTGAGCTCTGACTTCTCGGCTTTCTCTTTTACATTGGTTCTATGTTTCTTATTTAATAAAGACGGTTGGTTACATCTACAGAGATGGCTCAGAGGTTAAGAGCACTGGCTGCCCTTCCAGAGGTCCTAAGTTCAATTCCCAGTAACCACATGGCTCACAACCATCTGTAATTTGATCTGATGACTTCTTCTGGCCTGCAGGCAGAACACTGTATACATAATAAATAAATCTTTTTTAAAAATGTGAATGAAATAAACTATTTTATTTTTAAAAAAAAAAATTTTTTAAAGAGGGGGCTGGAGAGATGGCTCAGCGGTTAAGAGCACTGACTGTTCTTCCAGAGGATCGGGGTTCAATTCCCAGCACCCACATGGCTGCTCACAACTGTCTGTAATTCCAGTCCTAGGTTACTAAAACACCAATTTACATAAGATAAATGTTATTTTTAAAAAGATAATTTGAAAATTTTAGTTTTTCTTCTTTTTATTTTTTATTTTTCCAGACAGAGCCTCACACTATGAGACCTGGTTGACAAAAAATTCACTTGCAGCACAGGCTAGCCTCAAACTATTAGCAATCCTCCAGCCTCAGCTTCCTGAGTGTTGGGATTACAGGTGTGTACCACTGTACCTGACTCATTTTTCAATATCATCTTAGAAAAAAATACAGATACCACAAAATTTTAAATGATATTTCAGTCCTCTAAAATACTGAAAAATTAGGTAATCTCAACAGCTTGCACACTAGAAAACCTTTAAAAACAACTATTTAAGACTCAGGTTCGCAGGCGGTGGTGGTGCACGCCTTTAGTTCCAGGACTGGGGAGGCTGAGGCAGGCAGCTGTCTGTGAGTTCCAGGCCAGCCTGGCTACAAAGGGAGTTCCAGGACAGCCAGAGATGTTACACAGAGAAACCCTCTCTCAAAAAACAAAACAAAACAAAACAAAAAAAAAAAACAAGGAAAGACTCAGGTCCCTCTATACCACAGCCTACTTACTCATCAAGAAGAAAGTCTCTCACAGATACTTACAATATTATTATATTTAGAATCCTGATTTATACTACACCACACTGGATTTGCAACAAATGTTTCTACTGTGTGAAATGTGTATAATTTCTTATAAAACTTAAATAATAAAATCTTCAATTTTGGTGCACTGTGTACCACGTCATGATTTTCTTTCTTTTTTTTTTTTTGGTTTGTTTTGTTTTGTTTTGTTTTGTTTTGTTTTTCAAGACAGAGCTTCTCTGTGTAGCTTTGTGCCTTTCCGGGATCTCACTCTGTAGACCAGATCCCGGAAAGGCACAGAACTCACAAAGATCTGCCTGCCTCTGACTCCCGAGTGCTGGGATTAAAAGGCGTGCGCCACCACCGCCCGGCATGATTTTGTTTCTTTCCAGAATTATTTACTATACCCCCCTCCCTTCCTCCATTCTTACCTGACCCAGGACACTTTTAATGGAACATATTACTCAACATACTGTTGACATCAACACATTCCCCAGGGGCTCAGACCTGGGTAATATTCTCTACTTCCAAACCAGATTCCATATACTGCTATAAATTATGTTAGAATTCTTTACCATTGGCCATAAGGAACTTGGGAATTAAGTCAACATTCCAGTCTCTTCCTCTCCCCATTGATGCTGGTGGTTGTCCTGGTAATTTAAACCTTTTGTATAACTAAAAGTACAAAAAAAAAAAAAAAAAAAAAATCAATAATGTAACAAGATGTAATTTTCACTAAAACATCAATAATTTTTCAATTAAGGGGCTGAGGTATAACACAACTACAAGAGGTAAAGTACAAAGCATTTTATTTTTAGTCAGATAAAACTTTATACAAACTTATAGTTAAATACAGTATTTAACTCATGGATACTAATATGAACAAGCATTGCATAAGTCTTTTCCACTTACAGTGGAATCACTTAAACTCGTTCCCCCTAAGTTTGCTTCTCTAACTACACAAGTTTAAAAAAAAATGTTAAATACTTCAAATCTAGAAAAGACAGTTAAAACTAGTTCTTATTAACTTGTAGCTTTTAGGCTTCACTGAAATACAACTGATATATCAATAACTTCACACACAAATATAACACTTTGATAAGTATAAACATAAGCACACACCAATGACTCCATCACCAAATACTAAGTACACATTCACCTCCAATGAGTCTCTCAGCATGATACAGTATGAAATAATCAACAATTTCCTTCAAACTAGAAGCCTGTACTTCTCCAAAGAAAAAAGGAAGAGGAGAAAGGTGGTGAGACTTGTAGATTAAGAGAACAGAGAAGAAACACTTATATTTAAAACTTTAGTTAATACTGGTTTTAAAAACAGAAGTCTATTGAAGAGCTAAATATCACTCTCGGAGTTACTGGAAATCTGAATATAGTCTAAATATTGTTCTTTTTCATACATGTAGTAGCATTATGATAGTGTAGAAAATGTCATCCTTAAAAGATGGAAACTGAAATATTTATGTCAAGTGCCAATGTCTTTTTTACTTGCAACTTTTCAAACCTGTAAGAAAGCTAGGTCTAGTGGTGCAGACCTATAAACCTGGAAGCTGAAACAGGGGGCTCTTGAGTTCAAGGCCAGCTAGGGCTACATAATAAAACCTTCTCAATTTTATTTTATTTTATTTTTTTGTAATTTATTTAATTTTATTTTATTTGCATTTGCGTGAAGGTGTCAGATCTGGAATGGGAGTTACAGACAGTTCTGAGCTGTCATGTGGGTGCTGGGAATTGAACCCGAATCCTCTGGAAGAGCAGCCAGTGCTCCTAACCCCTAAGCCATCTCTCCAGCCCCCCTTGTCAATTTTAAAGAAAAAGTACAGCAATAATAACAAACAAAACCCAATCAAATGCTCTAAGACGTTGCTGGATTCAGACGGGAGGTTTTGCTACACTCTAACAAAACATTCAACTCTTTCTTCAGTATTCCTAAACACAAGAATAAACTTCTTGGTATAGATATTAAGCATAATCAGCCAGTGATTTTAATACTCATGGAAGTGTACATTATTTCACAAAAAGTGTTAATCCTCATATATGTAAAAATTTACAAGCTCCAGACCAAGAAATAAATTTAGAAAAATTCACTTATAAAATGAATCGTGCCCCACGCCCCCTCCCAAAAAGAGGAAAAGGAAAAAGCATAGTGGAGTAAACAGCATTAAGCTTGGAATTACAGTATAACTTTAAAAACTATTTATTTTTATTTCATTTGCATTGATGTTTTGCCTGCATGTATGTCTGTATGAGGGCATCAGATCCCCTGGAATTAGAGTTACAGACAGTTGTGAGTTTCCATGTGGCTACTGGGAATTGAACCTGGGTCCTTTGGAAGAGCAGTTAGTGAGTGCTCTTAACCACTGAGCCATCTCTCCAGCCCACCACTATGATTTTTTTTAACCTTGCAAACACAACTCTGTAATATGGAAAACAGGGATAAAGAATGCACAACTTTAAGGGACTGAGGAGGCCAGCCTGGTCTACAAAGTGAGTTCCAGGACAGCCAAGGCTACACAAAGAAATCCCCATCTCAAAAAACAAACCAAAAAAGACTGAGGCAATAAATAAAGCCAGATGGCGAGTGATGGCATTCTGCTGGCATACTGGGCACCCCTCCCATTCTTCCCAGTCCACACACTATACAACCCTTGTAGTGGGTAGCTGTCTGAGCCATGCCCTGAAGCACGGCCCCTAGTGAGGCAGGCAGATGTAGCTGTTACACCTGCCTATGACCTTGAGGTACTGGCCTCTGGGGTGTGGTCACAGGGGACCCTTAAGACAATGGGATACACATATGTTGGCCCCTCTTGGCTACCTCGTGGTTCTGGATACTAAGATAGACCAAGCCGTTCAGCATGGGACATAGCTCAGCTTTCCCAGACGCTAAGATAAATCTACTGTGGTTGTGAGTTTACCCCCAAATAAATTCCTTTGATCATTAAATAGACTGGATTTATCCCAATAAGCCCCCAAACTAGAAGCTCCTAAAAATAATAGAGCTGAAGAACTATTAAATATTCTATTTAATAAGCCAAAAGTGCTAGGCATGGTGTTCCATGCCCTTAATCCCAGCCCTCGGAAGTGGAGGCAGATGGAGCTCTGTGAGTGTGAAGCCAGTCTGGTATGTATAGTGAGATTCAGGACAGCCAACACTAGGTAGAGAAAGACAGACTCTGTCTCACCTCCCTCTTCCAAATAGTAATAATAATAAGGCAAAACGAGACCTTCTCCAAGAACTGAAGTGGAGACTCACAAGTAATTCCTACATGTAAAGATACATTGATCACAGAGACTTACATCTTCCAGTGGTGTTATAGATGCACTTTCTCCTCCATAGTATGGGTTCTGATCCATGTGAAGAACCTTCTTTCCATTCACTGACATTATCCCCGACAGGATACATTCCTAAGGGTAAATGTATATTTTTAAAAGAAGAAAAGACACATACATGCTTAAAGTGCAATCTTTATTAAAAGGCAAACTCACTAAGCAGTCTTAGTAATTCAAACACTCGCTCACCATGACTAAACTGGTAGGTTTAAAGCTTCTCTTGAACTCCTGTGAGTTCTGAGGTGAAAATTTCATTTCACAATAACAAAACCTATCAGTCACTGTTTTTGTTTTGGTATTGGTTTTTCGAGACAGGGTTTCTCTGTGTAGCTTTGCGCCTTTCCTGGAACTCGCTTTGGAGACCAGGCTGGCCTCAAACTCACAGAGATCCGCCTGCCTCTGCCTCCCGAGTGCTGGGATTAAAGGCATGCGCCACCACCGCCCGGCCCAGTCACTGTTTTTTTACTGGTCTGTCATTTATATTAATGCCAAATCACAGGAGAACAGAACAAAGGCAGAGGCTTTCAACTACACCCTGCCAGTCTTCTTTTCTATCAGGCATTCACTAAAATCTTTAATGAGCCACTGAAATTTAACTTAGAGCCAGGCGGTCGGTGGTGGCGCACGCCTTTAGTCCCAGCACTCAGAAGGCAGAGACAGATGGATCTCTGTGAGTTTGAGGCCAGCCTGGTTTACAAAGTGAGTTTCAGGACTGGCTCCAAAGCTAAAGAAACCCTGTCTCGAAACACAAAAACAAAACAAAACAAAAATTTAACTTAATAAAGGCACATCTGAAATACCCACCTTTGTGAACAAATCAGAAGTGCCACATAGCACTTCCAGCTCAAGGAAAATCTTTGGTGCCACTCATTTATAGGCTGTATGTATGTAGACACTTTGTTCCACGAGTCACCATTTTTATTTGAAAGAACTGACTACGATTAGTCAGCTTTGATAAACATTTTTCAAAAATGAACCTCTTAAAAAGTCGACACATGTTGGGTATGGGAAAGGAGGAAGCCCTGAGTCCCAAGTCGGTGTGTATTGCTGGCAGGACCATGCTCCTGGAAAATGGCAGACTTCCTGTCCGACAGAGGCAGGGAAATGGCCAAGCCTTCCCTCCTTGTCCAAGTGTCAATGTTGACAGTGTGTGCAGAAAATGTCCACCATAGCTTTCAGCACCACCACCCACTGCTTCCCAACAGAGACTGCTCCTACTGAGCTTTCCTAAACCTGTCTCCTTGTGAAGTAGAATATTATTTTAAGATGTGTTACTTTTGTTTATGTTGTATTTGTTTAACTCTGTGAATCTGTGTTACTGTGCCTGTCTAAAACACCTGATGGTCTAATAAAGAACTGGCCAATAGCAAGGCAGGAGAAAGGGTAGGCGGGGCTGGCAGGCAGAGAGAATATAAAGAGGGAGAAATCTGGGGGGAAAAAGTTCTGGAGCCAGAGTAGGAAGAGGACTCCAGGGGCCAGCCACCCAGCTACACAGCAAGCCATAGAGTAAGAGTAAGATTTACAGAAGTTAGAGAATGGGAAAAGCTCAGAGGCAAAAGATAGATGAGTTAATGTAAGGAAAGTTGGCTAGAAACTAAGAGAAGCTAAGGCTGGGCATTCATAAAGAATAAACCTCCATGAGTGATATATTGGGAGCTGGGTGGCAGGCACCCCAACAAAAAGAGAAAATAGAAAACATCCTTGGTCTGGCAATATACTGTAAATGCTGCATCCTTGTTTATCTGAATGTAAAAGCCAAGCATCCTTGTTCTGCTGTATGCACTAACCCATCTCTGTTCAACTCTATGTAATAATATACACTCTGGGCTTCCAGAACACTGAAGCTTCAGCAGAAAGCCCAGTCCACTTCTGTTCATGTGTTTGTCTTTTCTTCAATCCTTTGCCACCCCACTCAGATACACCTCTGGGGCCTACAAGGATCCAGCAGTTGGGGGCTAGAGAGATGGTTCAGAGGTTAAAAATACTAGCTGCTTTTCCAGAGAACCAGGGTTTGATCCCCACACCCACAAGGCAGCTCACAATCTTCTGTAACTTGTAGTTCCAAGGGATATGACTGCATTTTTCTAGCCTCCTTGGGTACTAGGCAAGCACATGGTACACAAACATACATAGAAGCAAAAGACCATAAACATAAAAAAATAATAAAAGGAAAAACTGTTATTTGTTATCAATAAAGTACAATTTATGAATGCAACATAATTTTGGAATGTTCATCAACCATCATGGGGCCCAATACTTATAGGACATTTTGGAATGTCATTAGTAACAGCTGATTCTTTCTCATTCTTTTATCTTAAGACTGGGTCTTGCTACTATGTATAACAGGCTGGCCAAGAACTACCCAACTAGTGATCCTCTTACCTTCCCATCAGAAGTGCTGGCATGCTCCAACACACCATACAAGACTGACTGGACTTTTCATATTATCAGATGAAATACCAGCACTCAAAAGATCTATATTGTTCAGAGTAAGCTAAGAGTTCCTAAGTGAATGGAGAACAATGGTATGAAAAATAAATAAAAATTTAAAAATCACAAAAGAATTCCAAGTGCAAGCCAGAGCAAAAAAAATTTATTTAATTTTTAAAAACCTAATTGCCGGGCGGTGGTGGTGCACGCCTTTCATCTCAGCAATCAGGGGGGCAGAGCCAGGCGGATCTCAGTGAGTTTGAGGCCAGCCTGGGCTACAGAGCAAGATCCAGGACAGGCACCAAAACTACACAGAGAAATCCTGTCTCAAGAAAAAAAAAAAAAAAAAAAAAACTTTTTAATGATTTAATTTATATACATTGATGTTTTGCCTACATGTATATCTCTTTGAGGGTTTCAGATCCCCTGAAACTGTAGTTACAGACAATTGTGAACTGCCATGTTGGTGCTGGGAATTGAACCTGGGTCCTCTGAGAGAGCAGCCAGTGTTCTTAACCACTGAGCCATCTCTCCAGCCCCTAAAGCAAAGGATTTTAATAGGCCAGAATAAGAAATATAGATGCAGCTTGGGTTTCATATTCCAATTAATTTTTTAAAAATTGTCACTTAAGTTTCTGTGTAAATGAAAGAAATTGTCACAAAAATTTGAAAGGCAATTAAAATACTTTCCCCCTTTCCAAATACACAATTATGAGAAGCCTCATACAAACTTCAGCTAAGACAAATACCACAAGAACATAGACACAGATAGAATAATCTGATTTCTAAGACAGACATTAAAAAAATTGCAGAAAATATAAATCAAAGATTCTTTCCCTATAAATTTCATTTTGGATAATTATATACAATATGTATATACTCTACTTAATAGAGTTGTCATTCACATTAAAATATAATGTGCTTGTTTGAAAATGATATGATAAATATTTTAATTTCTATTGATTTTCCTTAACGTCTTTTCTTTGTAGACCTGCAGAAGGAAGCCAGCCAGGGCTTTATGCACACTGAGCCAAGCATCATTACTGAGTTCCTTGCTAGCCTTGTTTGTGTTGACTTTCTTTTTCTTTTTTCTTCCTTTCAAGACAGGGTTTCTCTATGTAGCCCTGGCTGTCCTGGAACTTGAGCTATAGACCAGGCTGGCCTCAAATTTGGAGATCTACTCGCCTCTACCTTCCAAGTGCCAGGATTAAAGGTGTGCACCACCACCACCACCACCTAAGTTGACTATTTTTAAAATTTATTTATTTATTACACATACAGTGTTCTGTCTCCATGTATGTCTGCAGGCCAGAAGAGGGCTCCAGATCTCATTACAGGTGGTTGTGAACAACCATTTAGTTGCTGGGAATTGAACTCAGGACCTCTGGAAGAGGTACCAGTGCTCTTTACGTAACATTGAGCCATTTCTCCAGTCCCTAAGCTGACTTTTAATAATGGTAGCTATAATCTTCACAAACAACAGATATTTGATATCCTCAGTTGTATATGTGTTACACATGAATGTTTTAAGAATGTACTGGACTATATCAAGCACCTGTTTGTGTATGGAAATCAGATTGTGTTGTGTATCTTCCTCAGTTGCTACCTACCTTAATTTTTTGAGAAAAGTCTCACACTGATTCAGCTGTACAGCCTGGAAGCAAGTCTCAGAATCCACCTGATTATAGTCCCTCCCTAGTACCGCCCCCCACCCACCCCCCCGACACACACACACACACACATTCAGCTTTTTACATGGGTGTTGGGGATTGAACTCAGGTTCCATTAAGTCATCTCCACAATACTTAACGTATGAGGTTGCCAATGTAGAATGCTTACTTAGCATGCATGATATACTAGATTCAATCCCTACTATCATTAAAGAGGAGAGAGGGGAAAGGGATTTTTTTTAAATCCCAAGAAGGAATGGAGAGAACAATTGCTGCTCTCCCAGAAGTCTGGTTCCTAGCACCCATGTGGTACAACTGCCTCTAGCTCCAATTCTAAAAAATGCCCTCTTTCAACTTCTTGATGAACTGCACTCCCATGGCATATATTCACATAAACATACACATAAATAAAAACTTCAAGAAAAAAAAAATCCCAAAGCCTGACCTAAAGGAGGAGGCCATCTAAGATAATCCTTAATAAACTGATAAATTATAAATGATCACTCTCAGGTGAGTAAGAATAAATATATTAGACAAACCAAATTAAGAAGGAGAAAGAAAAAAATTTAAGAATGCAATAAGAAACAGAGATAAGATACACATTCATGCCGGGCGGTGGTGGCGCACGCCTTTAATCTCAGCACTCGGGAGGCAGAGCCAGGTGGATCTCTGTGAGTTCGACGCCCCTAATGAGCTGAACTTCAACAATCAAATCCCCTTCATAGTTTAACTTTAGCATATTTCCTTTTTTTCAGCTCAAACAAGTTTCAGTATTACCTCTACAATTTATATATTCACTTTTTTTTTCTTTTTTTCCCGGAGCTGAGGACTGAACCCAGGGCCTTGTGCTTGCCTAGCAAGTGCTCTACCACTGAGCTAAATCCCCAACCCCTATTCACTTATTTTTAAATGACTTGCCATAGATAAAATTTTTACTAAAGAATGGACTCCATTTTATTAGCTCAAGAAACAAAACATGATGTTCTAGAACGCCAGACAAGCCCTACTGCTGCCATCATGAGCACCTTTCCTCATCACTCCCACTCCAACAGTCAAGACTGGTTCTGTTTGTGAACTTTGTAAGTAAGAGTCATTCTGTGTTTTCCTTTCAATCTGGTATATTTTACTCAACATTATTATGTTGGTTATTCTTGAGGGTCAACTTGACTGGGTAACCAATAGGGGCTGGAGAGACGGTTCAATTCCCAGCACCCACATAACAGCTCACAACTGTCTGTAACTCCAGTTCTAGGGAATCCAACACCCTCACACAGACATACATGCAGGCAAAACACCAATGCACACTGAAAAAAAAAAAATCACCTACAGGCAGGCAGTGGTGGTACATGTCTTTATTCCCAGTACTCAGGAAACAGAGGCAGGATCTCTTCTGAGTTCAAGGCCAGCCTGTCTACAGAGAAAGTTCTAGGACAGCCAGGGCTACACAAGAGAAACCCTGTCTCAAAAACAAACAAAACAACAACAAAAAAGAATCACCTAGAATACTGACAAAGCACACCTCAAGGAGATGTGTCTATGAGGGTGAATAGTTATGGAGTAAGACCTGCCCAGAATGTGGCAGCTTCATCACATCGAAGGATGGTACAGGCATATGAAATAAAGAGGAAAAAGAGAAAGCCAACAGGTGCAAGTTGTCTCTCTGCTTCCTGTGTGTGACTATGTGGGCTGCTCTGCTTCATCATTCATACTCTGAAAGTATAAGCCAAAATAAATAACCCCTTGTGTTGTCAGCTGTCCTGAAAACTAACCCAACTGTGTTTAAAAAAAGATGGGCTGAGGAGGCAGCTTGGTCCATAATCCTTCCAAGCACAGGGACATGAATGAGAACCCTAAAGCCATATGGGAAAAAGCCAGGCATGGTGGCACACACTTGTAATCCCAGCAAGGCAGAATCAGGCAGATCCTGACTGGGCCTCCGTGGTTACCCAAATTCATATACACAGTGAGTTCCAGGCCAGTGAGAGACTCTGTCTCAAAACAGGTGAATAGTGCTTAAGGACTGACAGTGTGCTTGTCATACACATACACATACACACAATAAATGTGTGTGTACACACATGCCCCCAAATAAGATTTGTTTATGTTTTCTGTTGTTCTGTCCCTTAACACAGCATCTCACTGTGTATCCCTAGCTGGCCTGAACTCAGTATGCAGAGTTGCCCTGGAACTCAGAGAGATCCACCTCCATCTGCTTCCTAGGTGTTCATGTGAAAAGTGTATACTGCTTGTTTGTGGTCTTATAAGTCATCACTTACCTACTCTCCTTTCTACAGAGCAGGGGCTCCTAGGTACATGGCCAAATCGAACTAAGACTCATTTTGTAAATCATTCTACAGTTATATCACGATGCTTGCTTGTATATAGACTGCCTGTAGCTGTTTTCTCAGTAACAGAACAATTGTGACAGAACCCACTTGGCCTGCAAAGCCTACAATATTACTTCCTACCTGAAAGTCTGCCTACTCCTGCAAGTAGAGGATCTCAAGGCATGTTTCCTGGTTTGCCATAATCTGCCACCTTGCTGGGAAATGTACATTCTAAACAGGCTCTGGAATCTCAGGTTGAAATCACAGCTCCAAAGCTTTGATAAAACAACTGAGCCCCATCTTTTAGGCTGCTTGAAAAGGGAGGGGAATGAAAATTTGCATTTCTAACAAGTTCCTAGGTGATGGTGACAAAGCTAGTCCAGAACTGATTTCTAAAGTACAGCTACTTAAGTAGCATCTCTCAAGTGACAGTCACCTGGGGCTCATGTGAAAATATAGATTCATATATCTTCCTAATGAAGTAAGTTTCTGTGTTTCTAGTAAGTTCTTAAGTGCTGTGGAAGCAGCTAGTCTAGACACGTGCTTCTGGTAACAGCTAGTCTAGACGTGTGCTTCTGGTAACAGGGGGCTCCACTGAATGAATTCACCATGGGGATGAGCACAATTTTACATATCCAATCTCCTCTTGGTGAGCCAAAGACTTCCAGTTCTTGACTAGTATTACTCTGTGGCCACTTTCACATGGGTCCTTCTGTCATACCATTTGTTACAGCTGCATCATAAAAAGCAGACTGTGGCCAGGCGGTGGTGGCGCACACCTTTAATCCCAGCACTCGGGAGGCAGAGGCAGGCGGATCTTTGTGAGTTCGAGGCCAGCCTGGGCTACCAAGTGAGTTCCAGGAAAGGGGCAAAACTACACAGAGAAACCCTGTCTCGAAAAAACAAACAAACAACAAACAAAAGCAGACTGTGCCTTTATGATTGCAAACTCACTTGCTTCAACAGTATATGAGCATCCTTGTTTCAAGCCCTTTAGTCACTCTGATTAAGATGTTTCATCGGGGCTTCCTGATGAAATGAGGCTGAGAACACTTTATAATTGATTGGTATCACCTCTGTTAGAATTTACTCAAATTTTTAGCCTCTTTTTTCTTGATTGAAATATTTCATTCTTAGTTATGAATTTATGTGTTTCTGTGTGTGGATATGTGCAGGTGCCCAGACACTGGGAAAGAGCATCAGATCTCCAGTAGCTGGAGAGGCAAGATGACTGTAAGCTGCCTAATGAACCCAAATCTGGTCGCCAACAAGAATAGCAAGCCTCTTAATGTCTGAGCCAGTGCTCCAGTGCCACTGACTCATATTTTAAAACATTTTTTATTTAAAAAAATTTTTAATATGTATTTTTTAACTTTATGAGTGTTTTGTATGTGAACCCCTGGAACTAGGGTTACAGACAGTTGTGAGCCACAATGTGGGTATTGGGACTCAAACCTAGGTCATCTGCAAGAATAACAAATGTTCTTAACTGCTAAGCCACATGTCAAGCCCTGGCTCATTTTCTTAAATGGGATTTATATCTTTTTTGTACCGCTTTATAAAAGGTCTTTATATATTTTAAGAGATTCAAAGTCCTTCACAAGTTATATGTACTGCAAAGTATTTTCTATCCTGTGACTGCCTCTTTACTTTCTTTATGTCATCTTGATAAACAGAACTGAAAGTATTTTATAAATACAAAACTCGGTCCTATTATTATTTAAAAACAATTCCCTTGTTTCTCTTTCTCTCTCTCTCTCTAATTTTCTTTTCTTTTTTTGAGACAGGGTCTTACTATGTAGCTCTGGTAGTCCTGGAATTCATCATGTAGAACAGGCTGGCCTCTAACTCACAGAGATCTGCCTGCTTCTGCCTCTGAGTGCTGGGATTAAAGGTATGAGCCATACTCAGCTCATATATCAATATATCAATTAGATATATTGTGCAACACAGCATATGAAAATAGAGTAATACTTAACAGGCTCTTGCCTAAAAAGTAGGACCAAAAAAAGATATTTTCTCACTTAATGAAATAGACTTGAGGGTTCAGTTTCTAAGACAAAATCATAACAGCTTCTACACTTGTCATAATCCTACAAATAAGTATGACCCATTGGACCATGGCCCTAAAGCATGAAGACTGACAACCAAATAAAGGGCCTATAGTTGAAAAATGTGTCAACCAGCAAAATGTGTAACTGCCTTCAGGGTATCATTTGGAACAAATAGCTCTAAACCTTGGTGTTTTGTTTTGTTGTTTCTTGCCTTTTTTTTTTTAAATGTAGGTTCTAGAGATGGAATCCAGGTCCTCATTTTTACACAAGCAGTATACTGACAGTATTTCCCTACGCCTGCATACATTTTTACTCTTCACATTTATGGATGTGTACATATATGGGGGGGGGGGCTGCAAATGTGGAAGTCTGAGGAGAACGTGAAAGCAGAGAACGAACTCCCATACCTTGTGGATCCCGGCGATTGCAGTCAGGTCGTGGGGCTGTGAGCAAGCGCCTTACCCACTAAGCCATCTATCCCACTAGCCCCACATCCTTTTAGAAATCCCAATGTGCACTGCTCTCTTTACCTAGACAAGCATTCCTCCTGCTACTCAAAGCTTACCAACACCTTTTTATTAGTTTGTTTTGAGACAGGGTCTTTCTATGTAGCCCTGGCTGTCCTGGAACTATGTAGACCAGGCTGGCCTTGAACTCACAGAGATCCACCTGTCTCTGCCTCCCAAGTCCAGGAATTAAAGGTGTGCACCACCACAGCCCAGCTAAATTAAACATTTTTAGGCTAGGAATATTCTTTAAAAAAAAAAAAAAAAAAGGCATTTGAAAACACTGATCCAATGACCACTCCTGAGAGAAACCAAAGTCCTTTGTCCACACAACTCACAACTATGGCAGAGGTTTCAAGTCCAAGTCTGAGCAAACTTAAATTACAGTTTAGGATTTTCAAATCAAGTACAAAACCTCAGATTTAATTATAATGTTTTAATAAAGAGATATGGTAGGAGGAGTGTTCTGGGACATAAAATAATTTTTAAACATATAATGCTAAAAATGAGTTGTTTAAATATCAAATTACATGTTTCTATTCATAATTTCTAGGTTTACTGTGTAGAAAACAAAAAAGCCTTTGGGAAGCACAAATGGCCATGGAGTTGGCTCCTCTTTTCAAATAAAATAATTCTAGCACAACTCATTGATTTATGACCAAGCCCATATGAGTTGTGTGCCAATTATGTGATAAAAGTCTGCTTACACATGCTCAAAGTATAGAAATGCAGAAGTTGCCAGCCAACCAAAAAAGAAGGTGTGGGAGGCAAAAATGAGATGGAATAATTCAAAAGGCAAAACAGCTTGAGACTAGTTAAAGGGGGTTGAAGTCCCTATAAAGCTTACTAGATCTTAATGCCTTCATTATGCTCCAGCACAAAAAAATTAGTCCTTTTAAAATACTAGTTATCAAAAAAATTATTTTTCTTACTTTGTTTTGTTTTTTGTTTTTGTTTTTTCCCTAGAGACAAGACACACACATACACCATGCTGGGACTGAAGACATGCACTACCACCACCACAGGGAAACCAAACTACAGTTCTGTAAAATGACAACTCTCAGTGTTAGAGAATTACACAGAATCTGCCATGCCATTTCTCACAGAGAAGTAAAGTTATTTTTAATACTTGTGGATTAATATGAGTTTAACTGATAGAAAACAATGCCAATAACAAGGTACACAGAAAACTCAACACTTTAAAAAGTAACAAGTTCCCTGCACTCAAAGTCCTTGACATACCAATATTATACAGCATTTGGTACCCACCTTTTTTATTAGGTTCTTAAATCTTGAGCACTAAATAGCTATAAACCAAAGATTAGGAACATCAAATGGTATGTCCACTAGATATTCAAAGTTTCTTCTAATTTGAGTTTTTTTTAACTCTGACTACAGGTTTCTTCAAGATTTAACCTAATTTGCCAGAAAGTGGTGGCACAAGCCTTTAATCCCAGCAGGCAGAGGCAGTGAGTTCAAGGCCAGCCTGGTCTACCAAGTTAGTTCCAGGACAGCCAGGACTGTTACACAGAAAAACCCTGTCTAGAAAAACCAAAAAGATTTAACCTTAATTCAAGATTTCACCTTAAGTCCTACTAGTTTCATTTCTTATTATCAACATCATCCTGCTATTATTGCTTCTACCAATAATGGTCCTAAGTCACACACAACCCTGCACTGATACAATTCTAAAAGAACATCTCCCAGAATACATCTTTAAGGCCCACCGAGGAAGAAAGTTAGCATAGCTGTAAGACACAGAAACTCTTAGAGTTCTAGTTACTTATGTATCCACTACTCATGAAGAAATTCACAAATTCAAGTGAAAATTTAAATAAAGGGTGTTATTTTGTGAAACAAATTGTGCTATCTTTGGAGAAAGTGATATTTCTAAACTAGGCATGTTTGGAAACTTGCAGGACAGCTCTGCACTCACTTATCTATACTCAAATGACCTGATTAATGGGCAAATATGAGGTATTAGCAATGACAACACAAAATGGAAATAACTGGCTCTCACAATATGCTGGCAGCCACAGGACCCACTGAGAGAGCAAAATCCACCACAAACTACTTGGAACCCCAATTAGGCACTTAAAATCATAACCTACAGGCTCCCCTGGGTAGAATGATTCATTCTGGCACCCAAGTCTTCCCAACTCACAACCAAAAATTCAATCACTGGGTGTGGTGGTGCATATCTTTTAATCCCAGCACTGGGAAGACAGAGGCAGAAAGATCTCTTTGAGTTAGGGCCAGCCTGATCTACATAGGGAGTTCCCAGATAACTAAGTCTACACAGAAATACCTTGCCTCAAAAAAAAAAAAAAAAAAAAAAGAAGGAAGGGAGGGAGGGAGGGAGGGAAGAGAGAAATTCCGTCAGACCATTCGAAATAAGCAAATGGCTTTCTAAATAAGCAATGGAGCCCATTTAACAGTCTACTCTCTGGGCAGTCACATGTCGATTAGCCTTGAGCAGGACATCTTCGCCTTGCCTTTAATACCAACACCCAGGAGACAGGGATGGGTAGAGCTCTGAGTTCCAGTCAAGCAAGGCTACACAGTGAGATCTTGTCAAAATAAAATTATCCTCTTTAGCAATCATCACTAATCACTGTAAAGAGAAAAATAAGCTTTTCCAAAAAGTTAAAAAAAAAAAAAGTGGTATAAAAATATTGAAGGGTTTCTCTAAAACAGTTATTTCAGAGTATTTTATCTAAAAAAATATTAATTTGATCAAAAGATATTTCAATGCATTTTAACAAATTTGAAAGCCATGGCAGTTGAAATGATACTATATGGAATACATACATCAATGGTCCCGATGAAATAACCCAGTCATAATTTCACAAACACCCAAATTGATAGTCAAAATGACTGGTTCTCTCTCCAATTTCTTTTGGTAAATGCTCAGCTCTTTTCTTAAGCCAAGAAGAAAAAAAAAAACCTATAGATTTGTCTACATTTTTGCAGATCATCAAAACATCTCTAAGCAGATAGATACCCACGAAAATAAATATGCTATAGCATTAGGTATATTTATATATTACGTTTATATATAATATTACATTTATATATTACCAGTATATTCACGCTGCACGTTTATTTTCTAACCTACGTGAAGAAACTAGCCTCCTCTCCTCAAACCATTTGTTAAGGGAAAACACTAAGAAACAGTGGTGGCACGCAATAAACCAACAAAAGGACACATGGCAAGGGCCAGAGGTGAGAGTACTTAATAGACAATTCACTTCCCATTCTGCGTGAGAGGATGAGAGAACGGTAAAGGGATGCTTAAGGCTTATTAGAAAAGTGAAGGGTTTTGTTTTTCTTTTTTTAAAGAAACTCGTTTCATTATTTTCTCTAGAAACTTCAGTTGGCCAAACTCTATGACAATTACCGATCAGCGATTATCCTTCTGCCTAGCTTTCCCAGCCAACTGACTAGCTAAGCAGCCGCTGCTGCTCGCCACATAGAAAATGCAAGAGCCAGCAGCGACTCCCTCCCGCTCTGTTCAGGGCTTGCCTGCTTCCAATCGGGAGAGGTCATCCACCCAAAAGGGAAGTGGAAGAGCACAAGCTGTTTTCCCTTTCCTCTTCCTTCCTGCAGAAGGACGAAGCTGTTTCTCTCCAGCTGTTCCGAGATTCTGACCTCAACTTCCCAATGGGCTAGCTTCCCAGACACCCGTCCCAAATTCCACATCCTGGTTTTTCCTAACACTCGGGCGCCTTCAAATCAGTGCATCCCCACCAGCCAGGATCTCCCTCCCCAGACCCCACACGGATGAGGGGTCCCCAAAGAGTGCAGCAGACACGGGCAGTTCGGGCGCGGGCGGGGCCAGCTCAGTGTGTACCGAAGGGACCCGCCCTCTCCCCCGGGCCCCGCAGAGGCCGGCCCGACACGTCTCCCCGCCGTCCACCGCAGCTCACCGTCAGGCCGGTGCCCAGCACGATCACATCGTATTCCTCATTCATGGCGGGGGAAGGAGCGCACGCAGGGGCTCTGGGGCCACCGTAGAGAAAGAAGCGAGAAGTCCGGCCGCTCCGGGCCCCGGGGAAAAGGGAAGAGCCGAAGAGAGGAAAAGCGGAGCTGACTAGGAGGCGAGGCCGGCCGCCACCTCAACGGGAAGAGAAGAGCCGGGCGGGGAGGGAGGGGAGGCGGGGAGAGCGCGAGGAGCGGGGAGCGAGCGCCGCAGCCGGGGCGGGGCGTGCGAGAGGCCGCCGGAGCCGTCAGTCAAGCACGGCCTGTCCTCTCATTGGTGCATTTCCTGCTCGTCCCACCTTCCCCCTCTTCGCTGCTCTCGCGAGAGGAGGGCGGAAAGCTGCCATCTTGGCTTCCGGTTTTTCCACCCGTCTTGTGGCACAGTGGTTTGGGCGGCGACACGCGAGGCCTGGGCTTGAATAGAAGGAACAGGGCGGAAACTGCGGCTGGGCTACCACGTGCCTGACTCCCGCGCTGTGGCGTGAGCTGGAGCTCTCTAGTCCTCAGCCTCCTCGGGAGCCGAACTCCGCCCCTGGGACTTTGAGTGGGGTGTGCACCGGATGATGTGTTGAGGGGCCAAGTCGTGAGAACACCCTCTTGGAAGGTCGGCAGCCTCGGTGCCTCTGCAGCTTGGCTCCTGCCCCTGCCCGCGGGGCTGGGCAGAGCTTAGAATTCTTGAATACCCTGTTTTAAACGTGTACGGTTCTGTTCGAACAAATGTGTTCTAAACTGGTACCCATACTCGAGGTAAAATTTGGTCCAGAGTGGCCTTCCAATATAAATGGCCTGCATTCTAGCTTGAGATGCAAAGCCGGTTATAAAGTATATATATATACCCTGGTAACTAAGCAACTGGGCTCAGCCAGTCCCAGGCTGAAGGCTGCCAAAGTGTGCCCATAAAAGGCAAATGCCGAATTGCACTATTGAGGTCATTTTGTATGTTTACTGTGTTTCTACCTCTAAGGACAGTTCACCACACTAGAGGTGGGGTGTCCTAAACCATCTTTGGGAAGCTACCTGGTTGTAGATAGATCCGGTTCTTTGTTAAACTTTATTAAATTTATAATTCAAGTGGGTTTTGTTTTTGTTTTTGACGGGCAGAGATGTCAGGAGTAGACCTTCCAGCAATCCCCAGTACCATCAAAGCAATATTTGCTTTGGATCTTAAACTCCACTGGCTTCAAACTCACCATACTTATTCTCAACCAACTTTTATCGTCTTTCCCTTACCCCTACATTTTACCAAATTGGGTCAGTTAAGTGGTCTCATCTGTTGACTGGGTTAGAATCAGAACTATGTTAAGGGGCCGGGCGGTGGTGGCGCACGCCTTTAGTCCCACCACTCGGGAGGCAGAGGCAGGCAGATCTCTGTGAGTTCGAGGCCAGCCTTGGCTACCAAGTGAGTCCCAGGAAAGGCGCAAAACTACACAGAGAAACCCTGTCTTGAAAAATCAAAAAAAAAAAACAAAAAAAAAACAGAACTGTGTTAAGAATCATATTGGAATGTACAGTTAAGAGGATTGAATCGATTTAACGACCTTGAGCAGATACTTTTTTAAACGTCTTATTTGAGAAGAGGTAATTATTTTACAAAAGCTCTTTCCAATTCAAGAAGTCCGGGATTCTACTTTCTGGGACTCCAACTAAAGTTCATTTATTAAAATCATGAACCCAAACTATGTATAAATGGGAGGATATAGGTTAATCTAAACAAACAGCTTGGAAAAGCAGTGACCACAATGGAAAAGGTTTTAAGTTGGAGAGACATACTGGGCGGGGCAGAGGATCAACAACCCTGAAAAATGGGAGGAATGTAGCTCAGCAGAGCAGTTACCTAGCATGCACAAGTCACTGGCCTGGTTGGTTGGAATGCCCATTTCATGCTCAGCACCAAAAAAAAAAATTTTTTTTTACATTCCCTACCTAAGCAGTAAGTTACGATTTTAATTAGGATATAGAAGGATCTAAAAGAATAGAAGCTGTGAGCTTGGGTAAAAGTGCTTGCTGCACAAACAACAATCTGACTTCCCTCCCAGAACCCACCAAGGTGGAAGGGAAGAGCTCCCAGCTGTTCCTGGCCTCCACTCGTATCCACACATGCAGGGTCATACACACTTACATACACACGTGCTTACAGTAGTAACAAGTACAAACTGAAAGGGCAATCAAGAGCTGCTTCTTTAAAGTCTTTGGAAAGACAAAAGTCTGAGAAGCACACTCAGGCCTGTATTTAATGAACCCTTGACCATTCCCTTTATCTAAACACTCTTGAGTCTACAACACTTTTATACAGTTGTACTTTGCCCTTGAAGACAGACAGATATGCCTTATAAAACTTTTGAGCAACCAGGCCTCCTCCTCCATGCTATGAGGTAGAGCGCGCAGTCATAACAGGAGAATTTCAAAACATAAAAAAAAAGCCTTCAAAAATGTACTGAGGATTGCTAAAATTCCTTCCCATAGGGAGCTGTAAACACCTACCCATTCCTGCAGGCCTAAGGACAAACCAAAGTGTAATTCCACCATTGCTCTGGTGAATCATTGGATTTATTAGGCTTACCTACAGAGCAGTGGGTGAGGGGTTTGGGGAACACTAGAAAGTCAACACACAGCACTCATGAAGCCCACAAACCCCACACCTTATCTGTGTAGATGGAGTCCCCTCCCCTCATCCTTCCCCACCTATTGACAGTCAAAAATATCTTAAATGTCTTCAGGACTTGTTTTGTGTTGCTTGTTGCAAATGAGTCAACAATAACCCCAAACAATGTGTCACATTCAAACCTGAGGAATGATACAGCTTGAATAAGGGTGGGATCCCAGTCTACATCCTGCAGTTTCTGGGAGTGGAGGATATATGTGGTGGTGCTGGTCTCACATGGTGCATGCAGATCACCTTTAATGTGAAAAATTACAGCATAAGTAAACTGGAAAGCCAGATTCAGTTTGGAAGCAGACCTTTTTTTTACCTACGGAGAGGTATAACTAATCAGGTACAAAAATGATAACTGATCAGTGCATGAAAAGGTTTAAGCCTTGAGCAAAGAATCGTGGTGCTCACAACTTTCTTCCTCCTAAGTCCATTTTTCTTCAACTGTGTTGGATATTGTAGTATGTAGATCATCTTCAACGTTTTTCAGAGTTGATTTGATATTTTTGATTTTATAATCAACATTGCTGAGAGCATTGCCTTCCTATGTAATTCTAAATGGTAGATGTATGTGACTCAGTGTTTTGCTGTGAAATTCAAATTTGCAACTCAGTCCCCAAGTTCTTTTGTTTGTTTGTTTTTTGTTTTGTTTTTTTTTTTTTTGTTTTTGTTTTTTGTTTTTTTGAGACAGGGTTTCTCTGTGTAGCTTTGTGCCTGTCCTGAAATTCACTCCGTAGCCCAGGCTGGCCTCGAACTCATAGAGATCTGCCTAGCTCTGCCTCCCGAGTGCTGGGATTAAAGGCATGCGCCGCCGCTGCACCACCACCCGCCAAGTCCCCAAGTTTTAAAATCAAACATTCTAACAATACAATCCAAAGACACACTAATTTGATACTTAATGAGTGGTATGGTGATATTTTATTTGTGCTGAAATGTGATTTTATTTGTATGTTAATAAATAAAGTTGCCTGGGGGTCAGAGCTAATAGCAAGCCATAGCAGAAGCCGGGCGGTGGTAGCACATCTTTAATCCCGATTACATGACAAGCAGATCTCTGTGTGTTCAAGGATACAGCCAGCATGGAGACACATGCCTTTAATCTCAATACCAACCATAGAGACCTAGAGGTCTGTATAGACAGGCAGTGATGAGGAGGTCATGTGGTTGGGTTTACAATCAATAGGAAGGTCGAACAGAAAGTCAATAAACCTACAGACACACAGGAAGTAGGCCTCTTTCTCAGGGGAAGGACAGCAGTGGCAGTGAAGAGTAAGAAGGCGATTTTAAGTCTCAGCTCTTGGCTGCTGCTCGATCTCTGGGCTTTTAACTCTGCATTTGGCTCTGTGTTTCTTATTTAATAAGACAGTTACATCTACAGAGTTGTGGTTAAAAAAAAAATATTGAGTCTGTTTTCCCCAATTAAACTATGATTTCTACAACAGCAGATAACTTTGTGTGCACAGTTAAGACACTGCAATTTGTAACATACAGTTGTCCTCTGTCTGAGCCAAGGTGTTTGGGGCAGTGCCCATTTGGCATGTACCAGGAAGAATGAACATGCTATATGTCTCCAAAACAAGGCTGGCTGTGCATAGCGCTGCATGCTTTAATCCCAGCATGTAGGTGGATCTCTGTGAGTTGAGGCTGGCCTGGTCTACATAAGTTCCTGGACAGCCAGAACTACATAGATCTTGTCTCAAAATAAATAAATAAATAAATAAATAAAATAAAAGGAAGCCGGGCGTCAGTGGTACACACCTTTAATCCCAGCACTTGGGAGGTAGAGGCAGGTGGATCTTTGTGAGTTGGAGGCCAGCCTGGTCTACAGAGTGAGTTCCAGGACAGCCAGAGCTACACAGAGATACCCTGTCTCAAAAAAAAAACAAAAAACAAAACAAAACAAAACAAAAAACAAAAGAAAAAAAAAACGGAAAACAAGGCTGCATTGAATCTGCATAATTCTATGGGCAAGCACTGCCTGAAACACCTCCATTCATCATACTGCAATTTTAAATTGATTTTTGATAACTTTACATTTGGGAATTTTTTACTTTTGCCAAATTTTCTACAACTTCTGCATTTGGTTAGGCTGTCCCACATGGAGTCACAACCCACAATTTAAGATGCTGTGGCCTAAATAAATGATTTTCTTACGGCCATTGGTTGCTTGAGAACTGGTGTTTCCTGCATATAAGTTGCAAAGCCAATAGATCCAATAAATGTTTATATTTCACTCAAGCTTTATTCTCAAGTATAGCTGGACAGTAGCTACTCAATGCAAATATTGGTAAAATTTCTTTCCTTATAGTTATTATAATACAGATTACAGAATATGTACTTTTATGAATTTTTTTGAGTCAGAATCATGCTACAAAGCCCAGGTTGGCCTCTAGTTGTCTGTCTTACAGCCTCAGCCTTCCAAGGGCTAGAATTACAAGCACAGGAAACTGTCCAGCAACTGTGACAATTGTAACCTTTATTTTATTTTTTTACATTTCTTCACCCCACAAAGAGGGTTTAAGGAGGTATGTTATTGGACAGCAGACCTCTCTAGGAAGGGAGAAGATAGCTATTTAAAACTATACACAACAGTAGGGCTGGGGAACTAGTTTAGTTGGTAAAGTACTTGATCCCTAGAACCCATGTGAAGAGGCACAGTAACACTTGTTATTCCAATACTAAGGAGATGATACACAAGGATCCTACCCTAGGCTTGATAAATCTAGCATCCTTCATAAGCTCCAGGACAGTGAGAGACCCTTTCTCATTAAACAATGTGAATGCGCACACACATACACTCAAAATATTTTTAAGTAAATAAAGCCACATAGAATCTTAAGTTGATATATATGTTCAAGGCCAAATCAGTTTTTAGAAGAAATGCAAAATTATGAGATTCTGGCTGGGTGGTAGTGGCACATACACCTTTAATCCCAGCACTTGGGAAGCAGAGGCAAACAGATCTCTTTGAGTTTGAGGCCACCCTGGTTTACAGAAAAGTTCCAGGACAGCCAAGGGTGTTAAACAGAGAAACTCTGTCTTGGAAAAAAAAAAAAAAAAAAAAAAGATTCTAAACCTGACTGTCTATGGCCATGTCAGAGAAGCAGTGGATGGCAATTGAAGTTCAAGGTGTCGGCCCACCAGGAGGAAAATCCCTGATAGGCAAGGCCCTGAGACCCCAGAGACCAGAATGTCTTTTGCTTCTGCTGTGCCTTTACATGTCTGCTCCTGCCATCTTTCTCTGCTATCTGGCATGGTATGAATGGGTGTGGGTAGGTCCCCACTGCCTGTTATGTAGTATGTTTATCTCATGGAAACATCCCACCCTACTGGGCATTTTAACCTGTGGATTATTATGAAGATGATTCCTTCCTAAGCTGTACTATCTAATTAATAATGTTAATTTAAATAGAGTTTTGATGATAAAAAATAAAACAAGGATGTGTTACACAACTGGAACACATGAGTTTCTATTGAGGAGCCATATAAACTATATATTAGGTTAATGATTAAGAAAAACAGCTGAGTCCCAGTGGCCCAGCTAGCCTAAATTCTTTTAACCTTAATGTTGGG
This sequence comes from Peromyscus maniculatus bairdii, assembly GCF_049852395.1. Classification (NCBI taxonomy): domain Eukaryota; kingdom Metazoa; phylum Chordata; class Mammalia; order Rodentia; family Cricetidae; genus Peromyscus; species Peromyscus maniculatus. The sequence continues at coordinate 87,659,026 of NC_134856.1, read as the reverse complement.
AGATGTGTTCATGGGGTTTGGAGTGTATCATAACTGAAACAAAGCTTTGAAAATAACTTAGTTAGACTAAGATGTTTTTATTAAATAGCCTTGAGATTAAAAAAAAAAACCCAAGAAGATAATCTAAAGGTTTAGAAAGGCACATGGTTGAATGAGGAACTCTTTAAGGTCAGGGGACAAAAACAAAGCAGCCTAATTATCATTAGCTGATATGCCTTTCTTCCTAGATTGGTTGATGACCAAAGATGATGATTAATTCCTTATACCTATTTCTGCCCTCAATAATCTGATACATAAGAGTGGGTATAAACGGAGGTGGAATTTTTCTCTCCCAACTGCCTAGTCCCAAATAACTGACTCAGAGGCAGAAAATGCATTATAAATGCTCAGTCGGTAGCTCAGGCTTGTTACTAGCTAACCCTTACACTTAAATTAGCCCATATTTCTATTTATGCTTTGCCACGTGGCTCCTGGTTTGTTTTGTCATTTTTTACATATCCTGCTTGTTCGGTGGCAGGCTGGCCTCTCTCTACGCTCCGCCCTCCTTCTTCCCATCATTCTCAGTTTGGCTTTCCCATCTAACGTCCTGCCCAGATACCAACATGTCAGCTTTTTTTTTTTTTTTTTTGGTTTTTCGAGACAGGGTTTCTCTGTAGCTTTGGAGCCTGTCCTGGACTAGCTCTGTAGACCAGGCTGCCCTCTAACTCACAGAGATCCACCTGCCTTTGCCTCCTGAGTGCTGGGATTACAGGCTTGTGCCAACACCGCCCGATTAACCAATGAGAGTACTACATATTCATAGTGTAGAAAAGGATTGTTCCACAGCAAGTGGATATACACCCTTAAGATTTAAAGTAGACTTCTCTCTGCTCTCTCTCTCTCTGCTCTGCTCCCCCTCCCCATTTTTCTCTCTCCCCAGGCCTGGCTCTCCTCTTTCCCCTTCCCCCTTTCCCCTCCTAATAAAGCTCTGAAAAATAAAAAATAAAAATAAAAATTTAGGTTTGTGATTCCTTTAAGATTCCTTATAAGATTACCTTTCAAGGTAAGTAACAAAGTAATTGGCCCTTTCTTTGTAACTGCAAAACATAGCCTGCCAGTAAAAGACATGACTGAGAAGATTATCTTGCTTACTCACTGTTAATCTATAACAAGTTGCTTGGGTATGAATGTTCATGGGTTCTTGGGATAATTTGTTTTTCACCTGTAGAATGTTTAATCATCTAAGGGATATGGAAAAATGCTTTTTTTTTTTTTTTTACTTTTGTTCATTGTAGTCATTCACTTGAAAAACAGAATGTAACACATTGTAATTTTTATATTGCCTGAAAGATTTTGGTGGGGTATATAAGCTGTAAGGGAAAGAATAAAGATAGAGTTAAAATGGGTTAGAAGGAGAACATCAAGAATGAGAGAGTTAGAAGGAGAAGGAAAACATCAAGAGAGACAGAAGAGACATTTCTAGAGAGAGATAAGAAAAGAGAATATAGAACACAGAATAAAGAATACAGAAGAATAAAGAAGGAATCCATCAAGAGATGTGTGAGTGTCTTAACCCCCTCAGATAAAAATATCTAGTACACGCCGACTTTGTGTATTTCCCTTTTAGCCATGTACTGCTGGGGGCTGGTCCCCCAGGCAGTAATATCTGACTATTTAACAGTGAACATAACTGACCTTTTCCTGGCAAAACAGCTGACACCTTAAGTAGGCTCTGTTTTTAAGGCATCAGAGCCATGATGTCTATAATTGTGAAGTGACATGAAATGGCCATTTTTAAAGTGAACCATAATAATAGAGAGAACTTTATTCATAGTTTGCCACCAGTCTTTGCATATTGTCTTAGGGTTTCTTTCTTACGTCAAGAGGGGAAAATCAGGGCACAGTCACAAATTGAAGCAAAACTAAATTCAACTGTCCAATGGCTGGGATCCACTCAGTATCCCTCCAAAGGGCTTGGATCTCTTCTGCGGCTCCACCCTTTGCAGCACACAGAGCTTGTCTTGCTCTGCCCTCTGTATCACTCAGAGGTTGTCTTCTAGGCTTCAGCTGGCTCCAACTCCACTGCTGCTGCTGTTCTTGGTGGCCATGGTATTGGCATCTGTAAAACGCTGGGGTCTTCTGCTGCAACTGGGTGCACTTTCACCAATAGCCTCTCATAGGCTCTCTAAATGGTGCCAAGCTTCAACTTCTTTGCACAGTCCCTCCAGTCCTGGGCCTTCAACTGCCACTAAGGCTGCACCTTCACCAATGGGCTTTCCTGGCCTCTCACAATTTCAAACCTTAATTGCTCTCCTTGACCCCTTCATGCCTTCAAAACCATTACCACCAGAGTAACTCTTACTTACACATTACCAAGTCCAGTACAGCCTTGGCTGCCTCTAGAACACAGCTTCTTTGTGATCTCAGGAAACATTTCCCTGAAGATCTCACCTGAGTGATGCTGGTCTCTTCTTTTTTGTTCTTATTTATTTATTTTTTTGAGTCAGGATTTCTCTGTGTAGTTTTGGAGCCTGTCCTGGATCTCACGTTGTAGACCAGGCTAGCCTCGAAATCACAGAGATCCCCCTGGCTCTGCCTCCCGAGTGCTGGGATTAAAGGCGTGAGCCACCACTGCCCTGGTCTCTTCTTAATCACCCTTAATTTCTTAGCTCCAGCTGACTAGCATCAAGTATTCCAGGGAAGCAGTTTTGCTTTAGTAGTTCTGTTATCTTGTTAATCATAGCTGATTCTTCAGCCCCAGCTAACCAGAACTACAGGATCTTAATTCAAAATAACAAATGGCTCTGATAGAGTCTTAAAACTTCTCTCTGAAACTTCACAAGCCAGGCCTCCATCCTCTGCACTGCTCTGAACATTCTTATCTTCCAAGCTCCTAAATAACATCCCACTGAGCCCTTAACACTCAATGGCTCTTCTAGCCCAAAGTTCCAAAGTCCTTCCACAATCCTCCCCAAAACATGGTCAAGTCTGTCACAACAATACCTCACTACACTAGTACCAACTCGTCCTAGGGTTTCTATTGCTGTGACAAAGCACCATGAACAAAGAGCAAGTTAGGGAGTAGAGGGTTTACTTGGCTTATACTTCCACATTGCTATTCACCACTGAAGGAAATCAGGACAGGCACTCTAACAGGGCAGGATTCTAGAGGCAGGAGCTGATGCAGAGGCCATGGAGGGGTGCTGCTTACTGGCTTGCTTCCCTTGGCTTGCTCAGCCGGCTTTCTCATAGAACTCAGACCACCAGTCAAGGGATAGCACCACCCACCATAGGCTGGGCCCTCCCACATTGATCACTAAGTGAGAAAATGCCTTACAGATGGATCTTAAGGAGGCATTTCCTCAACTCAGACTCCTTACTCCTTGAGGACTCTAGCTTGTATCAAGTTGATACAAAAACAGTGGTACAGATACTAAAGAGACTTTTAAGTGCCTCGGGTGCCAGGGGCAGTAGCGGCACACGCCTTTAATTCCAGCACTCGGGAGGCAGAGGCAGGCGGATCCCTGGGAGTTCTAGGATCAGCCTGGTCTACAGAGCAAGTTCTAGGTACAGGCTCCAAAGCTACACAGAGAAACCCTGTCTCGGAAAAAACAACAACAACAAAAGTATCAGATGAATTTTTAATTAATTTATTTTTTAAGTATACTCATGATATTCATTAATTACACTCATGATATTAATTACATTTGTGGTATTCACTGATTACATTCGCAGTATTCATTCAATAATAATTATTATTTTTTTTTTTTTTTTGGTTTTTCGAGACAGGGTTTCTCTGTGTAGCTTTGCGCCTTTCCTGGAACTCACTTGGTAGCCCAGGCTGGCCTCGAACTCACAGAGATCCGCCTGGCTCTGTCTCCCGAGTGCTGGAATTAAAGGCGTGCGCCACCACCGCCCGGCTATTTTTTTTTTTTTTGGTCAATAATTATATTTATGATATTCATTAATTACATTAATTTTATTGATTTATTACATTCATTATACTATGTTGTTTTGAATGAACAGCATTTCCTCAATGATACAGTTATCAAGAAATGTAAAGGCCTTTCTCTTCACCATCTTTCCTCCGGCCTGCCGGCAGCTTTCACCATGAAGATTGAGCTGTGCAGTTTCAGCGGGTACAAGATCTACCCCGGACACGGGCGGCGCTATGCTAGGACCGACGGGAAGGTTTTCCAGTTTCTTAATGCAAAATGCGAGTCCACATTCCTTTCCAAAAGCAATCCTCGGCAGATAAACTGGACTGTCCTCTACAGAAGAAAACACAAAAGGGGACAGTCAGAAGAAATTCAAAAGAAAAGAACCCGCCGTGCAGTCAAATTCCAGCGAGCTATCACTGGTGCATCTCTTGCAGATATAATGGCCAAGAGGAATCAGAAACCAGAAGTTAGGAAAGCTCAGCGAGAAAAGGCTATCAGGGCTGCCAAGGAAGCAAAAAAGGCTAAGCAGGTATCCAAGAAGACAGCAATGGCTGCTGCCAAGGCCCCTACCAAAGCAGCACCTAAACAAAAGATTGTGAAGCCTGTGAAGGTCTCAGCTCCCCGAGTTGGTGGAAAACGCTAACTTGGTAGATCAAAGTTTTGAATGAAGATCAATCTCTAACTCTAAAAAAAATAGAAAAAAAAAAGAAAGAAATGTAAAGGCACTAGGATAGAAGAACTGAATGTAAGATTAGCAAGGATCCTTTACACTGAAGTTTAATGTTGGCAGTACAGGTCCAAAAGCCCTGCACGAAGGACAAGAAGCAAAAGCAAACACCTGAACTGAGCTAACCTTTCCAGACTGAGCCCGACCACAACTCTGCAGCCACTCTTGGTTCTTGCATCACTACCTATCCCAGTTGATAAACAGCTAGTTAAGCAACAAAAACTATCCATGGTGAAGCAACTTTAAAGCCACTAATTGGTTCAGTGAGTTACAAGGCCACAGCTGTTCTTAGTTCCCGCTGGAGTGAAACCTGAATAAGAGGAAGTGGGTTGGTTGATAGAGAATGGTAGAAAGTACACCAATCTTCAATATATTTCAAATCTTGACACACTGCAGCACATTGGAGTCTTTCTTTTTAAAGATTTATTTATTTATTATACAGTATTCTGCCTGCATGCCAGAGGAGGGCACCAGATTTCATTATAGATGGTTGTGAGCCACCATGTGGTTACTGGGAATTGAACTCAGGACCTCTGGAAGAGCAGCTAATGTTTTTAACCTCTGAGCCATCTCTCTGGAGTCTTTCTTATATCTCAGTGCCTGGGAACAATTGTTTGCTGATCTGTTTTTCCTGTGTTTCTATTCTCACTCTACAAAGGAAGAAATTGAGTTTAAGGAAAAACACGAGAAAGCCTTAATCCGGGCTGCTTTCATCTCTTCTGTTCCACTGTGATGGTTTCTCCATGGGCTTTTCCAACAGTTTTACCCTCTATATCCTATCCATTGTCTTCTTAAAAAACGAATCTGATCATGTCCATGCCTCTGCGTATAGTTTGTATTTAGAAAGAAATGCAAGGCTGGTGATACAGCTCACAAGGGATTGCTTCATCTAGCCTCTTCAGGCCCTTCCATTTGTCTGGTGCTATGCCCTTGCTTTTTGATTGGTACAGTCCAAATGCATTAGTTTTTCAAGTCCTCGAATCTGGCCTTTAACCAGCAAACACTTTTGTACTCTTCTTGGTTCCACAGTGATTGACCTCCACTTCCTTCTGAGCATTTTCACAGAGCTAGCCCTTCCCACTTCCCCTCAACCAATATTCTGTCAGTATTCTGCTTATTTGTTTTCCACTGCTTTATCAGATTGCAAATTATTTTCTTCACTTTTCTTTGCCTGCCAACTAAAATGTCAAAGTCCATGAAGGTAGGGATATTATCTGCCTTGTCTACAACTTTGCTTCTAACATTCTGAAAAGTGCTGAGCACATGAGAACTGATCAAATACTTGATGAATAAACAGGATACTTGGGCATGCTGCCATGATCAGCAACGATTAAATGCAATGGAATAAGGCAGTGAGGATATAGTTCAGTAGTAAAGTGCTTACCTAGCTTTCAATCCCTAGTACTGAAGAAAGGAAGAAAGAAAGAAAGAAAGAAAGAGAGAGAGAGAGAGAGAGAGAGAGAGAGAGAGAGAGAGAGAGAAAGAAAGAAAGAAAGAAAGAAAGAAAGAAAGAAAGAAGAGAGAGAGAGAGAGAGAGAGAGAGAGAGAGAGAGAGAGAGAGAGAGAGAGAAGGAATGGTGATGTGCTTCTCTAACCCAGCACTCAGGAGGCAAAAGACACTGAGGCCAGCCTAGGCTATATAGTGAGACCCTGTCTCAACAACAAAAACAAGCGGGGTAGTGGTGGTGCGTGCCTTTAATTCCAGCACACAGGAGGCAGAGATGGGTGGATCTCTGTGAATTTGAGGCCAGCCTGGTCTACAGAGTAAGTTCCAGGAAAGTCAGGTCTACACAGAGAAACCCTGTTTTGAAAAACAAAAAGAAGGGAGGGAGGGAGGGAGGGAGGGAGGGAGGGAGGGAGGGAGGGAGGAAAATATTTAATACCAGCTCTTCTGGGTGTTTTGAAAAGTAGGTGTTTGTTTTGTTTTGTTTTCTAAAAAAGGATACTAAAATTACTATTTCACAAGATCTCAATCTGTGGAAGATGACTGCATTCTATATCAGCCTGACAGGAACTCCAGACCCCAGTGGGACCAGGGAAGTTGACTTAGGAGGGTCCTGTTGCAGTCCAGAGCAGTCAGGACAAATTTACCATCCAAGTTGTCCATCATAGACAACACTGTTCACAATCTGAGTGGCTGCACATCACCTGCCTCTTCTCTGCCCATCCTCCCATCCACCATCTTCCACACACAGCGATGCCACACAAAGCAACCTAAGTGGGGCTGTAATTGTGATCACCCCTATCTCAGGCTTAGGCCTTCTAGCATTAGTTCAGGAGCTGCTGAGATCCACTTGACCCTGTGGTCCCCACACCAGAATCCCTGAGCACCTGGACACACACAGGAGTTTGAGGAATTAATAAGAATGAATAAAACTGGAGGTGCTAACTGCAGGGTTGGGGGTCCTGACAACCTTTTCCTCAAAGGACCCCACTCTCCTTTCTAGAACTCCTGACTCACAATCTGAGAATTTCCTTAAATCTTCAGTGACTTCCAGGCTCCTTCTTCAGTCCTTCAGTGTCTGCCTTGTGGGGACTCTGAGTTCTCTCCTGTCGGCCTCTGGATCTCTCACAGATTTAAAAAAAAAACATGACTCTCTACCAGAAAAAAAAAAAAAAAAAGGAAGGGAGGGAGGAAGGAAGGAAGGAGGGAAAGAAAGGTTTTAGTACCAGCTCTTCTGGATGTTTTGAAAAGTAGGTGTTTCGTTTGTTTTGTTTTCTAAAAAAAAAAAAAAAAAAAAAAAAGGATACTAAAATTACTATTTCACAAGATCTTGGAGGTAAAGATTTATAAATTATATATCTATTTAAAACCTTGCACTGAGGATGTAGTTCAGTGGTTCAGCACTTGTGTGCACAAGTGTGGGGAAGACCCTGTGTTCAATCTTTAATATGTCTTTAAGTCTTCTGTGGGTCTCCACTGCTCTTAAGATAAAGTCCAAATGCCTGGTCATTTCCTAACACAGATTGGACCATCTGCTGTTGAATTACCTATTGAACCACATCTCTCACCATAGCCCTCCTCCACCCCCAACTTATTTTCTGACTCAGTTGCTATTTTAGGGTCCAGTCAGAAGGTATTTTAAACACAGGCAATGTGATAAATGGAAGTGTTAAAAAGAATTAGAAGAGTAAAAAGATATGTTTCCCCAGAGACTTGGAGCTGGAGAAGTGTGAAAATGATGCTACCTAGCCTCGGCCATCAATGCTGTCTGTGACCGCTGTGCTGTTGAAGGGAATGCAAAGGTATCCACCCTCGTTACCTCCACTGCCAGTGAAGCTGATGTAGTGACCCTGCCAAGGCTGCTGGTGAACCCAGGAGGATTCAGTCATTGGCTGCTGTTGCTGCCACTAGTGGAGATGCCTGCAATGTGGAAGAACATGGTACACACACATACACTCAAAACACCCACCACCATCTTTCTTCGAGGCTTTCCACTGGCGAAACCTGGCCAATAGCCAGTTGGCAGAGAGCTCAGGGAAATGTAACTTGCTGGCTTTTTGTCTCCTGCAATGCAGAGTGAAGCAGAACCGGAGTTGAGAGCCAACAGACAGACTCCTGGCACTGCTACCCCAAACGTTTTCGCATCCCAGACACTTGCCATGCTGTTTCCCTTATGGACACTTGTTCTTCTGTCTGAATGTACACTCGCATAATTGGCCGTGCTTTCTTCTTGCTTGCTTTGGTTCTCAGTGTAGATGTCCCATCTTGTAGGGTTCTCTCCTTACTTCTCCTAACTTAGTCAAATTCCAATGTTCTGGGGTCTCAGAATATTCTGTATTATCCTTCTCTAAGCAATCATCACCCTGTCTTGGTTTGGCTTATTGTTTTGTTTGTTTGTTTTTGAGACAGGGTTTCTCTGTGTAGTTTTGGTGCCTGTCCTGGATCTCACTCTGTAGACCAGGCTGGCCTCGAACTCACAGAGATCTGCCTGCCTCTGCCTCCCAAGTGCTGGGATTAAAGGCATGTGCCACCAACTGCCCAGCTTGCTTTGTTTTTTAGATAGGGTCTCTCATGTATCCCAAGTTAGCCTCAAACATTCTCTGTAGCTGTGTCTGTCCTTGAACTCTTGATCCTTCTATCTTTACCTTCCAAGTGCTGGGACTACAAGTATGTCATGACTGGTACACCCTAGCTTCTAACTGGGTTTTTCTGTTCTGTATTTGTGGTGGCTTGAAAGAAAATGGCCTCCAAAGGGAGTGACATTATTAGGAGGTGTGGCCTTGTTGGAGGAACGGGGTGGACTTTGAGGTCTCTCAAAGCTTCTCTCAGTGTGACAGTCAGTTGACTTCCTGTTGTCTGTAAGATGTAGCACTCTCAGCTCCAGCACCACGTCTGCCTGTACACTGCCATGCTTGCTTCCCTTCATAATCATAATGGACTGAACTTCTGAAACTGTGAGCCACACTCAGTTGAATATTTTCTTTATTGGAGTTGCCATGGTCACGATGTCTCTTTACAGCAATAGTAAACCCTAACTAAGACAGTATTGTTTCTAGGTTGTAAACCTTTCAAGAGTAGAATGCAAGCCGGGTGGTGGTGGTGGTGGTGGCGGCGGCGGCGGCGGCGGCGGCGGCGGCGGCGGCGGCGGCGGCGGCGGCGGCGGCGGCGGCGGCGGCGGCGGCGGCGGCGGCGGCGGCGGCCGCCACACGCCTTTAATCCCAGCACTCAGGAGGCAGAGACTGGCAGATCTCTGTGAGTTCAAGGTCTACAAAGAGAATTCCAGAACAGTCAGGGCTGTTACATAGAGAAACCCTGTCTCAAAAAACAAAAACAAAACAAAATGTTTACAGATATTGCCAGTGTCTAGGCAAGCAAAATGCACCTGGGTTGAGAACCAATGAACTACACTATTTAGGTTTTCAAATTCCTTGTCAGTTTTCCAGAAGAATAATTTGATTGTCCACTTTGACTAACTAACTGTAGCCAGGGGATAGGATCACATGGTAGAGATATGGCTGCTAGCAGTCCACACCTGTGGGAGGATTAGCCAGTTCCCAAAAGAGAGGGGTGGACAATATTCCAGTAGGTATCAGTTACATTTTCTTTTCTTTTTTTCAGTCCTCCCACCCCTCAGCTGAGGACGGAATCCAGGGCCTTGTGATTGCTAGGCAAGCGCTCTACCACTGAGCTAAATCTCCAACCCCCATTTACATTTTCTTAATCACATGCATTAGGTTTCCAAGCCCAACTTTGTGTACCCTAACTTAGGTAGTTTAGGGGAAATTCCCAGAGATATATTTAAGCTATCTTTTTATCTTTAAAAAAAAAATTAGAAGGTGGGCAGCTCAATGATAAACCACTTGCCTGGCACGCTGATTTTAACTCCTAGCACCTCAAAAGAAACTGAAAACATAAAAAATTGACCCCAAATTTTCCTTACAATGGCTTTACATAAACTGAGTTTTAATTTTCCTTCTACTGCGTTATTGAGTGTGCCTCCTCTTTGCCAGGTGTTGGCTGTGCTGTGTGCCTCAGTGAGCCAGGATAATTGGGTTCTGTAAAAACAGATCCTGCAGGCTCTTATTTGTGGGGGAGGAAACTCACAGCTAAGAAAGTTGAAATTTCTACCATCAGCTGTCTTCTCTCAGTAAATTATATTTAAGTGGCTCTTGGTGGAATCCTGTCAAAATGTATGGTTTGGGGAAGCCTGGCTTTATGTTATTTTTTTTTCAAACTTTTAAAATACTCTCCAAAAAGTAATAGGGAATTTTAGAAAATTAAAATCCATATTAGTATAAATGTTATGTTTCTTTGTTTATCTGTTTGTTGGTTGCTGAGATAGGGTCTCTCTATGTAGTTCTGGGACTCACTCTGCAGACCACACTGGCCTCAGACTCAGAGATCTTCCTGCCTCTGCCTCCCCAGTGCTGGCATAAAAAGGCCTGGGCCACTGTCACTGTTCTAGAGGCAGTGGGACAGGGGAGAATGGAGTCTAGAAATGAGGTGGACTCAAGTCATGCAATAGCCAACTTCATTCAGAGCACCAAACAATTTATACTCTGAGGGTTAAGAGGGGTCACGTGAGTAGTGTCCAGTCACAAGGGCAAGCCACCCATGGCACACAAGCTGATCACAGCAGAATCATTTTTTTCCATAGAGGCATATAAACAAATAATAGTCAGTCATAAAGAATAATCTGAAGTAAACTCACTCCTACCTGCTACACCTGGGAGGGGCACGAAAGCATAATCTGAGAACAATTCCATGTTCTTGAAGAAACCATAGCAATAAGACTCTCATTTTGGTTTCTTAGAGTTTTCTCACAAGCACTCAGAAGTCTCCTTGTACAACTCCATTCTTGGACTGTGTTCCGACATGCCACCATGCCCAGCTTCATAGAAATGTTCTTTTTTTTTATTATTATTATACTTGGTTATGTCTGAAAATTTTTTTTTCCAGTTTGTATTTTGGATTTCTTTTTTTTTTTTAATTTTATTTTAGAATACCATTCAGTTCTACATATCAGCCACGGGTTCCCCTATTCTTCTCCCTCCCACCCCCTCCCCTTCCCCCCAGCCCATCCCCCATTCCCACCTCCTCCAGGGCAAATCCTCCCCTGAGGACTGCGATCAACCTGGTAGACTCAGTCCAGGCAGGTCCAGTCCCCTCCTCCCAGATTGAGCCAAGCGTCCCTGCATAAGTCCCAGGTTTCAAACAGCCAACTCATGCAATGAGCACAGGACTTGGTCCCACTGCCTAGTTGCCTCCCAAACAGATCAAGCCAATCAACTGTCTCACCTATTCAGAGGGCCTGATCCAGCTGGGGCCCCTCAGCCTTTGGTTCATAGTTCATGTGTTTCCATTCATTTGGCTATTTTTTTTTCAATAATTGAGTAAAACCGAAATTTATTATAAGCCACAGTCGTCCTAGGGACCTCCATGCTATATATATATATATATATAGCCTCCATGGTTCTATGGGTTGTGGTCTGATTGTTCTTTATTTTATATCTAGAATCCACTTATGAGTGAGTACATACCATGACTGTCTTTCTGAGTTTGGGTTACCTCACTCAGGATGATTTTTTCTAGTTCCATCCATTTGCCTGCAAATTTCATGCTTTCATTGTTTTTCTCTGCTGAGTAGTACTTCATTGTGTATATGTACCACATTTTTTTCATCCATTCTTCCGTTGATGGGCATCTAGGTGCCACCATGCCCAGCTTCATAGAAATGTTCTTACATGTTCTTAACAGAATGGCTAAACTTAGGAAAAAGATGGATTCAAGATATTTGTTGTTGTCATAGTTTTTCACGACAGTATCTGATGCAGTTCAGGCTGGCCCTGAACTCACTATGTAGCCAAGGTTGGCCTTGAACTTCTGATTTTTCTGTCTCTACCACCATGGTAGTCTTCACCACCATGTCTCATTTATGTGGTGCTGGGCATCGAACCTAGTGCCTCTTGCATGTCAGACAAACACTCTACCAACTGAGCTACATCCCAGTTCCTGGACTTGAGATGTATCCAGGGCATGTAAATGAAGAATATTTCAGGATTTGGTTAAGTCCTTGTGTTTATGTTAAGGGGGAATAGAGACTGAGTTTCTAAAAGGCCCTCTGGACACAGTACGGAGACTAACTGTAGATAAGCATGAGCTGAACAGAGAGTTCTGGGAAGGTGACATTTTGGATCACCACCAGAGCAGTAGTTGTGTGGATGCACCAAAAGTCACTGGACTCACAAAACACAGTGAAAGGAGGGTGGGTCTATAGGTTTGAGGTTGAGTGTAAAATCCATACATTGTTAGTCAAAAATGTCTGACTTTTTTTGACCTAGACAATTTGATGACTGGCCAGGAGAGCTCTCTAGGGGTGTCATTTTGTCACTTAGGGAAGGGTGTGGCAGGACAGAGCAGCTCCTGTTCAGGCCAGCTGGGAGACAGAGTAAGCTGGCTGTGCTTTGAAAGCTGTAATTTAGGTCAGAATTCTTCAGTTTTCAGCCCTATCACTTCAGAGGAACTATTGACACTGAAAAGCTGTCCTTGGGCCTTATCTGTGTGAGGGCGTCTGGGCTGACAGGTGCAGCCCGACTCACTGGTGTGCTCTCTTGATCGGCTTATTGGTTGGCCCAGTAAGAAAGCAGCCAAGACAGAAGTTAAATATGTGCATTGAGTTTCACTTTAAGCTGGGTGTGGTGGTGCATACCTAAAATCCTAGCATTGGGAAGCTTAGGTGGGAGGATTACCATGATGTTTGGCCAGCATGGGCTACCTAGGGTATGGAGACTTTAATCTTAAAACAAACAAACAAGAATGTACTTTGATGCACTATCTTTTTTTTTTTTTTTTTTGGTTTTTTGGTTTTTTGAGACAGGGTTTCTCTGTGTAGCCTTGCACCTTCCCTGGAACTCCCTCTGTAGCCCAGCCTGGCTCTGCCTCCCAAGTGCTGGGATTAAAGGCATGCGCCACCACCGCCCGGCTTGATGCACTATCTTTTGTTTGTTTGGTTTTGGTGCTGAACAAGAGTCACTTGCCTACATGTCCAACCCCACAATTCTCTCATTTAGGCCAGTCTTCACTTCTCACGTAAGTGTTTAAGCGGCAGTAACTGGAAGGAGAAATGGCCACTGGGCCAAAAGGTCAATGTTTGTTTTGGTTGATTTTATATTAAAACTAAAAAAGATGGAAATTACATATGCTTTGGGTCTCTTTTTATAAAAACATTTGTATATATTCATTGCACATGGTATAGTACATTTTTTAAAGGTTTTTTTTTTTTTTTTGGTGGTGGTGGTTATTTGTTTGTTTTAGCAGAGTGTCTCTGTGTAGCCCTGACTGTCCTAGAATTTTCTATGTAGACCAGGCTGGGTTCAAACTCACAGAGATCCACCTGCCTCTGCCTCCTGAGTGCTGAGACTAAAGGCTTGTGCCACCATACCCAGCTGGATACAGTGTAATATAAGGACATTTTCACACATACCTCTGTCCTCTCCCCTTCTCATCCTCTGCCTTCCATTAGCCCCTTTGTTTCCCCAGAAAGTTTTACTTTTACTTTTGTTTTTTAGTTTTAAAAATAAATTTCCTTTCAAGTTTATTATAAAAACACATTGCAAAATTTAAAAATCACAGTACTTGTACTTTCATATAAACATACACGGTTTTATGTGTCTGCATAAAATCTAAGATCCACATGACAGAAAACATGTGCTATGCATCCTTTTGAGATGGCTTAGTTCGTGCATGGGATTATCTATATTTGCACCCCTTTTCCTGCAGACTGCCCTGGGTTATGAAGTTAGCCCCATTTACTCTCTTCACTTCTTTGTTCCACTTCTTGTTCTTGTCTTTCCTTTTGTTTTGTTTTTCCCCCTTTCCTCCCTCTTTCTCTTAGGTTGTCTTCCCATGGGCTCCGTCAACTGTAGCATCTTTGGTGCTTCCTAACCCACTGGCATGAGAAGGCATTGGTTTGGAAGCCGACCTTCCACTTGCTTGGTGTGTCATGAGCTGCCCGACCCTCCGGTTGCTACAGCTCCGTGTTCCGCCCAGTTTGTCCAGGGGTGGGTTTCGCATGGCTCTAATTCCAATTGTTTTGCACACTCTGGTGCTAAGAGATCTGACCAGTGTATAAGGTAAAAGAGTCCCGGGATGTGCTTTGAGAGGCTTGCCTCCATGTGTAGAAGCCAGGCCTTCACTCCACTCAATATCCAAGGGCTACCTGGGAACACTGCAGAGAAGATCAGAATCTTGCCTGACCAGCTTGATTTGCATATTTGGGTCACTTGGCCCATTTGTTGTTCTGTAGGAAGTACCTGGGATCCCACCCCGTAGGAGGACATTCTCACCCTACCCGTGATTTGTGAAACTTCCCTGGGTAACTGAGGCTGAGCCTGCTACAGGAGAGGGCTCCTCTGACTTACACCCCAGCATTTCCACAATGTTAAACAGTTTACCTTGGGAATTTAGCCTTAAGATGTCAATGTTCTATGTTTTTAGTGTGTGTGTGTGTGTGTGTGTGTGTGTGTGTGTGTGTGTGTGTCACATGCAGGCATGAGAAAGGTAGAGGACAACCTTGGGCATTATCCACAGAAATCCCACCTACCTCTGCTGTGGATATTGCTCTATATAAATAAAACACTGATGGCCAGTGACCAGATAGGAAGTACAGGCGGGACAAGGAGAGAGGAGAATTGGGGAAACAGGAAGAAGGAGGGAGAGACATTGCAGCCACCGGCAGGACAAGCAACATGTAAAGACGCCGGTAAGCCACCAGCCATGTGGCAAGGTATAGATTTATAGAAATGGGTTAATTTAAGATATAAGAACAGTTAGCAAGAAGCCTGCCATGGCCATACAGTTTGTAAGCAATATAAGTCTCTGTGTTTACTTGGTTGGGTCTGAGTGGCTGTGGGACTGGTGGGTGAGAGAGATTTGTCCTGACTGTAGGCAAGGCAGGAAAACTCTAGCTACATACCTCTTCTTACACATAGTCCTCTCATTGGCCTGAAGCCTGCTGATTTGGTTCCTGTGGCAGGCCAGGGAAGGGATCCCCAGGGGTCCTCTTGTCTCTGCCTCCCCAGTGCTGGGATTACAAGCACATGCCATGACCCTGGGCATTTTTACATGGGTTCTGGGGATAGTGCTCAGGTCCTCATGCTTCCAAGGCAAGCACTTTACCGACTGAGCCATCTCTCCAGCCGTCGTGTGCTTTGCTTTTGATTTTAAAATTACACATGGTATTTTGTAAGTGAAACAACACTTAAGTTGGTTAATTTCTTTTGTTGCCCTGAAAGAACACCTAACAGACATGAGAGGGAAAGTTTATTCTGACTCGTAGTTCAGGGAGACAGTACATCAGGTAGGAAGGCCCAGTGTCAAGAGCAGTCCGTGGCTGTGGCAGAGGAAATATGAGGGCATTAGTGAGACCACCTGGCACCACACTCTGCCATCTGGCCCTACATCTGCTGGCTAGGCCTCAGGGCCAAAGGTTCCACAACCTCCCCAAACAACAATCATTTTATGTTTAAATTATAGCAGACATCAAGAGAGAGAAGTAGGATGGGTTTATCCCTTATAGTGAGGCCTCCAGTTCCTCTCCTTGCTATTCATTTTCATAGTTTCTTATATCATTACAGAAATATACTATACAGACACTAGCAGAGTTTATGTGTGTATATGATGCATATATGTGTGTATATTATATATATGCTAACATAATGGGTAGAATAACATTATTCCATTTTCACTTAATATAGTTGATAGATCATTTCATTTATCCACATGTTGATCTCACTCTTTCTGTATTTTTAGTTATAAGCTTAGCCTTTAAGATCTTCCTCTTCCTCTGGAGAGATGGCTCAGCCATTAAAGGCTAGGCTCATAAACAAAACTCTAAGATCTTACTTGTTAACATCTGCATAGCAACTATGACTATGGTACAGAACTTACAGAAGGCCAAGGTTCAATTCCCAGCACCCACATAGTGGCTCAGTTGCAGGGGATAAGATGCCTGGTCTGAACTCTGCAGGTACTGCATATGCCTAGTGTATATACATACATGCAAGCAAAATACTCATCGCATAAAAATAAACAAATAACATCAAAAATATATAAAGTGGCAAACAACTTGGAATCACTGTAAAAACCCAGATCAAATTATAACTTTCACTTTGTTGGAAAAGCATTGCATTCATGGAGGGACAGGGTGAGGTTTTCCTCAGGGAATATTTATTGAGTGGTGGCCCCTAGGAAGTCCTGTCTCTGACCCTTTAAATACGCACTGTGACAACAATATTTTCAAAAGTGTCCTTAAATCTAGAGAGGACCTAAATTCCATGAGAGGTATCATTTTAATATAAACATTGAGGGAGATGTTTAAGATAGGCACACTGCAGAAGCCACTGCAGAAGAAACAGGAGTAATACCACTCTATCCAAAGAATGTTGGAGAGCACCAAACCAGGAAGAGACAAGAAAGGACCTGAATCTACAGCCTTCCAAAGGAGACATGGCCTTGCTGACACCTTGACTTCAGATTCCTCATCATTAGAACTGTGAGAGAATGCCTTTCTCATTGTTGCTATAATCCATTACAACAGCCCTAGAAAAAACAGGTCACTGATTTATGTACAAGGAGTACTGGCCAAATCCTTTCAAAGTACGACATTAAATGTGTGGCCTGAGCCAAGCAATCAAACTTGTTCAAGGTTAGTTTTCTTCATCTTGAAAGATGAGAAGGGCGGGTTAATTTGGTTAAGTGCTTTACTTTCCAAATGCACCCTGGAAAAGTTAAAGTAACAATCAGATTTAGATACCATGGGATTGGAAGGCAATATATCCATAAACAGGACAAACTCCTTTTATGAATCTAGAGAAGTGGATGTTCTCTTTGGGTGTGGTGTTTAGTGAATGCTCACAAAATGCAAGTTAGAAGAGAGAAGAGAGAGAACTTTGCTGGGTGTTGAGAAATGAAGAGTATGTAAGGTATGAGATATGGTGATGGGCCTAGAGAAGACTAGAAGAACACAAGTTGGAGCAAGAATTCACACCAAAAATCATTGTTTCCTTTAGAATTTTCATTGTCTGTTTGACAGGCTCTCACTGTGGAGCCCTCACTGTTGATAGATCTTTTTTTTTTTTTTTTTCAGAGCTGAGGCCTGAACCCAGGGCCTTGCACTTGCTAGGCAATTGCTCTACCACTGAGCTAAATTCCCAACCCCGTGTTGATAGATCTTAATAAGAATTCTGTCATGAAGAAGTGAGCTTTGACTTTAGTGGGAAGACAGAGCCTTTGTCAAGGAGAATGGAACACTATCTGAAGACTTACTGTTTAGTGTGCAAACTAGTAGCAACTAAATATGAGGGACACAGGGATGAGGATACTTTCAAAATCATACACAGAGATTCATGCCTTTAATCCCACAACATGGGAGGCAGAGGCAGGTGGATCTCTGAGTCTGAGGCCAGCCTGGTCTACATAGTGAGTTCCAGGAGAGCCAGGGCTACATAGTGAGACCCTGTCTCCACACAAAAACCAAATAAAATAAAATAAAAATATGAATCACACCCAGATCTTGATTATTGGGAACAAGGCAAGAGCAGCCGGTGAGCTGGCTCTGCAGGTCTATGTGCTTGTTATGCAAATCTGGCAACCTGAATTCCATTCCCAGAACCAACATAAAGGTAGGAGGAGACAACTAACGCTACAGAGTTGCCCTCTGACCTTTCCATGTTCACTGTGGCATGTGTGCCCCCACCACACACATTGTGTGTATATATACACAATAGTAAAGAAGAGATGTCAAGAAAGGAAGGGCCACGGATGCACCTCAGTAATAGAGTACTTGCCTAGCATGCACAGGGCCTAAGCTCAATCTCCACCAGAGAGAAAGAGAGGGAGCGGGGGTTAATAATGAACCATCAGGTTGACAAAATTAATTAACTTTTTCAAAATGGAGAACTAAATTGAACCTTGAATACATATAGTGATTCAAAAAGCTTTAGGAGCCTTTTGTTACCACTGCGCTAAACAGGATAGCTTAGGAAAAGGGAAGGTATGCTGGATGTGCACCACCCAGACCTCCCTCTGTTAATAAGAAACTTTTTACCTAAATGCTTGCAGATACTCAGCTAGAGAGGCATTTGCCCAAGGCCACGTCCCTCCCAGGGCTGTGTCTCGTGGCTGATAGCCCCAGGGACTGATAGGCACAGAGCCCAGAGCCGATGGTCCTATCCCCACTACTCAGGACTCTTGTGCTCCTGTAAAGCTCCCATGGGGCTAACCGGGCTATCCTGGTGTCTGTCTTAGAGTTACTAATGCTGTGGTGAAACACTATGACCAAAAGCAGCTTGAGGAGGACAGGGTTTAATTGGCTTATGTATCCTGAATCACAGCCCATTGAGGGAAACCAAGATAGGAACTCAAACCAGATGAAAACCTGAAGGCAGAAGCTGATGCAGAGGCCATGGAGGAGTGCTAAATATCCAGGACTACCAGCCCAGTGGAGGTAGGTCACCCACAATGACCTGGACCCTCCCACATCAGCCACTAATGCCCTACAGGCTTACCTACAGCCTGATTTTATGGAAGAATTTCTCAGTCTAGATTCCCTCATCTTAGATGACTCCTGCTTGTGTCAAGTTGACATTAAAACCAGCAGCTGGGTGTGGTGGCGCACGCCTTTAATCCCAGCACTCGGGAGGCAAAGGCAGGCAGATCTCTATGAGTTTGAAGCCAGTCTGGTCTACAGAGCAAGATCCAGGCCAGCCAAGGGTACACAGTGAGATCCTGTCTCAAAAACAAAACAAACAAATAAAAGACCAAAAAGAATCAAATCAAATTTATGATGCCAAAAGGCTATCAAAGTGGATCGAGCTGTTGCTTCCTCCCCTCCCCTGGCTAGTGTCAGGTCAGAAAGCCATAAATATGCTGATAGGGCAAATCCCTTCTGCCCTCCGGGTTCACTTCCACCAACATCACTGTCTCAACATCCTGTATCATGAGCCAGGACCAAAAGCTTGACCCACAGAAGGCAAGCAAATTTGGAATCAAGTTTCCAAGGTGATCGGTGGTCCCACAGGTGCTCAGCTGGGTGAGGAGCAGTGTCAAGGCTGGGTTTAACTGGAAGTCCAGGAGCCAAGAACACAGGGTAGAGAGAGAGACAAGGCAAGGCTGGCAAGGCAGCGTGGACCTCTGCGACTGCTCTCTGCAAACCCGGGGATGCAGAGCCTGATTTGCCTTAGTGATTTGTCCCTACCTTTCTGTCTGGATGGTGTCAGATGAGAGCTAAAAGTGCCCTCCCTCCAGTCAATATCCAAATGAATCCTCCTTTTGTCTTTGAATATACATGGCTGACAGACAGGCAAAGTATTTCCTTGGGCTTTGGCGTTTTGATAGCGATCAATTCCTTAAATCAAAGAGATCACATTCTAAGAAAAGAATTCCAGACTTCTGCTGGGGCTGCACTTAGCAAATACTCTAGAAACCTGAGGGACCTACCTTTATTGTGGAGGCAGTGTTGTGCCCAGATCGTAACCCCCAGAGAGACCACCAAGGACGAGCATACCAGAATGCAAAAGCAAGGTTTATCTGTTACAAGTCATGACAGGGAAGTGAACTCAAGCCATCTCAAGTGAGGCAGAGAAGAGTTACTCTTTCTTGGGGAAGTTAGTTTTTATAGGCAAAACCCATAAAACTTCTTAGAGGGGAGGGGGTTAGTACAGGTCCATCCTTGATTGGTCCAGTTTTTCCCGGGCCTGGACTTTATCTTATTCTAGCTTATCTGTTTGCCCTGTCAGGAGTTTTACAACTCCTCTCCGGGATCTGGTCATGTTATCTCCGGAGAGGGGCATCTCATGGTTAATTGGTTACCATCAGACATCCTGACTCTGTTCTTTTGTTCCTGGGGCTGGCGCCATCATTTCTGGGGACTTGAAACTGGCCTGGGTCTATCTATATTGAGATATCTTTGTCTAAGGCCCCCTTTTTGAGACAATAGAGTGAGGGTCTTGTTGTGCCTAGATCATGTCCCCAAAGCCGCCACTGGAGACTTTAGGTACAGAATGCAAAAGTAAGGTGTTTTCTAAGTTTACAAGCCTCCAGGGAAGCCCTTCCAAATCTCTCACTCACAGCAGGGAGGTTGGAAGGAGTGCTCCCCTTTCTTTGTGAGGCTAGTTCTTTTTTTTTTTTTTTTTTTTTTTTTTTGTGATATATATTTTTTATTTTACAATACCATTCAGTTCTACATATCAGCCATGGGTTCCCCTATTCTCCCCCCTCCCACGCCCTCCCCTTACCCCCAGCCCACCCTCCATTCCCACCTCCTCCAGGACAAGTCCTCCCCCGAGGACTGTGATCGACTTGGTAGACTCAGTCCAGGGAGGTCCAGTCCCTTCCTCCCAGACTGAGCCAAGTGTCCCTGCATAAGTTCCTGGTTTCAAACAGCCAACTCATGGAATGAGCACAGGACTTGGTCCCACTGCCTAGATGCCTCCCAAACTGATCAAGCCAATCAACTGTCTCACCTATTCAGAGGGCCTGATCCAGCTGGGAGCCGTGAGGCTAGTTCTTAAAGGCACAGACCATATAATTTATTTTAACCTGCCTCCCTTTTTAGTCTTTTGGTCGAATATCCTGACTGTGTTTTCCAAAGTCCCTGTAGCAGATACAGCCACCTGGGGAAAAGGGGTCTAAGTTCTTATCTACACTTAGGAATCCTGGTTTAAGCTTCTCTTTGTCTGTAGGGGATAGAGTGGGGGGTTTTACTGAGGTATCACAGCAGTTGCCATTGAAGACTAAAGGGTGACAATCTGCACTGAGTATCTGCAAAATGTATGGCTAAGCTCTGAGTTGGGAGGTCACCTACCTCTCTACAGACATTTATATTATAGCCTCCCTCTCCTGCCCCTGTGCTGGCCCCGCTGTGGGCATTTACCTAGCATGGGTGGTGACTAGATAATAGACCAGAAACCCTTGAGGGACTTTCCAAGGACTATCCCTGGGAGATGCTCTAGAGGAGAAAACCTAAGAAATTATGTAAATCTAAACTAAGACTGACATTTTTTTTTTTCCAGCAAAAATTTGGGGAAATCATGACTATTCCTGGACTGTTAACTGGTAAGTTTTCACGGGACAAGATGCAGAAAAAACAGACCAACTACATTTTAGACACGCTAAGATACCCCTTGTAGGCATATGGCATCATCGGAGGATTTGATTCAAGTGGAAGAAAGTAATTTGCTATGCTCATTCAGTCAATTAATGAAAAAAGTCAACCATTCAACAGATACTCAAGGCAACAGCATAGCAGACATTGTGATGAGGAGAGGCCCAGAGCAGTGAACACTGCAAGTGGATCTAGCTCCTGTTCTAATGAGGGTCTAGCATTAAAGATTAGCATTGCTTCTCTGAGCAGAAATGGGACACTTGTTCCACAGGACGGGGGTAGGATATGAAAAAGCAGAAGAGCAGAGGAGAGAGGAGGAGAGAGGAGGGAAGAGGGAAAAGGAGAACAGTGGGAGAGGGAGGAGACTGGGAGAAGGAAATGGAAGGAAGAGAAAGCAGAGGAAGGGAGGGCCTGAGGGAAGGAGAGGGGAGGAGAGAGGGGAGGAGAGCAGGTCACAGGAGAGGCGTCACACTAATGGCCTCAATGGACACCTTGGCTTTCCATGATTCTCTGATGGAGGTGGACCTCATCTCCAATCTATAGATGGAGAAACTGGAGCCTTGTGGTGTTACCTCACCCAAGGCCATACCACCAATAAGTAGCAAAGCTGGGATACCAGGGTCTGTTTGACACCAAGATATGAATTATTTTCTCTTTTTGTCAAAATTTACTTTAAAAATTGCCTAGGTGTTGTGGTCCATGCCTATAATCTCAGCACTTGGGATACAGAGGCAGGAGCATCACAAGTGAACCGCTAGCCTACACACATAGCCAGTTCAAGGCCAGTCACAGCTCTGTGGTGGGGCTCTGTTTCAAAGTCAATGTTGGCTCTGGTGCATACCCAAAGAAGAGCTGGCCTCTAATAGAAAGGTTTACTAATTTACTTACACCTTAGGCTTACACATTCCACATACATTGTCATTTTAAATCTCTTTCAGGTCCTGGCCCATGGTTACACTTTGAACAATTTAAACAGAGACAGGAGACTACACGTCTGGCCACTTGGGCACATGGGAGATTTACACTACAAAGGCATTGCCAGAATTGTTTCTTAAGCACACCCGTGTTGTTCTTTTTGCATACTTGTTACCCAGGTTTATCTTGCCCACCTGGCAGAATGAGGCTTTTCCTGATAAGAACACAGAGACTTAATGGCAGACCAGGATTTAATGATGGCTGCCACCCTGCACTGCCCTCTTAAGCTGCACCTTAGAGTCATGTTCCTTGACTTAATGGCCAGTTGTAAGTCAGGCTTATCTCTTTTTGTTATGGGAATGGAGCCTGTTGGAGGTCAATTTTGGTGAATAAACATTAGCAGAAGCTTTCTCAGTAACCCTAAGCTTCAATTTTGGTACAAAATTTTCCTTCTTAACAGTCAATAACAGGCCTGGTTAGTATTCTTTTTGTTGTTGTTGTTTTGTGATTTGTTTTTCTAGGCAGGGTTTCTTTGTGTAGCCTTGGCTGTCCTAGAACTCACTCTGTAGATCAGGCTGGTCTTGAACTCACAGAGATCCACCTGCCTTTGGGTTTAAGGGCTATTTTATTTATCTACTTAAGTCATATTGAAAGTAGTGCTCTTTTATCTAAATTCTACTTCATGGAACTTAGTATTTTCTAAGCAAGTGTTAGTTAGTAAATCCTTCCTAACATCAATTTTACTACTTCAGGTTTCGCCTTCTTTAATATGCTGCTCATCATTTGTTAATGCAAAACACAGTTCTTAATGCAAAAGGAGTAAGAGATAGTTCATCTGAATTAATATGAGTGACTACGGCTGGGAGCATTAATTCATGAATGAAATGTTCTACTGTGGAAGGGGTTACATGAACTTTTATAGTTGTAGAATATAAGAAAGCCTTAAATTGATGGAGAAACAAAACACATTGGTGAGACATCACATAGGTGGGTCACGGCAGAGTTAGGAAATATCCTCTATAGGTTTCAGATATTGTAATATTCTTAGCTTTACGGTTGGTGGAAGCTAGTGGTCTGCTAAGATTAACAATGAATCCCAAAAGTTTTACCTAGTCGTCATGAGGTTCTTAGGTCAGATTTAGAGGTTGGTAGCAAATGGTTATTACAGCCACTAAAGATAGCCCAACATAACTTTTGGGTCTTGATCTGTAATATTCCATCTCCTCATAGCCATGAAGTTCTAGTCAGTCAACTAGGATGCAGGATTGACATAGATATGTCTTCAGAAACTTCAGTTCACAAGGGCCTGGCCTGTGACGAGTGGGCAGCAGCAGTACCCCCACCTATATCGCAAAGAATTAGGTCTTCTCAAGAACGAGGGATCCTGTCTCCAGAAGGGAAAAAGAAGTTGAACAGGCCAAAGAACAGGCCTACAGTGGCTGGGAGCCATTATACAGCATACCACACTCCCCTTCCGATATGTCTACTCTATTTTCCAGAACTCAAAGTGTCTAATGCCTTGTGCATGCAGGAGGGAATACGGCAAATGCTGAGATGAATCCCATTTTCATAAGCCCATCTAACAACTACTGTTTACTCATTTCTCAGACTGTTTCATGCAGAATAACTAAACTATCCCCGTCCAGGCACTGTTCTGGGTCTTGGAATTGAAGCTCCTGTTTATTTATTTATTTATTTATTTATTTATTTATTTATTTATTTATTTATTTATTATTTTTGGGGTTTTTTTTCGAGACAGGGTTTCTCTGTGTAGCTTTGCGCCTTTCCTGGAACTCACTCTGTAGCCCAGGCTGGCCTGGAATTCACAGAGATCCGCCTGCCTCTGCCTCCCGAGTGCTGGGATTAAAGGTGTGCGCCACCACCGCCCCGCGAAGCTCCTGTTTTTAATGCATAGGCCCTCCCTGCTCATGAGGAGTAGTATATCTAGCAGAGAAGGAGGAAAATGTAAGAAACTGAAAGGTGGGGCTGGAGAGATGGCTCAGTGGTTAGGAGCACTTGCTGCACAAGCGTGAAGACTGGAGTCAAGGCTCCAGGAGCCATGTAAAAAGCAAGGTGTGGCGCCCACGCCTGTAACTCCAGCAACGTGAGGGAGGAGAAAGCATACATCCAGCCTGTGACAGACTCTGTCTCAAAGGTGGAGCGTGACAGAGCAGGACACCCACCCCATCTTCCTCTGGCCTCCATGCATTAGCATATGCACCCCCCATGTATACACACCACACATATTCATTCTCTCTCTGTCTCTGTCTCTCTCTGTCTCTCTCTCTCTCACACACACACTCACTCACTACTATTCAGTATAAAAAGAAATGGGTCTTGATAAGACTATGGCATGTAATATTATATTAACAAGTGCATGAAACCAGGACAAAGCTCACATATAATGAGATTCCATTAAAAGGAAAGATCCAGGGTAAGTAAATCCACAAAAAGCAGATTGATTGTTATGAGGGCTGATAGGGATGAGAGTGAAGAAGGATAGCTAAGAGGTCCAGGAGTCTATGCTCGGGTAAGGAACCTATTGTGTGACTGTTTCCTGGAGAGACGTGGACAAATGTCTATTCATCCCAGACATGATATCCTCCATGGAGCAAAGAACAATCCCTCCAAGTCTAGCTTGGTGAACTGATGATGAGTTTATTGGGTTTGCTTACAGAGCATGCGTGAAGGGTTACTTACAGGCGCATGGGTGACCCTCCCCCTGCCGACAGCATCACTGAAAACTCTTACCCCTGCATGAATGACAACTGCCTTTCATTCCTCTTCAGTCAGCTTTCCACCATGCCACTGAAGGGTTCCTTTAAATTTTTATTTTTATGTTCTGTGAATTGCATTCCAATAAAAAACAAGGGGCTTATGAAGTTGTTGAGCTATGTAAAGCATAGGCAAAGGCCAGCCAGAGAAGGAGTGCTTATCCCCATCCTACGGGAGTTATGAAAAACCTCCTGCAGAGCCCAGATTTCTCCCTGCAATAGAGTTTCGTCTGAGCTCTTCAGGCAAGCACAGCTGTGCACAAGACTCAAAGCTCCCGTTTCTTTGAATGCTCCAAGATGGCGCGTACTTCTCCCCTGGAGGTGGGTCTTTATTTCAGGGTCAGACCTCAAAGAGCGGGCTGTATTTGCTGGAGTCATCATCAGCATGTTTGTTACTTTGATTTAGATACTGGCATAAAGAGCCATTATCAAAGGACTGCATGTTCTCTGCCTGGTCACTGCAGGCCTGCACAGCATCCCCAGAGGCTACAAGTTTACTGATGGGGAACAAAGGTACCATTGTTGTGCGCACCAAGCAGTTAGAAAGTAGATTTCTCTTTGCTGGCACTATGAGGCAGGACAATCTATTTCCATTCTTCAGAACATTTAAGTGGGGGTCTGTGGCCAATAGTGTTCATTCAATCCAAGTCTGCTTGCTCCAGAAAGCAGGAAATGGGTGTGTGTGTGTGTGTGTGTGTGTGTGTGTGTGTGTGTGTGTGTGTGCTCAAGGGCCCTCACATAGGCTTATCCAATTAATAGAAGCCTTACCAGCCACTCTCCTAGAAACTCTTTGATGACTAGAAGAGAGAATCAGACAAGGCATGATAGGATGTGACCTTCCCAGAGGCAGTGCCATGTGTCCCCAGAAAATCTTGTCCATAGCAGTTGACTTGGCAAGACCTTAGCACAGTGAGGGGTCAGCTAATGACTATCCCTAATTGGAAGCCACCCAGGCTTATGAAGTCAGGCTCATTTCTCCTCAGCCCTCAAACTCTCTCTTTATTTCCAGCATTGGCTTCCTTTCTGGAAGTGCCATGCCCATTCTGAAGTCCTTTAATAAACACCCGCTTTCCCTAGCAGCATTCTTCATAAATACAGTGTCACGCGGTACATGGTCCAGCGCTGCTTTTTGGTAAGGTTCTCTGGCACAAATTTCCACCAGTGCTTCTGTTTTGGGCAGGCCCTAGCTAGGTATCTGACACATATTGCTTTATTTAATCCTAGTAATTACCACTTGAAAGAAACTGACTCAGAGAGATTGGGGTTTGGTCAGGGTAAGCAAACCTTCAGAGCCATGGGTGCTGCAGGTAAAGGGGCTATATAAGCCTGGTGATCCGGAGCTCTGCAACTGTGAGTAAAGTCAACTATTTCCTCCCTTTAGTTGTTTCTCTTGGGTATTTTGTTCACAGCTTTGCAAAGTAAGTAATATATTATTTTATCCAGGGCTCTTTCAGTCAGGGAGGAAAGGGGCTAGGAAAATGGCTCCACGGATAGAAGCACTCTCTGCTCAGTGGCCTTAGTTCTACCCAGGGAACCCAGGTAAAAAGCTGGATGCAATGGTGGGTATTGTAATCCTAACACTCCTGTGGTGAGAAGCAAGGTAGAGACACGAGAATCTACTAGAAGCTCAGGTCAGCTAGTTTGCAGTATGCAGTGGTAGAAGAAGCCACTCAGGAAAGTCATCTTCTGACCACCACACACATGCTGTAGTGTGTGTACCTACACACACACACACACACACACACACACACACACACACACACACACACCAAACAAAAACTGCTGTGGGATATTCTGTATGGCAAATGTGTTGCTCTGATTGGTTAGTAAATAAAACACTGACTGGCCAGTGGCTAGGCAGGAAGTATAGGCGGGACTAACAGAGAGGAGAAAAGAAAGAACAGGAAGGCAGAAGGACTCACTGCCAGCCACCGCCAGGACAAGCAGCATGTAAAGATGCCAGTAAGCCATGAGCCACGTGGCAAGGTATAGATTTGTAGAAATGGATTAATTTAAGCTGTAAGAACAGTTAGCAAGAAGCCTGCCATGGCCATACAGTTTGTAAGCAATATAAGTCTCTGTGTTTACTTGGTTGGGTCTGAGCGGCTGTGGGACTGGCGGGTGAGAGAGATTTGTCCTGACTGTGGGCAAGGCAGGAAAACTAGCTACAAAAAACAAATAAATAAGAATGTGAGCACTCGGGAGGCAGAGCCAGGCGGATCTCTGTGAGTTCGAGGCCAGCCTGGGCTACCAAGTGAGTTCCAGGAAAAGGCGCAAAGCTACACAGAGAAACCCTGTCTCGAAAAACCAAAAAAAAAAAAAAAAAAAAAATAAGAATGTGAAGAGAGGAAAAGCAGCTGGGTAGTGGTGGCACATGCCTTTAGTCTCAGCACTCAGGAGACAGAGGCAGGCAGAAAAGATGCTCAGCCTCATCCATCCCCACAGAAACACCAGTGAGGCCTACATGGGATGTTGCTTCACATTCCCTAAGATGGCTAGTCTCACAAGTCAGATAAGGGTGGAGAGGCTGTGGAGAAACTGGATCTCTTACATGCTGTTGGTATTGACGGAAATGAAAAATGGTGCAATCACTCTGGAAAACAGGCTGGCAGATTCTTGAATGATTAAACAAGCACTTGAAAGAAAGTTTAACAATAGAGACAATAGCCAAAAACAAGTCAAGAATGATGGTACACACCTATAGTCCCAGAGCTTAGAAGGCTAAGGCAGGAGGATTATGAGTGTAAGGCTACCTTGAGTTACATAGCAAGACCTGAGATGGCTCAGTGGTTAAGCACACTGGCTGCTGGCTTCCAGAGGACCCTGGTTCAAGCCCAAGCCCCATATGACAGCTCACAACTGTCTATAACTCCAGTCCCAGGTGGATCAGATACCCTCGTCTGGCCCCAACATGCACCTCATATTCCCAGTACCTAGACATATATGCAGGCAAAACACCCATGCACATAAAATAAAAATAAAAGTTAAAAAATTTTAAATAAAATAAAAAATAGAAATAACCCATGCCAAATATGGTAGTATATGCCTGTAATCTCAGTACTTGAGAAAGCAGAGGCAGTGAAATTGCTTTTAAATTTCAGGCCATGTTGGTTTACGTAGTAAATTCAGACCAGCCAGGGCCACTTAGCAAGACCCCATCTCAAAACAAAACAAACAAATCCCATATCCAGTCAGCTGGCAGGTGGATTAACAAAACACAATGCATCCATACAATAGATTATCATTTATTTGTCAATAAAAAATAATGAAGCAGTGACTGGCTACTTGAAAATAGGCTCAATTAAAACAGACCAGGCTTGCTAGGCGCTGGTGGCACACGCCTTTAATCCCAGCACTTGGGAGGCAGAGCCAGGTGGATCTCTGTGAGTCTGAGGCCAGCCTGGTCTACAGAGTGAGAGCCAGGACAGGCACCAAAACTACACAGAGAAACCCTGTCTCAAAAACAAAACAAAACAAATTCCAAAAAAACCCAGACCAGGCCCAAAGATCAGGGTTTTTCTTTGTTGTTGTTGTTGTTGTTCATTCATTTTACATAGCAATCAGTTCCCCCTCTCACCCCCTACCCACTCCT
Organism: Peromyscus maniculatus bairdii; assembly: GCF_049852395.1. Lineage (NCBI taxonomy): Eukaryota > Metazoa > Chordata > Mammalia > Rodentia > Cricetidae > Peromyscus > Peromyscus maniculatus. The sequence goes on along the minus strand of NC_134856.1, from coordinate 87,630,491 downwards.
CATCCCTTCCTCCAACAGGGTAAGTCCTCCCATGGAGGGGCAGCTATGCCTGGTACATTCAGTTGAGGCAGGACCAAGCCCCTGCCCATTTTATCAGGGGTGAGCTAGGTGTCTGACCATAGGTAATTGGATCCAGAAAGCCAGCTCATGTACCAGGGATAGATCCTGATCACACTGCCAGGGGCCCCTCAAACAGACCAAGATACACAACTGTCTCCTGTATACAGAGGGTCTAGTCTGGTCCCATGCAGGTTCTTCAGCTGTCGCTCTAAAGTTTGTGAGTTCCTTTGAGCTTGGTTCAGTTGTCTCTGTAGATAAAGATCATGTTTTAAGTATAATCATATAACTAATGGAATGCTTAGAGTATGCAAATCTAATGCAAAATATAAATTATAGCCAGTCAAAGAGGGAGGCATGGAAGAGGCAATAACTACAAGATTATGAGTGTTCTTCCAGGTGGTGAGAAATTCTAAAATTGATTTGATGAAGGTTGTATATATCTGTGAATGTGCTAAAAATAACCACTGAATTGTGTCTTTATAGATTGCTCTGTTTTTGTTTTCTGAGACAAGGCCTCACTAGGTAGGCCATTCGGGCCTGGGATTTTTCTAGGCTGGCCTAGAACTCACTCTTCATGCCTCACCTCCCCTGTGCTATATTTACAAGCACAGACTACCTCACTCAGCTCAATTCCATTCTTGAAATGGGTGAACTAATTGATAGATGGATTACATCTCAATCAAGATGTTATTATTATTATTATTATTATTATTATTATTTTCAGAGCTGAGGACCGAACCAGGGCTTTGCACTTGCTAGGCAAGCGCTCTACCACTGAGCTAAATCCCCAACCCCTCAAGATGTTATTGAACATAACTGTAGGGTTGGCAAGAGAGCTCAGCCCGGGAAGAGCTTGCCTCAGAAGCCTGACAGGCCATGTTCCACCCCCAGAACTGTGTAAAGGCAGAAGAGGGAACAACGGGGCAGAGTTGTCCTCTGACCTCCACATGCATCCTGTGGCCTGCATACATGCACACACACACAATAATACATAGACATACATACATAGACACACATAATAATAATAATAATAAACAAAATGTCAGGGCTGGTGAGGTGGCTCAGGAGATAAAGGTGCTTGTCCCAAAGTCTGGTGACCTGAGTTCGACCCCTGGAACTCACATAGTGGAAGAAGAGAACGGACTCTATAGGTTGTCCCCTGACTTCCACATGCAAGCTGTGACACACTTGTGCCCCACCAATAAAAATAAAACGTAATAAAAACACAAAAGCTTCAGTTAAGAATAGTGCTGGCAAGATGGCTCAGAGGGTAAAGGAAGGTGCTGGCTGCTGAGCCCGAGGACCTGAGTGCCATTCCCAGAATGCGCACGGTGGAAGGAGAGAACAGACTCTATGCATACACACACACACACACACACACACACACACACACACACACACACACACAAATTAAAAATAGTAAGAAAAATTTTTTAAAGCTTAATAAATGCCTAGACCCCTGCTATAATTCCTCTTCATTTATATTAAATTTAATTACTTGAGTTTTACCTGATATAAAATATTTTAATGCTTTTTTGTTGTTGTTTTGTTTTTATTTTTGTTTTTTGAGACAGGGTTTTACTGTGTAGCCCTGGCTGCCCTGGAACTCACTCTGTAGACCAGGCTGGCCTTAAACTCACAGAGATCAGCCTGCCTCTGCCTCCGGAGTGCTGGGATTAAAGGCATGTGCCACCATACCTGGCTTTATAAACACTTTAATAAATACTAAAATTATGTTTACTATCTTTTGAGTTTTATGAATATGGTTTATGTACCTTATATAGAAAACATTTAATATATTACCATAAGACTTTTTTTTTCCTCATGAAAGCCTAAGATTCGTGTACTCTCAGGGAATTAACATCTCATCCCCATAGTGCTCTATCTTCAGTGTCAAAAAGAAGTGATGTACTTATGGCGCCTGCCCTTGTATCTCCGGAAGAGAAATGGCCCCCAGACCGGACCACCTCCTGCCTGGCCCAGGAGGAATTGAGAAACAGTGAGGAGGATGACCACTGAGATCAAAGCTGACACACACTAAGGATGCTGGAGGGAGCCTAGGCAGGAAGGATGGGAATAGGCTTCCCAGGTACCAGCTGAGACATGAGACTATCAATATATCAGCTTCCTCTGAGACACGGGCATGACTGTCAATAATAGCCCAGTAGGTAAAGGATTTAAAGACTTTAAAAGCAGACACATTTCAAGTACTCAACTGGATAATCTCCAGTGACTTGTAACTCGTTTTCAAGTGCCCACCTTCCTCAGTCTGATTAAAAATCAGCCAGGACTGGCCTTCCAGTGAGTGATAAAGATTTGCAGGCTGTTTGTTAACTAATTGCAACGTTAAAGATGAACCAGTGATAGCAGCTTTAAATGGACCCTGAAGGGTAGACAAAAGCCAGGACACGCAGTGAGCTATTCCTTCCTAGCCCCACCTAGCAGATCTAAAAGACAAACTGATGACAAGAAACGGGGGTCCTTCCTCTCTCAGATACATCCTGAACTCTGTGTCCTTTTTTCCCTGACCGCAGGCTAAAGCAAAAGATAAGAAGACTAAAATTGCTTTGTTGTTGTTGTTGTTGATTTGTGGAAAAGGGTGGAGCCCCACTCTCCTGCTGAAGTCACACAGCTCCTTGGGAGAAGGGCAGTTTTTATGCTACTTCAAGAAAAAATACAAGGGAGTCTGGGTAGTGGTTAAGCACAGATTGCCTGCTCTTTCATAGGACCAGGGTTCAATTCCCCAGTACCCACGTGGCAGCTCCAAACCACCTGTAACTCCAGTTCCAGGGCACCTCACTCCCTTTTCTGGCCTCCTCAGTCACCAGGTACCCATGTGGTTGGTACACAGACACACACTTAGGCAAAACACGCACACACATAAAACTGACTGTTTTCATCCGCAGAAGGAATAATTGTCTTCTACTAATCCACCTTCTCTCTTTTAATTTTTTTTCCCCAAGGGAGTGGAGTGGGAGGTGTCCAAGTTGTCTCCTTGGATATGGTAGTCTGAAAGAAAAGTGACTTTAGAACAAGAGTAATTGGGTGTGGCTTGGTTGCTCAGCTTGGTTAAAAGTTACCACATGTGGGCATCAGGATGGATCAGTGGGTAAAAGCACTTGCAGGCCTGATGACCTGAGTTCAGCTCCCCAGAACCCATGTAAATCAGCCAGACAGTGTAGCACACATCTGTAATCCCAGCACACATGTGTAATCCCAGCACTCCTGTGGTCAGCGGGGAGACAGGAGAGCTGCAGGGAGCCTGCAGGCTAGGTGGCCTGGAGTTCTCAGCAAAGCAGGGGCAGGGACAGTAAGAGAGACCTTGCCTCAAACCAGGTGGACGGTGAGAAACAACTCCTGAAAGTCCCCGACCTCTATAATCATGCTGTAACACACACACACACACACACACACACACACACACACACACACACACACACACACACAGAGAGAGAGAGAGAGAGAGAGAGAGAGAGAGAGAGAGAGAGAGAGAGAGAGAGAATTATCATATGAGAAATACTTAAAAAATAAATGCATCATGCAAGGTTTTGCTTTTGAAGCCCGGCAGTTGATTAAGTGGCTTCTCTTGGTTTTCTCATCTAGGACGTAGCTTAACTTAAGAGAAGCCATGTCATAGGATACTTATTCTTTCCCTTTGGAGACAGAGGCAACAAGATGTAACTATGGCCCCTTTTCTTGGAGAGAACACTCTTTCAAATATTAACTAAGTTCAGACTCTGACCGGATGTGTCCAACCCTTTGACATTGCAACACAAAACTGCTGTTGTCAATAAAGTTCATGCTCCAGAACCATACAACTGAAATACAAAATGAAACAAAGAACTACCCAATCTCATAAGGTTTTAAGCAAACGTACCATTTTACGTTGGGCTGCACTCAGCTGATTTGACCCTACAGGCCTCGGGTTGGATATACTCCCTAATAACCCATAAGCTTCATCTTAATTTTGCCAAAGATATGTTTGAGACTTAGTATAAAACAAAGTATTTCGTGTCTAAGATAGAAGGAGTGAAGATGTTTATTTGCCAATCTGCCCAGGAATATAATCTGTACTACAATTTTCCCCATGGAAATGCAGGCAGTGTGGTAATTAATCTTCATCACCAACTTGATTTGTTGTCTCATTTTTCTCTAAAATACATTTTTAGGTGTATCTTAGAGAATTACCAGAGAGGTTTAATAGAGGAAGGAAGGATCATCCTTCCTGGATACGGGCACCATGATTCCATGAGCTGAAGAGTCCTTGATGAATAAAAAGAGGTAAATCAGAGGCAGGCGGACTTCTGTGTTTAAGGCCAGCCTGGTTTCTAGAGCAAGCTCCAGGACGGCCAGGGTTACACAGAGAAACCCTGCCTTGAAAAACCAGAATAACAAAACACACACACACACACACCACACCACACACACACACACACACACACACACACACACACACACACACACACACACACGGAAGGGGTGGGGGGTGAAAGAGGAAGCAAGCTGAACACCAGCATTATTCCTTTCTCTCTGACTGTGGATATGTGATCTGACACTCTTGCCACGGTGCCTTCCTTAAACTGTGAGCTAAAACAAACCCTTCTTTCCATCAGTTGCTTCCGTCAAGTCTTTTATCACAGCAGTAAGAAAAATAACTAGTACAGACAGCTTGTGATTTACCTGTGGAAATAACTAGACTAGAGAACGGTTATTTTGCTTATGATGTGGGGATTAACCCCAGGGCCTCCTCACCCATGCTCGGCAAGCACTCTACCACTGACCCACATCCACAGCCCAGAACGGTATTTTGTTGCTTGCTGAAAATACTCTGAAAGGAGAACTGGTGGCAGATGTTTGTGGTTATACAAGGAGGGCTCTGAAAGCACGCAAAGCTGTCTGCCCACGAAGCATCCTACCTCATCTTTGGGTTCAAAGAGAAGGAGGAATCATCATTTGCCTTTAAGATCTTGGATAATTTTTTTCCTTGAATGTATCTGTTGTTTGGATGCTGGCAGATGGAAAAGGCCACAGAATGAGCAGGCCAAATCTGTCAGAATGGGTCACAAAGCAGAGGAAGTCTGGTAAATTGATGTTATGGTCAGCTGATTCTCTATTCCTGACCCTACTTTTCCTTTTCACTTGAAAAAAAGATGCAGTAAAGATAAATCCACCTCAGCAATACAGATGCATAGTAACAGGATCAGCCTCCTGAGAAAGTTCTCCTGGCATAGCAAAGTAAAACCAAACTGAAAACCAAACAAGAAAGCAGGAAGAAGATGTGGTTGAAACTATCTGTCTGTTGCCATTAGCAACTCACTTTTAGTCCTGATTGACAGCAGTACAGTAAAAGTGTATAGTACTCTAGGTGATACCATGTCTGCTGGAACAATATTATTAAGGCTCATCACAGGCAAATTGGGCCCTACTAAGACAAGCATGCAGTTGATACCAATAAGAAAATGTCAGTGGGTTTCTTGAGTTTTATTTTATAGGACTGTAGTCAGGCAACTAGAATAAGGAACCAGAATTTACAGCCTGGGCGTAACTGTCATTCGTACTAGAAAAAGAAATTTCTTAAGTGTTTGAAGGTTGTAGCAAATACAACCCTCTATATTTATGTGGAGTTGCCTGGGTGTGGACATTTGGCAAAAAATTACACTGTTACTCTGAGGTCAGAGAACCAGATGTATTTTGAGATCCTTAGCTATGTGATCTCATCTAAGTTGTATAACTGAACTCAACAGAACCATGGCTAGAATAGATGAAGAATATTCATATACATGTATATAATTAACACTACTGGTCTGTGTTACTATTAGAAAAACCAACGTCAGAAAGCAAGTCACAGAAATACTTTAAAAAAAAAAACAATTTTTATTTATTTATTATGTATACAGTGTCTGCCTGCACACCAGAAGAGGGCACCAGATCTCGTTATAAATGGTTATGAGCCACCATGATTTTGCTGGGAATTGAACTTAGGACCTCTGGAAGAGGAGCCAGCACTCTTAACCTCTGAGCCATCTCTCCAGCCCCAGAGATACTTTTTAATAGTGGCTACAGAGATGGCTCAGCAGTTAGGAGGACTGGCTGCTCTTGCAGAGGACCCAGGATTGGTTTCCAGCATCCACATGGTGGCATATAACCACTTGTAACTCCAGTTCCAGGGGATATGAGGCCCTCTTCTGACCTCCATAGGCACTGCTCGCATGTGGTACACAGACATACATGCAGACACCCACACACATAGAGTAACTAAATATTTTTTAAAAAGAAATGCTTTTTAAATGACAGATAATAAAATATATTCATCTAATAACAGCTGCTTCTAAGTGCCTGTGTGCCAGGCACTTAGCTCTCACATCAACACTCACAGTATTGTGACCTATTTACAAATTCTAAAATTCTAAAAACTAAGGCTATGGGTGTGGTGGTTTGAATAAAATGGCCCCCACAGACTCATAGGGAGTGGTACTTTTAGCAGGTGTGTCCTTGTTGGAGTAGGTGTGGCTTTGTTGGAGGAAGTGTGTCACTGGGAGTAGGTTTTGAGGTCTCAGAAGCTCAAGCCAGGCTTAGTAACACAGTCTCTTGCTGCACCTGTGAATCAAGATGTAGAACTCTCAGCTCCTTTTCCAGCACCACGGCTGTCTTCATGCTGCCATATTTCCCGCCATGATGATAATGGACCAAACTTTTGAACTGTAAGCTAACCCTAGTTAATTAGATGCTTTCATTTATAAGAGTTGCTGTGGTCGCCGGGGCGGTGGTGGCGCACGCCTTTAATCCCAGCACTCAGGAGGCAGAGGCAGGCGGATCTCTGTGAGTTCGAGGCCAGCCTGGGCTACCAAGTGAGTCCCAGGAAAGGTGCAAAGCTACACAGAGAAACCCTGTCTCAAAAAACCTAAAAAAAAAAAAAGAGTTGCTGTGGTCATGGTGTCTCTTCATAGCAATAGAAACCCTAACTAAGACACAGGACAAATGGACTTTATCTGGAATCTCATAGCAGCAAAAGGTCGGGCTATGATTTTTTGAGACAATGTTTCTCTGTGTAACAGTCCTTATTGTCCTGGAACTCACTTTGTGGACCAGGCTGGCCTTGAACTCACAGAGATCCGCCTACCTCTGCCTCCAAAGTGCTGGAATTAAAGGCATGCGTCACCACCGCCTGGCAAGCATGGGTCCTTTTATTCTACTAACCAGTCCTCAACTGCAGAGACCTCTGAGTTTCATGTGAGATGCCATTTCTAGGTCCTTCTTGTATGTAGGTGGAGACACATGTCTACTATTGTTAATGGCACGTGGCTAGAGTGGACTTAGACTCATCCAAGGGTCACGTGACCTCTTACACTGTCTCTTTTGCCACTTTTATGGTAGAGACCAAGGACTCTGAGTTGGTGGCATCACAGGTGTCCTGCAGTTTACTGCTTTAGCAAGCTGTTCAGGAGAGCCACCAACTCAGCATGACCTTAGGAGGTCTATCAACGAGAAACACCTGGAGTCTGTTAAGTTCCTGAGATTTTGAGGCTGAGGATTGCAGCAGCTATTGAGACAAAATGGACTCCAAATTCAGTTTTAAAAAAAAGATTTAACTAAGAAATCAAGTTTATTTCTGTCATTTTGAAAAGAACTCACGGGGCTGAAAAGATGGCTCAGAGGTTAAGTGTATGTCTCTCTTCCAGAAGAGCTGGGTTCAGCTGCCAGCACCCACCTGGTGCAGCTCACAACTGCCTGTAACTCCAGTTTCAGTGAGATCTGATGCCTCCCCTGGCCTCTGAGGACACCTGCACACACATGTATTGCACACACAGACTCACACCACAAACATGCAAACACAAAAAATTAAATATTTTAAAAAGAACCTAAGTTGCCATGTGAGTTAACTGTAACTAGAGTTTCCTGTCTTGCCCACAGTCAGGACAAATCTTTGTCACCCACCAGTCCCACAGCCACTCAGACCCAACCAAGTAAACACAGAGACTTATATTGCTTACAAACTGTATGGTGTGGCAGGCTTCTTGCTAACTGTTCTTATAGCTTAAATTAATCCATTTCCATAAATCTATACCTTGCCACGTGGCTCGTGGCTTACCGGCGTCTTCACATGCTGCTTGTCCTGGCTGTGGCTGGCAGTGACTCTCTCCACCTTCCTGCTCTTTTTTTTCTCTTCTCTGTTAGTCCCGCCTACACTTCCTGCCTAGCCACTGGCCAATCAGGTTTTATTTATTGACCAATCAGAGCAACACATTTGCCATACTGAACATCCCACAGCAGTTAACCTCTCATAAAAAGTCACTAAATTCAGTGAATAAAACTAAGAGGTTATTCCTTGAACTTAAATTTGTTTAACAAATACAGTACAAACATTTTCTGCAAAATGTGTGGGACAGTCTTACTGTAAAAATCATTAATTGGCCTGGTGGCGGCTGTAGTATACGTCTTTAATCCCAGCCCTCTTTAATACCAGCCCTTGGGAGGCAGAGCCAGGAGGATCTCTGTGATTTCGAGGCAAGCTTGGTCTATAGAGTGAGATCCAGGACAGGCACCAAAACTACACAGAGAAACCCTGTCTTAAAAAATCATTAATTGTTTATTTCAAATTCATACTGAGTCAAATGCAAGCAGGATGGCCTGCTTCTATTTCTTGAAAACTATTTTTGCTGGAATATGACTGGTATACAAAAACTGTACATATTTAATATACACAACTAGGTGAATTTAGGGCTAATTCATGAAATCATCACTTTAATCTTTATGGTAAACATAGATTAATCTATGTTCAGTACTTCCAAACATTTTCTACAGCCCTCTTTATTGTTATTTTTATAAGTACTGTGGTGCTATGGTTTGAATGTCTACATACTCCCTGTAAGGATTATGTCCATAATTTCGTCACCAGCCTGCAACGGCATCCCAGCCTAAAAAGCAGGTGTGCCTTCTGTGCATTCTCTTTTCCGCACTCTCTCCTTCCGTTCTCTTCCCTCCGCGCGGTCTCTCTGTTTCTGTTTCTCTCTCCCCCTCTCTCCCCCTTTCTCTCCCAATAAAGCTCTAAAAAGATAACTATAGCTTGTGACTCTCTTCCATCAGCATGGCTGCCGCAGGCGGTGGCCAGCCATGAGGGCCATAGCATAAACAACACTGCCCCCACGAGGTGATGGCACTAAGATTGGGGCCTTTGGGAGGTGACTGGGTCATGAGAGCGGAACCTTTGAGAACTGGGATTAGTATATATAAAAAGACTCTCATGAGATGCCCACCTGTGAGCCAGTGGCCCTCAGCAGAGACTGACTGGGCCAGTTCCTTGTTCTTGAACTTCTTAGCCTCCAACACTGGGACCGATTTATTGTTTAAAAGCCACCCTGTTTACTGTATTTTCCTAAAGCGACCTAAGCAAACCAACACATAACATTCATCAGTTAGCCAAGTTCTAAGTGTGCGTGTGTGCATGTGTGCGTGTGTGTGTGTGTGTGTGTGTGTGTGTGTGTGTGTGTGTGTGTGTGTGTGTGTGGTGTGTATTCCTGGTGGTAACTATAGGCACTATGCTATATGATACCTTTTGACCAGCATCTTCCTATTCTCCACATTCTCTCCAGCCTCTCCAAGGAAACATTTACCCTCTGCCACTATGAATTTGACCTTGAAAAACTACATGCAAGCAAGGGTTGGGAGTAGAGTAGAGGTCAGTGGTAGAGTGCCTTGATTCCCCACGAAAGTTAAATCGTGTGTCATTGGAGTGTCCTGTCTTTTTGTGCCTGGTTTATTTACATTAGTAAAATGTCTTCTTGGTTTGCACACATTGTTACAAATGACAGAATTTAAGGAAGGGCTTTTAGAGAGTAAGATCGGGGACAATAACTCTTGAGGAGTGATGTGTATTAGACTGGGGACAGAAGGCAACAGAAAGCACATGACATGCCAAGTAAAGAAATTTCCAGGAAGACACAGAAAACCATCCATCCTGTTCTGTTTGAGGAAGTGAAAGCCTCTGCTGTATCAATGAGGCTCAGGGCAGGGGTTCTCTGCACAGATAGCAGGGGCACTTTATCCCAAGTGGAGGCATTTGCATGAGGGAAGGACACACATGATCTACTGTTTAGAAGTTTTCCTAGGGCTGCGGACATGGCTCAGTGGGTTAATGTGCTTGCCACACAAGTGCAGGGATCTGAGTTTTGGATCGCCAGAATCCATGTAAAGCTGTGGCAGTGTAGTGTATGTCTGGAATCCCAGCACTCCTACATTGAGATGGGGAGCAGAAACAGAAGCTTCTCTACAGGCTAGACCCAGCCAGCCTCAGGCACTCAGAAGTGAACAAGATGGAAGGCAAGGACCAACACTGAAGTTCTCTGATCTCCAGACACATGCCAGCACTCACCAATGAAGAAGACACACCACACACCACACACACACACACACACACACACACACACACACACACTTTAAAAACTAATGAAATAAGCTATGTGGTTGTGGTGGTGGTGGCGGCAGCGGCGGCACATGCCTTTAATCCCAGCACTTGGTAGGCATAGGCAGGCAGCTCTCTGTGAGTTCAAGGCCATCCTGGTCTACAGAACGAGTTCCAAGACAGACTCCACAGCTACACAGAGAAACCCTGTCTTGAAAAACCAAAACCTAAACACACAAAAAACTAATGAAATAAAATTCCCCAGGCTGCTTTGGGGACTGCATGAAGGGAAGCACAAAAGCGGAAGTAGCAAGACCAGTTTGGAAGGCACCTCGACCAGAAAGAACACCACCTCTTCCCATCGAGAGCTAGAGCCAGTCTCCCTCCCCTTGAACTTGGGCGAGACTCTCAATGGCTTTGACAGATGGAGTATGAGGAAGTGTCATTGCATGGCTGTCAAAGCTAGCTCATGCAACACAATGTGGCTTTTGCCTGGCTCCCTCTTCCACAGCTCACACTGTGGAGAGACTCCAGGAAACCACTCACTTGAAAAGAAACTGAGGTTGCAAACAATTGTCAATGTCACTTGCCAGATGCCTGTGTGACATCAACTTTCAGATCTAGTTAAGGCCCCAGTCACTGGGGAGCAGAGGCAAACTATTCTTGTCTTTTGTTTGAATTCCTTACCCATAGCATCCGAGACCATGATAAACAGCTGCTCCATGCTGTCAGATTTAGGGCTTGATTTTCTATGAAGCCACTGTGACTGGAACAGGGATAGTGCCTGGGACTTACATGGTGGCAGTGAACTTGGACCTGTTAAAGACGTTGCATGGGAATGACAAGGTGTGCTCATGGGAGGGGCAGAGTACAGCGTGACTATAAAGATACCAGGAAGGACAAGATAGAATACTGTAAATTTATTTATTTATTTGTAAATTTATGTGTATGTCTACCTGTCTGTATGTACACTGTGTGTGTGTGTGCAGTATCTGTGCATGCCAGAAGAGGGCATCAGATTTGCTGGAACAGGAGTTATAGGCGGTTGCATGCTGCTCTGTGTGAGTGCTGGGAACTGAACTCTGGTTCTTTGTAAGAGCAGCAAGTGCTCTCAACTACTGAGCCATCTCTCCATAAATACTTTCTTATATTTTTAATTATATATGCCTTTCCTCTTGAGAAATTCATTCATTTTTTAAAAGAAATAATTTGATCTTTGTTCACTAATTTTATTTTTGTGCCTTAACACCTTAGCATGGATTTAAAAATGAAATCAAGTTTTCTTTTCAAGAAAATAGAGGGGCTGGTGATATAGTTCAATGACAGAGTTTGTCTAACAAGTATAAGTTCCTGTGTTTGATCCTGGCAACACACACACACACACACACACACACACACACACACACACACACACACGAAGAAAAAATGGAAGGGAGCTAATGAGATATTGTAGTGGGTAGCTATTCCAGCTTGGTTCTGGAAGTTCCAACCCCCATTGAAATTCTGGCAACTGTCACGCCTACGAGGCGGGGCCAAGGGAGACGTCTGGAGACCCGAGACATGGATGGGCAAGCGCTCTCTCTGTTCCTGGACCCTGGACGGTGGAGGTTGACTGAGCAGAGCTCCAGAGAACACCGCTGGATTGCGATACACCTTCCCCAGACCCCCCGTAACCTATCTATTCCTTCATTTGTAAGTCACCCACTAAATAAATCTTCCTTTTAACTACGTGGAGTGGCCTTTATAATTTCCCCAATAAGATATCCCCTAGGAAGGAAAGAAAAAGGCAAACTAGAGACATGAAGTACAAATGGTGTCCTCGAGCCGAGCGGTGATGGCACATGCCTTTAATCCCAGCACTCGGGAAGCAGAGGCAGGCGGATCTCTGTGAGTTCAAGGCCAGCCTGGTCTACAGAGCAAAAACCAGGACAGGCACCAAAACTACACAGAGAAACCCCCGTCTTGAAAAACAAACAAACAAAAAAAATTAAAATTAAAATAAAAAAATAAAAACAAGCTGGGCGGTGGTGGCGCACACCTTTAATCCCAGCACTCGGGAGGCAGAGCCAGGCAGATCTCTGTGAGTTCAAGGCCAGCCTGGGCTACCAAGTGAGTTCCAGGAAAGGTCCAAAGCTACACAGAGAAACCCTGTCTCGAAAAACCAAAATAATAATAATAATAATAATAATAATAATAATAATAATAAAAAATAAAAACAAAAATCCCCAAAAACAAACTAACAGAAAACAAAAAAATAGTGTCTTCAAAGCTCTTTCCCATAGTTGAACCCATCCTCTTGATTTGGGGCTGCTGTTAACCACAATGGTTTTAATTTCCTTTTGAAAACTTACCCGTTGAGCAAGTTTACTGTTGCTGCTAGGATACACTGTGGGTGTTGGGCATGTGTGTTGGGCTCTTGCTATGCCCCAGCCCACACATGTTAGCTCAGTTAGTCTTTATGATGAATTGAGGAAGGAAGCCCCATTGTTACGCTGTTGTTAACCAGGAAATAGAGGCAGGAAGTACAACTGCCCCCATCCAGACAGCAGTAGTGTGGGGGTTGGCATGATCTTTATGGGTCCATAACATCTTTCTCAGCTCCCAATACTGTCTTTAGAGAATGACTCTGATATTCCTTACAAGTCTATAAACAAATGGATGGCTTCCTGCGCTCCTGAGCTTTAGAAGTGGAAGTTAGGAAGTGTTATGAGGGAAGAAAGGAAAGGGAGGCAAAGATAATTTCATCCAAATAATGTTAATTAAGGCAGCGCTGATAAAGGCTTTTTCTGAGAATGCTCTCATGGCCCGAATTTCAGTTCTCTCCTAGTGATATACCTAAGGCCAGGAGAAAGTGCTGATTGGAAATCACATGTGTGCAGAGGGTACATGACCTCTCCTCTACTCTTATTCCTCTCTTCTGGCCAGGGACAATCCTGGTTGCTACAGAAGGGAGGAACATACTCCAACAGAACCACCCGTAGAAGGAACCTGGTTCAGACACCAAGGTCTACTAAGCTAATTCCTGGTTGGTCTTGTTGAGTCTTCCATGGGAGAGAAAATGAGCTTGTCTTTACTCACTACTACTTCTGGGGTTAGTAATGGGAGACGAATGTATAGCTGATGTCAACCACAGAGGAGGTGTGAAGGGTGATGCAGAAGATGAAAAGGAATAATTATATGGCATACTTCTAGTGATCTCTCCTCACCTCCATGTCTCTCTGTGGGCCTGTTGGTGTGTACATAAAGTCAAGGAGGTTGGAGTTTTGAGGAAGGGAATTTGCATGTATGGTGTAGTTGATCAGTTTTCTTTGCTTTTTGGAGTGGGATTTTTTTTCTTTACCTGAAGACCTCTGAGTCATTTTTGTTTCTTAACATCACTGGATTATAAAACTTTGTCTACATTGGAAGAAAGGAAGGATCAAACAGATGCAAAGCTGTGTACCCCAAAGGCAGTGCATTGATCACTCCTGTGTCACTATGACCAAATGACTGACCTAAACAATGTTAGGGAGGAATTGTTTGCATTTTAAAAATGGTAGGAAGGAAAAACACCATACAACAGGGCCCATGAAGGAGGTTTATTGAGGGAGGGGAGAGAAGGGGGCAGAGACTGGTCCCTGGGGATGAGAGTGAAGGAAGAGAAAGAGAAGGAGAGGGAGAGGGAGAGGGAGAGGGAGAGGGAGAGGGAGAGGGAGAGGGAGAGGGAGAGAGAGAGAGAGAGAAAGAGGAAGAAAGGGACAGACAGAGACTGGAGGTGTACAAGGCCCGGCTTTTATAAGAAAATGTAGTGAATGCACACAGGGGTGCTCTTAGTGATGATAGATGAGATATATCCTGTCAGGCCCCTAAGGGCAGGCCAGAACAGATATTTGCTTATTTACTTATTTATTTACTTATTTATTTACTTATTTATTTATTTATTTATTTATTTATTTATTTATTTTGGTTTCAGGAGGTTCAGCATACCATCACTTGGCCCCGTGTCCTTGTGCAGAAAGTATGGCACTGTGCAGAGAAAAATTCTTCACCTCAGAGAAAAAGGAATGCCAACCCCTGGTTGGCTTTCTCCTTTTCCCTTTTTTTTTTTTTTTTTTTTTTTTTTTTGGTTTTTTGAGACAGGGTTTCTCTGTGTAGCTTTGCACCTTTCCTGGAACTCACTTGGTAGCCTAGGCTGGTCCTTTTCCCTTTTTATTTTGTCTTTGCCCTGACTCTGGGGTGTCACCCATATTCAGGGTGGGTCTCCCCATTTCCCCAGTTAATCCTCGCTGCAAAGGTTCTCACAGACGCACCAGAAGAATGCTACACCCATCTACTAGATGACTCTAAAGCCAATCAAATTACCAATGAAGATTAATCAACATAGTTAAGATGACCTATGAGTGGAATTTGTTTCTATGATTTTTATGTTCATTTACATCCTGGTTGATATGTCTTCAGCAAAACTAACAAAAATTAATAAGAGCATGCATATCACACTGTAAGCAGAATAGAGAGGTGTTATCTATGAAATGTTGTTATCTAAAGAATCTGTGCTATCCCATTCCAAACATTTTAGTTTCTGTGTATGTCTGTCACCTATTTGAGCTGTTGTCTTGAAGATTTATTTACATGTATGAGTATTTTGCCTGCATGTACATATGTGCACCAACGATGTGGCTGGTGCCTGTGGAGGTCAGAAGAGGATGTTGGATCACTTGGAACTGAAGTTACAGACAGTGGTGTGCTACCATGTAGGTGCTGAGAACCAAGCCCCAGTGCTTCAACTGTCTCTCCAGCTCCTTGCTTTGTTTTGCTTGAGACACGGTCTGGGTCTGGGTGACCCTGTAGCCTAGGTTGGCCTCAGACTTGTGGCAATCCTCCTGCCTCTGCCTCCCAAATGCTCAGATTCTAGGTGTGTTGTTGGCCTGGAATTCGTGATAAGACTAGTGTGACCTTGGATTTACAGTAATCCTCCTGCCTCTACCTCCTGGGTACTAAGATTATAGGCATAAAGCTTGATGCTCATCTAAGAATTTTTTAAATAATTATTTCTATTCCTTTTGTTTGTTGGTTGTTTTCTGTTTGCTTGTTTTTTTGATTGGGATGTGTCTCCTATACTGGTCAGGGACATGGCCCATGGCTTGCTTTGGCTAATGGAATTTACACTAACAGCAGAGTAGAAAAAGTGCTTGAGTAGAAAAAGTCCTTTCTGTGTTGAGTCTCTGCCAATGTCATGAACATAAGTGTAGCCAAGCTTGACGAAGAGTCTCCAGGAGCAGAGTCAGATGTGTCCAGCCAACACCATCCTAACCCCAGCTGACTGAGGACGCCTGAGACAGTTCATCCGAAATCCACTGAGTTGCAAATCAGCAACCCACCCAGATGACTTGTAGAATCTTGTTATAATCTGTTGAGTTTTGAGGCAGTCTGTTACTTAGTGTTAGTAAACTGGTTGCAGTACGTGCAACTCTGTGGGTTTGGTGTCCCGACTGCCTGGGGAGTCAGGCAGCACCTTGAGCTGTGTAGCACAGCTGTGATGGCTGAAACTGCAAGGAGACAGTTCATCCCTGGAGGGCGAGGTATCCTGGACACCTGGAGCTGTGTAGCACAGTTCTGACTGCTGGGACTGCAAAGAAACAGCCCAACCCTGGAAGAGAAAATTTTCTGACTTCTCAGGAGAGTCAGGCCTGGAATTGCTTCAGCAGGGAAGGGTATAAGGAGAGTTACTACCCTATCCGATAAATATGGAGGAAGGAGCATTACCTCAGGCCACTTATACATGATATACAGATGGCAGCGCCTTTTTATATGAAGGAGTACGTGGAGTAGGATATGCAGTCATCTCAGATACTATAGTGGTCAAAACACAAGCTCTTCCAGCCCACACCACAAATCAGCAGGCTGAATTGATAGTTCTAACCCGTGCTTGTCAATTAGCAAAGAGACAACCCCAAAAACTATATACAGACCACCAGCCTGCCTCTAATCTCAGAATAATGAGACCTCACCAACCTATCAAGGCTCATGCTCCACCATATCAGGTCATGCCCTACCTCTTCTCCTTCTACTTCTTCCCACTCACTCATATTGCTATCAAACTCTACATTTGGAGATTTAAGGTTCAGGAGACATATGCTCAGCAATTCAACCAGACTACTCATATGGTAGGGTCTGGAGACTTCTGGAAACATAATGCATATGCAGGAAAACATCCTGCCTGCTATGAAGAATGGAGAATCTTTTTTTGTTTTTGTTTTTGTTTTTTGTTTTTCGAGACAGGGTTTCTCTGTGTAGCTTTGTGCCTTTCCTGGAACTCGCTTTGTAGACCAGGCTGGCCTCGAACTCACAGAAATCCGCCTGCCTCTGCCTCCCGAGTGCTGGGATTAAAGGCGTGCACCACCACTACCTGGTGAAGAATGGGGAATCTTTTACATTCTGATTAAAGACCTATGGCACTCCAACTGGAAAGTGGGAGTCATTGGGAAGCTTTCTTATAGCATCTCTCAAATCCGCCCACCAGATATGCTCAAAATATAGAGGGCACACATTCCACTCTCTCAACCCCTAGGAATGGATAGAATAGAAGTGGTCCAAGCTCCTCAAAGACTCTTACATCCTTAATGTCACCCCTTTTTTTGATTCCACCTCTTCTCACACCATCTCTTGTTTCAGACCATAACTACCACATATCAGCTATTGAATGATGCTTAGGCTGACCATTTTGGAGAATGTTGGTTATGTGTCCCCCCAGGGTCAAATGCTTACCCACCAGGTTCAGTTGTGTGACATGAGTATGTTTCCGAGATCTGCATATGGCCGAGTACCCACAGCTAAGATGTGAAAAGAGTGGGGAGTCTCATATTGAATGTTTACAACCACACATACAAATCAACCACAGAAAAACAGCAGGGCCGGGGGTGTAATTCCATAGCAGTGGTCTTGCCCAGCATGAGCAAGGATTCCAAATGAGAAAACAAAAACCAACGCAAATGAATGAAAGCAGGAATAGAAACAAATACTCAAAAGAGCACAGAACATTTGGAGGTTTATTACCTTTGACAGTGGAGATGGTTTCAGGGCATGTACATATCCAAACTCATTAACCTATATACAGTGGGGAGGTGTGTTTTTTGGTTTATCAGATTTGTTTACGTAAAGTTGCTGAAAAAGAAGAGAGGGGCTGGAGAGATGGCTCAGTGGTGAAGAGCATTTGCTGCTATTCTAGAGGTCCCGAGTTCAGTTCCCAGCCCCCACATTGGGTGGCTCACAATTGCCTGTATCTCTAGCTCCAAGGAATCTGATCCCTTTCCTGGCTTCTGTGGACATCCTCATGCATTTGCACTTACTCACACATACATATATAAAAATAAAAATAAATCTTAAAAAGTTCATCTTGCCAAGCCTGATGAACTGAGTTTGATGCCTCGACCCTACAGGGTGGAAGGACAGCACCAATTCCCCAAAATGTGTTTATCTGACCTCCATATGCATGCTGTGGCACATGTGCTTACACACACATGCAGTGGGTAGCTGTTCCAGCTTTGACCTTGAAACACTGCCCCTAGTGTGGCAGCAAGTAACTGCCACACCTCCTATGACCTGCCCCTGGGGTGTGGCCGAGAGGAGACCCCTTAACACCTGAGGTACATACATGTTCGATCTCTTAGCTCCTCATGGTCCTGGAGGCTGGATTTGCCGACCAAGTCAGAGTTCCCCAGAGAACTGCACTGGACTGTACCTCATCTCTCCCGGATCCTGTCATCGACCCCTTATTGGTTGTAAGTTATCCCTGAAATAAACCTCTTTTAATTACCAGATAAACTAATTATAGCAACACACACACACACACACACACACACACACACACACACACACACACACACACACACACACACGATAAATGAAATAAGCAAATAGAAAAAGAAATGCAAGTTCCAGACTCCATCCAGGCCTGATGCTGGGCTGCCTGATAGGCCTCCAGTGTGAGTCTGCGAACCTCTTTTCATGCTTCAGCTCTGTTAGCACATCTTTCTCCCTGTATGTCCACACTGGGTCTTAAATCTCTGCTTGCTACTGAGAAAAAAGAAGCAACCAGAAGCCCCGTCCTATTTCTTCCAGCACACCTCCCCAGGCTCTACTATTTCCCCCTCTTACTACTAAGCACAAGCTGTGGATGCTGGCATTAATTGTCTTCCTGTGTCAGCAAGCTACTCCAAGTATGGTCTGTGGAACAGTCCACAAGTGTGGTGGCATCTCTTGGGAACTTGCTGGAAATTAGACTCTCAGGGCCCTCAAATTAGAATCTATATTTAACAAGACCAGGTGCTTCATGCATGCAGATCCTGCTCTCCTCAGGGATCTCACCCCACCACAACGGTGTCTTTTTCTTCAACATATCTCCACTTAGGTAAATCCTTTTTCTCACCATTCCAACTATACATGTAAGTTCTCTATTAAAAAATATGCCTGCAGAGTTGCTTTTTTAGCTCCAGGTCATCTATCCATTTGTGTGTTTGTGTGTGCATGTGTGCGTGTGCACAAGTGTTCATGCCTTCGAGTGTATGTTTCGGACCCAAAAGAGGACAACTGTTTTCCTCTCCACCTTATGTTTTTTTTTAAATGATTTATTTATTTTAGTTTTATGTACATTAGTGTTTTACTTACATGTATGTCTGTGTAAGGGTGTTGGATCCCCTGGAACTGGTGTTAAAGATGTTTGTGAGCTGCTATGTGGGTGCTGGGAATTGAACCAGGGTCCCTGGAAGAGCAGCCAGTGGTCTCTCACTGAGCTTGAAGATCACCATTTTAGGTAGGTCAGCTCCTGGGATCTGCCTGTCTCTTCCCCCAGTGCTGGGTCATAGGCATATACAGGCATGCTTGGATATTATGTTGGTGCTGGAGATTTGAACTCAGTCCTTGTGATTTCAGAACAAGTACTCTTACTTCCTGAACATCCCCATCCAGCACAGATCCAAGGATTTGAACCAGATTGGAGCAAAGACACAGGGTCAGAAAAGTTGAGGTCTGGTGGCCTGGGTCCTCAAGATGCAGAAACCTTATCACCTTGGAAATGCAGCCCGTTTATTATATAGAGTTGAACCGAGAGGCCGGGTTATTTATTGCATACAGCTGAACAAGGGGGCAACGTTGGTTTATGGTGCACAGCTGGATTTAACTAGGTTTAACTAATCAGTAGGAACAGTCTCTGTAGGGAAACAGTCTTCAGGCTGTAAACATCTTGGGAGAGAAAGCTATGGTGGACATTTTCTGCACACATTATCAACATCCACCCCCCCCCCCCCTTCCCCAAGGCTTTGCTATTTCCTTGAGACTTACTTTTTTGTTGTTGTTTGTTCTTTATTTTTTGAGACAGGGTTTCTCTATGTAACAGTCTTGGCTGCTTCCTGGAACTCACTCTGTAGACCAAACTGGCCTTGAACTCAGAGATTGCATGCCTCTGCCTCCTGAGTGCTGGGATTAAAGGCTTGTGCCAGCCGGGCGGTGGTGGTGGTGCATGCCATTAATCCCAGCACTCAGGAGGCAGAGCCAGGCGGATCTCTGTGAGTTCGAGGCCAGCCTGGGCTACCAAGTGAGTTCCAGGAAAGGCACAAAGCTACACAGAGAAACCCTGTCTCGGGAAAAAATAAATAAATAAATAAAGGCTTCTGCCGCCACTGTCTGGCGAGGCTCACTCTTATGAGTGAGTGTGTGTCTTGCCATTTTTCCATGGGTCTAAGGCTATGGAATCCTTGACATGGCTGTGTCCAATGTCAGCAGCATGCTTTTCTTTCTTTCTTTTTATTATTAAGAAATTTTCTATTTATTTTACATACCAACCACAGATCCACCTCTCCTCCCTCCTCCCACCCTCTAGCCTTCTCCCCAATCCACCCCTCGTTCCCACCTCCTCCAAGGCAAGGTCTCCCATGGGGAGTCAGAAGAGCCTGGTACATTCAGTTGAGGCAGGTCCAAGCCCCTCCTCCCTGCACCAAGGCTGCACAAGGTATCGCACCATAGGCATGGGCTCCAAAAAGCCCACTCATGCACCAGAGACAGATCCTGATCCCTCTGCCTGGGGGCCCTCTAAAACAGTTCAAGCTAAACAACTGTCTTGCCTATCCAGAGGGCCTAGTCCAGTCCCATGGGGGCTCCACAGCTATTGGTCCACAGTTCAAACAGCATGCTTTTCACTCAGGACTAACTCAAGGCTTTCTCTCATCCCTATACCGAATCATCTGCCCAGCCCCTTCCATTCTTTCCCGAAGCTGTTCCAATCACAATTTTTACTCATTATTTCACTAAAAGCACCCCATGGAAATTCCCCCTTCCGGCCAAGCATGAGTGCTGGGCCTCAGCCTACCACTCCCTGATCTGCACAGCACTAGTCTCACAGGACACTACTTCAGGATAAGGCCAATTCCAACTTCTAGTTGCCTGCTGACGCCCTGCTACTGGGTCTCTGCTGGTTCTTTCTAATCCTCCAGCCTGTGTCCTGTGGTACCCAGGGCTCAGTTCTGGGGCTGCTTCTCTTTAAATCACCTCTGGTGACCTCATCATTCTATGCCACCTGCGTGCTGCCTTCCACCCAGGCCATCCCTGGGCTCCCCTTCTCTCCAGCTGCCTGTTTGACTCCTCCACTTGGACATCTATGGGACACCGCACATTGAATCTATGTCCCAACCACACCTCCCTGCACACCAGTGTTCCCTCACCCAGTGAGTGGGAGTTCTGCCCTTCCATCTGCTCAGTCCAAAGACTTAACCTTTCCATCCCTGCTTCCCACATCCAACTGTCAGTCTGAGGCCTGTCATTGAACTCCTGATCCTCCAGCCGTCACCATGGTCTATGTTACTATCCTGTCTCTCAAGAGTTATTGCACGGCCTTGCGCCCAATGTTCAGAACCTCCCTGCTACAAATCAGCTTAGATTTAATCAGTCTTCTGCTCAGAACCACCTTGACTTCCTCCATCTCACTAGAGGAGGTGGCCCACAGGGACCTCTAGGACTAGCTCTGACCTCGTCTTCTGCTCTTTGCTGTCTTACTCATTCCTGCCACACTGGCTTCCTGCCCTGAACACAGCCGACCGCAGCCTCCTCAGCACCTAGGCTGGCACCGCTGTCCCTGTCTAGAATGTTGTCATGGATTTAACTGACAAACTTGCCCTTTGGGTCCCCCTCACTGTTTTATATTCTTTCTAGGACTTTGATCATCTAATATACTCCAGATTTCACAAGCTTTTGGTTAGCAGGCTGTCTCTCCCACTACAGTGAATCTAAAATGTTTATATAGTACTGGGCCTAGTACGTAGGCCTGTATTCCTAGCCATTGGGATAGATGAGACAGCAGGATCACCAAGTTTATGGCCCATCTGGTCAACTTTGTGAGAGTCTATCTTAAAAAAAGAAAAGAAAAAAGGGGTTCATAGAGGGAGGGGGCTGTAACTGAGGAGATAGCTCAGTGGGTAGAGCCTGCCTGATGCACAAGCACGAAAACCTGAGTTTGAAGGCTCAAAACACATGTAAAAGCTGGGCAAGGTAGTGAACTCCTGTAACCCTGGCCCTGGGGAAAAGGGGGTAGGCTGATCCCAGGAACTTGAAGGCCAGCCAGTCTAATCAAAACACAGCAGGCCACTCAGATGTCTCATCCAGCAAGGGCACTTACTGCCAAGCTTGACAACTTGAGTTCAGTCTCTGGGTCCTACATGATGAGAGGAAAAATAGACTTCCTTCTGATTTCCACCATAGCACACATGCACCTTCACTTGCACCTCTCCCTCCCTCCCTCCCTCCCTCCCTCCCTCCCTCCCTCCCTCCCTCCCTCCCTAACACACACACACACACACACACACACACACACACACACACACACACACACACTGTGGGAGTGGGGGGAGTGTACTCATTGGTAGAGTACTTGCCTAGTAATGTTTGATTCCCAGCAGTGCAAGAAAAAACAACAACAACAACAACAACAAAAAAAAAAAAACCAGAAATGCTTTTCTAGGTTGTGTGGTGCTGAATGTGCCTGGCACAGACTAAAATGCTCACAGTAGCCAGGTGTGGAGGATCACTGTGAGTTCAAGGCCAGCCTGGTCTACAGAGTGAGTTCCAGGATAGGACAAGGCTCTGTAGAGAGATACCCTCCCCCCCAAAACCCCCCCAAATAAATAAATAAAGAGCTCAGTGCTCTTCACAATAGCCACAAATAATATAAAATATCTTGGGATAATGCTAACCAAACAAGTGAAAGACCTACATGACAAGAATTTTAAGTCACTGAAGAAAGAAATTGAAGAAGATGTCAGAAAATGGAAAGATCTCCCATGCTCATGGATCAGTAGGATTAACATAGTAAAAATGTCAATCTTACTAAAGCAATCTACAGATTCAAAGCAATCCCCATCAAATTCCAACACAATTCTTCACAGACCTTAAAAGAACAATACCCAACTTCATACGGAAAAAAACCAGAAAACCCAGGATAGCTAAAACAATCCTGTACAATAAAGGAACTTCTGGAGGTATTACCATCCCTGACTTCAAGCTCTACTGTAGAGCTATAATAATAAAAACAGCTTAGTATTGGCATAAAAGCAGACATGTGGATCAATGGAATCAAATTGAAGACCCTGACATTAATCCACATACTTATGAACACCTGATTTTTGACAAAGAAGCCAAAATTATACAATGGAAAAAAGAAAGCATCTTCAACAAATGGTGTTGGCATTACTGGATGTTGACTGTGATACCTCAGTAAAACCCCCCACTCTATCCCCTACAGACAAAGAGAAGCTTAAACCAGGATTCCTAAGTGTAGATAAGAACTTAGACCGCTTTTCTCCAGGTGGCTGTATCTGCTACAGGGACTTTGGAAAACACAGTCAGGATATTCGACCAAAAGACTAAAAAGGGAGGCAGGTTAAAATAAATTATATGGTCTGTGCCTTTAAGAACTAGCCTCACAAAGAAAGGGGAGTGCTCCTTCCAACCTCCCTGCTGTGAGTGAGAGCTTTAGAAGAGCCTCCCTGGAGGCTTGTATACTTAGACAACACCTTACTTTTGCATTCTGTACCTAAAGTCTCCAGAGGCAGCTTTGGGGACTGTGATCTAGGCACAACAAGACCCTCACTCTATTGTCTCAAAAAGGGGGCCTTAGACAAAGATATCTCAATATAGATAGACCCAGGCCAGTTTCAAGTCCCCAGAAATGATGGCGCCAGCCCCAGGAACAAAAGAACAGAGTCAGGATGTCTGATGGTAACCAATTAACCATGAGATGCCCCTCTCCAGAGATAACATGACCTGACCCCGGAGAGAAGTTGTAAAACTCCTGACAAGGCAAATAGACAAGCTAGAATAAGATAAAGTCCAGGCCTGGGAAAAACTGGACCAATCAAGGATGGACCCGTACTAACCCCCTCCCCTCTAAGAAATTTTATGGGTTTTGCCTATAAAAACTAACTTCCCCAAGAAAGAGGGACTCCTCCCTGCCTCACTGTATTGGGTGTAGGAATGAGTCCCTGTCTAGACTTGTATCTGCAGAATAAACCTTGCTGTTGCATTCTGGACATCCAAGGTCTTCGGTGGTCTCTTTGGGGGGTCACAATCTGGGCATAACATTGACATGTAGAAGAATGCAAATAGATCTGTATCTATCATCCTGCACAAAACTCAAGTCCAAGTGCCTCAAAGACCTCTACATAAATCCAGATACACTGAACCTGATAGAAGAGAAAGTCGGAAGTATCGTTGAATGCATTGACACAGGAGACCACTTCCTAAATATAACACCAGTAACACAGACACTTAGATTGACAATTAATAAATGGGACCTCCAGAAACTGAAAAGCTTCTTCTATAAGGCAAAGGACACTGTCAATAAGACAAAACGGCAGCCTACAGAACAGGTAAAGATCTTCACCAACCCCATATCTGGCAGAGGACTGATCTCTAAAATATATAGAGAACTCAAGAAACTAGATATCAAAATACCAAATAATTCAATTAAAAATGGGGTGTAGATCTAAACAGAATTTTCAACAGAAGAATCTCAAATGGCCAAGATACACCTAAAGAATTTTTCAGCATTCTTAATTATCAGGGAAATGAAAATCAAAATAACTCTGAGATACCATCTTACACCTGTCAGAATGGCTGAGATCAAAACCACTCATGATAGCTTATGTTGGAGAAGATGTGGAGCAAGGGGAACACTCCTCCACTACTGGTGGGAGTGCAAACTTATAAAGCCACTTTGAAAATCAGTATGGAAGTTTCTCAAAAATCAATCTACCTCAAGACTGAGCTACACCAATCTTGGGCATATGCCCGAAGAATGCTCAATCATACTACAAGTCATTTGCTCAACTATGTTCTTAGCAGCTTTATTCATAATAGCCATAACCCAGAAACAACCTAGATGCCCCTCAGCCAAAGAATGGATAAGGAAAATGTGGTACATTTACACAATGGAGTATTACTCAGCTATAAAAAACAATGACATCATGAAATTTGCAGGCAAATGGATGCAACTAGAAGAAAAAAATCATCCTGAGTGAGGTAACCCAGACCCAGAAAGACAAATATGGTATATACTCACTTGTAAATGGATATTAGATGTAAAGCAAAGGATAAGCAGGCTACAATCTACAGCCCTAGGGAAGCTAGGTAATAAAGAGGACCCTAGCCAGGTCGTGGTGACCCATGCCTTTAATCCCAGCACTTGGGAGGAAGAGGCAGGTGAATCTCTGTGAGTTCAGGGCCAGCTTGGTCTATAGAGCGAGATCCAGGACAGGCACCAAAACTACACAGAGAAACCCTGTCTTGAAAAAACAAAAAAAGAGGACCCTAAGAGGGATGCATGGATTTCCCTGGAAAGGGGAAATAGATGAGATCTCCTGGGTAAACTGGTGGTGGGGAGGTGGGGGTAGGTGGTAGGCAGGAGGGGATGGGGGATGGGAACATGAGGATGGGTTGGTCGAGTTGGGGGCAGGACAGGGGAGGATAGTAATGAAAAAGGTATCTTGATAGAGGGGGCCATTTTGGAGTAAGGGAGAAACCTGGTGTCAGAGAAACTCCCAGGAATCCACAAGGATGACCCCAGCTAAGACTCCTAGCAATAGTGCAGAGGGTGCCTGAACTGGCCTTCTCCTGTAATCAGATTGGTGACTACCCTAATTGTCACCATAGAACCTTCATCCAGTAACTGATGGAAGCAGATGCAGAGATCCACAGCCAAGCACTGGGCCAAGCTCAGTCCAGCTGAAGAGAGGGAGGAGGGATTGTACAAACAAGGGGGTCAAGATCATGATGGGGAAACCCAGAGAGACAGCTGACCTGAGCTAGTGGGAGCTCAGGAACTCTGGACCCACAGCTAGGGAGCCTGCATGGGACTGAACTGGGTCCTCTGCATGTAGATGACAGTTGCATAGATTGGTCTGTTTGTGGGGCTCCTAGCAGTGGGATCAGGACCTATCCTTGGCACCTGAGCTAGTTTTTTGGAACCTATTCTCCATACAGGCAGGGATGCCTCGCCCAGCCTTGACACAGGAGGAAGAGCTTGGTCGTGCCTCAACATGATAAGTAACATGCTTTGTGGACTCCCATGGGAGGCCTGCCCCTTTCTGAAAGGAGGAGGAGTGGATGGTAGGGGATAGATGGGAGGTTGGAGGAAGGAACAGGAAGAGAAGAGGGAGGAGAAACTGTGGTTGGTTTGTAAAATAAATGAAAAAAATTAATTAAAAGAAAGTGCTTGAGGGCTGGAGAGATGGCTCAGCAGTTAAGAGCACTGGCTGTTCTTCCAGAGGTCCTGAGTTCAATTCCCAGCAACCACATGGTAGCTCACAACCATTTGTAATGAAATCTGGCGCCCTCTCCTGGCCTGTAGGTATACATGCAGACAGAAAATTGGATACATAATAAATAAATAAATCTTAAAAAAAATAAAAAGAGATAAAAAAAAAGAAAGTGCTCAGTGCATGTTGACTAAGTGAACACTGGTGATCCCCTTCAGTCCTTATGGCAGGCGTATTTATATGGATGTAGTGTGTAGGTCTTGCTATGTAGCCTAGGCTAGCTTAGAAATGGAGCCCCTCCTGAGGGCTGAGATCAGAGGTGTTTGCCAAGAAGACCAACTATTCCTGAGATAAGGAAGCTGAGGCTTAGAGAGATGGAGAATGTCTTTCAAGGCCACACAATGAGCATGTGAAAAAGCTGGGGTTTAAATCCAGAGCTCATAGTGGTAACTAAGCTGTGAAACTGAAAAAAAATTTCTGAAACAGCAAAAATTCCCTGTAAGACTGAATTGTCGTTGCTATTTTTTACACATTGTTTCAAACACCTCAAGGATGCGCTGGGCCTTCTACAGAGCAGAGGGAAGGAGCGCTCCCAGCAAGCAGGGCTGTCAAGGTCTGCAGAGATTCCCCGGTTGATGCGTTCAGGCAGGAAAACCTGCAGAGGCAGAAGATGGGGGACTGATAAGTGTAATTACTCCCCATTGCTTTTCCAGGAATGCCTAGGGGCAGCCCCATTATTAAGTCAATTACCTTTCTCAAGACTGGAGAGAGGAATTAGCAGTCTGGAATTGCTGAGTGACAGACAGGCAGTTACATGCACCACCCAATCCTCACCATCCCCTTGCTGTCCCAGCTGAAGCAGCAGGCCAGGCCTCTCACCTTTCACCTTGTTTTCTTTGCAGTCAAAGCCACATCACCCTTTACACCTGGATCTTGACCTTGGACATATTTTTCCCCCCTCAAGACAGGGTTTCTCTGTGTAGCTCTGGCTGTCCTGGAACTTGAAGGGTTTATTTTGGCTCACATTTTAGGGGTCCATTATGACGGAGAAGGTATGGAAGCCGGAGAGGTGTGGAGACAGGAGCAGGATGCAGGCTGATCACGTTGCATCAGCTGTCAGGAATGAGAATGCTTACCTAGCTGTCTCCTTTTTATTCAGTTCAGGACCCCCTGCCCAGAAGGTGGTGCCACCCACATTCTTGGAGGGTCTTCCCTCCTTAGTCGAACCTGCCTGCAAACACCTTCATAGATGATGACCACGGCAGCCTAAATCCCATCAAGTTGCTCATCAAGCTAGCCATCATACGGAATCTAAGTTACCCAGGCTGTTTTAGCACATGCTACATCCTCAGGTCTTGAATGCTGACTCGGTGGCCCTGGCAGGCTTTGAACTTGGAATTCTCCTGCCTCAGCCAACTGTGTTCCCAGGCCTAGCTGAAAGCAACTTTTAAAAGTTTAAGACTATCGAATGTAAATTCACACTATTCAGTATTGTAGGAAATGTAACATATACATCACTAGTTGCCCCCAACCTTCCACCCCTACCCACCTGCCTCCCATCTCCCAAGACACTAACATATCACTAAGTTATGGCTACACATTCTGCTTTAAACTTCTCCTTTCCCAGGCTTTCTTTTTCTTTTCTTCCTTTCCTTTCTTTTTCTTTTTTCTTTTCTTCCTTTCCTTCCTTCCTTTCCCCCTCCCTCCCTTCTTTCTCTCTCTCTCTTTTCTCTCTCTCTCTCTCTCTCTCTCTCTCTCTCTCTCTCTCTCTCTCTCTCTCTCTCTCTCTCTCTCTCTCTCTCTCTCTCTCTTTGACAGGGTTTCTCTGTGTAGCTTTGGAGCCTGTCCTGGAACTCACTTGGTAGCCCAGGCTGGCCTCAAACTCACAGAGATCCCCCTGCCTCTGCCTCCTGAGTGCTGGGATTAAAGGCGTGCGCCACCACCGCCCGGTGCCTTCCCTTCTTTTTCAATGCCTCCTCTAAGTAGAAAGTACTCCTTCCATGTTTGAGGCTGAGCCTTCCTAAGTTCACTGACCCTGTTTCTCCTGACTCACTGAAGGTCCTTGCTCCCATCAGCTTAACCTTCTCATTGTTTGTGTCTTCCTGTTTGTAGACATGCTGTGCTCTTCTCCAAAAACATAAAATAAAATAAAAATAAAAAATAAATAAAATAAAAATTTGTTTTGTGTCTAATTGAACCATTTCATTACTATTTGCAGCTTGTTGAAGATCAAACCCAGGACATTACATGGGATAGACAAATACTCTAACAGTAACCTACGTCCCTAGCTCAGTTTTTTTTTTTTAAATTTTTAATTGAAAAAATGATATGTGTATGAATGCTGTGCCTGCACATATGTCTGTGCACCCCATGTGTGCCTGGTGCCAGCAGAGGCCAGAAGAGGGAATCAGACCTCCTAGAACTGGAGTTACAGATGGTTGTAAACCACCATGTGGGTGCTTGGAATCGAACCAGGGTCCTCTGGAACAGTAGCCAGTGTTCTTAACCACTGAGTCACTCTCCAGCCCATTTTTCTCCCCTTATCACTCACCATATCCAAAGCACAGGCTTGCTGGAGCCCTCGGTGGCTTCACTGTTTCTCAGCCATTCGGCCAGCTTCTCCCCTGCAGGTGATCAAATCTAACCCTTTTTCTAGTCTGCACCTCATTTCTTCAGTGGAATCTGACAAATTTACCAGGAAGTATCTCAGTGAGGGAGTGGTTGTCTAGTATGTCCAGGCCCTGAGTATGACCCTCAATACAGCAAGAACAAATGAAGTTTATATGAAATAATTAATACAGACACTACCAAGCTGACATATTTAAAAGCAGATCACATGAAATTCTTAGTATAAAGTTAGGGGTGAAATGCACATACCGCCTTGTCTCACCCGCACTCATTTTGACAGAAAGAGAAGAAGAGTGAGTCACTGTGCCTGTGAGATGCCTCAGCAGGCAGAGGCTCTTGGTGTGTGATAGTTAGCTTCAGCTGTCAACTTGATACAAACCTAGGGAAAAAAGGGACCTCAACTGAAGAACTGGCCAGACCAGAGGGTCCTGTGACCATATCTGTGGGAGCATGCTATGGGTCACTAGTTGATTGCTAACTGATGTAGGGGGGTCCAGCCCACGGTGGGTGATGCCATCCCGAGGCAGGTGGACCCAGGTTGTGGCTGACTGCACTTTGGAGCAAGCAGTCAGCTGCATTGGTTTCTGCACCAAGCTCCTGCCTTGAGCTCTGGCTTTGGTTTCCCTCAAAGAGGGAAAGATGTAAAGTGTCAGGTGAAATAAATCCTTTCCTCTCCATGTTGCTCTGCTCATGGTATTTCTCACAGCAACAGGAAAGCAAACTCCACACCCTGCAAGCCTGATGAACTGAGTCAGATCCCTGCATCCCGCCACTGAAGGAGAAAGCGAGGTTCCTCAAAGTTGTTCTCTGGCCTCCACTCATGTGTGCCTGGAGGCACACTTCCTACACACAATAATAATAAATAAAATAAGAATTTTTTGAAATTTTTTTTAAAATAAGAATTTAAGAAAAGAGTGGTTATAACCAAGTGGTGGAATTACTGGTGATTCTGGCTTCCTCCTTTAGCATTTTCTGAGTTTTAAAGTCTTGAATCTTAAGATCTGTGAGAGTAAGACATTTTTCTGGCCTGCCACCTGCTGGTGAACAGCAACAGTCCAGGGTAAATTAAATGCAGCATCTGCTCCCTTCCTTCTGCTCCTGGCCTTTTTCTCTACAAGTTTCTCTCTTAAGGCAGAGTTCTATACCTTTCCCATCTCAAGGTCCATTCTTATTTTGTTTTGTAATGATTGATTGTAACAAATTCCTTTTGTACGGGATCATATATTAAATCTAGCTGTTTTGAAGTGACTACAGGTTTTTTTTTTTTTTTTTTTTTTTTTTTTTTTTTTTTTTTTTTACGATACCATTCAGTTCTACATATCAGCCACAGGTTCCCCTATTCTCCCCGCTTCCACCACCTCCCCTTCCCCCCAGCTCACCCCCCATTCCCACCTCCTCCAGGGCAAAGCCTCCCCCAAGGACTGCAATCAACCTGGTAGACTCAGTCCAGGCAGGTCCGTGACTGCAGTTTTTATCCATTTCTCTCCCTGATAACTCTGTCCTGGTTGAGCTTAATTAAGATTTACCTTCGAGGCCAGCCTGGTCTACAGAGCGAGTTCCAGGAAAGGTGCAAAAACTACACAGAGAAACCCTGTCTCAAAAAAACAAAACAAAACAAAAAGATTTACCTAACACGAAGTGAGTTTGCTCTCCAGACCAACAGACAGACCTTGTGGAAGCAGGTCTTATAGTAAGGGTCAGAATCCCTAGTCAGCGAGGCAAAGTGGCTCTGACCTGTAATCCCAGCATTTACGAGAGTGAAGCAGGAGGATCACAAATTTGAGGCCAGCCTGGGCTACACAGCGTAGCCTCAGCTCTGTAATAAAACCTTGTGTCATCAGTATATTAGTTACTTTTCTTGTTGTAACAAAATGCCTGGTGGAATCGACTTAAGGAGGGAAAGGTTATTTAGGCTTTCAGTCCAAGGGTATGGACCATGGCAGGAAAAGCATGGCAGTAGGAACTGGAGGCAATTAGTCACACTTCATCCTGTCAGGAAGCAGAGAGATGGATGCTGTTGCTCAGTCCATTTCTCCCTTTCTCCTTTTCATTCAGTCCAGGACTTCCACCTAAGGAATGATGCCGTCCAGTTACTGTGGGTCTCCTACCTCAATGAACTGAATCTAGACATTCCCTCACAGACATGCCCAGAGCTATGTCTCAGGCGATTCTAGATCCTTGCAATAGTGACAATCACATGCTGCAAGAAGGGACCTCTTCATAAAGTCTCTAGTCTTATTCTCTGGAAGGCCAAGCAGTCAACTCCCATTGGCAATCAATGTCATCTGAATTAGTGAGAGCTCTCCGGCAGCTACATGACAGGCAGATTTGAGAATACATGTAGAGGCAGGATTAGTAGTTACAAGGCTGTTGTAATGGTGGCCTGAGATGAGAGTATGTATGAAAGCCTGGGAGAAGACAGAATTATCCCACAGCTGGTACACACCAGGGCTTCCTGAGAAGGAGGGCACTAGTTACAGGTGACCCCAGGTTTCCAACTTGATTGGCCTGGTGAACCAAGGAGCTCTCAACTGGGCAGCAAGTACAGAATAGAGGTAACAGGGTATGGAGAAGTGTGGAATAGATTTTCTGTTTGTTTGTTTGTTGTTTTTTATTTTTTAAAGATTTATTTATTTATTTATTTATTATGTATACAGTGTTCTGCCTGCCTGCATATATGCCTACAGGCCAGAAGAGGGCACCAGATTTCATTACAGTTGGTTGTGAGCCACCATGTGGTTTCTGGGAATTGAACTCAGGACCTCTGGAAGAGTAGCCAGTGCTCTTAACCTCTGAGCCATCTCTCCAGCCCTGTGTGTAAGATTGTAAGACAGCCTTAATAAAGCCATGCAAAGTATGTTCAGCAGTTGAAAATAAGGTTGGAGAGAGTTGGGTGGCTATCACTGTAGGTAAAACCAGAAAACCAAATGAGATTACTTCAATAGCAAGTGCAAAATAAAGAGGAGTGAGCTGGGCATGAGACTGAGTATTCAAGGGACAGACCCTAAACGAGTACTGCACAAGTCGGGGAGGGACTGGTACACGCCTTTAATCCCAGCACTTGGGAGGCAGAGGCAGGCGGATCCCTGTGAGTTCGAGGCCAGCCTGAGCTACAGAGTGAGTTCCAGGACAGGTGCAAAGCTACACAGAGAAACCCTGTCTTGGGGGGGGGGGAAGAATAGTGCATAAAGGAGACAAGAGAACAGTACCAGAAAGGAAACCTCAGAAGCAAGGCATGGTAGCCCATGCCTTCAATCCCAATACTCAGAAGGCTAAGGCAGGAGGATCACAAATTCAAGGCCAGCTCAGGATATACACTGAGATCTTATCTTTGAAGAAAGAAAAAAGGAAAAAAGAAAGAGAAAGAAAAAGAAAGAAAGAAAGAGAGAAAGAAAGAAAAGGGGGATGGGGGAAGAGAAGAAAAAGAACCAACTTGAAGTGAGTTATTACAGGTACAAGAGTCCAGAAAGCAGAAGAGAACACATTACTTAGCCAGGTGGTGGTGGCAGCAGCGGGGGAGGGGGGGTGCGGCACCGCACAACTTTAATTTCAGCACTTGGGAAGCAGAGACAGGAGGATCTGTAGTGGTATTGTGTTCCCCAAAATATTGTGCACCCTAATAAACTTATCTGGGGTCAGAGAACGGAACAGCCACAATATTAAACAGAGGATCGGCAGTGGTAGCACACGCCTTTAATCCTAGCATTCCAGAGGCAGAAATCCCTCTGGATCTCTGTGAGTACAAGGCCACACTGGAAACAGCCAGGCATGATGACACACGCCTTTAATCCCAAGAAGTGAGCCTTTAATCCCAGGGAGTGATGGCAGAAAACAGAAAGATACATAAAGCGTGAAGATCAGAAATTAGCAGCATTTGGCTGGTTAAGCTTTTAGCTGGTTAAGCTTTAGGCTTTCGAGCAGCAGTTTAGCTGAGAGGCTTCCAGTCTGAGAAACAGGATCAGCTGAGGAACTGGTGAGATGAGGTGGCTGTGGCTTGTTCTGTTTCTCTGATCATTCAGTGTTCACCCCAATACCTGGTCTTGGGTTTGCTTTTATTAATAAGTACCTTTAAGATTCAGGCTACAAGGATTTGTGAGTTCGAGGCCAACCTGGTCTATATAGTGAGTTCCAGGACAGTGAGGGATACATAGTGAGCCCCGTCTTTAACAAAAAAAAAAAAAAAAAAAAAAAAAAAAAAAATTACTTAACCTGGCAATCCCTGATAACTTCACAGAGGTAGTCTGCACAGAGGAGCAGCAATAAAGCTGGAGTTTGGGGCAGCAAGATGGTGCCCGTCACTTGAGGCTCCAAATGTCGACTCTTCAAGGGAGTGTGTGTGAGAAAGGCTGCTTGAGACAGAGTAATAACTATCCATAAGTATGAAAGTCAGAACAAAATGAGCCAACAGAGGCGAGGTGTTTAGCACAGCACCGGGCGTACATTAAGCACCCAAAAAGCACAAATTACTACTATCATGTATTCACTAACACACTACAGTAAACTTATTCTGCACCAGGACTGCTCTGGGCCCCAGTCCTGACCCAAGCTGGTCAAGTATCGATGGCGGACAGAGACAATTAAAAAAGTTACTCAAATTATATGATGTATTTGCTAG
Organism: Peromyscus maniculatus bairdii; assembly: GCF_049852395.1. NCBI lineage: Eukaryota > Metazoa > Chordata > Mammalia > Rodentia > Cricetidae > Peromyscus > Peromyscus maniculatus. Next base: position 87,597,013 of record NC_134856.1, on the reverse strand, counting down.
CAGTAAATACTAAGAAGAAACCACAAGGCAGGGGATTCTTTCTAGTTCTGTTTTGTTGCTGTGATTAAATACCCTGACAAAAAGCAATTTATATGAGCTTACAAATTCCAGGTTACAGTCAGTCCATAACTGTACAGTAGTCAAGGTAGGAACTTCAAACAGCTCACATCCAGAATTAAAAGGAGAGAGACATAAACACATCATGCCCACTTGCCAGCTTGTTTATGCTCAGCTCAATTCTCCCCTCTCACATAGTTCAGGACACCCTCCCCCACCCCAAGGGAATGGTGCTGCCCACAGTGGGCTGGGTCTTCCATATCAATTAATTTTAAGACAATCCCTCATAGACATATCCACTGCAAACCCAATGAAAGCAATCAATCATTAAGACTTCCTTTAAAGGTGACTCTAGGTTGTGTTAACACCTACGTTGACAATTAAAGCTGACCATCACAAAGAAGGAAGTATCAAATGCTGAAGAAAGAAATAAAATTTTAGATAGGGAAGCCCGAGAAAGTAACTCTCAGGGAGAGACCTAAAGGAAATAAAGAAAGTAACTATAATTGGGAGGGAATAATTATTATCATTTGCATTGCTATTAGCCATTTCTAATAAAGTATAGTGAAAGTATATTGTCACATATTATTACTACTTTCTGTGCTACAATTAATGTTGTGATAATCACTGTCATCTATGGTGGTATTTTATTTGTACTAAAATGTGATTTTATTTGTAAGTTAATAAATAAAGTTGCTTGGAGGTCAGAGCTAATAGCAAGCCATAGCAGAGCTAGGTGTTCGTGGCACATGCCTTTAATCCCAGCACTTGGTAGAAGAGCTAGGTAGATCTCTGTGTGGTCAAGGATACAGCCAGCATTGGAGACATACGCCTTTAATCTCAATACCATAGAAGACCTGGAGGGCTGTACATACAGGCAGTGACGAGGCAGTCATGTGTTTGGGTTTACAACCAATGAGAAGGCAGAACAGAAAGACTATATATAAAGACAAACACACAGGAAGTAGGTCTCTTTTCGGAGAGGTAGGACCACCTCAGGAGAAAGGGTAAGGTTTTAGCTCTGAGCTTTGACCTCTTGGCTTTCTTCTTTACATTGGTTCTGTGTTTCTTATTTAATAAGATGGTTGGTTACATCTACAGTCATCTCTGGCTCTTGAGTAATTTTAGCAGTGGCCTACAGTAGTCAAGGTTTATGGAATCTAGGACTAGGAAGGGCAGAAGCAATGTGACACACAGGAATTAATTACATGTTCAGAGTAGCAAACAGGAAAGAGATACCAGGCATTACAGCTCATGTTCAAATCTCAGCACTCAGAGCTTAAAAAAAATTACAAATCTGAGGAGGCTAGCTTCAGGTACAGAGAGGCTTTTGTTGGGGAGGAAGGAGAGGGGAGAGAGCAAATGAATGAGAATGAATAGAATGCTTTGTGGGTGTGCTAAGTTGACCTTTTGCCCCCAACATACATACATAGAATATTACACACCAGGATCATCTTCAGACCCAAAATGTATTGAAACAAAGAGATCTTTGACACAAGAGAGCATGGTAATCCCACCTCAGATAAGCATAGGTGTACAGTGTATGATGGAGAGATTACAAGAGAAGATTGTGTTTCTACAGGAACATTTATTTGGTGGTCTGAACAGGGATTTATGAACTTTGTAGGAGAATAATTAAGAGGAACTATAAGTCTTTGCTATTTGTTAAGGCAAGCACAATACTGGAGTGAGGTAGGTGTGTAATAGTACCTGCTGGATTACACTAAACTAATGAGGATTAAATCTTGCTCATGACTGAACTTGTCTATTAAGACAAACAAAAAACCCTTGAAGGTTAAAATCTTTTAGCTGGGGCCAGAGAGATGGCTCAGCTCAGTGGTTAAGAGTGTTTGGGTGGGAGCTCTACCTCAACTCCCGGCACCCTGGCATCCATATACCCAAAGAGTCTGGAATGTTCTAGTGGAAAATCTACCTCAACTCCCCTCCCAATCTCTTTCCCCAAACCCGCCCCTTCAAAGCCTGCCAAACACAGCTCCTCCCCCAGAGATGCTCAAGACCACTCCCACAGGGTATATAAGCTGCATCCCAGAACACAGACAAGTGGTTCTCTGCTCTCTCATTCCTGTCTCCTCTCTGGGGGGCTGGAGAGTCACCCAGAACGCTTTACCCATTAAACCAGGGCTTTTTCTTTTTCTTTTTTTTGGTTTTTCGAGATAGGGTTTCTCTGTGTAGCTTTGTGCCTTTCCTGGAACTCACTTGGTAGCCCAGGCTGGCCTTGAACTCACAGAGACCGGCCTGGCTCTGCCTCCCGAGTGCTGGGATTAAAGGCGTGCGCCACCACTGCCTGGTTAGCTTTTTCTAATTCAGTTTGATTTGGATTGCTGTGTCAGCGGAGAGGCTTATTGGGGTGCAAAAACCTTATCAAAGAGTACTTTACTTACTGGCTGTTCTTCCAGAGGACCTGAGGTTTGATTCCCAGCACCCATGTGGAGGCTCACAACTATCTATAACTCCAGCCCCAGGGATCTGACAACCTCTTTTGGCTGCGAAAGGCATCCGGCATGCCTGTGGCACAAAGACATACATGCAGGCAAAATATCCACAAGCATTAAAACAAAACAAAAAACAAACTAGTAACCTAGTTACTGCTTAACTAGCAGTAATGAGAATACCAAAAGGTGTCCATCAATTCCCTGTAAATGTTGTTATTAGTGGGTAAAGCATGCATACCATCACAAATGGCCAAACTATGAAACCAAATGGCCACATAAAAGCTAGGAAGGAAAAGAATAAAATGGCCAATTATGTTTTACAGCTTGAGTAAACAGCAATTTACATTTTTAGTTTTATTACATTTTCATATATTTAAAGAAGGCTATGTTACATTCATTCACATTACACATTTCAAACCTAGGGGTATGCAGGACATGATGTTTAATCTCACTCCACCTGAAGGGCAGAAGAAACAAAACACGGGGCTGGTGATGTAGCTCAGTGGCACGGTACTTGCTTGGCATGAGCAAGGCTCTGATTTCAATCCCCAGTACAGTCTAAAAAAGAAAAAAAAAAAAAAAAAGAAAAGGCTGTGTTCAAGATCGTACAACATGCCAGGAATCCAGAGTCCCGGTCATCTAGCAAGTCTTCCAGCAGAGGAACATGAAGAAGGGACGGCAGAAGGAGAGGAAAACACTGGCTGAGGAGTAACTCACTCATTTGTCAGTGACTGAAAAAGCAGGATGTGAATTATCATGGACTTTATTGCCTCCTTCTTCAAACATCCTTATGATTTCACGGTGTGGTTGAAGTCCTGAAGGATATCTATACTCTTTGTGAGTTGCTGGGCCAGGGTGCCTGTTAGGTCTTCAGAATCCTTCAGTCCTGACTGCAGGAGGAACTTGGTGCAAGCCACATGTTGACCTGCACAGGCCAGATGCAGGGCTAAAGGGAGACAAAAACGGTCTATGCTGAGAACATGCACTGCATTCAGAAAAAACAATGGATTATGCAGTTATGCAGAGCTTATGCTTATTTAGTTAGAGTGTGAATAAGTGTGCGTGTGCATCTGTCACGGTGCACGTGGAGAGGGAGGTCGGGGACAATGTGCAGGAGTTGGCTCTCTTTCACTACGCGGGCCCTGGGGGATAAAACACAGATTACCAGGCTTGGCTTCAAGTGCTCTCACCCACTCAGCCACCTTGCCAGGTACTCATACTGATTTTACACTTTCATAACCTACCCATGACGGCCTACACCGGATCACAATTTAAACCTGACTGGGTTGAAAATATTTCTAAAGAAAACAAACCTGCTAGGTGTGGTGGTGGTGGTGGCACACACATTTAATCCTGGCAAATGGGAGGCAAAGGGAGGCAGATCTTTGTGAGTTCCCAGACAACCAGAGCTCATAGAGAGACCCTGTCTCCAAAAACAACAACAACAAAAAAAATCAGAAAGGATATAAGAAGCTTTTCTACTGAACAGGGAACAGGAGGACTGATTCACCCTAAGCTCACTCTCATGTGCTACTTAAATATGGTTTTAATGGCACGTAAAAATTCCTCAGTGTTTTGCTGAATTACCATGAATTAGGATGTAGTGATAAAAATCTGTTAACCAATCTTTTTACTCGACGTGTAGAAATTAGCACTAAAAGGTCGGGTATGCTGTGAATCCAAGTGTGTCCTGCTGCCTGGTCTTGAGGACCAAGTTCAGAGCCCTGATTAGACTGGCAGCAGTTATCCCTTACGACCTGCAAGTGACAATGGGTCATTTGTGACTCTTTCAAGCCTGAAGGTGCCACTGAACCCTATGAGATGACCTTTGGCTCCAAGAATACTACTTGGTTTATTCTAAAGTCAAGTTTAAAGGGTCAGCTCTGGACAGCACTGGGGATGCAGCTCAATGGTAGATCTACCTGGGCCTTGGGCTTGGTCTCCAGTACACAAAGAAAAAGACAAGCACTCTGAGACTATAGCTCTGGACCCTAAATTTATATAATAATCCTTATGGATAGATAGAAAATGCTTTCGCCTCACAGATATTGTTATAATAGGGGCTGGAGAGATGCCCCAGCAGTCAAGAACACTTGCTGCTCTTCCAGAGAACCAGAGTTCAGTTCCTAGCACCTACACCAAACAGCTTACAACCACCTGCAACTCCAGTTCTAGTAGATTGGATGCCTTCTTTTGGCCTCTAGGTACTTGCACACATTCATAGAAATACACACACACACACACACACACACACACACAAATAAATAAGTAAATCTGGAGGGGAAAACCCACACAAACCAACCAACCATAGTAACAGGGTAGTGGTTAGTATCCATCATCATAATCATGACGTCGACCAGTTGTGGTGGCATACACCTTTAATTCCAACATTCAGCAGGCAGAGGCAAGTGTGAGTTTGAGGCCAGCCAGGTCTATATATAAGGGGCTGAAGGGAGGGCTCAGCAGTTAAGAGCACTGGCTACTCTTCCAGAGGACCCGGGTCTGATTCCCAGCATCCACATCATGGCACACAACCTTCTGTAACTCCAGTTCAAGGGGATCCAACACCCTCTTCTGGCCTCCATAGGCACCAGGCAAAAGCTATTTTAGGAAGAGACTGTTTGGTTGTCATGGCTAGGGACTGAATGTAGGACATGTACACAATAGGTAAGAGCTCACCACTGAGGTGCTAAACCTACATCAATGCTTTCAACTAAAAAGTACCCAAGTCATTTGCATTCCGTACCTGAGCGATTTCTTTCATCTTTAGAGTTGATGTCGGCACCCAGGGATAACAGAGTTTGAACTGTGCTTGTCTGTCCTTCCTGAGTGTTGAAATAGATGCATTACCGCTGTGATGAGGACAAAAGCAAACCTTTAAAAACCATCTCTAGTGCTCATCAGAAACTCTTCCTGAGGCAGCCAACTGCAAATTCTGAATCTTCCTGTCTTAAGGACGAGTTATATCATCCATGATTCTCACACGAATCGTTAAATATTTGTAATATTCAGTTATCAGGATGGATAATACTATTAGGTTTCCATCAAGGTCAGCAGTACAAAGCCTTGTGGTTTATATAGAACTCAATTCCAAAATTTCCCAAGCATATGAACTTTTTGTTAAAATCTTTAAGACAGAGGGAACTGAGGCTCTCAGAAGAGACCACTACTATAGCTAGCATCATTCACACAGTAATTTATACACACGTGTCCTGCCAGTCAGCTCATTGCAAACTAGTGAGGCTAGAAAAAAACAATCAAGATTTCCGATTCAGCCTTTCTACGGAGGAAATGTTCATGGACTGAGTCCTCAGTCCATTCATGTACCTATCCCTTGTATTCAGGGGAAGTGCAGTGGGGATTTTTGGTCAGAAAACATGTACTCTTGCTTCTAGGAAACCAAATAAAGGCACGTGGCTTCTAAACAATGTATAATAAGCAAGGCTCCTAAAATAGCCTTTTCTTTAGTGAAATATTAATGCACATCCTAAATGTTTTGTACATTGGAGAGACCAGTAGATGCAATTTCTTTGTGCTAGTTAAAGAGATTTTAAATTCTCAATTCAATATAAAAAAGAGCTACAAATTTCACAGAATGAATCTTTGCTCATTTGTTCATTTTTAGCAAGTTATTTTATTTGTGGTGTGGTGTGGTGTGGTGTGTGTGTGTGTGTGTGGTGTGGTGTGTGTGAACACATGTACGAAGGTGCCTGTTAAGGCCAGAAGAGGATGTCCGATCCCCTGGAGCTGGAGTTCCAGGCAGTTGTGAGCTGCCTGATGCGGGTGCTGGCACTCTGCGAGTGCAGCAAGCACGTGTAACACCGAGCTCTCTCTCCAGCCCCGTTTATTTATTTTTAATAGAAAATATTTAACTTCGCTACACCAAAGTGGAGTTCCACAGTTTGCTTTCAAACACTTAAGAGACAACTGAAAAGGCCTTCACTACCCTCCAACATCGTCACGGTTTTCAATAACATTCCTGAAAATAAGAGTACAGAAAGCCCAAGTAGTACACAGAATTAAGAGTTCTCCTCTCTCCATTTTTGCCTAGACACCAAAAATGTCATGTTTCCATTTAAAGAGATTGAAAGATTCAGAATCACAAACATCTCGGGAACAGAGGGTACAGAGGGAGCCAAAGACGCCAAGACTACAAGAGCTGTCCATCCCCAGAGCAGCAAGCCTCAGGAAGAAATGCTGTCATGACAAGCAACTGACCTTGGCTGCATAAAGAAGTGCTGTTAGCCGGGTTGACTTTGCTCTCACATCTACATCAATGCCAAGACTGGACACCAGGAACTGTATGGCTTCATCCTGCCCAGTGACTGCTGCCCGGTGTAGAGCCTGGGCCCCCAGACGATCTTCAGCTGAAGGGCAAGCCTAGTAGGCAGGAAAGGGGAGCAGCGTAAAAAGCAGAGGAATCTGGTCCATAGTCCTGCAGATGTTCTGGTGTGGTTCTTTCGGGCAGAGCACTTGATTTCTTCCCGATTTTCAAAGCATTTGAACTAAAATGTGGTCAAGTCAATGCTCTGGCTATAGTGCCTTAAGCTCTGTCAGGACAACTTGTTGCTACTACTATCAAAGTGACAATGTTCAGTGAGTCCTTAATTTTCTAACTGCTCTATGTATGTTGGATTATTGGATCCTCCCTGGATCAAGTCCAAGGTTCTGAACATTCTACTTTACTTTGAGTTCCAACCTAGCATCATTAAATCTTTGTAAGGAAACATTCCAAAGAAATTACATTTTGTCACAATTTTAGAGATGGGAATGCGAATGCATGTATGTTTACAGAGGTCAAAGGTGGAGAAACTCAGGAGCCAGGATTTGAAACCAGCAAATGAATAATGATGTATCATTATTCCCAGATCTAAAATTTCTAAGGAAGAACTAAAGGAAAAAGCAAAACCACTTTATTTATACCTTGTGTTTTTCAAGGAGCAGCTTGGCTATGTTAACATGGCCACACTGAATTGCATCCATGAAGGGTGTGACACCACAGTTATCTCTACAGTCTGGTTCATAGAGACACCTAGAGTCAAATCCAAAAACGACAGAACTGTGAATATTCACCATTGCAAACCCAAGACAGATGACTTGATGACCTGTAGGCAGACTGTATACCTTAGAGGTGACCTGTGACAGTCTGGAGCTGTCTTTCTTTTATCGCCTTAGCATCTGAACCGAGTTCCATGTCTTCAGGACCTTCCTCTTTTAACTTTCTCATCACATCAGCTGGAGCTTTCATTTCTTCAGTTTCTTAGCTTGGAAGCTTTGTAGTCACCCTTACTATCTTTTTCTTCTCTTTCCCAAACAATTACCTAAATATAATTCTGTAGCCAGGCTACTTAAAACATCTACACTCTCCTCTCCATCTCCACTTTCACCCCTATGCACACGCAGGGTGACTAACAGCCTCAGAATGCTCTTCTAATCATGACCCTTGCCTCCCCTTCCCCTGCCCCAATTCTCCAGAGCAACCACAGTCATCTTGCTTCTCCTGCCTCAGTCTCTGGAAGGCTGGAATTACAGATGTGTGCCACAGCATGTAGCTTTTTAATTCTAGGGTTCCATGGAATTATTTACAAACACTGTCTTCATTACCCTATGAAGGCCACTAGCAAAGAGCTATGTTTATTTCATTACCCAGACCTAACACACAAAGGCTACTGAAAAGTATTTCTTCAATGAAGAGTATTTACAAATTTGCAGAAAAGCAAATATGTCCCACCTGTGGTTCTAAGTGCTTGACAAATGTTTTCAGGATCCAGGATTCAATGCTCTTTGCTTTGGCCCATTATCTTTTCCACTTCTAACTTATCATCATCATTCATATGGTGCAAAGTGTCACACTGGTTTCTGGTCCACCTTGTCTCGGCTTTCTTGAACTCTGCTTTGATCTTTCACACATATACAACTACCCGATTTGTTCCAAGGTGAAATTCTTTTTTTTTTTTTTTAATTTAAAGATTTATTTATTTCATATGTATACAATGTTCTGTCTGCATGTATGCCTGCAGGCCAGAAGAGGGCACCAGATCTCATTACAGATAGTTGTGAGGCACCATGTGGTTGTTGGGAATTGAACTCAGGACCCCTGGAAGAGTAGTCAGTGTTCTTAACCTCTGAGCCATCTCTCCAGCCCCAATAATTTTGATTGTTAACTTTTTTTTTTTCGATGCAGGGTTTCATTTGTAGCTTTGCACCTTTCCTGGATCTCAAGCTATAGACCAGGCTGGCCTTGAACTCACAGAGATCAGCCTGCCTCTGCCTCCCAAAGTGCTGGGATTAAAGGCGTGCACCACCACTGCCCGGCTCCAAGGTGAAATTCTTATGCCTCCCCTAACCCTGCTCCTCTTTCAGGGTTCAATGTCTCAGCGAGTGGCACAGGTGCCACACTGTGAAAGGCATCCTTGATGTTCCCTTGCTCCTCCTTTATTTTAAGGCCTTGAATATGCTAGGCAAGCATTCTACCACTGAGCTGCATTCCCAGGCCCTCTCAGACCCTTTTCATCAAATTATGCACCTATTCCTATTGATTCCACTTTTTAAAGATACCCTTCAATCCGCCTCTTCCTTCTTGCCTTAGTCACTGTTCTATTGCCATAAAGACAACTCTTTATGAAAGAAATCATTCAGTTGAGGGCCTGCTTACAGTTTCAGATGTTTAGTCTACCATCATCATGGTAGGAGCATGGTGGCATGCCCAGGCAGGCACTGGAACAGTAGCTGAGAGTTACATCCTGATCCCTAGGCAGAGAGCCTAGGCCTGGCATCGGCTTTTGAATCCTCAAAGCCCACCCTCAGGGACACACTCTCTCCAACAAGGCCACACCCCCTCAACAAGGCCACACCCCCTAATACTTCTAATCTTCACTCCCTGGTGACTAATACTTAAATATAAGGGGGCATTCTTATTCAAACCACCACACTTTCTAGACTCATCTCTTCAGCCCAACTGCCATCACTTCTCTCCTGTTTCACTTCATCAACCTAAGGGACAATTTCACAGAAACCTCTTCCCATCCCAGGTTCATTTATATTTTGCATCTAGGTGGTGCTTGAAAACTGCTGACTTCTTATGACCCCTGGCTTCAAAACCCTTCACCAAGGGGCCTGGAGAAAAAGTTCAGCAGTGATGAGTATTTGTTGCTCTTCCAGAGGACCTGGGTTTGATTCCCTCTGACACCCTCTTCTGGCTGCCACAGGCACCAGGCATGCATATGGTGTACAGACAGGCACGCATGCAAAACATTCAGACACATAAAATGAACACAATGGTCTGCAGCATCCATATTCTATACTGTTGAGACTTCAGCATATCCCAAACTACTACCAGTCTCTCAAATGTGCTATCCTTTCTTCTGGTGCAAAAAACCCCCTTGGCCCTCATGACAGCTGTTATTTTCCCTTCAGGTGAACAGCTTTGGCTGTGCTGGTGCCGAAACATTATTTATTTCTTCAGTCTTTACTAATTTAAACTGGGTCTTCCTATCACACACTCCTATGGGGACCCTGAATTCCTTACAATGCTCATTGGTACACGACCCTGTTCCATTGTGGACACAGAGCTCTCTACATAAAAGGAAAAGTAACTCCTTGTTATAACTAAGAAATATTTCCACCAATTTACCATGCTATTCTTACCTATCAAGAAGTTCTTGTACTGCTTCGAAACAGCCATGCATCGCTTCGGGGGAAAAGAATGGAGACAATTAGAACTTTTTAGTGTATACTTGAAACTTTCTTGGCTGGTGTGGTGGTTTGAAAGAAAATGGCCCCCAAAGGGAGTGGCACTATTAGGAGGTGTGACCTTGTTGGAGAAAGTGTGTCAGTCACTGTGGGGGTGGGTTTTGAGTTCCTCTATGCTCAAGCAACTCCCAGTGTCACAGACCATTTCCTGTTCTGTGGAATGTTCCATTCCATTCTGATCAAAATGTAGCCAGCACCATGTCTGCCTGCAAACCGACATGTCTTGCCATGAGGATAATGGACTTAACTTCTGAAACTATAAGCCACTACCTCAATTAAATGTTTTTCCTTTATAAGAATTGCCGTGATAATGGCGTGTCTTCACAGCAATAGAAACTCTAACTAAGACAGCTGGGGAGGTAACTCATTGGCCAAACCCTGGCCTAGGATGCGCAAACCCTCGGTTTTATTCCAGTACAATGAATAAATAATTAAGAACAAGCCTGTTGGTGGTGGTGCATGCCTTTGATCCCAGCACTTGGGAGTCAGGGGCAGGCAGATCTCTTCGAGTTTGAGGCCAGCCTGGTCTACAGAATGAGTTTCAAGACAAGATAGCCAGAGCTGTTACACAGAGAAACCCTGCCTCAAAAAACCTAAATAAATAAATAAACAAACAAGCAAAATTCTTTCTCCTGGCTTTAAAAAATTTTGCCTTATATTTATTTATTCAATTTTCTGTGTATAACTGTTTTGCTTGCATGTTTGTATGTGTACCACACATATGGATTATGCCCATAGATGTCAAAAGAGGGTGATGGATCCCTTGAAAATTAGAATCTAGAGTTAGAGATTGTTGTGAGCCACCACATGGGTGCTGGGAACTGAACCCAGGTCCTTTGGAAGAACAATAAGTGTTCTTAACTGTTGAGCCATCTCTTCAGTCACATCTGCCCTGGTCTTCTCACAGAAGGAAAACCTAAAATACATAATGTTACTGTCCTATCAATAAAAAAAAAAATCCAACCAAATAAATGAAAAAGAATGATGTTTTGAGCACTTTCACGGCAAACTTCCAATTTTAAACTCATCTCCCCACTTTAGTGTTGGAAGTTTCAAAGGCTGGTGTAGTCTCTTGCCAGAAAACTGCAAAAACACTTTGAAGGAAACTATTTAATAGTAATTTATGAAAATTATCCAGAAATTTACTCCTTCTACTGAAGATACCTACTCTCAACAGGAAAGGTTCTGACTATCTGGCTTCTATTTATTTTGGGTGAGTGACAGATTAGTGACTGTTTCTCCAAGAGAATATTTTGGGGAGTATGTATGATGGGAGCTAGCCAAGCATTTATGAACTAGGTGGACTTTTCCTACTTACTCAAAAAGTTTCAGAAAGGATCCCTTGGTCCATAAGTGCTGGCTGTGACTGGAGAACAAGCAGGTGCTTATTCCCAGACAGTACGGACTGTATATTTCAGATATTGATCTTTAGAGATAGTACCACCTCAGTATCCTAATTCAATGAACTGCCTCTTAGACTAAGAATTATCTTCCATATTTCTCTCTCTGGGGGGAAGAATATTCGGGGGTTTGAGACAGGGTCTCCCAACATTGCCCAGCTGGCCTTAAACTTGCATGGATCCTGTTGCCTCAACCTCCTGAGGGCTAGAACTACAGGCATGCATCACACTGCCTGGCTTATTTTCCAACTTTGTTTTAGACTTTTGAGTCCATTATCTACACATTCCACACTAATTTTGCTTTTTGCCAAGACTATAGCATGGTATCATCACTATTGTGAAAAGCTAAGAAGGACATTTGCTCAAACACAAACCAAGTTCTTTACCCAGGGTCACAGACTTTGGCAGGGACAGAGCTAGCTTACCATCTAACTGACCAGGAAGGGTAATTACAACAGATACACTCAAAAGGTAGACTAACACAGTGACACAGAGCCGAGGCCTCCATCACTTTATAAACTTATAGTCTGCCAAGAAATCCCAAGATGCTCTGATGCTTGCCCTCTGGTTTCCCAAATCCTCCATTCCTCTGGCTGATGACTTGAACTACAAAATGTAGGCAGCACTGGGGTGAAACCAACTACACACAGAGGCGACTGCAGGGTATACCTGCAGTATGTAAAGGAGTTCTTCTAATTTTGCTCTCTGTTTTCCAAGCATCTGGGCAGACAGTGAGCAAGTACCGGAGGATCACTGGGTCGCCTTCTCGACTGGCAATGTGGAAACTGTTCCAGCCATCCTTGTTCTTCAGGAGCGGATTGGCGCCATGTTCCACAAGGACCTGGATCACTTCAAGGTTCTTCCTTGTACAAGCCATCATCAGAGGAGTCCTAAGGTCAACCAGGATGGAAAGGAGCTGAGGCATTTGGAAGAATCCAGGCCTTCAGGGAATGTATGTTTTTGGTACAGACGGAAAACCTAAAGGAGTCTGGGGGTTGGGGTGGGGGGCAGGAAAACGGCTTAGACTGTCAGCCTCTGACTTCTCTGAGGTCTGTGGAGAAATAACAAGGAGACACTGATTCTGAATGCACATCCACAGGAGTAGGTTATCTGAGAGGCAAAATCTGTTTATGAGCCAAGCAGAGGACTGATATAAACCACAGATAACTCTCAAGATATAGTGGAACTACTTTACAATAGTGAAGGAGATGTACTTTTAATTATACGGTGCTTTCCTGTCCTTGAGGAGCTGAGATCAAACTCAGGGGCTCATGCACGCTAGGAGGCTGCACCACCTCTGATATATTTCCCAGCCCTTATGTTTTGACAGATTTGAAATAACTTGGAAGGCAGGAACTTCATTAAGTTAGGCGCCTAAAAAAGTTAACAGGCTCCCAGACATAGTACAAAAAAAGATGCCAATCTGGCAGCAAATGAAACTGATTTGTGCGGTGGAAGAGGATCACCAACATTCTTGCTGGCGGCCGTGCAACGCTCGATGTGACAAAACTGCATAGAGCTCAACATGCAATGCATGTGCCACTGAAACCTATCCACTGCAGCCTTGTCAATTAAAATAATGCAACCATGAACAAGTACTTTAGCAAGATGTCTCCAGAAGAACACATCCTGGGCACATGAGTAACACAATTCATCCGTTAACCATTTGATTACATTTCTATACTCTCTCAATAGGAAGTGATTGTCCTAACTAAAGAGCCAAACCCAGGAAGAAAGGAAGGTTGGGGTGAGAATTAGAAACCGAGGAAAGTGCCGGGCGGTGGTGGCGCAGGCCTTTAATCCCAGCACTTGGGAGGCAGAGCCAGGTGGATCTCTGTGAGTTCGAGGCCAGCCTGGTCTACAAAGTGAGTTCCAGGAAAGGCGCAAAGCTACACAGAGAAACCCTGTCTCGAAAAACCAAACAAAAAGAAAAAAGAAGAAAAAAAAAAAAAAAAAAAAGAAACCGAGGAAAGTTATACGTCTAACAGACACACTGAAAAATAAACGAAAATTAGTGATTCCTCGGAGAGTGGCGATGTAGCTTTTCTGGACTCCGGGTACCTACCAGTCGGCCTTCTTCAAGGAGTCCACGGCTGCACCTCGGTCCAAGAGGTAGTCCACGCAGTCCCGGTGGCCCATAGAGGCAGCTTCGTGCAGAGGACGCTTGTAGTCTCGGTTGGCAGCCTCGATATCCATACTCCAAGCCTCCACTAGATAAGCTAGGATGTCCAGGCGCCCGTGGCGGGCCGCACAGTGGAGAAGGGTGTCCCCGGCTGGCCCCTGGCAACCTCCGGCCACCTCCAGCTCCTCTTTCAGAGCGCGCAGCCGGCCCTCCTGCACCAGCCTGCAGAGGCGCCGGGGATCCCCAGGCGGAGCCATCACCCGGGACTAGGCGTGACAAAAGTAGGAGGAAGACCGAGCTCCAGTCCTCCTAAACACAGACTAGTGTAAACATAGGTTGGGCGAAGGTGAGAGATGGTTAGGGCTTCCGCTTCCTCCACGTGACCGTTCTCCTGGACGCCCCGCCCCCCAGCGGGATTCTGTTTGCTAGCGACTTTTTTATGCCTCCAGCCCTGGTTTCAAAGTCATAATTCCCAATGTGAAATGGTGTCTCCTCAGGCGACCGGACCAACAACAAAGCATGCGCATAGGTCATTCTAGTAATCGTACTCCAAACATGCGAAGTCGTCAGGGTGGGAGCCCTTGCAGTTTAGGGTCAAGGTAAGCACCTGACATCCTGAACTGTCCTCTGCACCCGAGTCATCTGCCGACGAAAGACCTAACAGAATGCATTGCGCCGCTGTACCGCAAAGCCCTGAAGTGGAATAGAGGGGCTCAGCAGCCTGACCTCGCACCGTACGGCTCTCCACCGTACAACCTATGGAGGTGCCTGCCGGGCTGCAGAGCCGGGGTCTTGGGCTGCTCCGGTGGTAGCTGCAAGAGGCAGCGAGGCCGGCTCTCCGCAGCCGAGCGCACGCTGCCTACCACCCTGGAGCCTACCAGGCTCACGTGTGCTGTGGGGATGTCTGCCGGGCTGCACAGCAGCATCCTTGGGCTGCCCAGGCTCCCAACAGCAGGGTTTCTGGGGCCTCTCGGAGGTGGGACAGTGTCCCCCGTGCTCCGCCCGCTCCTCACCCAATCCGCAGCCGACCCCAGCCCCCTCCCCGCCGGCTGCAGCCGCCTCAGCCCCCACGGGAACCCAGAGAGCTCGAAGGAACTCTGGGAAAGTTTCCTTCGCCTCCCCCGCGCCAGCGGAAGCACCGACGGGGCGTGGCCCAGTTCCTTGAGCCACGCCCTCTCCCGCCTCGCGTACGGATTGGCTCTAGGAGCCGTCTGTCCGCGTGCCCCTCCAGTTCCGAGTTTTGACTGGTTCAGGGGTCCGTCCGTCGTCTCCGGCGGAGGGTGCATCTTGGCAGCGAAGGGGCGGAGCTCGCGGAGGAAGTCTGCAGTCGTCTCTGCTCGCAGTCGGGGCCGAAGGAGGGGCTTGCTGGTCGGGGAAAGGCTGGACGTCCAGGGGCACCGGCCGGATGGTGTCGGCGGCGGGGTCCTGGGCCGGGCCACCATAGTGCGTGAGACCGTGGACTTGGCGTGGGGTGCGAGCCGGGCAAACTTCACCTTGTGGGGCCCAGCGCAGGGGTCTCGGCCTCGGGGGTGGGGCCCGAGCTGAGGGTGGATGGAGGAGCTGGCCGCGCCCGCAATGGTCAGGTGTGGGCCTGCTGCTGGAGGCCGGGAGCTCTCTGCAGACCGGTGCCCCCACGTCGCTCCCGGAGGCTCCAGAAGGGGCAGCACTCGAGAAGTAGCCTCTGCTGCTGGCAAGCCTGACTTGTCTATACTGTAATGTTTTTGACCTTGGGCGAGTCATTGTATTCTGCTCCCGACGTTTGTGTTTGCCTTGGTAGCCTTCCAACCCCTCACCTGAACAGGTGATGATTCAGGGAACATAAGGCCTGGGGGCTTTTAGAGGGGCTCATTGAGATCCCAGCAAGCTTTGTTGGACTCTTTTCAAGGAACTGGACATTTAACCGGATGATGTTTTTGTTTGTTTGGGGAGTAAAATGGAAGCCGCTACTGTCATGCTTAAAAATAATGTCTCTGCGTTTGGCACTGGACTCTTGGTTCACAAAGTGCCTGCCATTGTTTATTCCATAATAGGCCCATCGGCAGCATTCTGGTTTTAGAGGCGAGGACATTGAAGCCTAATGAAGTTAGTGATTTATACCACGTATTGGAAAGTTGAGGCATCTGGTAGTTTCAAACTTTTTGCCACTTTGCATGATACATGGTTTTAGTTCTCAACATTTGGGAGACTTAAGTAGGAGGACCTTGAGTTTGAGGCTAGCCTGGTCTACCTGCTCCTTCCTTACACGTGATGGGGTTTTGCCTTATATCTCTAGTTTCCCATTCTTTAAACAAAACTGAGACCCGTGGTTCACAAAAGGATGAAATATTTGAAATCCAGGGTAATTGGCTAGTGTTCCAAATACGATTCTGCCTCTCCTCTGCTTTATGAATTCACTTTGTTGTGTGTTTTCCTTTGGGGAAGTAGTTATTGCTTTGTGGATCTGCCCCACTGCCCTTGTGACCCCCTGGAGAGGAGTGGGTATTTGTACTTTAAGTTTATGAAGAGGGCTGTTGCTGCTCTCTCAGTCTGGTCGAGCTGCCCATTTCTTTAGTTTGTGGCCTGACCTTTGCTGTCTCAATTCCCATGTAGCTGTCATTGGAATTGGAATTTTCTACCTGACTTTTGCTGTATTTCATGGGTCTGTGGCACTTGTGTGTTGTAACTGAAGAACCCATTCTTTAACATGTCTCCTGACTTGTGAATACATAAAACTATTTGAATTCTAATTTCAAATGTGTTACTGTCTTTTTTCTTCTTTTATTTCTCTATCCCTTCCAGGCGGACTTTAGAGACAAATGTAGATTCTGCCTTTGCTGTTCTGGCTGTGAAATAACTTCTGGAAATTTATCACCAAAGCCAACTCTTATATTGTCAATGGTCAGTCACATGCTTTTTGAAGACTGCTCTTACATTTCATAGACCTTTTCTGGAGCTTAACTGGGTATTCCCTTTAAAAACAAAATAATTGCTGGGCAGTGGTGGCGCATGCCTTTAATCCCAGCACTTGGGAGGCAGAGCCAGGCAAATCTTTGTGAGTTCAAGGCTAGCTTGGTCTACAGAGTGAGTTCTAGGACAGACTCCAAAGCTACACAGAGAAACCCTGTCTCTAAAAACAAAACAAAAACAAAATAATCTGGACTTGGTGGCACACACTTGTCATCCCAGCACTTAGCTGGACTCTGTTCTAAGACCCTACTTCAGCAAAGCAAAGCGACCCAACCAACACCCAAAACAAAACACAAAAAGAAACCCTGAAAAATTATTTTTTATTTTTATTTATTATTATTATTTTTTTTTGCTGTTGTTGTTTGAGACAGGGTTTCTCTGTGTAATAGCTCTGGCTGTCCTGGAACTTGCTCTGTACAGATCAGGCTGGCCTCGAACCCAAAGAGATCCTCCTGCCTCTACCTCCGCCTCCAGAGTGCTGGGATTAAAGGCGTGTGCCACCAAGCCCGGTGAGAAATTATTTTTAGAACTGAAACTTTAGGCCTTTCTCTGCTTCTGGGAAAAACGATTACAACAGCTATTTCTCCTTTGCTTTTTAACATAGCTGATGATGCCATTTCCCTTACTGTTTGTTCCACAAGAAACGCCAGTTATCCTGTCAGTTATCCTTGATTGATCTCTCAGTCTTCACACCGTGTTGTTACTCAACTGTCCTCTCTACCCAGCTTCTGCTCTCAGGCCCTCTCCAGTTCCTGCCTAGCTTGGTACCATGCCTCTCTGATCTGTTTTGCTGACAGTCTCCATGTCTATCTAAACTTGATTGTGTAATGACCTTGCATTTAAAAACTGCATGATACTCTGAATTGCCTATGTGGTAAAGGCCACTTTCTTTAGCAGTATATAAGAGGACTTTTGTAGTTTCTGCCTCCAAGTTCCTTTTCCAGTCTTGTTATCTCTCATTCCCTATCAGCTGGCTGTTCTGAAGAAATGAAACTTTTCTGTCACAATGTGCTTTGCTGTGCCTTTTCTCCTCTTATATTGTTTTCTTATGCCTGACTGAATCCCGTTCATCATTTATGACTGAATTCTTCATGATGCTTCTTCCGTTGATCCTAATTCTATTTACTACCATAGGCCCTTATGCGTGCATTTATGTAGTACTTGGATTGCTGTATGTTTAGCAATTTGTGTTTGTTTTGTTAGCTGCCTTATGGTCAGGCTTACTTATTTTTGTATGCTCTCCAATGTCTAAAATAGCATTAGCAACAAGGATACCATAAGGAACGCTCTCATGAAGTTCATATTAAATCTGGGATGTGGTAGCTATAGGAAGAGGTTGAGGAATGAATGAATAATAGGAAAAGGTTTTCAAATATATCAAGATATATTGTGGACAGTAAATAGCGACCTTTCTGTTTGTTTTCTGTCAGTCCTTCTGAGGGACATAGAACAGTCCAGCCCATCCTTTCTTGCTGTAAGCTGGGAAGATGGCTCAGTTGGTAAAGTGCCTGCCAGTCAAGCACGAGGACCCGTTTTGGATCCTTAGCACCACATACAAAGCTGTGCAGGACACTGCATGCCTTGTCATCTCAGCCCTGGGGCGACAAGACAGGTACCACGGGCTTGCTAGCCAGCCAGTCTAGCTAAATCAGGTGAGCTCTGGTTCCCAGTTAGAGGCCTGTCTCTTAAAAACAGGACAGATTCTGAGGAATGACACCTGAGGTTGACTTGGCCTCCTGATACAGTATACCAGCATCATTTCCCCTCACACTCCCCACAATAAAAGATTGGGCCAGCTGACGTGGACCTTTGGGTTTAGAGAAGCAGGATGTGGTGGCCGGTAGGTCCTGGCTTTAACCAAACACTGAATGCCATTGAGGGAAACGAGAACTGAGTATGATCTCTTCCTGGGTTTGGTGGTTTGTTTTTGTTTCTGGTTTTTTTTTTTTTTTTTTTTTTTTTTTTCCCTTCTGCTTTGTTTTTGTTTGGTTGTTTTAGAGTTAAATGGGGACAAAATATTTGGAAGGTTTTTCATTTTGAGTCTGTACTATTGACTGTATAGTGACATTTCTCTTATAGTTAATGTTTTCAGCATATTTGTTATCAACTCTCTTTTGTTGTGACATATAACAGTGTTATTATTGTTGTTTTTTAATGGTATAAGATTTCATCTTGAGGTTATTTGTTTCATTTTTAGTAAAGTCTTACTGTGTAGTCCAGGCTGGCCTCCAATTCTTGAGTGCTGGGATTAGTTATGTATCTTTATGTTTCACTAACTTGACATTTTCCAACCTCCTGTAAACTTTTCTGGGCTTTGAACGGAAGAATGTTAGAGTGGGGAACACATCAGACCAAGGAGTCAGAAAACCCAAGTTCTTGTGCTGGTGTTATTAGTTTAAAAAAAAAAATTGAGGGGTTGGGGATTTAGCAAGGCCCTGGGTTCGGTCCTCAGCTCTGAAAAAAAAATTGAAGTGTGTGTGTGTGTGTGTGTGTGTGTGTGTGTGTGTGTACACATCAGAGTGTGCAGGTGCCTGCAGAGGCCAGAAGAGGGCATTGATCACCCTGGAGCTGGAGTTACAAGCCATTGTGAGCTACCCAACATGGATGTTAGGAACTGAATTCTGGTCATCTCCAAGAGCAGCAAGGGCTCTTTACCACTGAGCCATCTCTCTAGCCCCTGGTGCTTAGTTGTGACTTGAAGTGGGTCTTTTGAGCCCCAATTTAATTGAATAATCATGGGATTATTTTGCAGATGAAATGAGAACATAGGGAAGGAATTGCAAGTACCATAAAGCCTTAAAGAGCTGTAAGAAAGTTGAAGCCACCACAGCCCCAACTGTAGAGGGCAGTCCTATGGCTGTGCAGTTTTTCGTTTAATTAACAGTTATTTATGAGGCTATATATGGAGGATGCTGGGTATAAATATATTCTTCATTCCCCCTTCCCACTAGATCTTACAGAAAACATTTAGCCTCAGAGTGGAAATATTAAACTGTCATTATGCAAATAATTGCTAATAATATAATAGAATGAAGATATATTAAAACAATAACCTATATAAGATATACTTTAATAAATATTTATGAAAGCATTATAAGTGTTTCAAATGTACAGAGTGGTTGTATTTCTACTAAGTACTTCCTGGCTTGAGTGGCTACTTAGAGTGCTAGAGTTGAGGGATAACAGAGTTAACCATATTTATTTGGACTCAGTTTCATTGGCTGTCATTGGACTTTTCAAATACCAGAATCATAATAATAAAGGACTCTTTCCCACTGTACCTGTGCTGTCTTCACAGTCAACACCAGGGGTCAGAGCTTATCCATCAGAGAATTGTGCAGAACATGAGGGGAGCTACCAAGGTGAGGTTGGGTGGCACTGTTATCTAACTAGCAAAGTTAAATTTGGTGTGCGGAGCAGTATTCTCTCCAATTAGGAACTGTGTACTAGGAAGTTGGCTTGGATTTTTTGGTTTTGTTTTTTGATTTTTAATTTTAATAGCAGGTATTTAACAATAATTAGTCTCTCCAGGAATTTTAAGAAGTTAACTGTCTTCATCTTGTTCATATAGGTCTATAATCTCTAAATTCTAGAGGATTTTTTAGTATAAGTAGTAAAGATAGAGGGGCAAGGGGATTATTTGGTGTCAATTTCAAGTAATCCTGGAACTATTAAAGTTTGTTGCAATACCAAAAAATAACTCCAAACATGAAATGACCTCATGGTAAACTTTATTTTTAAATCACATAACAATCTAAAATGGTTCCAGGTGGTGATAGCTCATGGGTGTATGCCTGTGTAAGCATATGTGTGTTTGGTGGAGGAGGTTCTTTTTAAAGCCATGATCTTAAGTACTCAGGCAGCTAGGAGAATTCTCTCTCTCTCTCTCTTTTTTTTTTTTTTTTTTTTCAAGACAGGGTTTCTCTGTGTAACCCTGGCTGTCCTGGAACTCGCTTTGCAGACCAGGCTGGCCTTGAACTCAGAGATCTACCTGTCTCTGCCTCCCAAGTGCTGGAATTAAAGGTGTGTACCACCACCGCCCAGCTTGGCACACACCTGTTTATGTGTCTGGCATTGATAAGGGCCAGGCTTTTAAAGTGAGACCAGCTGCATCAGAAGCAAGATGAGCAGAGGGCTTGTGCTAAAGAAGAGAAGTAATAAATTGCCTGGGCCACAAAATCCTTAACTTTCACTTATTGTGACTTGTTTCATAAACTGATTTTCAAGAAAAAGTAAAAAATGAGGCCAGGTAAATGAAAGCCCAGTTATCAATTATCATCAAGAACTTTTTGTTCAACATATAAGAAAATGCTGTGCTAAGTACTTAAGAGGGTTAAATGATAGTAAGACATAGTCTCTGTGTCCAATAGCAGAGGTTTGGTAATGAATATAGTTCAGGGCAGGCTGACAAGAATCTAGTCTCCACCAGAGGACCTGCTTAAGGAAAGAAGTTGGGCCAGAGTAGGGTGAGATGCCTTAGACCATTGTTCTGGTTATTTTACTGTTGCTGTGATAAACACCATGACAAAAAGGAAAGGGTTTATTTCATGTTATACTTGAGAGTTCATCATCAGGGGAAGCCAGGGCAGGATCTCAAGGCAGGAACTGGAGCAGAGACCAGAGGGACGCCTGCTTATTGACTTGCTCAGGGACAGCTACCTTTCTTATACTGAAGATAGGAGTACCCACAGCAGGCTGTGGGCCACCCCACGTCAATCAGCAGTCAAGAAAATGACCCACAGACATGCCCACAATTCTGAGAGAGGCAGTTCTTCAACTGAGGATCCCTCTTCCCAGATGACTCTTGGTTGTGTCAAGTTGACAGTAAAAACAAACCAGAACAACCATGGTCAAAGTGCAGAGCTCTGAGGATTTAGGGAAAGGCCAGACTCCAAGTAATGACCCCCATCTTGGTGTCAGATTAATAAAGATCAGGAAGCTGAGGTGCTAGTGATCCACAGACCCAGAGCTAAAAGCAGTCTAGGCCGGGCGGTGGTGGCACACGCTTTAATCCCAGCACTCGGGAGGCAGAGCCAGGCGGATCTCTGTGAGTTTGAGGCCAACCTGGGCTACCAAGTGAGTTTCAGGAAAGGCGCAAAGCTACACAGAGAAACCCTGTCTCGAAAAACCAAAAAAAACCAAAAACCAAAAAGCAGTCTAGCAGAGAGAGAAGGGGGCTAGGGAGGGGCACTTTTGAGAGGAGACAGAACAAAGTACGAAAAGAAAGCCACACCATAGAAAGGAATATGAGAATGGATATACTTGAGCCTTAACAAAATTTGTTTGCCAAGATTTTTTTTAAAATATTCTCATTTTCCACTGTCCTAACACCTGAGAGATTTGCCACATTTCTATTAGTCAGTGTGATAGTGCTTTGGAAAGAGGGGTACAGATGCATATAGGTAATGAGGGGGCTGATTTGAACATCTCTGGGGCTTCCTGTGCTTTGAAAAGCTTCAGAAACAATTCTAATATATCTCTAGGCGGAGGAATCCTCGTGGTCTTTACCATGAAACATTCTAATGTCACTTTTTATGGATTCACAAG
Source organism: Peromyscus maniculatus bairdii (assembly GCF_049852395.1). NCBI lineage: Eukaryota > Metazoa > Chordata > Mammalia > Rodentia > Cricetidae > Peromyscus > Peromyscus maniculatus. The sequence goes on along the minus strand of NC_134856.1, from coordinate 87,574,736 downwards.
CAGCTTGTAACAATAAATGTCCTTTCAAAGAGGTGCAACGTGCATTTGCTGTGTAAGGAAGGAGGAATAGTATTAAGTCTGGTGTGGTGACTTGGAAAATTTTATGCATTTGGATGTTTTTATTTTAATTCGATATTTGAATTGTTTCTTCAAAGTCATACTAATAAAATTAGAATTTTAGTGTATTTAAGTTACCCAGAACACTGATGCTTCTGAAATAAGGTTTATATGCTTTTAAGGAGACACTCAGATTGGTGTGGTAGTCATGTAATTCTGGCATTTTTGTTGCTAGGTTTTGACATAGATGTAGAGAGGTGAGTGTTGACAGTTCTTACACATGCGTTATCTCATTTTGCAAATTCAGAGTAGCATGTTGTTAGAGTCTATGTTCATAGGCTGTAGTAACGCATACACCTTGTCAAGGGGAGCATCGCTCCACCTCTGAGAGGCTTGAAGGAGGTGTTAAATGATTTCACTCCAGAGGATGTAGACTGAGGACTAGGTTTCCTGTCAGTGCATTACAACACTTACCTCAGACACTTGGGATACAACTTAGCTTTCTGACCACTAGCTGTAGTTAGAGGTTATTTTACATAGATATATGAATCCAATGGAAATGTTGCCTCTGCCTTGCAAGTCACGACATTTCCCACCACACCAAGTATAATAGAGGCAACTTCCTGCATACAGAGGCATTCAGAAGCCGGATCTCCTCTAAGTGTGCCCCACCTTCACTATTTAACCATAGCGCCTTCCAATGATGGCTTCATGCCAGAACACAGAGAATGTGCCAGAACACGTGGGAGGCATAACACTGTTCTAACATTCCCATTAGCTCCTTCGTTCTTGTGCCTTTGTTATGGTTCTGCAAACATTTAATCTTCTCAACAAGCATTTTAGATTCAAGTATATTTCATGAAATAAATACAAATCAAAAATATACCCCTGTTCTTTCCCCTTAGCTGATCCTTTTGAGATTGAACATTTTTCATGTTTCTTGTGTGTCCTGTGTAGTAGCCTTGAGAGGGTCTCTTGGGGAGGCTGAGGGCCTTGCCAAGTTCTCCATAAAAGTCATAATGAGGTAGGGTTAGACTCCTGTACCATGGCCACCCTGCCTTGCTTATCCATCATCCATGCAGTGTTTACTGAGCATGCACTGTCAGCCCTTTTAGTTTCTATAACAAAGGTCATAAACAAGATAGTTTCTAAATAATGGAAATTCATTTTTACGTTCTGGAAGCTAGAAAGTCCAAGATGACAACACTTCCCTGCCTGGTTTCTGGTCAAGGATTGCTTCCAAAGATTGGTTCATAGACAGTTGTCTTTCCACCGTGGCCTCATGTGGCCGAAGTGTGGCAAGGAGCACTCTGGCTTTCTCGTCTGCTTTTGTTTGCACCGTTTATTCAAGTTAGATAAGCTTTTCTAAGTAGAAGTAGGTAGGTAACTTTGCGTATGATTTTGACATTTCTCTCTGTGTTTTTCTCATTAATCAGTGGTACATCTAAGATAAAAGTTAAATGCCTACATCAGAACTACCCAGTGCTTCCTTCATCAGAGCCATATGTGCGCCCTGTGGTGGGGCCTGATGTGGTGGTTCTCTGTCTTCTGAAGTGAGGTAGTCATAAGGTCTCCAGAATACAACTATTAGTATGTATGGAAATACTTTTTTAGATGTCTTACAGTATTCATGGAGTTTAATTTTTAAAAACTTAAATTAAAACTTCAAAGAATTAACTGCAGTTGGGAAGGGTGATTTCTCAGCTGTCTGGGTACTGAGCAGGAGTAGTCATAGAAAGTGTGATCTGTAGTTATTCTCAGTAATATGTATTTTGAAACCCAGGGCCTTAGTATATGTATCTCCTGAATGTGTGTGTGTGTGTGTGTGTGTGTGTGTGTGTGTGTGTGTGTGTGTGTGTGTCTATGTCTATCTCCTAGCGCACACACATGAATTCACAGAAGCCAGAGGTTGATGTCAGATGTCTGACTTATCACTCACTCTCTATCTTACTTTGTTATACAGGGTCTTTCACTGAGTTCCCTGATTTGACTAGATAGGCTGGCCAGTGAGCTCTGGGGATCCTCCTGTCTTAGCCCCCCAACCCCCAGGTTAGGACCTTAGCCCTAAGCTACTATGCCCATTTTTGTTTGTTTGTTTTAAACATGGGTTCTGGGGATATGAACTCAGGTCCTCATACTTGTGTTTTTTAAAAGTTGCAATTTAAAAGAAGTAGTTTAATTCATTCCTTTGATAGAAAGTAAACTATTAAATTTTTAATTTTGGCAGACAGGAGAATATTTGAGTTCCAGGCCAGCCAAGGCAATGTGGTAAGCCTCTATCTCCAAACAAAAAGCAAGTAAACAAGTAAACAAACAAACAAAACCCAAGTTTTTATTTTTAAAATAAAGTTATAGTCAACTCTTAATTTTCTGTTGTTATTGTAGAATCATGGGTTAAATGAAGGCTGGGAAAGTTGCTACATCTGTTATCAATTAATGGAGACTTTTTTGTATCACATCCCCTAACCTCTTAAGGCCTCTTCCCTGTTCCCTCTCTTGGGCCCTTTCTAGCTTCCTGATCTCTGCAGACTCCAAATTTGAGACACATATCTAAAAGTTCAGAGCAAGGCTTTACATAGGAGAGCCAATGTGCAGTGTTTGTCTTTATAGGCTGGGGCAACTTCTTTTGAATATTTCATTATCAAGGAAGGCTTTTTTTTTTTTTTGGTTTTTCGAGACAGGGTTTCTCTGTGTAGCTTTGCGCCTTTCCTGGAGCTCACTTGGTAACCCAGGCTGGCCTCGAACTCAGAGATCCACCTGGCTCTGCCTCCCGAGTGCTGGGATTAAAGGCGTGAGCCACCACCGCCCGGCCTCAAGGAAGGCTTTTATAAAGTATGTTAAAATTTTTAAATAGTTAAAGTCATTTTAGGATCATAAAATGCCATTTGTGAGTGCTGCTTTACATTCTCCTATTTAAAGCATTAAACAGGTTTGAAGATGGGTGTGTTCAAGGAGGTGATGGCCATAAACATTCTTAAATTCTAAGAAACTTATGCTTAGACATGGAACTAATAGAGAAGAGAAAGGCCAGTTGTGGTGATCTTCAAAATCAGCCTCACTGTATTCCTATAACTTGAGTATAATTCACTGGCTACCATCTGTGTTTGGGAGTAATTAACAAGTGTCCCATTTCTTCTGCTTGTTCCAAACAGTGAGACGATTCAAACAGAAGCGTCTCACAGCAGTGGACTGCCAGCATTTGGCCCAGAGACATTTGGCCTCAACTCAGCCCTTCAGTCAGAGATGGACGAGCAGAGACCCGAACCATGGCCTCTATCCTAGACCCAGAACAAAAGGAGGCAACAGGGGTATGTCTTCAAAAAAGTATCTCCTGTCTCTAAGTCTGTAGTTGGTGTGACTTTTGAATGTCTTCCAGTTTCATACCAGTGTTCATAAATGTCTCTGCTTGATTTTCCAGACCCTCTAGAACAGGCTGACACTTGTGTTCATTTTTTGTATGTTTTCCATGGAAATTCTGCTTTCTGTAATGTAAGACCCTGTCAGCGTACCTGATTATAAAGTAATAAAAGACATGGACCACTGTCACTGTTCCTCCAGTCATCCAGTCCGCAACCATCTTGCCTCCTTGACCAACCTGTCAGGAAGTCCACAGGATCAGTATTTTCCTTTAGAGTGTTCCTGCCTTACAGGGCGTGCTTCTTTTTTTTTTTTTTGGTTGTTGTATGTAGAACTGGGTATTGAACCCAGGGTGCCATGTGCTCTACTGGGAGCTACAGCCCTGCTCTTTCTACCTTTTGTCCTGAGATGAGCTCTCACTAAGCTTTTCATCCTCCTGCCTCAGCCTCCAGAGTAGCTGGGTCACAGGCCTGTGCTTCCCCCTGTGCTTGGCCAGTTGTATGCCTGCTTCCTGGTACCTGGTCTGTCCAGTAAGCATAATACCTTAGACATGATGGTCTTCTGTCATGTCACAACGATTCCTAAGAACCTGTCAAAGTGTTTCCCTGTTTCTGTGATGGATTCACACTCATCACCTGACAGGTTTGTTTTTTGTTTTATTTTGTTTTTTGCTTTTTGAATTTAAAAACTTTAGTTTTTTGATTTGTATGCAATGTTTATCCTTATTAATGGAGTACAGTGTGGTAATTTGATACAGTGTGCAATGTGTAATGATCAAATATGGGTCACTAATCTCTTTAATTTTGATACCATTAATACATGAAAGTCAACTTCTAGCAATTTGATTTTTCTTGTCAGCTCTGTTTATATCAGACAAATTCTCACTTTTGTTAATACCTATTTTAAAAATCTTTAGATTGGTTTTCCAAATTTCAGAATCCAATCTAGTTTAAATAATCCATATTTCCCAATCTAGGGACTGCTGTAACCAATTTTGTGAGGCAGTTTCAGACTTAATTCTAAGTTCTGAAGTTTAGTTTGCCTTGTGTGGATAAGCCAACCTCTCAGCCTATCTTGTTAGTTCTCCAGGCCTTTGCTGCTAAGTGGGTAGCAGTGTTTTCACTAGTGGCATGACTGACTTTGGCAATTCAGAAATATCTGGATTTAGCCAGCCCTTACTGATGTGAAACTCTAGTCTTTTATATTGCTCTGGAAGCAATTATAATTGATGTTCCTTTCCCCAATATGATATTAATTTCAAGTCCGTTAATTCATTTAAAGGCTAATTCTGGTTTCAACCCATTCTCTTTCTTTCCAAAGTAAGAATTTGGGCTTTACCATTTAGAAAGGAACCATATATATTGTTGTATGTTGATACTTTGTTTAGAAAAAGCTGTAGTGGTATCTGAGATCACTGTTGCTTGGGCTCTCTCTTGAAAGGTAGTGAGGTCAGGGAGTATCACTTCATAGTCCTCTCAAAAGTAGATGTACTTAGAAAGTGCTGATTGAGGCTGGAGAGATGGCTCAGCAGTTAAGAGCACTGACTGCTCTTCCAGAGGTTCTGAGTTCAATTCCCAGCAACCTCATGGTGACTCACAACCACCTGTAATGAGATCTGGTGCTATCTTCTGGCCTGCAAGGACACATGCAGAGAGAACACTGTATACATAATAAATAAATAAATCTTAAAAAAGGAAAGAAAAGAAAATGCTGATTGAGTATATGTGAAGAAGAGACTGGGTATCATGCTAATAAAATGAGAAAATTCCAGCTCTTTGTTTTAAAAGTGGCAGATTCACAGTAGGAAATAAAAAGAAATTAAGCATATTTGAATGGTCAGATGAAGAATAGACACTTGTGGACCTGATAAAGCATGTTTCTTTCTGCAAACTTTGAATTGCTGTTGTGGGAGCAAGCCAGGAAGCTGCACTGTGCCTGGGATGTGAACGTGGGCAGCCGCTTCTTCTCTGTCTGCCCACTCAGGTGTCCAGTGTACAGCATCTGACTTTATACATATATATGCTTGCATGGTAGAGTGTTGGTCAGTATACAACGGTTGTCGCTTGCTAAATATGTGTCTGATTATTTTTATATTAGCTGTTTATATGACCACCTGACCCATAAGCATACCAGTGTCTCTCTTTTCCATTAACTTAGATAATTAGTCTTATTTGGGTCTACTGTGGGTCAGCAGCCACTGATTTCTTTTCTTTTCTCTGTTCTGTTTGGGTTCTCTCTACAGGTCAAGGATGTCAGAGATTTATTACTGAGTTTTTCCTAGCTGGCCACCGGTGTTGTGCCAATGACATGGCCAAAAGCAATTCTGTTGGCCGGGACAGCTGTCAGGACTCTGAGGGTGATATGATTTTTCCTGCAGAAAGCAGTTGTACTTTGCCTCAGGACGATAATGGAGAAGTGAGGCTGGGCTCATCAGGAGCTGCTCTTCCTACCAGGAAACGGTCCCGTTCCTTTGAGGAAGAGAGTAATAGAGCTGCAGAGGCCAGCCCGTGGGATGGAGTTACTAAGAAGACTCCACGCCATCGTTTGTTCTCATCGTGTACAAGACTTAGGGAGGTCAAGCAAGAAGCAGAGGATGGTTTGTCACAGTGCTCTACAGTGTCTACAGAACCTGGCCAAGATATCGAGGACATTGGGCCCGATCCCTTTCCTGACTCATACTATGGGCTTCTTGGAACTGTGCCTTCCCAAGAAGTACCCAGCCACATTTGTAGGCTGCCTAGTGAAGTCCTGAGGCACATCTTCGCCTTCCTCCCAGTGGAGGACCTGTACTGGAACCTCAGCTTGGTGTGTCACCTTTGGAGGGAAATAATCAGTGACCCACTGGTAAGTTAAGTGCTCAGTCCTCTAACAGCATACAGACTAGCTTCACTTAGTGCAGATTTCGGAGGAGAGGACCTTTCCAAAGTGGTGGTTTCCATTTGCTTCATGAATAAAGTGCAGACTCCCCAGGCGTCTGAGTCCGTCCAGGCTTGCCCGCTCGAACCTTCCAGAACCCTTACTTAACTTCTTCTCACAGTTGTTTTTTGTCTAAAGCACATGATTTGCTGTGCCCTGATCATAGACTGCATATTTGGCCCACCATGTGTAACCCTCCATCCCACGTAGAGTAAGGTCACCTTGTTGGTACCCGACTTGTCGCCATCTCACTTGTTCTTCAGGACTTAGAGTTGTACACACTCTGCCTTCCCATCCTGTCCACTGCAACTCATCACTTCCTTTTTGCTGTTACAGCAGTTTATACCTCTGGTAGTGTAGTTATGGTACTGTATTCGGTTTTAGTAACCCATTCTCTCCCATGCCTTTTTTCTCTTCCCTGTTTGAATCACTTAGTATTTCTGTTTCCTGTCACAGCCCGGGCAGAGGGACTGCCTGTTTTTCTGCCTTCTCTACTTTTTGTTACAGTCATGCTGGAAGAGGTACTTTTGTTCAGATTCTCCTCCGTCCGTCAGGGAGGTGGGTAGCTGCTCCCTGTAGAATTGTCCTTATTCTGTTCTTTTGTCTTTTGTTTTTCCTGATCTTGGTAACCTTTTTTGTTTGTATTTTCTCAGCATGGTGCTGTTTATATGTGGTAAGCTTAGTCTTCAGACTATTCCTTTGAACATTTTCTTTGAACATTCATGACATTCTTGACTTTTCTTTTTCTTTTTCTTGTGGTGACCCAAACACTATCAATAGCATGTATGGTACACTTCAGTATGTTATTTTGTAGCATAGTAACAGACTGCCCAGCTGCTAAGTGCAGCCCTCACACTAAACCTCGAAGTTTTAGATCTCAGAGACCCATGAGCTGAATTTTGTACAGCCCAAAACAGGACAGCTGATTTTTTTCTTCTAAGTTACAAAAGATGTTGGGAGAAATTTCATGTCACTTTAGCGTTCTATTGTGGGGTCTTAGTTCCTGATTTCTGAGAAATGTTTTTATGATTTTAGATGTGAACCCTATTTGCTTATACTATTTCTGTCAACTGAATGGCAAACTCTCTTACATGAGCCGAATACTGGTGGTGGGGATAAGTAAGAGTTTTTTGTTTGCAAAGATGATTTCTTGGGACCACATCCAAGCTTGCACTTCTCTCCTAAAATGTTATAGTAATGCCCTCTCATCATGAGCAACAGCAACAGCAACAGCAACGCAATGTCTTCATTTTCATAGTCCGCCATGGCTTGCAGGTTCTCCTAGTGTCTATGTCTGGCTCTCATGTTACGGCAATGTTGGCCTCACCGAAGGAACTTGGCACTTTTTCCTTCTCTTCAGTCTTTTGGCAGAGTGAGAGGCATGCTGGTGTTGATTGTTCGTTAAATGTTCTGTAGGATTCCCCAGAGAAGCCATCTGGTCCCTGGCTTCTTTGTGATAGAAGTTTTGATTTCTGATTCCATTTCTTTACTCATTATCATTCTGTTTAAATTTTCTGTTTCTGTTTTTCAGACTTTAGGATGTGTGTTTCTAGGAATTTATCCCCTTTTTTCCCTTTTAGGCTTTTTACTTCTATGGCATTAATTTTTTTTTTTTTTTTTTTTTTTTTTTTTTTTTTTTTTTTCGAGACAGGGTTTCTCTGTGTAGCTTTGCGCCTTTCCTGGAACTCACTTGGTAGTCCAGGCTGGCCTCGAACTCAGAGATCCGCCTGGCTCTGCTTCCTGAGTGCTGGGATTAAAGGCGTGTGCCTCCACCACCCGGGTCTGTGGCATTAATTTTAATGTTTCTTTTCATTTTTCTTAGTTGATCTAGCTAAGGGTTGTTATGAATATCATTACTGCTATAGCTGTTTTTAGGCAGTCTTTATGCATTCCAGACTACCCTCAAACTCTCCACCCTCCTGCTTCTACCTCCCAAACCTAGTTACAGATGTGCACTTCTGTGTCCAGTTAAGCTCGGCTCTCTGCAATTTCCTTTCTCCGCTGGTTTTGAGTTTAGTTCCTTTTTTGTTGTTCTTTGAGGTATGAAGGTAGTTTGCTCTTTTCGGGTCTTTTTCAGTGCTAGGGATTGAAACTATGACTTGCACATTCTAGGCAAATGTTCTATCAAATGCTCAATCCTTCTCTGTTGTAAAAAGAAGCATTTTAACTGTAAGCTTGCTGATGAGTGCTGTTTTCACAGTGTCTCATAAGTTTTGCTGGGTTGTGTCTTTATTTTCACCTGTTTTAGGGCACTTTCTTTGTTTGTGATTTTTCCTTTGACCTATTTGTTATTCCAAGGTTGCACTGTGAAGCCAGATGCACTGACACATGCCTCTATCCCAGCACTAGGGAGGTGGTGGCAGAGGACCATGACTGGCCTCAGCTATACATAATTAGTACCAGGCCAGCCTCAGCTACATGGTGACACTTCATCTCAAGAACAGGAAGGCCTGATTTCAGTTGTAGGTAGCATTGTTTTCCTGCCCCCTTGATTTATAGCATCCTCATGTTGTTACTGAAAAGATTTGTGGTATAACTTCAGCCATTTTAATTGATTAACTGGCTTTATGACCCAATATGTGATCCAACATGGAGAATGTTCATGTGGCTTGGGATGAGTATGGATTTTACTGCTGTTGGATGGAGCATCTGTATGGATCTGTTACGTTCAGTAGTCTGTACTGCTGTTCACATCTAGCATCTCCTTAACACATCTCTGCATCTGCTTCTTCCTTCAGTTCTGTCAGTGTTTGCTTCCTATCTGTGCACTCTACTATATGGTGTTACTCTCTCTGTTATCACATCTTGGTGAAGACGTCACTGTGTAGCATTATCATTCCATAACACCTTCCCTTTGTGTCATGTGGCAGTTGTTGACCTAAGGTCAGTATGGCTTTTGGAGCTTGGAAGTGCTGCTCACCTGGTGCTTCAGACAAGGAAAAGCTAGCCCAGCTTTGGATTGGGAGCTGTACTTGCACTTGGTCGAAGGTTTTCTTTGTTGTGGCCCAGTCTTTTTAAGAATCATGGCCTGGATGTTATTTCATTTTTTTTTTTTTCAACTACGTAGTTCATTCCTTGGAAAAAGCTGTATCATCGATACTTGATAAACGAAGAGCATGCTGTCAGCAAAGTGGATGGCATTCTCTTGAGCCATGGCATAGAAAAGGACTCAGACTTATGTGTGCTGAACCTCATACGGTGAGTGCCTTTCCTCCTGTTTGGGAGACAATTTTCGAAGTCCTTCCTCATATGTCTGTGCTCACGATTGTCTTCCTTCTGGACTCATTTCCTGAGTATTTTACAGATATATAGCCACCACCAAATGCTCCCCAAGTGTAGACCCTGAGAGGGTGCTGTGGAGCCTGAGGGATCACCCTCTACTTTTGGAGGCTGAGGCGTGCATGCGTCAACAACTACCTGACCTCTATGCAGCTGCTGGGGTATGTGAACTAAGAGGCTGTGGGGGTACTCTGGGGGATGGTGACATCATTTCTCACTAGAAGTGTGTTGGTGATTAGTTGAAGATTATATATATTTTTAAATTTTTTATTGAATCTCTGAGTAGCATTAATCTTGTTAATGGTCTCTTTGGAGAAATCAAAGGTCCTATTTGCAGCTTCTTGCATTTGGAAGGAATTTTACAAAGCATTTAGTCTGTTCTGTTGAGGAGTTCTCTAAAATATTCCTGAATGCTAGTTATCTAGCCTCTGAACACTTGGAGTGATAGGGTTTCTTTATGATAGTCCTTTTAATAACAATATAAGCCAGACAGTGGTGATACATGCCTTTAATCCTAGCAGAGGCAGGTGAATCTCTGAGTTCAAGGCCAGCCTGGTCTATAGAGCAAGTTCTAGGACAGCCAGGGCTACACAGAGAAACCCTGTCTTGAAAAACAAAAACAACCCAGTGTGTGTATTTGTATTTTTCTATGTGAATGTGTGCCTAAGGGTAGGTCCACACATGTGTGCAGGAACTTAAGAGATCCCATGGAACTGGAGTTACAGGAATTGTGAGCTGCCATATAGGTGCTGGGAACTGACCCTGAGTCCTCTGTTAGAACAGCAAGTGCTCTTAATCACTGAGCCATTTCTCTAGCCCCTAAGCAGGCTTTTCCCTTGTTGACACATTGAGTAATTTGAAAGGGGCAGAGAGATTAAAGGTCTTGCTACAGAGATACAGTAAAATAAGAAGTTGGACATGTCCATCAGTTTCCTCACTAGTTTCCAGATTGTGGCTGGGTCTGGCGTCTCCTCTTATCCTGTATACCTCTCTTTGAAGGGCATTAACGTCTGGGCCTTGGTGGCTGCCATGGTGCTCCTCTCCAGCTGCGTGAACGACATCCAGCATCTGCTCTTCTGCCTCAGGAGACCCAGCTCCACAGTGACCATGCCAGATGTCACCGAGACCTTATACTGCATAGCCGTGCTCCTTTATGCCATGAGGGAGAAGGGGATTAACATCAGCAATAGGTAACACCCTGGAGGAAGAGAGATACTATGATAAAGTGACAAGGCCCTAGACTTGTCCTAGCTCCTCCTTTCTCCCTGGGTACAGTGTAAGGGGACTGAGCTGTGGAAAAGAATCCCAAGTGTTTCATGAATATCATGTGATGGTCAACTAAGATTTCTTCATGTAGTTTCTGTGTTCTGGGTGTTGAGCTGTAGGTGAAGGTGAAATTTCTCTCTGTATTCACACCTGGCTACATTTTCCTAGGAAAACATTAGCATTTTCTTTCTTCCTTGCTCACTTTCAAGCAGATTATAGGATCGTGGGAGTCTTAATGACTGTATCTTCTTAATGTGAGAAAGGCCTAGAGTGTTGGTTGCTCATACAGAGTTATCTGGACAGTGATAACATATGTGAAGATAAATAGCAAGCTGGAAATTGTCCAGGCACAAGCGAGTCTGCTGTGAAGACAGCTAACGTGGAGCTTGTCCAGTGTGAGCGGATAGGCAGTGCGTGAACACGGGAGGAGGAGGAGGCGCCCTAGGGCCAAGGTGTGCTGGAATGGGGGCGCAGCAGTGAGAGGGCAGTGGGGGGCATTGCTTTGGATGGTGTGAACAAGTTTGAATGTCAAGGACGAACCCCCATTTTGAGTTACAGGTTATGGGAAAGAGCATTTTAAGAGAAAGAATAGGTAATTTTTTTCATTCAATAACTATATTTATGATATTCACTAATTACATTAATTGTGTTGATTTATTACATTCATGATATTATGTCCTGATACTACTACTGTCCATTTGTGGGGCTTTTCCATCACACAAAATAGAGATTCTGTACTTAGGAAATGATTGCTCTATTTTCCTTTCTTCTCCATCTTGAAATAATGTCTAATCTTTCTGTCTCTATGAATTTGTATATTCTGTATGTTTCATGTAATACAAAGGAATAGGTAATTTAAGGGCCCAAAGTTGGAGTAAATTTGATAAATACCAGGAAAAGTCCAGTGTGGCAGGAGTGCATTGAAGATGGGAGAAATTAGTGCAAGATTATGAGAGATGTCTGGGACTAGGGGAGGGAAGATCTTTAAGATTCCGAGTATGGGTGGTATATACGGAATGGCCTGCCCTCTCACCTGAAGTGGTGGAGACAGGCAGCCATCATGCAGCCAGTTCTAGAGAAGCAGAAACCCTGAGGGTTTCTTCTCTAGAAAAAGACTGACCCCTGGGATTAGTGAGCCTCGAGAGAAACACAGCAGTGACCCTGTCATCCTTGGTAAGACAGTACAGAACATTGTACTCCAGCAGTGTCCTATCATCTATCCCAAGTTATGTTCAGTTTGTTAACTGGTTTATGTTCTAGCCCACTCCATTGCACTGAGACCTGAGGCAAGACATTCTCTAAGATTTCACCAAGACAGATGATCAAATGAAGAACAGTGTCCTCCTAAGCAAATGGATACTTAGGATTCTGTGTGTGTATGGACACCATAACAGCAGCAAAGACCAGGTGGCTTAAGCTACAGACATTTGCTTTCTTGCCCTTTTGGAGGCTGGAGATCCAAGAACAAGGTGGGAAGGTTGGGTTCCTAGTGAGTCATCTTCTCTGTATCCCAACAAGAGAGAGATGGGGGCAGGGAGACAGAGCACTTGATAGTGTCTCTTGTAAAAATGGTGGTACTAGTAGATCACGGCCAAAGCTTTGTCACGGCACTGAATCTTAATTCTCTCCTTCCTTCCTTTCTTCCAGCAGTCACTTTGGTATTAGGGCTTCCACTTTTGAATTTCAGGGGGGCACAGTTCAGCCCATAGTAGCGTGGTTTGTTGATCTGGTTGTATGTCCAGCTCCTGAAATGTTACTAAAGGTATCTCTTTTCATCAAAAAGAGTGATGCTTTGAGATCAGCTCTCTCACTCTGGAGTGGAGCAGAGCACTTGACTGGGGAATTAGTGTTCCAGGCTGCTGAATGTGGGCTCAGCGTGCATACGACAGGTTTTGGAGCTGCTTTGGGTGGACTGACTTTATGTCTCCTTCCTCTGTTGGCTAGTTTTGTCATCCCTGGTCCCCTTAGCTGTTCTGACATCTTGTCTTTGGTGTTCTCGTCTTACTAGCCGTGAAGCACCTTTCCTTTGGAACTTTTAAAGGGGAATGTTATCCATGCCTCTAAACCAGTGTCACCAGGCAGAAGAGCAACTGAGGTCCAGAAAGATGGCTTTAAGTTTGGCAGTAAGGTTGCATTATTTAAGCAGGGTTCACATTGCTGTAAGTGGTGTTGATGCCTGCTTTCCAGTGGATCTTCTGCTCTGTTGATTGCTTGTCTCTTAAGATCATGATAGTACTCTTTTCCCCTGAAGAGCACGTCCTCGTTTCCTCTGTGTGATGCTACACAGAGAAGACAGTGCCTGTTTCTCAGGACTGGGATTCCCGGAAGTGCTTCTTTCAGCTGCAGAGACTAAAGTCTTTTCTTTCCATTTTTTCACTGAAATGTAATAGGAATATTCTTTTTGGAAATGGTAAGGAGTTGAAATACATCCGAGGAAAAATGAGATAGATTATGAGTTAAATTTGGAAGTCTCTAAATCTACTTTTTTCCCCCATTAGGATTCACTACAACATTTTCTATTGCCTATATCTTCAGGAGAATTCCTGTACCCAGGCCACCAAAGTTAAAGAGGAGCCATCTGTCTGGCCAGGGTATGTATGCATTATATGTGGGTGTGTGCTTGGTCTTCTATTCTTTTTTGAGACAAAGTCTCAATATGCAGCCCAGGCTGGTCTTGAATTCAAAAAGTCCACACTTCTCTGGCCTCAGCCTCCTGAGTGCTGGGATTACAGACATGAACCATAATGCTGGTTTGACTTCCTTTCTTGACTCTTTTTCATGTGTGAGGACAAGAGGTGTTTTGCTTTGATCACTTTATTGAGGCATGATTTACATTGTGTAAATTTCACCCATTTGGAGTTTGGTGGTTTTTAGTAGATTTATTGAGCTAAACAGTAGCTTCTTAATCTAGTTTCAGAACATTCAGCGCCCTTCAGGGGAGGCATATTGGGGGTCTACTGTTGTGTATCCAGTTTGCTTGTTTGGTTTTTAGACTGGCCGTCCCTTGGGCTTTTTAATTCCTTTCTGTTTTTCTAATTTCTCTTCTGTAATGATTATAGCAAGAAAACATCTATCCAACTAACACATGAACAGCAGCTGATTCTGAACCATAAGATGGAGCCTCTCCAAGTGGTAAAAATTATGGCATTTGCAGGTAAGGGAGCTCCTGTCAGGTTCCTGGAGTATAGCATCAGGTTCATGATGTGGTTGCTTCTGGCTAATCACTGTATCCCCTTCCCAATACCTACTGGAGCACTCTGACTTTATTTAATTACTTTAATCAATCCCCAAAGCAGCCAGCCAAGAAGTACTGATTTTCTCTTATCATTGTTTAGAATACCTACATTGGATTCCTGCTTAGACAGATAGTTCCTAGGCATTATTTTATGGAGTCTGTCAGTGAGGTAGGGTGAGTCCCCTCCTGTACATTCTCAGTCAGCAATTCCTTCTGGAGAGGCAGGCCATATTATCTGCTTAACAGGGTCCAGTAGCTCCCTAGTCTCGTAGGGTGATGTCTTGAAGGGCTTCTCTTGGTTCAGCCCGCTTTCCTAAATGTAGAGTCATTTGTGCCTCTGATCTTAGTCTCCTGAAATACTTGCAGTCTTCTCTGAACTCTTGCTGTTGATATTTTTTTCGATCTGCAATCCCTTCCTGCTGCTTTTCTACTTTGATACCCTGCTGGCCACATTTGTTAAACACCTGCAGTGGCCTGCCATGGTGCTGGTTCCAGCAGCATTCTGTGAGGTTGATTAGATAGCCTTATGTTATGAAGACATTGGCATTCAGAGAGACTTACTTTAGTTCAGATAAGCAAGTGGCAGAGGCAGGATCAGTTGAATCTGTCTCTCCGGGGATGCCTTCTTTCCTCCTTCTTTCTCCTCCCCACCCCATTTCTCTTTCTTTTTCTGTCATGCTGTGTTGACTCTTGTCACTTCTGTCTCTTCCTGATGAAGGCCTTTTTAATAATTTGAATCCCAAATATCTGATTGCTGAACTCTTAATGTAACCAATTTGCTAATTGATCAAACCTAATTACCATACGGTAGAAGTAGCCAGCACGTGCATTGTTCTATAAATGTCTGCTTGTTTCATGTGCATCTGCAGAGCAGCCTTGTTAGACTTGGAAGGAGGAGTCATGTTCCCAGAGTCTCACCTTACAGAGGAGACCATTTTTGTTTCTAGTTCTCACTCTTTTTCCTGCCCTATGCTTCCTTTATATTCTCACTTTGTTACCTGGTTTCACCTCGTGTTGGTGTTTATTTCTAACTAGATTATAATCTTTCTATTATTTCTCATTGCTTGGCACATAGGTGACCATGCAATAAGTATTCAGTCAATATTTGTTAAATGAAACACAGATTGATTGGATGAATGTTAGAAAGAAGAGCTGGTGGATCAGAGGACTCCTTGAGTCTTCTGTATGTTCTGGGCTCAGAGACATGGATGATCACTGGTGCAACACCAGCTAACTGCCGCTGAGTTCTTGCTTCTGGGGACTTTGTCCTCACACTCACAGATCAAGTCAGTGAGATCAAGCAGCTTGCCCGTTCCTGCTTGGCCAGAGCCAAGATCCCAGCCACTTTAATCTTAGGTGAGGGGGTTTCCTACTCCTTTCATGGTACTACTTTTATCAATATTGATGTTAGTCTTAGGTCAGAGGAAGAATAAGCCTGAGAAAACACCCGAATGAGGATCCTGGTGCATGATTTGTCTAGTCAGAGGGTCACATTCTTTCCTCTTGGCTTCCACAGGCACTGGGAAAACGTCTACTCTGGTCAAGTATGCTGAGAAGTGGTCTCAGAGCAGGTTTCTGTATGTCACATTCAACAAGAGCATCGCAAAGCAGGCAGAGCTTGTCTTCCCCAGCAATGTCATCTGCAAAACCTTCCACTCCATGGCCTACAGCCACGTTGGGCGAAAGTGAGCATCACAAGTGCTGGCGTCATTTCCCGTGGCCACTGTTGGCATGTGATAGTCGTTATGATCATACTCTAAGAAACTGGCATGATGTTCTCACTATGTAGAAGCAAGAGATAGAAAAAGAGCTTTCATATCATACTTTTGCAGCATAAAAATACTTTGTTTACAAATCGCTATCTCACTGAGAGGGAATTTGTGTTTCTCTGGAATTCGGGCATTGAAGTTCAATATGTCAAATTCTGAAGAGTTTTAGGCACTCCTGGGGAGGGTGAAACTCTCATACACCAGAGGCTTTGGGGGCACGAAGGCTGAACTGTGGGTATCTTATTGGGTGGGGGGGAGATTGTTTTGGAGCATGAACCACACCCAAACCAGTAGCATCTGCTATGAGCTGTTTTGTACAACTCTGGGTTGTCATTTATGAGTTCATGAAAGTTTAGGGCAAGCCGTCTCAGTTCAGATGTGGTTTTCTGGTTTTTAAAACCTTTCCTATGTATGATACCTGGAATTAGATTGTCAGTGATGAGAACTAGGGATACAGTAAATACCACAATGCCTGTGAAGCCCAATGGTTTTCTGGTTTTTAAAACCTCTCCTGTGTATGATACCTGGAATTACCTTGTCAATGATGAGAACTGGGGATACAGTAAATACCACAATGCCTGTGAAGCCCAATGCCATTCACTTGGGGTATGCATTACAGGTACCAGCTGAAGAAGAAGTTGAATCTCTTCAAGTTAACACCCTTCATGGTTAACTCCGTCCTTGCTGAAGGGAAAGGTGGATTCATAAGGGCCAAGTTAGTATGTAAGACTTTAGAAAACTTCTTTGCATCAGCTGATGAAGAGCTAACTATCGATCACGTGCCCATTTGGTGCAAGAATAGCCAAGGACAGAGAGTCATGGTTGAACAGAGTGAGAAGCTGGTGAGTGCAGTGTAATCAGAATGAGGGAGGGACCTGGTATGATCTCTGTCTTTCATTTCCCCAGAACTCCTTCTAGAAAGTTGAAAGTGGACAGACGAGACAAAGGCCTGTCTTGACAACTGGGAATCACATGGCATTTTCTCCTATGAGGAGCAGGCGTCTCCCTTAACTCTCGTAGTAGTCCTGCTGGGTTTTGTTTGTCTCTGATTTTGGCGGGGAAAGGGTCTTTGTGACCCAGGCTAATCTCAAACTCAAGATTCCCCTGCATCAGCTTCCCTAGTGCTAGGATCACAGACAAGTGTCTGTTTTATCACCCACCTTAGTTTTCCCACATACCAGGTCAGGACAGACACAGCAGGACTTGCCCACAGTTTGTCAGAGCTCAGTTCTTCCTCAGGGATTGGGAATCTCCTTCTTTTCTTTTCTTTCTTTTTCTTTTTCTTTTTTTTTTTTTAATGGCTCTACACACATTTTGCTTGTGTAAAATCTGTTCCCTAATAGATTTTTGTTGTTGTTGTTTTTTGAGACAGGGTTTCTCTGTGTAGCTATGGAGCCTGTCCTGGAACTTGCTCTGTGGTCAGGCTGGCCTTGAACTCATAGAGATCCACCTGCCTCTGCCTCCCAAACAGTTGGATCTTTGTGATTCATCAGCTGTTGAGGTCTTTGATCTTTGCTCTGCTGGAGCCCCAGCCTCACCCCCTCTGAGCACTTGAGATCTCGGTGTTAAAACTGTGGAGCCCTGGAAGGGGTGGTCCCCTCTTTTCTGGGATGGCATCTTTGCTCCCACTGACTACGTGGAAGCAGAAGTGTGATTTCAGGGTACTATCTCTTCCAGGGTCTTAAACTTTGGGTTCCCCTGTCACTTACTTTTTAGAATGGTGTCCATGAAGCAAGCCGACTTTGGGACAACATGCGGAAGCTGGGGGAATGCAAAGAAGAGGCATACCAAATGACACATGATGGTAGGCAGCTTTCCTAGCATGGGTGTCTGTAGATGGAGCGGCTCTGCTTGTGAGTTGTGACTCTTGGTTCCTGCTCTCTTCTAGGCTATTTGAAGCTCTGGCAGCTGAGCAAGCCTTTGCTTGCCTCTTTTGACGCCATCTTTGTGGATGAGGCCCAGGACTGTACCCCAGGTGATAAACTATTTAGGACATCAGTAGTCTCAAATACATAGAAACAACATCATGATTAATTATGTAAGAGGACACATACATGGAATAAGTTGGCTGGGTTTTGTTGTTGTTGTTGTTTTTCCGAGACAGGGTTTCTCTGTGTAGCTCTGTGCCTTTCCTGGAACTCACTTGGTAGCCCAGGCTGGCCTCGAACTCACAGAGATCCGCCTGGCTCTGCCTCCCGAGTGCTGGGATTAAAGGCATGCGCCACCACCACCTGGCCTTGTTTCCTTTCTTAAATAGGGGTTCTTTTTGTTGTGACGCCCTTGCCATCACTGATTGTTGCCCTTCGGGTTTCTCACTTCTCCTCTTATTGATTGCAGCTATCATGAACATAGTTCTGTCTCAGCCATGTGGGAAGATCTTTGTAGGGGACCCCCACCAGCAGATCTATACCTTCCGTGGTGCAGTGAATGCTCTGTTCACAGTCCCCCACACCCATGTCTTTTATCTCACACAGGTAAGAGCTTGTGCTGCTTCTCAGGCCTAGAGCATATAAGCAAGCATTCTGTTTTCCCTCTTAGTTTTTAATGTGCCAGCACTGTGGAAGGTGTATTTTATTTTCCACAGATAACAAGCCAGTGTATTATTTTACCTTAAGTCCATAGTTAAGGTATCTTTAGTTTTTGCACTTTAGGATTGTGCATTATGACTGTCATGCCTGCTTCTAGTTTTCTTTAAAGTGACATTTTATTAGACTTAACCTTGGTTTTGATGACACTGATAGTTTTTAGAAGTACTGGACGAGTAGTTTTAGAGAGAGAGAGAGAGAGAGAGAGAGAGAGAGAGAGAGAGAGAGAGAGAGAGTGTGTGTGTGTGTGTGTGTGTGTGTGTGTGTGTGTGTGTGTGTGTGTGTGTGTGTGTATGTGCTGAAACTTCTCAGGTGCTTTTTCTCATGGTTAGACAGGGTTATGGCTTAGGGAGAACCACAGAGGTGAAGTGCCATCCATCTCATAGTTTCAAGGGTTTATATTATCAATTTGAGATGTGACTATTGATGCTAGCTTGGATGTACTCAGGTTCCTCCACTGCAAAGGCCCACACAGAGGAGTGAGTGTTGGAGCATCTGTATAAATTATCTGGAGTTATGTAAAAGAGATTCGTATTTTCTCTCCCATTACATGATAACATAAGGTTGCTTGGTTTTTTTTTTTTGGTCATGTATCAATGTTTATTTTACAAGTAATTTGACCTTGATTTACTCTGAGTAGTTTTATAGCAGCAAAGTCCTGTTGAAAGTCATGTTTTCTCGTTTTGGTTGCAGCTATGTGACATGATTCATGATGTAGATAGAGACATAATTCATGAAATAGACAACATGATTACTGTTCACCAAAGCATGTCTTGTTTCATTATATTATGGATGCATGGGGAAAGGCAATGAATAACAGAAGTTTGGGAAGATTGGAATCTTTCCAGCAGATGTGGTCAAGAAAATAGGGTCTAGGTAAAAAGGTGATAGGAACAGCATGGGCCAAGGCAGAGAAATACGGAATTTGTTCATGTTGGCTTTGGTTTTTTCAGAGAAGAACTCATTATATATGTAGCCTAGGCTGGTCTTGACCTCACAGTCCTTTAGCCTCAACCTCTTGAGTGCTAGGGATTATGGTTATACACCAGCACACCTGACTTAAAATGTTTTGTTTTTGTTGTTGTTGTTGTGGTGGTGGTGGTATTGGGGATTGATACCAAGGCCCGTGCTTGCCAAGCAAGCACTCTGTGAGTGTTCTATATCCCAATCCTGAAAATGCTCCTGTAACAGAGGCTGTACTTTGATGTTGAAAGAAGTCTTAGAGGCAAGAGCAAAATCTCTACCCTCTCTTCACCTTTGCGTAATTTCATCTCCACAAGATGTGACTTGAGAAGGAACGAGGGGAATTTTGCTTAAAAGTTTACACTTGGTATTAGGGGATAATTGTAGAGATGACTGTCCAGATAGTGGAGGATGCTGGGAGTGGAGCATTTCTTTCTCTATATGTGTTATGTGTCCCTTTTCATAGCAAGAGAGCAGCTCAATTAAAGTGTTTGGGAAAGATTAATCTGGCAGAGGAAGACAGAAATGTTTGAGTGTGAGATCAGAAGTAAAGGGGCCAAATAGGCAAGACAAGAAGTTTGAGGGCTGAGCGAAGCTGAAGACGTGTGAGAAAAGGAAGTATTGATTGTGTGTGGTGGATACTCGGGGTGGTAGATAGATCATTCCAGAGTTCCAGAGCGGAAAATGGTATTATTGGGGCTGGAAAGATGGCTCAGAGGTCAAGAATGCTTAGTGCTCTTGCAGAGAACCCCAGTTCAGTTCCTAGCACCCGTTAGGTCACAACTACCTCTACCATTTGCTCTAGAAGGATCTTTTGCCTTTGGCTTCTGTGGACAACACTGTGTTAACATATACATACCCCCACACAGATACACAAACATATACCTAATTAAAAGTAATAAAAGTAAATCTTTAAAAGGAGAAAATGCTGTTGTTAATAGAAACAGTAATGTTTCAGTCATCAGGCTCCTTTTTGTGTCCATGTGATTGATTATACTTTAGTGAAATTCCATGTCCCCTTCCTATGTAGGATGAGTTAGGCCTTGCCAGTGACAGATGTGAGCTCACATACCTCTGAGCAGGTGGGTAACTGCATTTGTTGTATTGTTTTTCCAACAGAGTTTTAGATTTGGTGTGGAAATTGCTTATGTGGGAGCTACCATCTTGGATGTCTGCAAGAGAGTCAGAAAAAAGACATTGGTTGGAGGGAACCATCAGAGTAAGGCTTTCTTTTTTTTAACCAAAGTTAATTGTGTTCTACGTGTTGATTTGCATGGAGTTTGCGCTTGCGTCTCCAGGTGGCATCAGGGGTGACATAAAGGGACAAGTGGCTCTGCTGTCCAGGACCAATGCCAATGTGTTTGATGAGGCTGTACGGGTGACAGAAGGAGACTCCCCTTCAAGGATACATTTGATTGGGGTAAGAATACATTGTTGACTACGTCGCACATAGACCAGTGCAGAGACCAGACCCAGGAAAGTGTGAGTGTCCTTAGGATCTTGTGCAGGAACGCCTTTGGGTTTTGGATTCTTCTCCCTGGGCCTCACTGTGACTGGACACTCGGATTGTGCTCTGAAACAGTCAGTGAATGAGCACTCTTCTTGCATGTGACTGTGGAGTCAGGCTCCTGGGTTCTGACTGCATGTTAACCATTAGTGGGAGCACAGGTAAGCTATGGCACTGGGTAGAACCAGCTCCCAGAAAGAAGGTAGAATCGAATACCCGTATGGCTGGGAGCAGGTCACCACTGTGTGCCTCCTTCTCCACCCAAAGACACAGCAATGCCTTGCCTTTGACTGTTTCATGGGCAGTGAAAATTCAATGACATGTTGTGGCATATTTAACCTTGAAGTTACATGAATAAAGGATATTTATGGAAAAATATTTTCGAGGGCCTACTATGTGTTGGGTACTCAGTAAAATATTAAACCATAAAATACCTCTTTCTTTTGTTTTAAAATAAGTATTATATAGAAATTTTGGCACCAAGAGGGAAAAATCACATATAATTCCAGTATTTCCTAAAAGTCTCATTTTTTGCTAATTATTTTTGTCATTGTCCTTAAAAATGTGTATTTTTACATAATTGCTGTTAATGGTATACATAAAAGTACAGTTTTTCCACTCAACATATCATAACTTATTTGATTGTTGTATTGATGTCTCTAATATTTCATCTAGAAGTTATAACCGTTTTCATTATTGAAAGAAGATAGTAATTTTGGAATATCATCCATGTCAGATATGAAGTATACTGTTCTCCCTCTTCTATGTTCACTTCTACCCGTGACATGTGTTATGGTGCTAAACTACACACTTGGTATAAATTGCAGTATACACTGTCAGTGTTGTAGATGTGACTTGTTGGAGGTGGAGTCCTTGTCATGCTGTCTCCTGAGCTAGGCCTGGTTCCCTATGAGTGCTGGAGTCACAGACAGTACCCATCAGGCGCTTCTAAGGTAGAATAGGGCCAAAGCCATGGCACAGTCAGGACCTTTCCTCCGAGAGCTGGTTTTAGATTACAGAATAACTGGACCAGCAGACACCCTCTGGTTGTTGCTCACAAGAAACAGTTGTGAGTGTCTTGCTTGCCAGCTCTGTTCGGTTATCATTTGTGTCCATGTTCTAGCCATTGTATTCATGGAAGGCACATTGAACTTGCCTTTTTATTGATGACAAAGCAGTGTACAGTTGGGGATTTCCTTTCTAAAGCATAGGTAGAGTTTCAGGCAGTAGCTCAGTGCTTTCTGTTTTCTGTGTGTGCGCGCGCTTTGGCAATATTTGTGATCTGTTTCTAAGAAACCATCTCATTTCAAGATCCCATCTCCGGATTTGTTTTGTTTTATAAAACAAAACAAAAATTCCACTGAAATTTTTTTCAGGGGATTAAATCATTTGGATTGGACCGAATCATTGACATTTGGACCCTTCTTCAGCCAGAGGAAGAACGGAGGAAACGTGAGTGCCAGCCTGGCTTTGGAGCACGGAGAGTCGAACTCAGCTAGGGTTGGGAAGTGGGCTGGTCCTGAGTCAAGTTTCTTGTTCTTCCTCTGAGGAGCTGGCTTTGCTCTTCTCTTTGAGGGAGATGCCTGGGGGCCTGTTTTTAGAACTACTGGCAGGTTTTTCTAGATCCTTCTTAGTCTCATTAATTGCCAGTGTTGGTCCTGTAAGCCACCTTTTCCTGCATTCTTCTGCCTGCCTGAGCAGCTACACACCATTGCTTCTCTGGGCCTCAGATGAAATCCTAGTGTTTCTTTCTTTCTTTTTTGGGGGGGTAGTGGTGGTGGTGGTGGTTTGAGACAGAGTTTCTCTGTGTAGTTTTGGGGCCTGTCCTAGATCTTGCTCTGTAGACCAGGCTGGCCTCGAACTCACAAGAGATCTGCCTGCCTCTGCCTCCGGAGTGCTGGGATTAAAGGCATGCGCCACCACCGCCTGGCTGAAAACCTAGTGTTTCTGTGGTACTTTTCCTCCTTGGATTATGCTGTTTCAGATCTCTGTGAAGTAGATGAGGTTTTTGAGCATATGGCTTGTGACACTCAGTTGGAGATTGTGAGGCCACACTGTACTTAATTGCCCAGGGACACACAGTGAGTTAGTGGTCCAGTCAGGACTGAAACCTGGGTCTCCTAGCTCTGAGACCGTCCATTAAATCCTACAGCTGCTGCCCTGTGTTGGCCAACCTCTCTCATTTTCACCTGGCTATGTCTCTTCCTTAGGAAACCTCATCATTAAAGACAGGTTCATCAGAAGATGGGTGCACAAAGAAGGCTTTAGTGGCTTCAAGAGGTATGTGACTGCCGCTGAGGACAAGGAGCTGGAAGCGAAGATCGCAGTAGTTGAGAAATACAATATCAGGATTCCAGAACTAGTAGAAAGGATAGAGAGATGCCACATAGAAGATTTGGACTTTGCAGGTAAGGAAAGCAGCTGTTGCCTTCCCTTCAAGAGGAGGAGCAGATGGTCTCTTGAAGTATCTCTGCCTCTGTGGCCACCAGTGGCTGTGCTCTAAATGAAGGAGGGGACAAGGCTCTGGTGTTGATCCCTAGCACCATGTTAAATAGTAAAGAAACACAGGAGCAGAGCAGTTATTTCCCCACAGGGTCTCTTATTTCTGTTGCACTCGAAAGCCCCTGGAATAGGGTTTTCTAGACCTAGCTCCGCCATGTGTAACTTCGGGCCCCTGTGCCTGTATGTCTAAAGTGAGTGTGGGACCTAGTGAAGTCTCTTTGGCCTCTTGGATAGGATACTTTGAGGTATTCCTGGGACTAATTTTTATACTTTCTCGGACCCGTCTTTTCTACCTGTGCCCTTTTCCTATGCAGGGGCACACCTGTAAGGATGCTTTGCCTGTTTCTTTTCCTGTGGGACCCCATCTAACTTGCTACATTTCTGTTCTAGAGTACATTTTGGGCACTGTGCACAAAGCCAAAGGCTTAGAGTTTGACACTGTGCATGTTTTGGATGATTTCGTGAAAGTGCCTTGTGCCAGGCATAATCTTGCCCAGCTTCCTCACTTCAGAGTTGGTAAGGAACACTGGGTTGGGAGGGACACAGGAGCCCTTGGGATGCTCCTGTTTTATAGTTGGAGTTGACTGCTTTGGTTTGGATGGGATAGGATGGCCTCCTAGTCTACAACAAAAAGTCACACCTACTCCCAAACTTCTGATTTTTAATACTGTGGTTTTAGAGAAGTCAGGCTTCCACAGGGTCTTTCTCTCAGGTGGCTGAAAGGGTATTGAGTCATGATGTCCCTGTGAACACAAGTGCCCATCAGCTCTGGCCTTTGCATCATCAGACACTAGGTGTTCCAGCCTCACACAGAATTCCAAACATTAGTTTACTTACTCTCCAAGAAAAAAAATTTCGAGTGTTTGTTATTATTTGCAGTGCTAGAGGTTGAAAAGAGAGGCCTGCGTGTTCAGGCGCTGTATCCAGCCCCAGAGTTTCTGTTTACCAATTGCTGCTTCACCAGTGGCTTCTCGAGGCTCATTGGTCAAGTCTGTAAAGCAGTGTTTTTGTTTTGACTTTAAATCTCAGAATAAAACCATTTTGAGTTTCCCAACCAGGAAAGCTCCTTTAATATTTACATACATTTTTTAGACACCCGCTCTATTAAGATAGGACTTATACATTGCATAGCCCATCCCTTTAGGTTGTACATACAGTTCACTGGCTTCTAGTCTGTTCATAGATTGGCTGTTCTAGTTTGCTAGGTATTGAGACTAGGAGATGATAGATGTGAGGTGGGCTTAGCAATGTGTCTTCCCCGTGATGATGTGAGATAGTTCCAGATTAGAATGAACTAATCCAGATAGACACTGTAGGAAACTGGGAAGAGCATAGACCTTGGTTCAGCTCTGCCCCTCAATTGGTGGTATGCTCATCTGTGAATGACATACCCTCTGCAAACCGCAGTCTTACCATCTGCCTCCCAGACAGAAAGGGGGTTAAAACACATTAGTATCCCCTGGGTCCATTGTATACACTAGCATCCACTGCATCCATTGCACACATTAGCATTCACTGGGTCCATTGCACACATTAGTGTCCACTGGGTCCATTGTACACACTAGCATCCCCTGGGTCCATTGCACACACTAGCATCCCCTGGGTCCATTGCACACATTAGCATCCCCTGGGTCCATTTTACACATTAGCATCCCCTGGGTCCATTGCACACATTAGCATCTCCTGGGTCCATTGCACACATTAGCATCCCCTGGGTCCATTGCACACATTAGCATCCACTGGGTCCATTGTACACATTAGCATCCACTGGGTCCATTGTACACATTAGCATCCACTGGATCCATTGTACACATTAGCATCCCCTGGGTCCATTGCACACATTAGCATCCACTGGGTCCATTGCACACATTAGCATCCCCTGGGTCCATTGCACACTATTAGCATCCACTGGGTCCATTGCACACATTAGCATCCACTGGGTCCATTGCACACATTAGCATCCACAGGATCCATTGTACACATTAGCATCCACTGGGTCCATTGCACACATTAGCATCCCCTGGGTCCATTGCACACATTAGCATCCACTGGATCCATCGCACACATTAGTACCCACTGGATCCATTGTACACTAGTATCCCCTGGGGCCATTGCACATGTTAGTATCTACTGGGTTTATTGCAGATGTTGAGTAGTTAGTTAACATAGTCCTGAGATTTACTGTATAGCAAAACTAAAAAGAAACAAGTATTTTGTGTAATTAGTTATTGAAGATTTTTTTTTTCCCAATTGGCATTTGTAGGAAAATTTTGTATATATAGCTAGCAAATGTTGAGAGGCTTGTAAGGTATTAGTGAGGATTTTATGATATCTCATTTAGATGATAAAATGAGTTTTTGCAGGCAGGCTTTTGAATTGTTTTTCCTCCTTTTTTAGAGTCATTTTCTGAGGATGAATGGAATTTGCTGTATGTTGCTGTCACTCGTGCCAAGAAGCGGCTCATAATGACCAAATCACTAGAGAACATCCTGACTCTGGCTGGGGTAAGAGAACTGGGTAATCAGAGTTACTTTCCAGTGTTTGAGTCACATGTGGTTTGAGGGATCAACCTTAGGCCTTGGGAGACCTTAAGATGAGGGTGCTGGGTGAGCTTGTAAGTGTGCTGAGATGAGGTCGCTAGAGCAGATAGCGTTCTAACCAGTGAAGTGAGAGAGTGAGCTTGTGCCAGACTGCATAGGTCTGTTTAAAAAGTCAGTGGTTTTCATATATTTCTTAATTCTGCATTTGCTCAGCCAGTTCACATTTCCTGGGGAAAAATGACAAGTTTGTGTTTTGTAACTACACTTCTCCCTTCTACAACACCCCCCACACCTCCACTCCTTTTGAAATGGCAGCTGCTTCTAGCAGTAGACTTTTCCAGAAGAATCTGCTCTTCTGAGGGACATGAGTCTCTAGGTATCTGGGCCAGTTCCCCTGTGGAGATGCACGAAAGTGAGATCACTCATATTCAGTCTTCATGCAATTCTCAGCCTTTGCCCTCCACAAATAACTTGCTCTCCATTTGTGCCCTATCGCCGTCTCTGTCCTGGTTTTCACAAGCATAAGTATAAACTGTTTAGTCTTACCGACCTTGAATTTGCATTAATAGTCACTAATGTTCATCTTTCTCTGAACCAGAGATGCTTAAGCCAGAAGTCTAAACTGTAAATGTAAAAGCCAATGGCAGTGTTTTCTTCTTTAGTGTCTTAGTCAGGTTTTCTGTTGCTGTGTTGAAACACCATGACCAAAAACAATTTGGAGTGGAATTGGTTTATTTCTGCTTATGCTTCGACATCACAGTCCATCACTGAGGGAAGTCAGGACAGGAACATGGAGGCAGGAACTCATGCAGAGGCCAGGGAGGAATGCTGCTTTCTGGCTTCCTCCACATGGCTTCTTGAGCCTGCCTATAGCACCCAGAACTATGCCCATGAGTGGCATCACCCATAGTGAACTATGCCTTCACACATTATCAGTGAAGAAAATGCACCAAAAGCCCACCTGGTGGAGGCATGTTTTCAACTGAGGTTCTGTCTTTTAAAACGACTCTAGATTGTATCAAATTAACATAAACCTAGCCAGGACACTTATCTATCCCACAGTGTAAGATTTTACAGAAAGGACATTTACCTGTTGGCATCTTTTCTCAAGGAGACAATTGGTGCTCTAGAGTTTAAACATTGCTACATAAAGCTTTGGGCCTTCACAGCAGTTAGAGGAGACAGTTACCAGATTCTAGTTGGGGGCATTCAATATCCCAAAGTTCTTAAGTAGTGGGAGGAAAGACCCTTGGTATTCATTGTTGAATATTGACTGTGTCTCCCATATGCGCCAATCACCTTGTAGGTACTAGAATTACATTGGTGCATAGGAGGAATCCCTGTCTCCATAAGCTGCATCTAGATGAAGAGGTAGACAAAAAAAATACATGAAAAGAATCCTTTTCATGTGTTTGTGGAAAGATGTCAGAGCTTAAAAAAGAGAGCCTATGCAAGTAAATCTTTTATATGACATTACAACAAAATTTTATGCTGGACATAGTGATGTATGTCTGCAGTTCCTGTACTCAGAAAACTGAAGTATCAGGATGCTTGGCACCAGGCTGGGGAACATAGTGAGACCCTGTCTTAAATAGCAACAAAACAGGTATGCAAAAAAGCCTTTGGCATAGGACCATTTAGCTTGCATTTTATTTAGACTTTTACTTTCTAATCCCCATTAGTATTTTCCTTTAAGCCTCTGAGATAGTCTGCCTGTGGAGTTTGAAATCAGCTACAGCATATTTTCTAAAGCTGGCCTTGACCTGTCTCTCCCTGCATGTGACTCTTATCAGAACTTAGAGCCTTTTTTCTTAGTTACATCACCTGGGTCACCCAAGTACTTTTTCTATGAAGTATCAGATAGTAAATACTTTATGCTTTGTTGGTCACGTGTTTTTTGAGGAGTAACTTAGGCCTCCTGTGTGCCATAAGGTAGGCCACTTCATGTATGAGTGTGTCTATGTTCTAGTGACCTTGATTTACAGGATCTGGATTTGGCTCACTTACACTTTGCTGACTCCAGTTTAGATCTCTAAACCAGTACACCCACGAGGAAAGCAGGGTAGCAATCTCTTCTGCAGGTAGTTCCTGTTATACAATTCTTTAAATAAACTTGGGCTATGTGTACTTTTGAAAAAGGATTTCTTTTTATTTGTGTGTAGTAGTGCGTGTGCATGTGTGTGGGACTGCAGGTGTCTATGCATGTGCAGAGGTCAGAAAAGGCATCGGATCCTTCAGTGTTGGAGTTACAGGGCTGGAGAGCAGGGCTTAGTGGCTAAAAAAGCTTGGGTCTGTCAGGAATGAATAGCTGAGAAGGGAACCAAAAATACGTATTAGTAATGCTGCCTTTGGTTCTTGGACTTGTGCAGACTTGAAACTTTTGTTATGGGTCAGAAGGACATGCTGAATTTGTGCTGCTGGGAAGGAGCTTGGAGGTGATGGTGAAAGGAACTTAACAAGAACCTGTAACTTCAAAGAGGATGTTATAGTGTCACTTGCTAATATTCAGTTGGAACTTGAGTGTTTGTGTCAGTTTTGTTGTTGCTTTAAGGAAATAGTTGACGTAAACTGATTAGAGGAAGGTAGTTACGTTTTGGCTCACAGTTTTAGAGGGTTCACAGTGAGGAAGGTGTGATGCGGCAGAGCAGCTCACATCGTGCGGGTGAGGTAGCAGAGAAAGAATAATACAGGGAAAGATCAGGGCAAGGGCAAGCCCCAGATAGGACCTGTTTGCTCCAGCTGTTCCCTACCTTCTGCTTTTCACCACCCCCAATAATGCCATTGTACGGATCCATCTATTTGATCAGAACCCTCAGAATCTGATCGTGTCTAGAATTACCCTCACAGACACACCAAAAGGCACACTTCACCAATTCCTAGGAGATTCTCTATCCAGTCAACCTGACAGTCAAGACCATCATAGTGCTTATGCATCTTGTAGGCAAGTCCTGCAAGGGAGAAAAAGAGTCAAAATAGGGGTCCTAGATAGCGAAAAATTCAGTAAGTAGCTAGTTTTTAGCCAGCAGATATGAAGTCATACTTTAGGAGTCAGAAAATATGTGTAGTCTGCTATGTAGTATCCATATTGTGGAGAACTCCTCAGGAGCCACACAACCTGAGCTGAATGGCCCTGACCCAGTGGCACCTATAGTTGAAGTCTTTAATGTTCTGTTTGGGTGCTTGCTGGCTGTGTGCCAGGCACTAACACCAGAGTGTGCCATAGTGTGTCCTCCTTATAAGACACCGTGAAATAGATGCAGATGAAAAAGCTGCAAGAAGCTGAGCATCGTGGCCCACGCCTTTAATGCCAGCACTCGGGGGGCAGAGGCAGCCGGATCTCTATGAATTCAAGGCCAGCCTGGTCTACAGAGAGAGTTCCAGGACAAGCCAGGGCTACACAGAGAACCCTGTCTTGAAAAACTGAAACATCTAAACAACAACAATAACAACAAAAATCTGTAAGAACCTTCCCTGCTAGACAGCTGGCAGCTGGAGAGTCAGCAATGCAGGAGTGTGTTGGGTCGGTTTGGACTTTGGTGCCGAGGATTGAACCAGGCCTTGCACTCGGTAGGAAAGCGCTATCACTGAGCTGTGTCCACTGGGGCAGCTGCTGCTTGCAGTTCTGAGTTTCAGCTCCCCTGGTTTGGAATTTATGTAGAAATTCTCTGGGTCAAGCATGATAAGTGTGCCTGCAGTTTTAGTCCTTGGAAGGGAGAGGCAGGAGGATTGAGAGTTCAGTCCCACCCTGGACTCCATAGTGAGACTCTGTCAAAATGCTGCTGATGATAACAACAACAACAACAACAACAACAACAACAACAACAACAACAACAATTGTTTAATGTTGCAATTGGGAATAGGGACTATGAATCCAGAACTAGTCCTGAAACGTCATTGTAAATGGTACCTTTTCATGTTTACCAGTCTGTTTTTTAAAAATCTAGCAATTTTACCAAAAAGCCAATTCTACTGTCTTGAGTGTTCTTTCTTGGCAATAGCACTGGAGTTGGGGACATTAGAAAATCAGGAAACAAGACAGTGGCTCTCTGCTTCTGGATACGTCTGAGGGGTGCTGCAGGTCCTAGGCTGTTGGAGTTTTCAAGTAGAAGGCACCAGTATTGCCATTCACCTCTGTCTTTCTCCTTCACAGGAGTATTTCTTGCAAGCAGAGCTGACAAGTAACGTCTTGAAAACAGGAGTGGTCCACTGCTGTGTGGGGCAGTGCAACAACACCATCCCTGTGGACACCATCCTTACCATGAAGAAACTGCCTATCACTTATGTGCGTTCACTCTCTGTAGGGTTAAGTCACTCATACCCATTTTATTGCTTGTGGGCTTTGTGCCCATCTAGGTTCTGGGTGAGGAAGGTAATAGAGAATCTGTATAATGCTTTTCTAAGAGCTTTGATATGGGAGCATGGCAGATGTGAGGTCATCTTTTTTGTCAGAGATCAGCTAATCAGATTGAATGACACTGCCTGGGTGTGCTAAGCCTTTCAGTCTGGGAGGTGCAGTTGTAGCCAGATACTTCAGAGGGGAGCTATTTGCCTGGAGGGCCTGTTGAATTTTTGGTGGTTCTTTTCACTTTCTTAGTTCTTTGGTGCTAGAGATTGAACCCATGGCGTTGAACATGCTAATCATGCGTTCCAGCACTCAGCAGTAGCTCCAGGCCCTAGATCTTTATCTCTTGACTGGATAATTGTGGCTGATCCTCTAAAGGACTTTGAGAGTTGAGTCTAGATGACAGTGCTGTGTAGGGATTATCTCTGTGGGTTGACACAGGAGTGAACACCACAGCCATAGTGCGTCAGAATGTTGGCAGCTGGACAGTAATTCAGTACTTTTTGGTGGAATTCTTGTCCTTAGATTGTGCCCTTACCTCTTTTTCCTATCCATCCCTGTAGAGCAACAGGAAGGAAAACAAGGGTGGCTACCTCTGCCACTCGTGTGCAGAGCAGCGGATCGGGCCTTTGGCATTCCTGACTGCCTCCCCAGAGCAGGTGCGCGCCATGGAACGCACTGTGGAAGACATCGTGCTGCCCAGGCATGAGGCCCTGCTCTTCCTTGTCTTCTGAGGCTGTGACTCTGCGTGCTGAAGGAGCCATTCTGGGCTGCATTCCTGCTCATGGGAGACTCTGAGTCAATCACAGCATTTTTAGAAAGAAGATACCAACTAGACTTGGAGCTGCCATTTCTCCGTTCCTTACAGATAGCCAGTTCCCACTTGCCTGTCCTCTGTATGCATCAGGTCAGGGAGTAGGGAGAGTCCTTTTGATAAAAAAATCATTTTATGTATTTAAACTTTTATTACAAGGTTTCAATTAAATAGGCATTGCCCATTGGCATGCCGCTGTGAAGTCCAGCTTCAGTGCTGTCATTTCTAAGCTTTCTCCTGCTGTCTGTGCCCGTGATCTCTCTCAGCATCTTGTCACTGTTCATATGGTTTTTATGCTGAGGAGTGACACCTGAGGAAGCCATAGCGGGTCTTTGTCATTTAGAGTTCATGGTATAAACAGGAAGGTGGCATCATGTTCAGAAGACATGCACAACATGATAGTAGCTAGACTTACCTGGTTTCCTGCTGACAGCTGGAGATCAGAAACACTCGCAGGAGAGTAAGGTCAGCAGTCACTGTGGAGAGGACAGGGGGTCACTAAGGGAGAGATGGGTGTGGAGTAGCTCATGCGACAATGGTTACGTTCTTACAGAAACCACCAGCAAGAGTACCCATATCACGTCGATATACATCATTCTTAGTATTTGAGATTTTTGCTGGTTAGCAGCTTTCTGAAGCTGATGGCTGGTGGTTAAAAGCACGTGGCATCACCCAAAGAATTTACTGTGTTAGCCTCAAGTCAGGCCAAGCAGTGTCCAAGGTCTTCTAACTTCAGATCTTAGTGGAGTCATTCCAGTTCTAGTTTGCATAGTATTTTAAAGAGGCCAGATAAGTTAAAGGCTAGAGTTATAATATCAGCAAAATATGATGGCTGATGGGCTGCCCATGTTAACGTAATGGGGCTAGGTATTAGGGCATGGGTAGTTTTCAGATGACCACCGTTGGCATCACTTAATGAGTTTTTAAGCCATTCCAGATCTCCAGAGTCAGGTGTTTGAGCTCATGGTCTAGCAGTTGGTATTTAGCAAGTCCTGCAAGTGACCACAAGACACTAGATTTTTAGAACTTCTCTTGATATTAAGAAGGTAGAGCCCATTCTTAATGCTTACACTCAATATGACCCATGTTTTCTGGCTGGTTCTTCAAGTAGCTGAGGGCAGCTTTCATTGATAAAGAGGAGACACGGGAAAGCAGCGCTGGGGATTGTGGGGCTCACGGAGGAATCTAAGAAGAACCACCCAGGCAGCTTTTGCATGAAGAGCTAGCTCAATGTTCTGACCAAGAACCATGGGCTAGAAATACAAGTTTTGGGATTGCAGTGTGTCTGGTAGGTGAGGCAGATAACATTAAAGGGCTCTGGTGAATTCATCCTACAGAAGTGGGAAGAATAAGAAGAGCAGAAGCCCAAGAAACAGGGTGGAGGGTGAGAGACTTGGAGTAAAGAAAGCAAAGGGGGCTTACAAAGGAGGATGATAGCAGATTCCAGGGGTGAACTCAAGAGAGAAGGAAGAGGGAGAAAAAGTGGCCATCAGCATCCAATGCTTAAAGAGACCATGCGAAATAAAAGTGAAGAGAGATCTCCTCGTTGGGCACTTAACAATCAGTGGTGGTGTTAGCTGGCCAGTTCAGTGAGCTTGGTGGTGCACATCTACCTGTGATCCCAGCCTCTGGGAGGCTGAAGTCACATGATCACAAGTTCCCAGTCAACCTGGGCTACATGGGAGGACCCTTTTTTCTTTTTTGGTTTTATTTGAGACAGGGTTTCTCTGTGCAGCTTTGTGCCTTTCCTGGATCTCACTCTGTAGACCAGGCTGGCCTCGAACTCACAAAGATCCGCCTGCCTCTGCCTCCCAAGTGCTGGGATTAAAGGTGTGTGCCACCACCGCCCGGCTGGGAGGACTCTTTCATGCCAGAAGCTAAACAGCAGTAGGCCAACGTGTGAGTGAGGAACTTCTGGAGGTTTGATGGATTAAATGTATTTGCTTTGTTTTCTCCAAAAAGCCATACTAAAAAATGATTGAAAGATTCTCCCCATCAGACTGTAATAAAAAAGAAAATAGATAACCACACTGGGGTCAGGGGGTGGGGGTGGTGTGGAGGAGAAGTTGGACAGCATCCATCTTTGAAGTGGGACACTGGCAGTTTCCTTCTCTACAGAGTACCTACCTTCAGTGGGAACAGAGACATTAAAGTTTCTAGAGAAGTAGACCAGCCAGGTTACCAAGTGAACAAACTTGGAGGCCACCCAGGTGCCGATGGTTACGCTGGGCTTCAATGCCTGCTCAACTGGAGCAGTGAGCCAAGAGCCAAAAAGGCATCTCCCTGGTGAACACTGAGTGCCAAACCAAGGGGTCCGCTTGGAGGGTCTGTGCAGGAAAAGAGAATGTCTGTGTATCCTTAATACAGTGAGAGTAAAGGATGGGAGGGCTGGGAAATCACAGTGTGTGTGTGGGGGGGGGGCGGGTGACACAGGTGGAAGAAAAAATAGAAGGTGAAAAGGCCGGCAGTGGTGGTGCACGCCTTTAATTCCAGCACTCCGGAGGCAAGCCAGGCAGATCTCTGTGAGTTCGAGGCCAGCCTGGTCTACAGAGCGAGATCCAGGACAGGCACCAAAACTGTTTTGTTTTGTTTTTTAAAAAGATGTGTAGTGGCACACATCTTTAGCCAGGAGGAGGCAGGTGCTGTGTGAAGCTTGGACTACATACCGAGTTCCGAGCCAGCTAGGCCTACATAGGGAGACCCTGTTGCAAATATAAATAAGTAAATTCAAGCCGAGAATGTAGCCCCGTTGTTAGAGTGCTTGCCTTGACTGTGAAGCCTGGGCTTTCATCCCCAGCACCAGGAACGGTGGCACGCGATTGTAATCCCAGCACTCAGGAAGTGAGACACAAGAATCCGAAGTTCAAGGATGTCCTCCACTACAATAGTGAATTCAAGGCCTGCCTGAGATACATGAAACCCTGTCAAAATGAAAATAACTCAAAATCGAGGATATCGGTGGTTCTCAGCCTTCTTAACCCTGTGGCCCTTTAATACAGTTGCTCATGTTGTGACCTCCCAACCATAAAATTGTTTTTGTTGCTACTGCATAACTGTAATTTTGATACTGTTGTAAATCATAATGTAGATATCTGCTGTGCAGGATATTCGCTGTGTGACCCCCGTGAAAGGGCCGTGTCATGATCTACAGGTTCTGGAGTCAAATAGCCCACCATATGCCCAGCCAAACCTGTGAGTGCATTGTGTCGGGAAGCCTTGAGTACACTATGTAAAGAAGTGAATATAATTTTCAGAGCAACAGAGATTGATCCAGAAGTTCCTGGAAGGGAAAAAAATTTATGCCCAAAATCTGAATGTCTTCAGATACTATGACAGTAGAACTATGACCGTAGCATTCCAAAGCGAGCAAAAGACTTACTAGAGTAAGGGTGTCTATGTTAACACCCTCATAGTATTGGAGGATATAATTGGCAAGAGTGAGGGAACGAGCTGGGGGTGGGGAAGATATCCCCTAGGAAACTACTGGGCAAAAGGAGAGGATGTCAGGCTATGGCATGTGAGAAGGAATAGGTCACAGGATCAGGGTGAGAGGCAGCCGCTTGAGGAGAGTGGGCTTTATAGAATTCCAGACATTCCTGAACAGTAAGGGGACATTGCTGGAGTCTGGGGACACAATTTTAAAAGGGCAAGTGCTTCAAAAAGGTCCCAGAGTATGAGAATAGGGTTCTCATACTAATAACTGTATTAGTTACTTTTTGCAGCAGTGATAAAACACCATGACCCGAAGTGACTTACAGAAGGAAGTTTATTGGCTCACAGTTCCAGAGAGAGAGAGGAAGGTATGGCAACCAGCAGCTATAGCAGAAAGCTGAGTGGGCACATTTCCATCCACACCGAGTCAGCAGAGCGAGCTGGAAGTGGAGGAAGGCTATATACTCTCAAAAGTCCAGGGACTGACTTCCTCCAGCAAGTCTCCATCTCCTAAAAAAGTTCCATAACCTCCCCAAACAGTGCCACCAACTCAGAACCAGGTGTCCAAATACCGGAGCCTATTGGGGGACATTGCTCATTCAAACCTCTACAGCCACCAAAGGTGGAAAATGCTATGTTGCATTGAGGGCTACTGTGGCTGTGGTGAAACACCATGACCATAAGCAACCTGGGGAGGAAAGGGTTTATTTCACTCACAGTTCTATATAACAGTTCATCATCAAAAGCAGGGAGGGTAGGAACTCAAGCAGGGCAAGAACTTGAAGGCAAGAGCTGATGCCGAGGCTGTGGACTTGGGCTGCTTACTGCTCATCATGGCTTGCTCAGCCCGCTTTTTCAGAGAACCTAGGACCACCAAACCAGGGATGGCACCACCCACAATGGGCTGCCTCCCCCCATCAACCACGAATTAAGAAACTGCGCTGTAGCTGGGTCTTAAAGAGGGAGGCCTCTTCTCAGTTGAAGTTCCCTCCTTTCAGATGACTCTAGCTTGTGTCAAGTTGATGTAACCCTAGCCAGCACAGTGCTGTGTGTGACACCAAAGAAAGGCAGCGAATCAAGGACTGCATAGAGATCAATCAATTTCTTGGTGACTTACAAGCAGAAGCACTTCTCGAGTGCCGGAAGACAAATGATTACCTGCTCAAGCAGGAGAAAGTGGTTTATATGCTAAGATAGACTAAGGTGCTATGTATGACCTTTCTCGTCAGCTGTTATGTTCAAACATCAGCTGAGAAGCCGTCGGGCATCAGTGGCTTAGAGAAACACCCATACTTTAAGGACTTGGTGTCCAGTGGGGTTTAAGAAGCGTGCTAGGAGTCACCTGGTCAGCAAAATGGCTGTGACAGCCAAAGTGGCTGTAGTTATGTCAGGTTGGAGCTCTAGTGCAGTTCTTAATACTTGGGAAGATAACAGCATGCAGAAGAGAAGTCACCATGGTTTATTACACAGCTTGGCTATGTATGAAAGTGATTTTGTGGGCTTCTTTTTCTGTTTGTGTGACAGGATCCCATGACAGTCTGAGCTTAAACTTAACTGAGGTTGACCTTGAACTCCTGATCTTCTTGCCTCCATCTCCTGAATACTGAGATTGTAGGCTGCATCACCATGGCCCCCAGTGTTTCTGGAACCTTAATAGTGTCGTCATGTGTTTTGGAGGTGGAGAATGTATGAACTTGGGAGAGAGTGAACTGAATTGGTTTCCCTAATAGGTCAGTTACGGTGTCTAAAACTACAGGATGGAAGTAGAAGCCAGTGTGAACTTATGTAGATGCCGGGAGAAACATACCAAAAACCGGCAAAAAGATTTTTAAATGTTCTCTTTTCAGAAACCGGGCATGGTGATATGTAGCTATACTCTCAAGACTTGGCAAGTGGAAGC
Source organism: Peromyscus maniculatus bairdii (assembly GCF_049852395.1). Taxonomy (NCBI): domain Eukaryota; kingdom Metazoa; phylum Chordata; class Mammalia; order Rodentia; family Cricetidae; genus Peromyscus; species Peromyscus maniculatus. The sequence continues at coordinate 87,538,272 of NC_134856.1, read as the reverse complement.
AGGAGCATCAGGAGTTCAAGGCTAGCCTCAGCTGAGTTTGAGGGCAGCCTGGACTATATGAAACCCTGTCACAGAAAATGAAAACAACAAACTTAGATTTGTTTTGGGCAGAGGTAACTAGGCAGGTAGGGTGGTTTGTTGTAAGGTGCTTTAGCTACTCCTGACCATGTAACTTTATGTTAAAATCTGAGTGGACAGCAAGAAACAGGGCCTCTGCATCTCAGGACACAAGGCAGAGAAGAAGAAAAGGCAGGCAGAGGATGATGGGACCTTGGGAAGAAGTTGTTGCTTTTCAAATTCAAGGATTTACCGGGTTTACACATTATGTGAAAATGGACAGACTGGTACAGGGAGAGAGAGTGATGGATGTAGAGTGGGAGGGGCCAGGATACAAGATGGAAGAGAAGCAGGGCTAGAAGCACACTGTAAAGGGTTGAACATGTTTGTTTGCCTTGCCGTATTTGTTTGTTTTTCTACATCAAACATTGCTTTATTAATACAACACACCAACTGTGAAGGTAAAGAAGTTTAAATATCTGTATCATAACAAACAGGCTGCAATTCAACCTCCAGGGTCCAGAGCATGCCAGGAGGAGACTGGAACAGATAGAAGCTCATGGTGGAGAGGACTTCTTCATAGCTGGAGGAGGGTCCAGCTCCTCTCTCCTGAGGACTGGGGGAAGGACTCTTCATTTGAGGGTGGTGTATACTCTGTGCTCTTGAGGCAGGTCAGAATTCTCAAAATTGAGAGAATCAGAAGGACAGCTTTCCTGGTTCTGACCTGGATTCCTTCTTCCCAAATAAAATTCTTGAAAGAGTTTTGGGTGAAGATCTTTTGCCGGCATGGAGCAGAATCTCTGCTGGGAAGCACCTTTAGGAAGGCAGAGCAGCAGAAGAAGCTATACTTCTGCTGGGAAACTCCCTTGGGAGCCGGAGCAGAAGTAACAACTTTTTGCCAGAGCCAGAGCAGATGGTTACATTTCTGCAGCCCTTTTCCCTGCACCTTCAATGTGCTGAAATTCATGGGTAAATAAATAGAACAGACAGCTATTAAAGTACAGATTGGCAGCATCTTTATCTGTCCAGGAAATGAAAAATAAAACTACATAAAGCTTCCATCCTACCCCAGTGAAGAATGACTGTCATTGAGAGAGTAACAAATACTGCTGAGGGTACAGGCGGTGGAGAGACAAAGCCCTTTATGTGCCTGTCTTCATTGTCATTTTATTGTGACAAAATACCTGACCCACGTGACTTAAGAAAGGAGTTTATTTTGGCAAACAATTTGAGGGTACAGTCCGTCTTGGAAGGGAAGTCAGAGTGTCGGGGGCTTGAAGCAGCTGGTTATGCTGCACCTTCAGCCAGGAAGAAGAGTGCAATGAATACTTGATTGTGCTGGCTTTCTTTCATCCTTTTGTGCAGTCCAGGATCCAAGAGTAGAGAGTGATAGGTTGTCCCACCTCAACCTAATCTAGATAATTCCTCACAGGCATGCCCAGAGGCCACCCCGATCTAAATAATCTCTCACAGGCATGCCCAGAGGCTAGCCTGATCTAGATAATTCCTTACAGGCATACCCAGAAGATAACCTAGTCTAGATAATCCCTCATTGACATGCCCAGAGGCTAGCCTGATCTAGATAATCCATCACAGGCATACCCAGAAGATAACCCAATCTAGATAATTCCCACAGGCTTTGACAGATCCTCATCTGATCTAGACCATCCTTTACAAATGTGCCTGATGGCTGAGAGGTGGTGGCACATGCCTTTATTCCCAGCACTTGGGAGGCAGAGGCAGGTGGATCTCTGTGAGTTCAAGACTAGGCTGGTCTGCAGAGTGAGTTCCAGGACAGGCTCCAAAGCTACACAGAGAAACCCTGTCTCGAAAAATCAAACAATCAAACAAACAAACAACAACAAAAATGTGCCTAATGACTTGTCTCCTAGGTGATTGTAGATCCTGTCAAATTCACATTAACCATCACATTCTAGATGGTAGGAATGTAAACTAGTGCAGCCACTGTGGGAATCAGTGTGGAGGATCCTCAGAATTTCTGCCTATATAATCTTCAAGACTTCTTAGAACAGCAAAAACACCGGAGCAATTGAGTACCCATGGAGATTTTTTAAAGGGGCCTGGAAGATTGCATACTTGTTTGTAATTAGTGACTTTGCCTCCTTTGCCCAGAGAATGGATGAATTACCCAGAAGCACCCATGTTCCTTGTAAGGCCATCTCCCAGAGGGAGCAGCTGGTCATGTGGAGCCAGAGACTTGGGGCTGGTATCACAAGGTTCCACTGATTGTGTACAGTTCTTGCAAAACCTTTGCCCTTTAAGACTTTTGTATCAGTTTTATTTAATAGTTATTGAGCAACCCTGCTAGTAGCCTGCTAAAATGAAGCTTAAACCACACAGACTACTTCTGCTTTATCATTTCCTGATTGTATGTATGTGTGGCCCATACTGGCTTCCTTTGTAGCCCAGACTGGCCTGGAGCTCTTGATTCTCCTCAGTCCCCCCAGAGCTGGGAGTACAGGTGTGGACCCTGGGAGTACAGGTGTGGACCCTGGGAGTACAGGTGTGGACCGCTCCTGTCACTTTTTTATTTTTTATTTTTTTGGTAATTTTATTTAACATTGTTTTAATCAAGTAATGCAGCTGTTTAAAACAGGAAAATTTACATACACCTTAATAGTGCAGTGGAGGATTACTTTTGTCAGGTAGCCTCTATGAATAAAAGCCAGATTGTGTGAATTTGAATTTCACTGGTTTGGCTCTGGCTCCAGACTGAGTAGCAGTTGAATCCCAAGCCCTTGCTTGCCTCAGTGTTGAGAAGCCCTGGCAGTTTCTCCCTTACAGGAACAGCAGGAGCTCTAAGACACAGTCTTATCATTCTGACTCTGAACGTGCTGATCTCCTGGGGAATCTCAGAAAATGGTGGCAAATGTGCTGGCCTCACAACAGAGACTCTGAAACCTAGGTGACATGTGAGTGACCTCAGTTTACAAATGCCTCTTTTGTGGTGTGGCACAACACATTCCCTCATTACCATTCCAGGTATATTCGATGATATATCTGCTCCACACTCACCAGATTCTTACCAAGGTTTTAATTTACCAGATGTTTACATAATTTCAATGTACATTTTCTCTTACCTGCTGCATGTGTTATAGTTTCATAGTCCACGAGATGGAAGTCAGAGGGGTAAGATGCAAATGATGTCTGAGCTACTGTGCCACACAAATGGGCTCTTCACTCCCAGAATGTACTTCTGTGGAAGGGAACATATGCTGGGTTTTCAATGTTGAAGACAAATATTCAAATACAGTCAAGAACCCAGATGGAATTTGTACTAACTAGTGGATAATTAATTCACTTGTATGTGCTTGAAGTCCAAGACTCAACCAGCTGGTCAGGCCCTGGTTAGCTGCATCTACTCAGCCTGCCCACCATGCTTAGCAGGCCACATCCCAATCCTTTGCCCTTTCTTTCTTGAGTGTGATGATTACTTTCCTGTTTGTCTTTACGTCTGTCACCACTTCTCCTTTTAGAATATTCCCTGTCGACAGGCTGTGTGTCCTGGTCGCTGGGAGAGTGACCTTAAGGGACTCAGATACTTTGATCTCAAGAGCTGTATCATTAGATGCTGTTAAAGGTTGGGGATCCTGGTACCCTAGGCTGAGAAATCAAACACTTGTTGCTGAAGGACTGAGGGTCACAGAATCCACGGCCTAGTTACGAGCTGTGATTCCAGACCAGCAGTTCTCAACCTTCCTGGTGCGGTGGCCTTTTAATATGGTTCCTCATGTTGTGGTGACTCCCAACCATAAAATTATGAAGTTGCTACTTCATAACTGTAATTTTGCTACAGTTACAAATCATAATGTCAATCTCTGCTATGCAGACATCTCCTATGTGACCGCACAGGGATGGTTGTGACCCACAGGTTGAGAACCACTGCTCTAGATGGTGCCACCTGCTGGTTTTGCTGAGGTCTGATGCCGCCACCCACTGTTGCTGAGAGACAAAGATGAAATAGTGGCCCCATGCAGGGCCCCTGCTGGTTAACGCCCAGAACAATAAGCCTCCACCCTGAGAACTAAAGCCGGAGCTCCAAGCTGTGAGCTGGCACGCATGGACCATTTCTAAGGCTTTGGACACTCAAGAGCCCAAGACTGCCGATGCTGGAAAAGTTTCTCCTCATCTACCCATGATCTCTAGCTTGTCTTAGTTACTTTTCTGTTGCTGTGAAGCAGTAGACCATAACCAAGGCAATTTCTAGAAGAAAGTGTTTATGGGGGGATTACAGTTTCAGAGAGTGAGTCCATGATCATAATGGTGAGGAGCATGGTAGCAGGTAGGTAGGCATGGTCCTGGAACAGTATCTGCGAGCTCACGTCTGATCCATAGACATGAGGCAGAGAGAGAACTAACTGGGAATGGGGTGGTGTCTTACTCAACGTTCTGTGGCTGTGAAGAGACACCATGACCATGGCAACTCTTATAAAAGAAAAACATTTAATTTAGGTCTTGCATGCAGGTTCAGAGGTTTAGTCTGTTATCTTCATGTGGGAAGCATGGTGGCCACACAGGCAGACATGGTGCTGGAGAAGGAACTGAGAGTTCTACATCCAGATCATCAGGCACCAGGAAGAAAGAGAGGGACACTGGGCCTGGTTTGAGCATTTGAAACCTCAAAGCCCACCCTCCAGTGACACATCTCCAACAAGGTCACGCCTCCTAATCCTTCCCAAACAGTTCTGTCAACTAGGGACCACATATTCAAATACAGGAGCCTTTGGGGGCCATTCTCATTCAAGCCACCATGTTCCACTTCATGGTCTCTATAGGCTTGTAGCCATGTCACAGTGCAAAATACCTTGAGTCCCACTTTAAGACTTCCCATAGCCTTTTACATTCTTAACAGTTTCAAAGTCCAGAGTCCCTTCCGAGACTGAAGGTAATCTCTTAATTGTAACCCCTCGTAAAATCAAAAAGCAAATGACTTACTTCCAACATACAATGGCACGGAATATACGCTACCATTCCAAAAGGGAGGGAAGGGGACGTAGTGAGGAAATACTGGACAAAAGCAAGACCGAAACCTATCAGGGCACACTCTGACTCCTGCAGCTCCATGTCTGATGTTGAAGGGCTTAGATGGCTCCATCTTCCCAGCTTTGCTGCCCGCCACACCCTTCTCGCTCCTAGGCTGGTTCCCCTCCCTGTCTGCAGCTCTCCTTAGTAGGTTTGCCACAGCTCTGGCACCTCCAACATCTTGGGGGTGGGGGGAAGGCTCCTACACAATTCAGGCGTTACGGCCACAGTTTCCTGAAATGGCCTCTCTGGGCTTTCATGCCTGGCCTCAGGAGCTTTCCTTAGCCTTGGAAGGAGATTCTACAACCCCTTTCCTCCTGTGTCCCCCATGCCTCTAAAGACAGAGCACAACCAAGGCTGCCAGGTTCTGCTGCCTGCTTGGGATAGAACCTGTCCCCACCCCTGAATTACATTTGCATAAACTTTGGTTGGTTGGTTGGTTTGCTCTTTAGGAGCAGGTAATCCCTTAGGCCTCTTCTTTTCACAAATTGCAGGATTAGCTGAATGGACTCTCACCCTAAAGACACCATGTCCTTAATCTCGTTTTTCCTTATGTCTTCCATCACGTGCCATGGCTCCAACACTCAATGCTCTTTTTTCTCCTCAAACTGTACATTTTGTGTTTTGATCTCTGCTTGCTCCTTTTTCTTGTAGATCTGCAGAAGAGAGATTACTAATAACCAAGTGACAGAGTCAATATTAGGCTGTCTTGAAATCTGACAATGAAATTAGTCCAAAACTCAATTCAGCCTCAGGCAGATTAATAGGACAAGGGCAAAAAGGAACCATATTCTTCCCCCAAATATCACAAGAATAGGTTCTAGCCCAGTTGCTAATATTGTTTCCCTCTGAAACCTCTTGAGCTATTGGACCTCCACATTTGATACTGTTTTCAGCATTACTGTCTTCCAAGATCCTACAATAATGGCCTATTAAGCCTCACTTATAGCGTTCAGCTTCTTTCCTAGTCCAAAGTCCCAAAGTCTTCCACATTTCTCAGCACAACAAAACAAACAAAAACAGTAACAAAAAACATTGTCAAGTGTGTCACAGCAATACCCTGCTCTTGGCACTGCCTTCAAATATATAACCCTTTGGGGGTTATTGTCATTTAAACCACACATATCTGATAGAGTGAAATGTCCCCAGCCAGTTCATTGGAAGCAAGGCCATTGCTGGACACATTCTGCTGTATTTCATTCATTCCATATTCAATAACCCAGAATGCTAGATGAGGTGCTCTGATAGGGCCTAGTCCAGGTGCCCTAGGCCAGGGAGCAGCTGGCCTTTATACTAGTGGGCAACAAGGTACTCAACAATGGGGAGGTTCCCCAGTGTCAGGTTAAAAGGAAATTCAAATTCCCCAAACTCCAAAAGGCAGTTCAAATATTAAGAAATGAGCTCAACCTGGACTATAGGAGGAGGATTTCTGGCTGTCAGGAATCTGTGAGATTGGTTCCCAAGAGCCGAAAGAAGTCAATTCCCTTATCTCTGATGAAAAGGACATATGGCTCCCCCATTAACATATGCCTGTGGTGCCTATCTCAGTATCAAGTTGGTCCATGGTAGCCTCCAGGCTCCCTCAGCCCTACTCACAAGTACTTGTTACATACTTCAAAGCCTCCCTCCGGCTCACAGGCTCCCAATCTCAGATACCCATTTTTCTTATAACCCTCAAAATTCTTACCCCCTCTTGCTTCTCTGTGCTTTTCTGAGAGATGGCCTTGGCAGTTTGGAATAAACTTTTGTCTTTTTTACCCTCGGAACGGCCATTTTGCTTTCTTTACTGGGTCTCTCAAATACATCCAGAATTGGTGAGGAGGGGCTATTACATTTTGACTGTGAGGATTTATAGTCAGGCACTTAGGGAAGGAAAGAGTAAAGTGGATTCTGTGACACCTAGTATTATGTTTTAAGTTTAATTACTGTGCTTAAGAGGCCTATAAAACAAAATTGCCTCTAATCTGTATGTCCAACTTGTCCAAGGATAGATAACTTCTTGAAACACTGGGAGCTATTCTTGTAATTGCCTGTCCTTGTTTGTGCATGATACTGGTCAGTACCACTGCTTCTGCTTCTGGAAACAAAATTTGCTTGTTCGAGATAGCCAAGACACCTGCAAGACATCTGTCTGCTAAACTGAGCCCTTGATGCATGTAAACAGAACATAACATTTTTTTGTCTTTCCCTTTATTATTTTTTTATCTATTTATATTTTAATCAATCAATCAATCAATCAATCAATTAATTATTTTTTGAGACCAGGTTTCCCTATGTTGCCCTGGCTGTCCTGGAACTCACTTTATAGATCCGACTGGCCTCAGACTCAGAGATCTACCTGCCTCTGCCTCCCAAATGCTGGGATAAAAGGTGTGTGCCACCACTACTTGCCTGTTTTTTTCTTTTTAAACCCCTGACTAATGGGGCTGTATGCTACATTTGGGAATCCCAAGTCCTGGGTGTAGCCCTGGCATCAGTATCTGAATAGAGACTCTTCTTTATAAAATATATTTGTAGTCAGACTGGCGAATCTTGGAATGACTCCAGACCCATAACAGAGTCTTCCATGAGACAGCGGAGTATGAGTTAGAATACGCAGAAAAGTATCCACACACCAAATTCTAACACAGGCCAGGGAGTGTGAAAGGTTGGTTTGGACTGAGCCTTGCCTGCCTCAAAGGAGCACAGACCTAAGGAACAGCAAACATGTGGACTCAAGAATCTGCGCTACCTTCTTTGATGTTTGCAGGCCGGAACAGGGCAATCTTAGGCAATAGTGAAGATCCTAAATGCAAAAGCAGAGTGAGCAATTAGAACCTTGGGGATCGTGATGAGGCGCCTCAGCAGTAGAAGCACTGGCTGCACCTGCAGAGGGTCTTTCAATCCCCAGCGCACACAGGGCAGCTCACAAGGAGCAGCAATTCCAGTTCAGGGATCGGATGCCCTCTTCTGACCTCTGTTACCAGGTACACATGTGGTGCACAGATAACATACAGACACAATACTCATTCACATAAAATAAATCTACAAGCATGTGTCGTTTGTTTCCTGTTCTCACTACTCTCTCGCATCTAAAAGGGAGCTAGAAAAGATGCAAAAGAGTTTAATTCCTACATCAAGTCAAAATAGAAATGGTGAGGGGCTGGAGAGATGGCTCAGAGGTTAAGAGCACCGACTGCTCTTCCAGAGGTCCTGAGTTCAATTCCCAGCAACCACATGGTGGCTCACAACCATCTGTAATGAGATCTGGCGCCCTCTTCTGTATACATAATAAATAAATAAATCTTTAAAAAAAAAAAAAAAAGATGTGAGCTGCCTTAAAAAAAAAAAATAGAAATGGTGAAGGGCCATCAATGTGTGTGTGTGTGTGTGTGTGTGTGTGTGTGTGTGTGTGTGTGTGTTTTATGGCTAATATGGTGAAGGGCAAGTAGTGTTGGAAAAGGGAACTGTAAATTAGATCTGCAGCCAGTGAAGATTACCTAGGCTGAAGGTTTTAAGAGCTATACAATTTTCAAGTCCTTCAGAGTTCTGTGTACCTTTCCATTCCAAACTAATTATTAAAACTGGACATCTCAGTTTTACTCAGGAGGCAGAGCCAGGTAGATCTTTGAGAATCTGAGGCCAGCCTGATCTACAGAGTCAAGGCTACACAGAGAAACCCTCTCTCAAAAACAAAACAAAACAAAATAAATGAAAAACTGGACGTCTCAGTACCTAGTTCAATACCAGATCATTATATTCTCATCCACTCATCTCACATTTATTGGCATTGACTAAGAGCTGAGAACTAAAGGAAAATTATACTTCCCTGGCTGTCTTCAAAAGTATGGCAGCTGGTTACCAAAGACAGATTCTGTGGATGCTTTCTTTCCCTGTTGACATTTCCTTGCCCTTGAATCTGGGCTGGTTTGTGACTTGCTTTGACCAATACATAGCAAAGGTTATAGATAGCTAGCAAAGTTATACAGGTCTGTTTCTGGCCTACCTACTTGAAGGGGACTGGCAGTTTTGACTTTGTGTGGGCCACCATGTAAACAGCCTGACTAGACAGAGACCACCATGCTGTGAGGAAGCCCAAGTGAGCTATATGGAAAGGCTTCTTTTAGTTTTAATGAAAGAACCCACGTGAATTGATGACTGGTAGAAGTCAGTGAGCAATGGTAGCTTGTGAATCAGGTGCTTAACCCACCTCCTGAATGCATATGGTGGTTCCCCTTTCCGGGGCATGGAGGAGGACCAGTTGGCAGCTGACTCATAACCGGAACTCCTCTCCCACCCCTCTTCCCACCCCAGTTCTGTCCCAGTGGTGGCAGTAGTTGAACTATGTGACTCTGGGCACGTCAACCTCTCCAGGCTACAATTTCTTTTTTATCTGTAAATTTAGGAGGTAGGAGATTGGGGATATGACTCAGTGGATATGACTTGCCTAACATGGGTGAGGCCCTCTTTTTATCCATTGCTCTGCAATAGATTAATAATAATAATAACAATAAATTAATGAATAGAACGAAGAGGTGGAATTTGTCCTATGATTTTAGAAATAGTTGTCATATGTGTGTGTGTATGTGTGTGTGTGTGTGTGTGTGTGTGTGTGTGTGTGTGTGTGTGAGAGAGAGAGAGAGAGAGAGAGAGAGAGAGAGAGCAGGAATATGCATGCATCCTATGCTAGCTGAGCTCAGACTTACCATTGTTTAGAATATATTGCTTCTACTCACCATGAAATTTGGTTAGAAATCCTGCCAAAGCTGTAATCTGTGCCAGCTCTAAGCGAGGGCTTTCCCATTCCTCTTTTTTTTGAAAGAAAACCTGAGTTTAATCACATTAGATATCTTATTAATCCTCTTTCTCCTTTTTTCCTTGGTGGAACATTTCTCTTTGTTGATAACTTTAATATGTTTTTGTACCGAAAATAGATATTTTATTTTGTCTATACAAGGCATTTTCAAATATAAATCATACACTATGTGTAGATATAACAGAAAAGGAAGTATAAATATAAGTCTATATATATATGTATGTGTAAGAGGTCACTGAGTTCAGTTTTTGTCACAAATCCTATACCAAAGGATTTATTGGCTCAATGTCTCCTCTGCCTTCCTCTGCTCTTTTCCAATAGGTGCAAAGCAGCTAAGTCTTCAGCAGCTGTGGTCTTCTTTATAGACATCCCCCGTGCCAGAGGAGCCCTGGAGAGAAGTGGGAGCTTCGGGTGTGTTGCTGAGCTCTGTAAACTGTAAGTCAGGGCGGGGACAGGGAAGAGAGTCTACCACAGCAGTTCTCAACTTTCCTAATGCTGTGTCTCTTTAGTGTAATTCCTCATCTTGTGGTGACCCCCAACCATAAAATTATTTTTATGATGACTTCACAACTGTAATTTTGCTGCTGTATGAATCATAATGTAAATACCTGATACACAGGATGTCTGATATGTGACCCCTTTGATAGAGTCATTTGACAACCCCAAAGGGGGGTCATGACCCACAGATTGAGAACCACTGTCCACTATTTTGAGTTGACGTTGGAGTGAAGTTAGAGGCTTTTATGGAGACTGTGAGAGTCTCCCAGGAGAGCTCAAGCTGCTTGCACTTGGGGAAGTCGGCCTCGATGCCGAGCCAGCTGGAAGGGTGGTGGTGTCCTTCCAGATGTTGGAGAACACAGGCGTGCATATGGGAGACACCCAGACACAGTAAAACAGATCATTCCGGAGGCCTTTTATGATCACGATGTGCTTTCTCCTGATGCCCAGCTCCCTGGGTCCGGGAGCTCCGTAGCTGACAGCGCCTCGGCTTTCAGGTCCTCTCTTTAGACTCAGCGGGGCAGGTTTCCCTGGGCTTTGGAGGTTGTGAGGTTAGGTTCCTGGGTCATCCTCAGTGCTGCTGGTCCTCACACTCATTGGCTCTGCTTCCATGGTTTCCATCTCAACACTACGCGGCCGAGAAGCTTGCCTGCAAAATAGTTTATTCACAGGCTTTGAAAAGAGGCCAGGGCCAGTCTCCGGCCAACATACTTCTTATTGGACATGCAAGCCCTGTATCGAGGGTGTCACATTAGCAGACACCAGCCTGGCTCTCAGAGATCTGTGTTGCTCAGAGATTAGGAAAACCTAGGATGCTCAGATATGCAGATAGCAAGAACTTTAATCTTATTTTCAACCTCACCATCCATCCACCAGGGGTTTACCAATGTTGCTGGAACAAATCACGCCATCCCACTCTCACACCAGACTGCCAACCCTCTGCTAAAAACCAGCACAGACAGCATGGAAGAGAGGGGGAGAGGAGACTGGGACTTGGCTAGACCAGACTTGATACTGACGAAAGTGGCTGGATAGCCACGAGGCCTTAAAAGCAGTTCTTAGCGTTTAGCATTAACCAAATATAGTAATGAGCTCGAGGACAGCAGGAGCAGGCAGAGGCTCTGTATTCTGTCTGTGTGTCTACCTGTCTTGGAGTTCCCTCGAGTTTTAGGCCCTATGTATCTTGGTCAGTGCTGTCTTCCATGGTTCATATAAAATCTTCTAAAGGATAAACAGCTTTTTAAGCTGTGATTAAGTAAACAGTTTTGTGTGAGACAGAAACTAGAAATCAGAAACCTAGGTCAGCTCATCAAAAGCCAGTTTGTTGACTGGCAAATCTCTTTTCTGGTGGAAAGGAAGAATTGGGTCCTGCAGCTCTCCTGTGCCACTCACCTTGATCTGATGTACCAGGCAAGGAAAACCCCAACTCCTGCACCAACCAGAAGGACCAGGACCGATGTGGAGATGGCCACTGAAAAAGAACAGAACTAAGCTAGCACCGCTTGAAAGTCCCATGAGGCCATTCACTGCCAGGAATCGGTAAATTGCTGGTAATTTCCATTCTTGCCTAGGACAGATGCCCTTCTAGCCAGCTTGCCATTATCAACATTTCTTGGGGCTGGAGAGAAGCTCAGTAATCAAGAGCACATACTGCTTCTACAGAAGGCTGAAGTTCGGTTCTCACCATACACACTGGGCAGCTCAGCTGCCTGTAACCCCGGCTCTAGGGGATTGGATGCCCTCTTCTGGCTTCTGTGGGCACCTGCACTCACATGCACATACTCCCTTCCATATAATTAAAAGCAATAAAAATAAATCTCAAAAGTATAAACTAAATAGGAAAGCTGGCTGAAATACACTCAAAGTAATCTCCAACAAGTCGCAACCACATGCACAGAAAACTCTTGAGTCTAATGGCTGTTGGGTACAAAATATTAAGTCATGATGAGACTGTAGATAATCTTTACTTTCACTAAAATTGTTTCTTTTTTGTTGCCCTCGGAGTTTTGAAACGACACTAAAGTCATAAGAAGCAGTAAAATCACAGAAAGAAGACATCTTTACAGAAAGTAAAAAATCATCATGGCAAAATTGTTACAAAAACATTAGGGAACACAATAAATTAATGAAAGATATCTTGAAGTCTCAGATTGGATTTTTTTTTGAAGGATGTGTTGCATGTAAACTGTCTTCACACTGACTGGTAGGCTTTGTACCCCTTTACTGCCAAGGAGTGACTTACTGGAAAAGAGGAATTAGTGGTAGGAAGTAGTAGTTCTACTTTCACAATGCTCTTCCTATTGCTTTTGGAATGAGAAGAAACAACTGCAGAATCATCAGGAAAGGAGGCTCCTAGGCCAGTGATAGCACAAAACTGGTGACTTAACCCCAGTTTCTTTTTCAACTACATCCATGCAATGTTGGACAAGAAATTGAAACCAGATGTCTGAGACAAGGAATTAACAGATCATCTGGCAAGTTCTCCACCCTTTCTGGAGGGAAAAGGAAGAAATGGAGATTTGATGTGAGAAAGGAGAGGGGAGGGAGGAAATGATGGAGGAGAGCCGATGACTATGGTACAGGAGGCCGTGAGAGCCGCTGGCCTCACTTCCTCTTCAGCCCACAGTGTCGGTTGGGGCTAAGATGGAAAAGGCAGCAGAGACAGCCAGGGCCAGTATTCATGGAGGTTGATGAAATCCCTGTGTGTGAACACAGGGGGAACAAATTCCTTAGCAGGACCCAGGCAGACCAGGCCAGTCCTGCAGGAAAACTACCGTGAATCTGCGTCAGGTGCTGGAAGATGAACATCTGCTCTTTACTTCTGGCTGAGGCTTTTTTGTTTGTCTCTTACTGTCCTAGGTTCGTAAGAAGAGTTGAGCTCAGGACTTGAGGATGTAGTTAGAGTACTTGTCTATCATGCAGCGAGACCCTAGGTTCTATCCTTAGGACTGAAAAGTAAATAAATAAAAGAACTATTGTATTCAAATCAGATACCCAAAAAAGGATTGCGCTAGCCTAGCTTTTAAAATTTCATAAATTAAATTTAAGGTGATTCTCTCTCTCTCTCTCTCTCTCTCTCTCTCTCTCTCTCTCTCTCTCTCTCTCTCTCTCTCTCTCTGTGTGTGTGTGTGTGTGTGTGTGTACATGGGTGTGCTTGGACCACAGTGGGAGGCCAGAGGGCACATGTGAGGAGATTGGGGGACAACCTCAGGTTTGAAACAGGTTTCTTTGTTGTTCTTTACTGTGAAGTCAGGCCGCTGGCCCAAGATCTTGTAGGGGGTCTTAAATCTCTGCCTCCTCCTATCTCCCCTTAGAAGCACCGGGATTACAGATGTGAGCTATCATACCCAGCTTTGCATGGGTTCTGAGAGTTGAACTCAGGTCCTCACACTTGCGTGGCAACTGCTTTTACCCACTAAGCCCTCTTCCCAACCCTAGGATCTGTGAAGATCAGAAATCAGTATTTCAGAGCAACTTAGGACTATCACTTGTAAAGATTTCAGTTTTCACTGGACAAGTAGGTGAATGACGGTTCCCATCAAATGCAGACAGAACCTGTCGATGACGACAAACTCATGTCACATGTGGAAAAGACTCAGGCCCAGTACCATTCTGGAAAGTAACCTTTCACTCCTAGTGAACCAGTCCAGCACCGTAAGTGCTATTGCAGGTGTCACACTGGGCTTGGAGTCTGTAGTCAGGAGTCTTGGGCTGGTAGGCTAGCTCATTGGGTTCAGTGACAATTGGGAACCCTGACAGCCTGGGTTCAATCCCTGGGAGCCAGATGGTGGAAGGAGAGAACCCACTCCCACAAGTGATACACACACACACACACACACACACACACACACACACACACACACACTTAATAATGAAGATTTTTTTTAAAACTGGCTGGAGAGACAGCCATGGGTGCTGGGAACCGAACTGTAATATTTTTGGTTGTGAGCCTAGGCTTTAATGACTGAGACATCTCTCCAGTCCAATAATGAAGATTTTTTAAAAATAAAACCAGGAGTCTTTAATAACCACCTAGGTAAAGATCAGAGAGAAGATACTGGGATAATTGAATAAGTCCTTGGCAAGAAAGGCTGTCAAATGAAGCATTTGATAATTAAGACAACGAAACCACATTTCCTCACTATTAAAATGTTCAAGTCTTTAAGTTCTGGTACTCATTTGCTAACTCATTCAGTATTTATTGAGCATCAGCTATTGGCTGTTTTCTGTCGAATTAAAAGGAACAACTTTTAAGCTGGTGGTGGTGGCACACACTTTTAATCCCAGCACTTGGAGGCAGAGGCAGGTGGATGATCTATGTGAGTTTGAGGCCAGCCTAGTCTACAGAGCAACTTCCAGGACAGCCAGGACTAGACAGAGAAACCCTGTCTTGAAAGGCAAACAAACAAATAAGCAAGAACAACTTTTAAAAATAGTGATAGCTGGGGCTGGAGAGGTAGCTGAGTGAGTAAGAGTGCATACTGCTCTTGCCAAGGATCCAGGTCCAGTTCATAGAACCCACACAGCAGTTCAGGTCCTTACATTGCATGGCAATTGCCTTTACCCACTGGGTCATCTTCCCAACCCCAATATCTTTTAAAATCAGTTCCAAGGGGATCTGATGCCCTCTTTTGACCTCTGCAGGTTCCTGTATGCACAAAGTACACTTTCAACATTCACTCAGGTACATATATATATAACATAAAAATAAAAATTTTAAAAGAAAATAAAAGTGAGAACCATTTGTATAACTTATTTTAATCATTATAGACTGAGGATACAACTCAGTGAAGAGTACCTATCTAGCATGCCCTTTGTTCCATCCTTACTATAAAACTAAAATAATAAAACAAAATAACAGAGGGTTGATTATCAGTTAATTGACTAAGCAATCACTATGGTTGAACACTGTCAATACTGCTTTACAGAGATGCGCTTAGCTGATTGCTCATTCTTGAAGAAAAAGCACCCCACCCTGTGCCCAAGGAGCCAATGAGTATCTACACTATGCAAATGAATGGTGGGGTATTCAAAGATCTTGGGTGGCTGGGATGGATAGTGTAAATGGCAAACTTTGAAGACACTGTCACAAATACTTTTACAAAACCAGACTGGTTATAATTTCAATTTGCACTTTATTAGCAGATAATAAGAACTTTTAATGTCCCATTTTCATTTCTTTACTAACCAATTGACTTCTCTCATAATTCAGCATCTTCATGTCTATGTTTAAGGAAGAATACCTTATTTATACATAAAATGATTTTTAAAATTTAAAAACCTTTATATTTCTCACCATCCCTTGCATAGAATTATCTTTGTCATGAAAGCCATGACCTGGAAAAATAAGTATTGGAACCTAAATTGCTCGAAGCTTTATATAGAAAATTTTACATGTCGATTTTCATCCACTAAGTATAATTGCACCCAAGTTTCTACTTAGTTACTATTGGTAATATAACTCAAGACAGTAAATAATCACATGTCCAAAGATGAAATTGGCTAAATAAATTGTGTCTATATGGAGGTAGAATATTCTGTAGCCATTAAAGAGAAGAAGGTGGTTTTTATGTGCAGATATGGAGAATTGCTAAGATATGTCAGTGTCCTGGTGAACGTTCATTGTCAGTTTGATACCGTCTAGAGTCATGAGAGGAGAAGCCTTAATTGAGAAATTGCCTAGATCAGGTGGCCTGTGTGCATGTCTATGGGGGATTTCTTGGACTGTCAACTGATGAAGGGGGTCGAGACCATTGTGTAAAGCACCCTGGTCAGGTGGTCCTGGCTGTAGATGAAAGCTAGCCAATGGGACTGGAGCGATGGTTCAGCAGTTAAGAGCACATACTGCTCTTTCAGAGGATCTGAGTTTGGTTCTGCGCATCACATCAGGTGGCTCACAGTTGCCTGCAACTCTAGTTCCAGGAGGTTGGGATGCCTCTGGCCTTCCAGAGCACTTGCCCTCTTGTGCATGCATGTGTGCGTCCTCAGACACACACACACACACACACACACACACACACACACACACACACACACACACACACACACACACACAGAGAGTTTTAAAAATAATAAGAAATAGTCTTCTAGAAAAACATTTTTAGAAACTTTAAAGAAAGCTAGCAAAGCATGAGCCAGAGAGTGAATGAGCACGGAGCATTTCTCCTTGGCTTCTTGCTTGAGTTTCTGCTCTGACTTCCCTCAGTGATGGACTGTGACCTGGAAGTATAAGCCAAATAAACACTTTCCTACCCAAGTTGTTTTGGTTAGCGTGTTTTATCACAGCAACAAAAAGGAAATCAGGACAGCCTGTAAGTGAAGAGGGTGAAATACCTATCCTTCCACTGTTCCTGTGTGCGTTTGTTTTTACACAGCCAACCAGAAGGAAGCAAAGGAGTTTGCTGCTGTCTATCTCCAGGAGGGCTTTGAGTCAGAGGCAAGACCTTCATTCTCTTCATTCTGTGCTAACTTTGGACTGTTTTTTGTTTTAAATTTCTTGAGGTATGGTGTTACTATGTGGCCACAATGGTCTTGATACTCACTATGTAACCCAGACAGATCTTAAACTCACAGTAATCCTCCTGCCCTAGCCTTCTGAGTGCCGGGATTACAGGCATATGCACCCATGCTGTTTAATTTTTGATTTTCAGACCATGTGCAAATTATTAAGAATTTGAAAAACAAAAAATTCAAAACTATGTAGAAAGATTAATGTACTATGTGTCATAGAGAAAAATTAGTTTGCCTAATTCTTTTCTTTTTTTTTTTTTTTTTTTTTGGGTTTTCAAGACAGGGTTTCTCTGTGTAGCTTTGCGCCTTTCCTGGGACTCACTTGGTAGCCCAGGCTGGCCTCGAACTCACAGAGATCCGCCTGGCTCTGCCTCCCGAGTGCTGGGATTAAAGGCATGTGCCACCACCGCCCGGCTAGTTTGCCTAATTCTTATATGTTGTTCTCTTAAATCATGAATATGTTTTTGTTTATATGTCCTTGTCATTAAGTGAGTTTTTCCAATAAAGTACTCTTCAAAGGCCTTTCTAAAATGTCTTGTTTTCATCTATCATCTATCTATCTTTTGTTTTTTGTTTTTGTTTTGTGACAGGGTTTCTCTGAGTAGCTTTGGTGCCTGTCCTGGATTTCACTCTGTAGACCAGCCTGGCCTCGGACTCACTTAGATATGCCTGGCTCTGCCTCCCGAGTGCTGGGATTAAAGGCGTGTACCATCTCTGCCCGGCTTTCATCTCTGTCTATCTATCTATCTATCTATCTATCTATCTATCTATCTATCTATCTATCTATCTATCTATCTATCATCTATCTATTTATCCACACATCTATCTGCCTATCTATCTACTTTTTTTTTTCTTTTTGCAGTGCTGAGGATTGAGCAAGTACTCTACTACTGAGCTGTTATATCCCTAGTCCTCTTTACAAGCTTCATTTTGATATAGGGTTTCACTGAGTTGTCCAGGCTGGCCTTGAGCTTGCAATCCTCCTGCCTCAGCCTCCTGAGTACCTGAGAATACAGACCTTTACCAGCAGGCCTGTCTTCATTTGGTCATTTACAAAATCACTGTAACTAATAAACTGCTAATATATCTAAAGCTACATCTGCTTCCCAGATGTTACTTAGTGATGGTAAAATAGGACCAAAAAGCCAGTGGGCCATTCTCCAGCAGGAAAACTTACACATAGAAAATAGAGCTGGGCAGTGGTGGCACACACCTTCATCTCTGCACTTGGGAGGCAAAGGCTGGGGATCTCTGTGAGTTTGAGGAGAGCCTGGTCTATAGAGTAAGTTCCAGGACAGCCAGGGCTGTTACACAGACAAACCCTGTCTCAAAAAGAGAGAGATAGGAGAGAAGAAGGGAGGGAGGGAGGAAGAGAGAGAGAGAGAGAGAGTGAAAGAGAGAAAGAGAAAGAAAGAAAAAGAATATTTTATTCTTTTAAAAGTGTGTGTGTGCATACAAACTTATGTGTACATACATACAAGTATGCAGGTACCCACAGGCCAGAAAAGGCTGTTGTATCCCCTGGAGCTGGAGTTACAAGCAGTTGTGAGCCGCCTGTCTGGGGTGCTGGGAACTGAACTCTGGTCCTCTGGAAGAGCAGTGAGTACCCTTTACTACTGAGCCATCTCTCTAGTGCCTTTTGTTCCTTTTAAAGTTTGCCAGGCTAAAGGATTAGATTCCTGCTCTCTGCACTCCACACCTTTTTTTATGGCCCCGGAGATCAAGCTTGGCCTTGGCCTTGACAAGCAAGTGCACTGTCACTGAGCTGCGCCCAAGCCCTCCCTTCTCCCCTGCTCTTTTCTTTCTCTAAAGTCTCTCTTCCTCCTTTTCACAATCACTTTTCTGTTTCCCTCCTCCATTGATTGCACAGCCTCTTTGTTTTTCTTCTAACTGTAATGCTCCATATCTTTTTATCAACAGAAACCATTTGGACAGAGCGGTCTGGACTATCTCTCTGGACAGTGCACAGTGCTCCAGCCTGTGAGGTCTGCGAAGCTTCTGGCGGAATAGCCTTGTCTGAGTGGCGGCAGCAGGCTCCTGTGGTTTCCTAATGTACCCTGGGTGTGAGTGGAGCCTGGTGGGGCTAACCTGTGAGTAGCTGAGCCACCAAACTCGTTTGTGGTGTACTAACTCCCTTGTACACCACTAGTGTGACAGTTAGAAGCTACTGATCTTATGATAAGTAATCATGTCCAATGACAAATTCCATAAACAGGGTATTATACAAGTTATTGTCTGATGCAGACATTTCAGAGAGGCAAAGGTATAGTGCTGGTGACTGTGCTGGAGTGGCCTGGAACAGGCTGATGAGCGTGCTGGGTCTGTTTTATAGTCCCTGGTTATAAATACATCAGACAAAAGACAATACTCACCTTTGGTCATTTTGGAACTGCTTGGAGAAACCTCTGCAGAGGAGAGAGGAAAGCTGAGTCAGGGATGGAGCCCCAAGAGCACTAGGTTCTCACGAAGCTGGAGAGATTAGCTACCATTTTAGAACATGAAGGACACGGAGCTGACATAACCAAACCGGTCTTAGCGAAAACAAACAGGGGTAACTTGCTGCTGAGCATTGGCCATGCCTTAGAGAGAAATAATTGCCAGTGGCTTCTCTACCCCCCAGACCACACTCCACACTGTCAAATGTCCCTGCCATTCTCTGGCATGCACGTCAATAAGCCATGTCACATCTGAGAAGTGGGGTTTCCTTCCTGGCTATCCCTACAGTGGGGAATCACAGAGACAAATAAGCACAATGGTAGGCAGCAGGAGAAGGGACCACTCAGTCAGTTCTGCCTTGAGCCTGAGTGGTCCAAAGCTCATGCAGGGCCCTCCTGCAAGATCTCAACCCAGGTCTCAGAAGCTGTCTGTGGGGGAACTGGCCTGTCCTTGTGCAGAGCTTGGGCTAACCTGGTA
Organism: Peromyscus maniculatus bairdii; assembly: GCF_049852395.1. Lineage (NCBI taxonomy): Eukaryota > Metazoa > Chordata > Mammalia > Rodentia > Cricetidae > Peromyscus > Peromyscus maniculatus. Next base: position 87,518,456 of record NC_134856.1, on the reverse strand, counting down.
TCCTGAGGGAAGTGGAGGCTGTAGGCTCCAAGGTCATTGTTGCTGCCAGAGATGGGGCTTGGGAGGACTCATGACTGCCTGTCCCTGTGGTTCCTGCAGAAGCTGGTTGGGATGCTGTCAGCCGGGAGCCTGGCCCAACAGCTGTCTCTGTGGCCAGTGTGGTATCTGATTTGGGAGATAAGGCTTCTGGCTCTGCAGGAAATTCCAAGACAGACATCAAAATTCAGACTAGTGTCTGGAACCAAGGGACCCACTTTAGGGAGCCTGTCCTGGCCAGCCTACTCCCAGCAAACTGTCCTCTAAGTAGGTGGCATAGCTATCCACTGGTCCGTGGGACTTTTGATAACTCGTAAAGAGTTTGTTTATTATGTGCATTAAAAACAAAACAAAAAAACAAAACCCTTGAGAGATTGAGCAGATCTGCCTGTTTTCCGAAGAAAGTATCTTATATTCTCAAAGCCTTGATGCCAAAATGCAGGTGGAATTGTATTTGTGAAAGACAGCTAGGATGCTAGTTTTTCCTTTAAAATTTTTTTTTTTTTTTTTTTTGAGACAGGGTCTATCATGTATCCCTGGCTGGTCCAGAACTTGTTATGTAAACCAGGATGGCCTCAAACTCACACACAGCTCCCTGCCCCTGCCTCCTGAGTGCTGGGATTAAAGGTGTGTACCACCATACCTGACTCTGTTTGACATGTTGACATGACATCTTGAAATAAGAGGAATCCAGGTCCCCTGAATGCCCTAGGCAGTATGTGAGGAGAGGATTCTGATTTAGTTCCTGCGGGCATGAGGATGCCTGGGTTTCGGTACCTGTCTTCCTTGTTCATCATTGGTAGATGGATGCCCCTAAACTCTAAAGTGGCCTACCCATTCCCTATTTTCTATTCCCTTTCAAATGAACATGGGTCTTCTACTGTGACGAATATCACACCTGGGAAATGCAGGCTGAGGAAAGCATGCTGGGAGGCTGGCATCTTGGTGCTCCAGGAGCATGGTGTCCTGTTCCCACACTCTCTTAGCCATCTACCGTATAAGATGTGAGTATACCCTTCAGTCCATTGGTACTACTCAGATGTATCGCTCCCTCCACAAACTATGAGCCCTGCAGATCATTCATATACGAGCACCCATGAGCATCCCAGTTAGTGTCCAAGGCTGTGTCTGCACGTTTTTTTTTTTTTTTTTTTTTTTTGAGACAGAGTTTTTCTGTATAACAGTCCTAGCTGTCTTAGATCTTACTTTGTAGACCAGGCTGGCCTTGAACTCACTGAGATCTGCTTGCTTCTGTCCCCCAAGTGCTGGAATTAAAGGCATGCATCACCACTGATGGGCTGTGTCTGCACATTTTTGTCTCAGCGAGGAACATCTAACCAAGCATTTGGGACACAAAGGCAAGACCAAGAGTGACTAATTGAATATTCTTGTCTCTTGAGTAAACACTGTGTGATTCATACCAAAGGAGCTTGGGAATCGCTTCTGTCTTAAATGGATCAAGTACCTACCACTTTCTTCTGTTTACATGCAACTATTCAGCAGAGAAGACCCTCCTTTATTTTATTTTATTATTATTGTTTCCTAATAGTATAGGAAGTTGAACCTAGTGCCTTATGCATGTTAGGCAAGCATTCTACCAATGAGCTACAGCCCCAGCCTTATTTCATTGTTAATTTTTTGAGCTAGAGCCGTCTATGCTATGCAATGGCATGAAATTCACAAACCTCTCTATCCTCCTTAGAAGCGAAGTCCTCACCCCGGGATGCCTAAGAACCACCTGGGAAGCATCCAAAGCTGCTGATCCTCAGATCTTTCCCCAGACCAACTAGAGTTCTTCAGCGAGTTCCTGTGTATCAAAGGCTGAGACTCAGCACACTGGAAGTTGTGACCAATTGAGCAATTCAGAATGATTGAAAACAGAGCTTCCCATAATTGGGGGTGGAAGGAGGGAACAGGGAGAAACCACAAAGTGGATGATGTGACACTAAGACTTCATAGAAAACGAGAATATCGTAGGGTGGAGAGCATGGGTCGTAAATGTTCTTAACAATGAGACAAACGGTGAGGAGGACATTGAGGAGATTACCTAACACTCAAACGGAGTACAAAACAGTGAGCTGGGTTCAGCGGCACATGCCTGGAGGCTGAGGTAAAATGACTGTGAGTTTGAGGCCAGCCAGGGATACATAGAGAGACCCTGTCAGAAAGGAAGGACGAAAAGAAGGAAGGCTGGGATGGGGAGAGGGGTGATGTCCATGCAATGTTTTTGTATTATAGCAGTATGATGGTTAGCTTTAACTCGACCCAAGGGGAGGGAATCTCAACGAGAAACTGTCTGCACTGGTTTGACCTGTGAGCATGTCTCTTCGGGATTGTCTTGATGAAATTAATTGATGTGGGAAGACTCATCCACTGTGGATGGCTCCATACCATAGGCATGGGCTCCTGTACTGTCGGAAGAGTGGAGAAATTGAGCCAAGCATGGGCGTGCGAGTGAACATGCATGCATTCCTGTCTCTCTGCTCCTGACTGTGGCTGGGATGTGACTGGCTGCTTCCAGCTCCTGCCACTGTGACTTTCCCAGGGATGGTTATCACCTGGAAATGTAAGAAAAACCAAACCCTTTTTCCTTGAAGTTGCCTTGTGTCGGGATTTTTTAACCCAGCAACAGAAAAGAAAGTAGAACAAGCATCCAAATTAAATTGCTAATGATGAAGATTGGGAAGCTGGGCAGAGTGGCACATGCCTTTAATCCCAGCACTCATGAGGCAGAGGTAGGCGGAGCTCTGTGAGTTCGAGGCCACCCTGGTCTATATAGTGAGTTCCAGGACAACCAGAGCTACATAGTGAGACCTGTCTCAACCCACCACCAAAAATGTCTCCAATGAGTCCCTCACACTGTTTCACATCTTGCCAAAAGAGGGTCCCATTCACCCCCCACCCCACCCCTTCTTTGGATTGTCTTGCCAAGGACATGTATAATACCAAGTGCTTTGGAAGAAAGAGACAGTACCTACCTTGGAGCAAAGAACAGGCACGCATGTTTGTTGCCAATTATAAGACATTAAGGTTCTATGAGCCCAGGCTTCCTGGGCACAGCATAGTTGCTATACATACGGGGGTCTATTCTGACTTATCCTGCTGCCCCTATGAGCCTGAGAGATAATGAGTTGATGCTCCTGCTTCCCTGTGCCATGTGGGAAAGCCCATGAATAATGTTGATACAGGTTAAGAAACAAATGAGAGCCAGGCAGGTGGCACATGCCTTTAATCCCAGCAGGCAGATCTCTTAGTTCCAGGCCAGCCTGGCCTACAGAGTGAGTTCCAGGACAGCCAAGGCTACCCAGAGAAGCCGTCTTGAAAAACAAAACAAAAAACAAAACAAAAAAGAAAGAAAGAAAGAAAACAGAAAGGAAGAAAGAAATAAGAAAGAGAGAGAGAGAGAGAGAGAGAGAGAGAGAGAGAGAGAGAGAGAGAGAAAGAGAGAGAAAGAGAAAGAGAAAGAGAAAGGAGTGAGATAAAATCTCAGGTGCTCCTCAGTTCTTGACAATGGTGAGTGTCTACAGCTAACTATGGTCTAATATGTTAATGGTAGATTCTAAGCCACTAAGAATTCTGGATATCAAGTAACTTTGAAAAAACTAAGTCACTATAAGTTCTGAATCTTGACATCAACATCAAGTTCTGTTGCCTGGGTTTGCAGCAATCGTCAGCAGTGGGCCATGGTATCTATGGTAGGGGAATGGATCCTAGATGATAGTTTTTCACATTTTTCCCAGTATTCCTACCTTTTTCAGGAGGGGAGGGGCTCCCTGGCTGTGGGGTCATCGCCTTTGGCGTCACTACTGTGGAAGGTAGCACTGGACTCTGGTGAGCCAGGGAGGGGTCTCCTAGAGAGAGGATAGTCACATGGCATTTATGATTTTGAGGGCAGAATCTGGGGCAGTTTCAGAACTAGCTACAGATAAAAATAATCGGTGCATCAGTGCACATCCATTTCTGGCTTCCTGAGACAAGGCTAGAAACACAGGAAATGAATACCGGTTTCCCAACTCAAATGCACAGACTGTGAACTGCTTTTCTAGTATTTTCCACAGGTCAGTCATCAAATAGTTTTTGTAGGGAATGATATATGTGCTATCAGCTCAATTTTACCATACTAGTTTCTCACAGGAAAAATAAGATATCACTCAGCAGAGTCCACTTATATAGAGAGCGTATCATTCAGTGAACAGGAGCTGGGGAAACTGCAAAGGGAGCTGCTGGCGGGAAAACGACCAAGGAGCAAAACCTTTGGACCAGATGAGACTTAAAGATTCTGGACTCCAGCCTTTGGGTTCTGAAATTCTGGTTACAAGGCCAGAGGGATGGCTGTCAGTGAAGTGCCTGTCACGCAAGCATAAGGATCTGAGTTCTGATCCCCAACACTGTTGTAAAAATCTGGGCATGACTGCACACATCGGCAACCTTAGTGCTGGTGGGAGGGAGTAGAGAGAGACAGCTTTGCAAAGGTCGCTAGTCAGCGACTAGCCAATCAGTGCCTGTTGGGTCCAGTGAGAAGCGGTGTCTCCAAAAATAAGGCAGAGTGACAGAGATGGACATCCTAAGATAGACCTCTGGCCTTCACATGCATGGGCACATATGCGAATGCACGCTGCCCACCCACGTGTATGTGTATACAAATACAACACATATGCACATACACATAAACAAGAGCACACACATATCTCAAAAAGAAAAAAAACCTGAGGACTCAGTGGGTGAACATGCTTGCCATCAAGCCCGAAGACCTGAGCTCAAATCCCTGGGCCCAACATGGCAGAAGAAGAGAAACACCTCCTGCAGATTTGACCTCCACACACAAACTGTGATGCTCTCTCCCCAAATAAATAATTTTAAAATATCCCAATTGCAGCCTCTTTCTTTCCTCATTACCTTCTTGCCCCTATTCAGAGTAACTGTCCATCCTGGATTCCTTCACCAAAAGATGTAGGGGTTTGAGGAAACCTGAGTGTTATGGTTTGGATCTGGAATGTGGCCCCCAGGATCATGTTGTGAAGGCCAGGTCCCCAGCTTGTAGCATTCCTTCACAGACTATGCAGGTAAACAGGTGTCAGGACCCCCTCCTTCCCTTCCCTCTGCTAAACTCCTCCTGAAGCTGTGGGAGGAGGGTGAGGGCGTGGGGTGGGGGGAGGATGAAGGCGATCTGACAGCCCGAGAGAAAGCCTGGCTCTTCCAGGACTTCCCAGGAGATGGAGCAGGGCATGTCCACAGAAGTCCTGAATGACCCTGCCCTCGCTGCTGCTAGCTGCGTCCTAGACATGCAGTGGGGGCCTGTCTGAACAGTACTCTCCTGGAGGACTATGGGTCACTTTTCATTTTTCCAGGGAGCAGAATGGGGGTTAGGATTCCTGGAAGCACCACCAAGTGGCTTCTACCCCAGGAATGTTGGCCTTTGCACGACCGTGGGTGAGTTTTTAGAAACGCTGATTCTTACAAGCTTCACCTTTGCTCGTGAGTGTTAACTGGACACAACACTGTCGAGTAAGCCAGGGATATTCCGTTTGTTAGGTCTGCCCAACTTCCTGGTTCTGGCAAACAAGGACAGTACATGTTTTCCTGTGGCCCTCTGCCTTGTGAGAGATCCCACAGGGCAGCTTGAGCACACACCCTAGACCATAGCCAATCCTCTGGCTGCGATCATGCCAAAACAAACACTGGTGGTAATAAAAGTTAACGCTTACCAGCTCCCACTTAACTCTACAAACCAGTGTTGTTACCAGGTTCATTTTCTGGTGACCAAGCAGAGTTCCAAGAAGCAAGCTAAGGGATGTGCCTAACGACACAAAATGGGTACGTGGAAGAGCTAGGAATAAGAACCGAAATCGGGTGACAGAACCCAGCACCCATTGTATTCCCACCCTAGGAGGGGTTGTTTCGTGTCCCACTGGTTTAGTTAGCCCCAGATGGCAGCACGGATTTCTTTGGCTCCCACAGATCCTACTCTTCATCTCTCCTCTCTGTTCAGCCTTGACAGGAGGCAGGGGGACAGCGTGGGGACCGGGTACTTACTGATGCACTTGAGGTTAGGAGTTGTCCAGTGGGCACTGTTTGTGTTCTTGTTTATCACACACTCAGTCAGCGTGGATGTGCCGGCTTTCCGTTTGAAACCAAAATTACAGACATACCTCTCCCTGGAGTTCACACTGTAATTCTTGACCCGGATGTTTGCATGTTCAACAGATATGGGGGTTGGACACGTGGTGCCTAGAAAGTGCGTGAGAGGGGAGAGAGATGAGAAGACTGGGGTTTATTTGTGGGTGTCTTATGGGAACATAAGAAATAGCTTAGTCGGTAGGGCAGAGCTTCCCCCGGGGCCCATAAGATAGATTCCGGGTCCAAACACTTGGATGTGATGAGGAAGGACACCCACCCATCATCTACAAGTCTTCCAGGAGTCTTCTTTAAATGCCAGCCATTCAGCGCAGTTAGATACCCAGTAATCATCCACATACTCTCTCTCCTTTACCCTCCATTGCCCATCCATCTCTAAGCTCATGATACCTCTCAAAGCTATTCCTCTTTCTCCATTCTGGATCAAGATCGTTTGAGGGATGTCACATTGTTGTATTGGATCCATAGTCTCCAGATTGGTGTCCCTGGATGCCACTGCCAGCAACCAGCATAATTCTTAGCCGTGCATCCTTAACAACCTTTCTCTTCCTAGGCAGCCTGCTGCTCTCACAGTAAAACCGCCAATGCCTAAGAAGCCTAGAAGGCTTTCCCAGAGTCTGCCCTAGCTGCCTTTCTAGATGTCTTCTCCTTGGATGACTCCCCCTTGCCACTCAGCACGGCCCCTGCTTCTTCACAGAGCACCACCCCACTCTCAGCCGACTACCTCCCACCAGCCTTCCTTGCCGACTGCCACGTTACCTGCCAGAAAAGCCTTGATTTGCTTTTGATTTGGTAACCTGAGTCCTAAGGTTCTGCGGTCTTCCCTTTGGTACTCTATGGCCTCCTTGGCAGTTTGTATTGATATTATATAATTAGTGTATGTCTTACCATCTCCAGTCTGAGCTATGTGAGGGTAGAGGTTACTTTGCTCAACATTGTATTCCTGATCCTAGTACAATGCCTGGAAATACTAGATGCTCAGACACATGTAGAAAGAATGATGGGTAGGTATGGTATGGAGGCCCAAGCCTTTAATCCCAGCACCCAGGAGGCAGAGGCAGGCAGAGCTCTGCGAGTTTGAGGCCAAGCTAGCCAACATAGTGAGTTCAAGGCCAGCTAGGGCTACAAGGTGAGACCTTGTCTAAAACAAACAAATGAAAGGATGATGGATAAACACTTCTTTTCAATAACACGTTGGAGCTAAACCTCCTGGTGTAATTTAGTTCAGTTTGTTTGATTTCTCTCTATATAGTCAGCTACTCTGATCACCATCGCATTTTCAGAAGGAACTAGGCACAAGGCGAACTGTCCCAAAGACAGACCGCTCCAGATGGGCCTGCTCTCCCGATAGCTGGAGTTGGTCCCACACCACAAGGCTCCTGCTAAAACTGGCTGTGGTGGGAGGGTTGTGTACTGTGGGGATGAGGCGTTTTAGAAGGTGATATCTGAGGTCCTAGAAACAAATGGAGAGCCCAAAAAGTCGGCCATTTCTAGTTGGGGATTTTATACTTGTATTTGACTTCTTTTTAATCCCTGGACTTGGGAGGCAAAAGAAGAAGGAGCTCTGAGTTAGAAGCCAATCTGATCTACACAGCAAGCTCCAGGACAGCCAGGACTACACAGAGAGACCCTGTCTCAAAAAACAAACAAACAAAAAACCCCACAAAATCTGTGCCTGAATATATGTGAACCTTATGTATCCTTGGTGCCCAGGGATTCCAGAAGAGCTTGTCAGATCCCCTAGAACTGGAGCTACAGATGGTTTTGAACCACTATGTGGGTGCTGGGAATCAAACCTGGGTCCTATGGACAAGCAGCCAGTGTTCTTAACCACTGAGCCATTTTCTCCACCCCCAAATGTTTGATTCCTTGTATTGTTTTTCTTATTGGATTTCTTTATTTCATTGTCTGCGTCGAAGTGTTTTACCTGACTGTATGTGTACTATGTGTGCACCTGATGCCCATGAAGATCAGAGGAGGGTGTTGGATCCCTTGAAACTTAGGATCTAGAGTTAGAGGTGGTTGTGAGCCACTACATGGATGCTGGGAACTGAACCAGGGTCCTCTCCACGAGAAAAGTGCTGCTACCTGCTGAGCCATTGCTCCACCCACCTAGTCCTCACCTCTTTATCTCCCCTGGTCTCCGGTTGCACAGTGCTTGCCCAACTTCTTTTTAGAACACCTTTACTTAAGTCCAGCTGGTTTTAATTTGAAATGGCTTGACTGGGAATCCACCTATTTATTTCAGGGCCACTGCTTTCTATGTCATTTTCAGACTAAGGGATTGTTATCAACAAGCTGTTTCACATCTTCTAAGTCTTGAAGTATTTTCCTCTAGGATTCCTTCAACTCTCAGTGTTCATTGCACACGTAGAGACAAAACATTTAGGACTTATCATTTGAGAGGCTTTACAATGGAGAACATGTTAGCAATAATTAAAATGTAGTCATCAGGGCTGGAGACATGGCTCAGTGAGTGAGAGCACTGGCTGCTCTCCCAGAGGACCTGGGTTCAATTCCCAGCACCCACACGGCAGCTCACAACTGTCTGTAACTTCAGTTCCAGGGCATCTTGCACCCTTACACAGACATACATGCAGGCAAAACACCAATGCACGTAAAATAAAGATAAATAAATTATTTTTAAAAAATGTAGTCATTAATGGCTATCTCCTGATAGAAAGGTAATTGTTCAGTCCATGAAGACTGGATATCTCAGCATCTCATTCTGGTCCTGGAGTCCCAGAGATCTGCCAGTCTTCAGTCTACATTGGAATCCTGAAGAATTGGGTTTTTAATACCAGCAAAGGAATGCCTCAGGAATAGAACAGACAAACTTGCCAGTCGGAGTGAGGGCAAGCACACAAAGAAGCAGAAGCTTCCTTCTTCCATGTCCTTTTATGTGGGTTACCACCAGAAGGTGTGGCTCGGATGATCCAACTAAGAAAATCCCTCCCAGATGTGCCCGGCTGCTTGGATTTTAGTTGATTACAGATATAATCAAGTTGACAACTAAGATTATCCATCCTAAGTCCACATCTTGTCAACTTGACACACAATCTCATCTCCTCACATCATGCTAAATGAAAACAATAACCAGATCATAATTCCCCTTAACATTATACAACTATCCCACATATAGCTGCAAATGCATTATATAGTTTAGAGTAGGTGGTGATAGTCCTTGACAGGATGTCCCAGGTTACAGAATCACAAGCTAAATGAACTTTGACTCTATAAACCAGCAAGTCTCAGATATTCTATTATGCAACAGAAAATTAACTGTGACTAGGACCTCTGAGGATTCCTCCTCTTCTTCCTCCTCTTCCTCTTCTTTGGTGCTATGGATCAAACTCAGGACCTTGGACATGCTAGCAAGTACTCTACCAGGATTCTTCTTGAAGGAAACTCTAAGAGCCAACGACAGTTCGGGCCAAGATTACCAGCTGGTGAGAACATTTTTCTCTGGTTTTCATAATGCTGATCTTCCATCCCTTTTCTTATTAATTGCTTACTCACACCTTTTAGAGTTCCTTCTTCCGTGACCAGGATCCATCCAGTGCTGTTATTTGCAAGTGCAGTGTCCATTGGTTCTGGATTTGGTGTTTTGGCTGTAGCTTCGTTTCCCAGGGCAAGCTCACTCACCATTGCTTTGTGGGATCACTGCTCTGCTGTCTCCTGCCTCTTGTCACTTTGGGTCCTCGTTTTCAGTGATGCTTAGGAGTTATGTGTGTTAGACCTACCTGAAGAACTGGTTAAAACTAGCTGGCTCCAATCCAGAGCTACTGAGCCGGTAGGTCTGAGGCAGAGCCCAGGAACCTGTATTTCCAAGTGTCAGATGGTACAGGCCCTGTAGGTCCAGGAACCATACTTTGGGAACTGCTGCTCTGTCTACAAGTGCAGCAGAGCAAATGGCACGTCATTTACAACCCACCGGTGTGAACAGCAGCCTGTTCACACCGTTTTCAGACCATGGTATTAATTCCATTGAAGAGGATTGCTTTTACACATTCATCTTTATATGATCTTCTAAATTTCTATTCTAAGGCTTTACCTAAAAATTACATTTATTTATTTATTTATTTGTGTGTGTGTGTGTGTGTGTGTGTGTGTGTGTGTGTGTGTGTGTGTGTGTGTGCTCGCGCAGCTTGGCAGTTCCATGTGTTTAGCTCAATGTTGCCAAACTTTAAAATCTGTGTCTGTGGTACTTTGCTATATATTACATTGCTTGGAAGGTACTTAGGGATGGAGCAATGATGTGGGGTGGGGAGGAACAACCATACAAATCAATTCAAATAACCTTAAGAACATTTGGCAGCAAACCAGAATGAAGAGTCCAGTAAAAAATACTAGGCCTGATCTTTGATAAAACGTTCCCTCCTGCTGAGAAAGCCTGAACTATGCTTGGACTTTTGGACCTCTGAGAGCACTATTACATCATTTGCAGATGGACAGTCTCCAGCCACAGATCAGTATCTCCAGGGACTTATGACTTCCCCCGGGGAAAAGGCATCTAGCTCCCCTTCTCTTGTTTGCCTCAAGCCTGCTCTTTAATGGCGGGGTCCTGTGAGATCACATAGTCTGTTTTCCTCCCCCAGATAACTGGCAGGCCCTGCCATGGGTCATTCTGAAACCTTGGAAGCAAAGGAGCCTAAGAAGCCCTGCCTTGCACAGGACATGTCCTGCCTTTGCAATTGCAGAGGTAACAGATTTGGCACGGGACACTCTTTTTCTGAAGGCTGATAACTGCTGTAAGTTCTGCTTGGCCCTTCTACACATCTGGAGTGCTTCTGCTCCTGGAACATGGTGTACAGAGTGTAGTAGACAAACCAGACGGACACAGCTGGGATTGATAGACATTGCTGTCTAATTGTAATTGCTGAAAAAGTGCCACCATGAAAAAGTTCAAGGATGAGCAACAATTAGCCAGACAAGTAAGGGAAAAACAGGGCAAGCAGTCCAATCTGGTCAACAAGGACCGGTGCATTTCCAAAATGTTCCTGTGAGAAGACTCAGTCATTGTGGCCCTGCAGAACATGCTGGCAAGTGGGGGATCTCCTTCCACTGTCAGAACCTTGTGAAGACCTCCCTGTTGTGATGGGAGGTTAAAAAACAAAGTTGGTGCTGAAACGATGGCCCAGTGTTTAAGAGTCAATGCGGCTCTTCCAGAGGGCCTGAGTTTGGTTCCCAGCACCCACATCAGGTGGCTCATGACTACCTGTGACTCCAGCTCCAGGGGATCTGCCACATCTTCAGGCCCTCTTGAATACCTACACAACACAGGCAGACACTCACATAGACATATACATACACACAAATAAAAAAAAATAAATCTTAAAAAAGTGAAGAAATGAGTGAATGATGAAAACAGAACAGTTAATGGAGGAGTGAATGTGGAGCCGGTTACTGTACTCATCCCAAGTCTGATGATGCTTCCACATCCTTTCCTCTGTCCTCAGCATGGCCTGCATCCAAGGCCTGTATTAAAGGCAGGTACGGTGATGCATGTTTGTGATCCCAGCACCCAGGAGGTAGCAACAGGAGAACCAGAAATTCAAGGGCACCCTTAGCTACATAGCCATTTGGAGGCTAGCCTGGGCTACATGAGACTGTCTCAAACTTTTATCCCCAAGAGCTCACTACTGTAGTTTCCTGAGCAGGTGCTATTTATTTCTCAGAATATTTTTTCCAGAAGTCTAAATCGACATTCCCAACCCTTCCTTTTCGCTAAAAGTTTTTTTAAACGTTTATTTGTTTATTTATTTACCGTATGTGTGTGTGTGTGTGTGTGTGTGTGTGTGTGTGTGTGTGTGTGTGTGTGTCTGCATGACCGCATTCATGCCATGGCGTTTGTGTGGTCAGAGGACAACCTGAAGAAATCAGTTCTGTCCTTCCATCACGTGGGCCCTAGGGATCAAAGTCAGGTGAGCTTTGTCATATCAACCTTTCCTTCCCTGACAGCTAACCTCTCACACATATCTCTCAGCACAGGTAGATATCCAGTAGTATTTTCATAGGATCCTGAGCCAGGACTAAGTGTGTGTGAGTGTGTGTCCCCACTCTATTGCTTCATCTGTTTATCAACTTGTTATTCCCTCCTCATTACAAGTCTTGAACCATGTTGTGTGTGTAAATCTTTGTTAATTACCTTCAAAGTTGACTCTTCAATTCAGTGCCTTTTTACTGAATTATAGAATTAGCACACCAGTTTCCTACTGAAATCCCCACTGGAAGGGTGTTATAACTGTAGGTCAGCTCAGGAAACAACTGACATCTGCTGTGGGATAATGCTTTTTGTACACTGGTTTAATAAAATGCTGATTGGTCAGTAGCCAAGCAGGAAGTGTAGGTAGGATAAGCAGACAAGGAGAATTCTGGGAAGAGGAAGGGTGAGGCAGGAGACACCAACCCTTCGTGTCCAGGGAGCAGCATGTAATGACACACAGGTAAAGCCACGGAACACGTGGCAACATATAGATTAACAAAAATGGGCTCAGTTTAAATGTAAGAGCTAGTCAGTGGCAGGCCTGAGCTAATGGCTGAGCAGTTTTAATTAATATAAGCCTCTGTGTGTTTTCTTGGGTCTGAGCAGCCATGGACTGGGTGGGACACAGGTAAACTTCCAGTTACAATAGTTATAGGCTAATTTAAGATATAAAAGCTAGCTAGCAAGAAGCTTGAGCCATAGGCCATCCAGTTCATAAATAATATAAGCCTCTGTGTGTTTACTTGGGTCTGAGTGGTTGCAGGACCAGGTGGGACATAGGAATTTTGTAAGTGGCTGTGGGACCTTGGTGTTGGGCAAGCACAGGAAAACCTGCAGCTACAGATATCTAAGTAATGTTAAGTCTTCTCAAAACCCAAACATCCTGTCTGCCTTGATGTAAGTCTTTTATAATTTCTATAAGAAGTGTTTTATAGAACTTTAAAATTTCTATTGGTGTGTGTGTGTGTGTGTGTGTGTGTGTGTGTGTGTGTGTGTGTGTGTAAGTCTGAGAACAACTTGCAGGAATTTCCCCCCTCCACCATGGGGGTTTTGGTTTGGGGATTCAAACACAGGTCACCAGGCTTAACAACAAGCAGGGTTACCAGAGGAGCCGTCTCACTGTGAGCTTTCAGCATGCTAGCCTTTATATCTTTTGTCAGACGTACTAAGGGTTCAACTTTTCTAAAAGTATTTTTTAAATTTATTCTTTGCTAATTTCATGCATGTATATAATGTTTTGATAATAGCTACTCCCCAATTCCCCCTTATCCCCTTCACAATCCCTCTATCCCCTTTTCTTTCCAACAAGTCTTCCTTTTATGTTCCCATCTTTCTAAAGTACACACTGTGCTGGATAGTGTGATGTCAGCTTGACACAAGCTAGAGTCATCTGAGAGGAGGGAGCCTCAAATGAGAAAATGCCTCCATAAGATCAGGATGTAGGCAAGCCTGTAGAGCATTTTCTTAATTAATGATTGATCAGGGTGGGCCCAGCCCATTATGGGTGGAGCCATCCCTGGTTTAGTGGTCCTGGATTCTATAAGAAAGCAGGTTGAGCAAGCCATGAGGGGCAAGCCAGTAAGCAACACTCCTCCATGGCCTCTGCATTAGCTCCTGCTTCCAAGGTCCTGTCCTACTTGAGATACTGTCTTGAATTCCTTTGATAATGAATTGTGATATGGAAGCATAAGCCAAATAAACCCTTTCCTCCTCAACTTGCTTTTTGGTCATAGTGTTTCATCACAGCATTAGGAACCCTAACTAAGACATACGTAATTTTTTAAAAAATGGGTTTTGTTGGTTTTTTTTGTTTTGTTTTCATTTTTTTTTATGTGTATGGTATTTTTGCCTGCATGAATGTCTGTTCACTATATGAATGACCAGTGCCTGCAGGGCCAAAAGAGGGCGCCGGATACCCTGGAACTGGGGTTATAGTGGTTGTGAACCTGAGTCTTCTGGAAGAGCAGCCTGTGCTTTTATCTGATGAGCCATGACACACAGGGTTTTAGTACAGTTGCTTGCATGAACATGGGTGTGGAGTTATTTACTGGAGAATGGGCAACTTATCAGTGGCTACAGCAGCGAATAGAAATGAGTCTCCATCTACTAGGAGCCATGAACTGCCAACTACTCAGGTTGGGCTAGGGCCTCATGAGTTCTGGATTTAGCATTGTTGATGTCAAAGAAAATAACATATTTACATTTTTATTTCCTAGTGTTTTAATTTTTTTTGTTAGCATTTTGCATGTTGATTTACAAAAATATAGACTTGGAATTGTGCAGTCTCTCTCTGAACTCACTTCTCTTAATAAATTCTGTAGGTCCTGTGGGATTTCCTGTGGACATGATCAGGCCATGACTCACTTGAACGTATTTCTTGATTCTATTTTATCTCCTTTATTGTGTTACTAATGAAATCATTATTGCATTATATTTTTAATTAATTTTTTTTATTGATTGGGGTTTAGTTTTGGACATCATCTCACTATGTAGCCCTGGCTGGCCTAGAACTCTCTATGTAGGCCAGCCTTTCCTCAAACTCACAGCAATTATCCTCCTCAGTCTCGCAATTGCTGAGATTACAATCATGAACCACTATACCTTTTTTCAGTACTGCATTGTTTTAGAGGTTGCTTTAGGGTAACACTGTTTACCTCAAGTGATACTGTATTACTTCACACATATAGCATAAGAACCTTAAACAAGGCTGGAGAGATGGTTCAGCCAGTGGGAGCTCTTGATGTCCAAGTGTGACAATCTGAGTTCAAATCCCCCACACTCAAGTAAGAAAGTTAGATGTGGTTGCATGCATGTGTAACCCCAGAACTAGGTGTGGGGAGACAAGTGTATCTCTGCTAGCCTAGCTCCAGGTTCAGTGAGGGACCCTATCACAAAGGAATAAGACAGAATAAGGAACAGGACATCAAACGTTCCCCTTTAACAAACACATACACAGTAACCCTCTCCTCCCAGCCCCCACAAAACCTTAAAGACTATTCTCCATATACCCTTTCCCAACCTTTGTGTTATTGTTATCACACATTTTGCTTTTACATACACTGTATATACACCAATGCATTATTATTTTTTCTTTGAACAACACAATTGTCTTTTACCAATCATCAATTTAAAGAGATTTATGTTATACTAATCATTTCTGGGTGTTTGTATTAAGAGGGCTTTGCATTATCTACTTTGTCTTTTTTTTCTAAAAGGGGAAGTCTGTCTTGGGTCTTTCCATAATGAATGGTCCTCAGAGATAAACCTAAAAATAACTGATATTTGAATGCATAAGAATATCAAAAATACTGCAGCCAACACAAACAGCCAAGTAGTAGTAAGTTATTTATTTTACAAAGCTAGATGGTCTTGCAATTACATTTGAAGCAATATATTTTATTGTATTGAAAACTTTTCATTTCCTTGGGCCTTAATTACATCTTTAATACTATAATGATACTACAATCTCTCTCTATATATATACATATATATCTTAGCTATCCAATGTAAGCCTACAGTCATACCATA
Organism: Peromyscus maniculatus bairdii; assembly: GCF_049852395.1. NCBI lineage: Eukaryota > Metazoa > Chordata > Mammalia > Rodentia > Cricetidae > Peromyscus > Peromyscus maniculatus. The sequence continues at coordinate 87,502,771 of NC_134856.1, read as the reverse complement.
CTGAACTTGATGGGTCTTGTCTGGTCTTGGAAGCTAAGCAGGGTCAAGCCTGGTTGGTACTTGGATGGGAGATATCTAGTGTAAGCAAGTCTCATCTTGTCTGCTAGATCATAAGCTCCATGAAGATGGTACATGTATTTCACAGTTCCCTGGTATTCCCTTCCCAATTCTAAGCCCCATATACATATACCCATACACAGTAGGTATTTCTAAGTTGGGGACTTATGAATACATATAGTGGATGAAGTTATGGAACCCGGAGCTAACTTACAGTTGTGCTACTTTGAAAGTTCTCACATAGCCAGTCCTAACGATCATTTGCATGAAGCACAGGACTACACCTCTTTCTGGTTCCCAGAACCTGTGGATCAGGCTTCTTTATCAAGTTGGTTTATAGTGTCTAAGATGGGCGAGGAGCCCTGACCTACTCTTGTATCTGGAGTTCAAGAGTTGTCAGGTTAGCATGCCTCTTTCACTCTTTAAGTGGAGTCAGAATCCATCACAGCATTTCCTTCCCTTAGTCTCCCATTTGAACACTGTGATAGGTGCTAAGGTACCAAGAAGAGAAACTGGCTCTGGCCCTCTGGAAGCTCACCTTGCATCAGACATGCCCAAACAGTCAGGGCAGCTAGGCTTCCAGTAACCTATTTTTCTTCCTGGCTCAAGTGCCAGCCAACCCAAGATACTTCCTCATGGTGCAATAAGTACAGGTTGTACTCAGCTCATTGCCCTGAACTCAATCACGCTTCTTTGCCCCTCCGTTTTATTAACTAGGTTTCCTAATCCACTCTGAGAGTCAGGAGGCTGGGTGGTTAAGGTTGTAGCTCAAATGACAGGAAAAGAATGAAACCTGTTCCACACTGTTTGGACTTAGGAGGACGTCTCTCGCTCTGGTCTCCCATAGATACCGCTCTGCTTGAGGATTTCTTCACCACTCCCTGAACTATTGCAGAAGCCTCAGTCTCACCTGCAGCCTCCAGGCTCTCCTGACTACAGTTTGCTCGCCACACTCTTAGAGCACCTGTCCAAGGTACAGCCCTAGCAATGTATTTATTTCCTCCACAGACCTCCAGTCCCCTACCATATTGCTCAAAGAGTATCAAGTCCTTCAAGGAGAAAGCCTTCCACTAACATCTACTGCCATATGTGACAAATGACACCAAAGTGATTCCTAGAACACATGTGAAGGGATTGTAGAAGAAAGAGAATCACCAGGGCCAGGCATTGTGGTGCACACCTTTAATCCCAGCACTTGGCAGGCAGATCTCTGGCAAAGTGAGCCTAGTCTACTTGGAGGGTTCTAGGCCAGCCAGTGGTACATAATAATACCCTGTCTCAAGAAAAGAAGAAGAGGAAGAAGAAAAAGAGGGTATATCATCTCCCAACATGTTACCTCTTAAATGTTGCTGGTTTTGAGCAGTTAGGGAACATTAAACATGCTGAGACAGCCTAAATGCCCACAATCAGGAGGCAACTGAAGTTCAGTCACATCTCTAACAATAAATGTTTTGCTGGGTACGGCGGCGCACACACTCCTGTAATCCCGGCACTTGGGATGCTGAGGCAAGAGAGTAGTGAGTCATTCCTCACTTCCTGCCTTGTTTCTCTCTCTCTCTCTCTCTCTCTCTCTCTCTCTCTCTCTCTCTCTCTCTCTCTCTCTCTCTCTCTCTCTCTCTCCCCACCCTACTCTGCTGTTCATCCTGCTCACATGAGTTCGGGTCCTCAAATCTGAGTGGCAAGTGTCCTTGACCACTAAACCATCTCCTCAGCAGCCACCCTTCTATCTCTTTCTTTACTTTTGATTTTAGAGCTTACCATGTAACACAGACTGTCCTTGACTCTAGAGATCCTCCTGCCTCAGCCTTAGGAGTGATTGGGATTATAAGTAAGCATGTTCCACCAGATTTGACGGGAATTTACTGTTGATTCATGTTACAACATGAATAAAACCTTAGAATAATTACTGAGTTAAAGAAGCCGTATACGAAAGAGCACATGCCATATAACTCCATTTATACAAAATTCTGGAAAGTGCAACAAATCTGCAGAGAAAAGATAAGCCATTGCAGCCTGGGGCAGGAGATAAGGATTGTGGAGGACGTAGGGAACGTGGCAGTAATGGGCATGTCCCTGTCTTGATTATGGTGATAGCTTCAAGAGTGTACACTTTTATCTTGAAACTTACCAAATTGTACAACTTAAATGTATGCAGTTTATTCGAGTCAGGTATGACCCAATAGGGCTGTTCTTAAAAGCACGATTCAGGTGCCAGCTGATGGCAAAAGCGTCATAAGGTCAAAGAGTGAGACTGTGCTGTAGCACCTGAGTTGGTGAAAGGCCTTCCTCGGGCAATGGGGAGGCGCTTCCTCTAGGCTGAGCAAGACTAAAACTACATTCACTTTCAGACAATTTGAAATAGCTGCAGGCTATTTCTGGCAGCTCAGGAACATTCTTTGCTATCCAGTTAAAGGGAATTGACCAACACAACCCAGCTTCAAAGATAGAGGGTGGGGGCCCAAGAATAACAGCCTTGGGAAAATGAAACCCCATAACACCCCTACAGAGCCAACCCCAGGAGCAAGTGTGAGTGGGATGGCTAGGACCCAGTCCCAAGGAGACTGGATTGGATGCCCGCCCATCCCTGGGAAATCTTGCTTTAAAACATAAGGAGTTGCTAACACAGGGAAGTCCATGGATGACCTTCAATGAGGGAGTCCTCGGTCCTCAAATTATGCGCACATTTTGCAAACATGTGCTTTCACGTAATTTCTGTACAGAGAGTACATAGGTTTTTATCAGCCTCTGAAGAATTTCATGTTTATAAAAAGATGAAGCATCCCGGGCCAGGACCCATCTATTCTTTCTCTTTCCTTCTACTCTTTTAGGAACCAAACTAGGGTCTCACTCATTCTTCCCGATGAGATTAGATCTAGGCCACACGTTCTGGGACATATAACACCCCCTCTCTCCTGGGAGCACAGGCTGCCCTGCTTTCCAACCATCCCAGCCCCGAGCTTCCTGCGCCCTTGAGAACTGGGAGCCGTTTCCCAGCGTTCAGATATGCAACCTGCCCCACACGTTTTCTTCCACCCGCGGCCGGCGCAGTCCTTTGCCCAGTGCCTTCCGTCTAATTTACTTTGATCTGAAAGTCGTGAGGGGTGGTTTTTCCTCCAGCCCCTGCTGGACCCCCACACCGTGCGTGCGACACCCCATAGCTGCGCGTGTGGGCTGGCAGAGGCACAGTCACACATGTCTCCAAGTTCCCTGACTCTTGTCGAGCTTGCCAGACCTGCTCTCCTCCCTAAGTCTCGGAAACATCAGTGGGGTCGCTCGACTCCGGAGCCAGCCTGCAGCAGGGTAAGGGGCTCTTACCTGCGCTCTCCGCGGCTGCCTCCACGTGTCCCAACCCCACCACCACCACCACCACCAACCCCCACGCCCCGCCGTGATCCTCTCCAGCTGAACTCCTGGCTCAGTCCCGTGAAGTCGTGAGCCCCACGGGTCAAGTTCAGCTGGGTGTTCGAGTCCCCCTCTGTTCCCCTGTTCGGGCTCGCGGCGCTCCCTACCCGGCATCACCCGCAGCGGGAGCAACAGCAGCAGCAGTAGCAGCAACACCTGGAGGGCGTGGACTCCACAGCCCCGGAGCTGCGGTGAAGCCATGGCGGATCGTCCCTCGCAGTGACCCACCGGGACGCAAGGCTGGGGTCTCTGGGAGGTGGCGAGTTCAGCTCCAGGACCAGCCGGCAGCCAGGAGCATTCGCTTTCGCTTTTGCTTTAGCCCCCGGGGTTGCAAAGAGGTGCAAAGTGGTGACAGATCTGTGACTCAGCATCCCCACCCCTGCTTTGGAAGAAGCCCCGGCGGCCCGCAGTGGCATCCCCTCCTCAGTGAGGCTGCTCTTGTCCCACCAAGTGCGGGGCCCTCACCTGTACAAGTCGGTGATCTCCCTTTCCGCTCCTTAGTGTTGTCTTCGCTGCAGACGCAAACTCCTTTGGGTCCACTCTGCAGCTTTGTGCGCACACCTAACTTCAGCCCTGTTCACTTGTCACCTGCCCTGGCTGCTGGCCCTCGGTAATTCGGGTTGCAAGTTTCAGAATTTCTCTCCAGGTAGCCCTGAGATGGACTGTCCACGCTCTGCGTCCCTGCGCGACTGCGGAGGTGTCGCCCCAGTGCGGCCGTTCTGAGCAGATGGATTCTACACCCAGGTCACTTTCCCCGGTGACCCCAAGAAAGGAACACAGTCCTGGCAACCTGCCTGCAGTGGCGCTGGCAGTGACTAACCTGCCCAGGCCGGGGACACTTTGCTTTATTCCAGCTGCACCGTTTCAACTCAAGAAAACTCCGAGTGTTCCAGCTGGGTGAAGGGGCATGGAAGGAAAGGAAGGAGGAGAAGGAGTAGGAAAAGAAGGAAAGGGGAAGGGAGAGGGAGGAGGAAAGAAATGTGTAGAGGAGGAAAAGAAGGAAGAGGGAGGAGGAAGGGAGAGGAGAAGGAGGAAGGAAGGTAAATTAGTCATCTTTGTATTTCACATGTAATTTCTTTAGACAATAGACAACTTAAAAAAAAAGTCTAAAGAACTTTATCATTTTCATTCGCAAAACAAGTCCTCGGCTCCCCCAAAAAAACCTTTAAATTACATGTTATAAAAAGGGGTAAGCAATAATATCAAAAAGTGGGGGGGGGCGCAAGCATAAAAAACAAACTCAAATACCTATAAAAATGCCCTGCTATTTTGGTCTATAATAAAGCAGACTATAACTAAAGCAAAGCTGCCTAAACTTCCTATTTCAAGCCAATCCTCCATAATAAATAAAAAAATAATGCCTTGGGATGGTGGTGGCGCACGCCTTTAATCCGAGCACTCTGGGAGGCAGAGGTAGGCAGAATCTCTGTGAGTTCAAGGCCAGCCTGGGCTACAGAGCAAGATCCACAACAGGGGCAAAGCTACAGGCAGGCAGAATCTCTGTGAGTTCCAAGCCAGCCTGGGCTACAGAGCAAGATCCACAACAGGGGCAAAGCTACACAGAGAAACCCTGTCTCGAAAAACCAAAAGAAAAAAAAATGCCTCTAACAACAACAACAACAACAACAAAACCCTTCCTATGCTTCAGCTAAAAAAAAACTGCCATAAAATCTAAATCATTACTGTACATTCCAAATATCCCATCCTTCAAACCCCCAAAACTGCTAAGGCTGGTCCCGAGCACTAAAAACCAAAATCAAAGCAAAATGGGCAGATGATGTAGTTAGTTCAGTTGGCAGAATGTTTGCCTCGCTCGGATGGTCCCTGAGTTTTTAGCCTCTCTACACATAAACCTGGCATGGTGGCACATGCTCGCAATCTTAGCACTGGGGAACTAGAGATGGGAGAGTCAGGAGTCGAAGGTTATATAGAGAGTTGGAGGCCAGCCTGGGCTGCATGAGACAAAACAGAACAAGACAGAGGACCATAATTAAACTCACCTACTCATCACCCATCCAGATGGTGACCACAGGAAGTCTACTATTTCATTCCAGCAGGAACAGTCCCTCCAATGGAGGTCAACCTGGATGTCATTTCATTTCCTCCTTAAATAGGTAAGCATGTATGTAGGGATGATAAAGTAAAATGAAAAATTAACAATATTTCTTAATAACATCAAGCATATTCAGGTTTTATTGAATGCATGAGAAAAATAAAATAATTTCTGATCTGAGCATGATGGTACATGCTTATAATTCTAGCACTAGGGATGGGGGCAGGAGAATCCAGAATTCAAAGTCATCCTCAGCTATGTAGTGAGTTTGAGACCAACCTGGGCTACATGAGATCCTTCTTGCTCCACCCCCATCCTGTAAAAAGACTCCTTTCTATATTCTAATGAAGTAGAATTTTTTCCTAGTATTGTTTTCAGAATCTTGTAATCCTGATGGAATGATTTCAGAGAACACACAGAACACAGTGCAGAAATCAGGCATAATTATTATAGAATAGTGTAACTGACTCTCAAGGATGAGAGTGAACAGTGACCAAAGACACCGTTTTAGAGAAAGGCATTCTCACAGGGTGAGAGCAGACAATGGCCAAAGAGGCCACTGAAGAGGAAAACACACTCCCAGGGTGAATGTGAGCATGGTCAGGGACCACCATGGTGACATGTAGGCTTTATACTACTTCTTAAACTTTCCAGAACACAAAACTTGCTGAGAGGTGGTTCCTTCCCAGGGGATTGGCTGGTCCACTTGACTTAAGTCTTTTTTTTTCTTTTTGGTTTTTTGAGACAGAGTTTCTCTGTGTAGCCCTGGCTGTCCTGGAACTCACTCTGTAGACCAGGCTGGCCTCGAACTCACAGAGATCCACCTGTCTCTGCCTCCCCAGAGCTGGGATTAAAGGTGTGAGGCACCCCCCCCCCCCAGCTGACTTAACTCTTAAAGGAGAGGACAAGGGCATGTTTTTGTCCTTTACAAGTAATATTATGATGTTTTTGGCAGGTTAAAACAAAATGTTCCTGCCCAGGGCCAAGAGAAGACTCAGATCCCATTCTTTTGACCAGTAATTAAGAGGCTGAAATTTTACTTCCCAGTTTTACAGACTGACGACTGTGAAAGGGGAATCCATTCTCAGCAACTAGAAGCCTGTTACTGTATGACTTATGTCCTTAGTATTGTGACAAATACTTTGTAAACTCCATGCTCTTATATGTATATTTTGTTCCCAGGTTTGAAATATTTTATGGCTTAAAACAAGAGAAACATATTGTCTCCATTCTAGAGGATAAAAGTCCAAAATCAAGGTGTCAGTAAGACTGAGTATTCATAGTTTAACTGCCCCTCCCCCTGTCATTTCATCATTAAAAATAACACTTTAGGACTAGGGAGCTGGCTCACTGGGTAACATGCTTGCTGCACAAACCCGAGGAGCTGTGTTTGGATCCCTAGAACTAGGTAAAAGCTAGGCATGACGGAACATGCCTATAAAGCCAGCACTGGGAAACAGAGAGAGGTGGACCTCAGGGGCTAGCTGGCCAGCTTGTCTAGCTGAAATGGTGAGCTCTGGCTTCAGTGAGGGACCCTGTCTTAAAGAAAACAGAAAAGAGATTGAGAGAGGACATCCTGGTATCAACCTCTGATATGTGCATGAGCAGGTACAAGCACACATGAACACACATACACATACCCCTTAATAAGTATCTTTGTACAAATCACACCTTATGAATTTAAGGTTGTTGAGACTTAATTTTCTCCTGTAGATCCCAGTGGGCAGAAGTGCAGTTGTGAGCAAGGTCACAAGCTTTTAAATTTATTGAACTTCACCTTTGGGCTGAAGACTATAGACCAGTGGTAGAGCACTTAACTGCTACACACAAGAGCCTGGGTTCTATCCCCAATACTGCCAGAACAAACAAACACACAAGCAATTTAATCCCTGATTTCTTCAATGACTTGCTAATCACGCAAAAGTATATTATTCTGGCTCAATATGACTGTATAATTTCTTTGGTTATTTTTGGTTTCAGTTCATTACAATCTGATGAGATAAGAATTATTACTACATTATGTTTTCTTTGTGTATTTTTTTTACTTGTATGGCCCAAAATGTAATCTATCTTGGAGAAAGTTCCAGAGGTAAATAAGATGAACAGCTTATAGATAGAATATTGTGCAGATGTCAGTTAAGCTCATTTGATCTATGATATAGTTTATCTTTAATATTTATTCATTAGTTTTTCATATACATAATCTGCTAATAAGAGTAGGGTATTGAAATCTACTCCTACTGTAGTATCTGGAGCTATCTGTTCCTTTATGTCCAGTTTAGAATTGGAAGCACCAATGTTTGGACCATGTGTATTTACAATCACTGTATCTTTTTACATGAAAACAAATATTTATTATAGACCATTAAAAAGAAGACACTAATTAACCACCTTAAACAAGCAAATAAAAACTCCATGTTACTAAAAGCTAGCAATGACCTGGTAGCATGCAAATACCTCAGGTTGGAATAACACGGGTTTTTGTTGTTGTTCTTGTTTTTTTATTCATTTACACATTGTTGTGGTTAGAATGAAAATGGCCCCTATAGGCTCATAGGGAGTAGCACTATTAGGAGGTGTGGCCTTGTTGGAGTAGGTGTGACCTTGTGGGAGGAAATGTGTCACTGGGGGTAGGCTTTGAGGTTTCAAGTGCTCAAGCCAGGGCCAGGGTCTCTCTCTTCCTGCTATCTGCCAATCAGGATGTAGAACTCTCAGCTCCTTCTCCAGCACCATATCTGCCTTCATACCACCATCCTTCCAGCCATGATAATAATGGGCTAAGCCTCTGAATTGTAAGCCAGCCTCAGTTAAATTCTTTCCTTTATAGGAGTTGCCATGATCATGTCTCTTCACAGCAATAGAAATCCTAACTAATAAATTATTTTAGCAAACATGGCTTGATATGATTTATAACTTGAAGTACATATAAACATAAGAATAATCTAAAAAATACCATTAATTTATAGGATCCTGTTCAAGATCATCAGCTGGATAACTACATACTATAAAAAAAGTCAAGACCGGGCAGTGATGGCACATGCCTTCAATTCCAGCACTCAGGAGGCAGAGGCAGGTGAATCTCTGTGAGTTTGAGGCCAGCCTGTTCTACAAAGTGAGTTCCAGGATAGGCTCCAAAGCTACACAGAGAAACCCTGTCTCAGAAAAAACAAAACAAAACAAAAAAAAAAACAAAAAAAAAAAAGGAAAAAAGAAAAGAAAAAAAAAGTCAAGTATGGCTGTGATAGCACATGCCTTTAATCCCAGCACTTGGGAGGCAGAGGCAGGCAGATCTTGGTGCATTCTAGGTTAGCCTGATCTACAAAGTGAGTTCCAGGACAGCCAGAGCTGAAACACATAGTCACAGAGGCAAATTCTGTAACTTTTTTTTCCCCTGTTCTTAAAGCCATAGACACATGGCCAAAGCTGCCAAGTTCTGCTGCTTGCTGGGGCTGGAACACGGCCCCCTCATTCAATTACATCTTCACCAGCTTCTTATTTTCCATGGTTTCCTTCACCGCCTAAGCTTAGCAGTCCTGGAACTTGCTCTGTAGACCAGGCTGGCTTTAATCTTAGAGATCTGCCAGCCTCTGTCTTTGGAGTTCTGGGATTAAAGGTATGCACCACCACACCTGGCTTTAAGCTTTTCTTTAATTCCTTTTCACAAGATGGAAAGTTAGCTGTGTGGGATCTTGCCCTGAGGTCATCACTCCCTTTATTCCATTTCTTAATCTGTTTATCTCCTTGAATACAAGATTTAGCTCCATTCCACTTCCTGGTGCTCCTTTTCTCCTCAAATTGTACATTTTGTGTTTTTCCTTGCTCAGCTTTCTCCTTTTCATTATAGATCCATATAAGACTATATCTAGCAAGGAAAGTATGTCACAAGCAATAATTGGGCTGCTTCATATTTTTTTATTCTAACCTAATGAATCTATAACTCAGCTATGTGTTCTTGTGAACTTTAGATTGTTTTCTTGGGTTATTCATCTTAAAACTATTATCTAAGCACCTAATCTAACCTGAAGTTATTTTAAGGCTTTGTTTCAGCTAATGATGCACACAGAAACCTGTGAATGCATCTTTCAGTATTAAGAGAATTAGAATTTGAGCCAGCCTGGTTCCTGGGATGCAATAGTTTTTCTTAATCATTAACCTGAACTACAATCTATGCGGCTTCTTAGGTAAAACTCATAGGCCCTAGCTATGTAACACTTCCTTGTATTATTTTTATTCATCAAAACTCTGTGTAATCTAACATTACTATTATCAATTAGACAGTACAGCTTAGGGAGGAATCATCTTCATAACAATCCACAGGTAAAAATGCCCAGTAGATTGGGATGTTTCTATGAGATAAACATAACAGGCAGTAGGGATCTCCCCACATCCATTCACACCATGCCTGATAGCTGGGGAAGATGGCAGCAGCAGACATGTAAAGGCACATCAGAAGCAAAAGACATTCTGGGGTCTGTGGTCTCAGGGCCTTGCCCATCTGAGTCACCCATCAGGGATTTTCCTCCTAGTGGGCTGACACCACCTGCTGCTCCTCTAACATGGCTACCAGCAATACCCCAGTCTCTGGTACCAACTTCTGTCTTAGGGGTTCTATTGTTGTGAAGAGACACCATGACCATGGCAACTCTCATAAAGAAAAACATTTAAGGGGGTGGCTGACAGTTTCAGATATTTAATCCATCATCATGGTGGGACATAGGGACGGAGAAGGCACTGAGAATTCTATATCTAGATCAGCAGGCAATAGGAAGTGAACTTTCTCACTAGGTGTGGCTTGAGCATTTATGATATGTCAAAGCCCACCTGCACAGTAACATACTTCCTTCAACAAGACCACACCTCCTAATAGTGCCACTCCCTTTGGGGACCATTTTCTTTTAAACCACCACAGCAAGGTAGTGCTATGTGGGGCTATGCTTAGCCCTAGAGAGGCCAGGCCACCATTTACAACTTAGACAAGCTTTTACAGAGAATCCCTGCAGGTAAATCATTGTCTGTATCTGGAGAAAAGTGGGAGTGGGAGCACTGCCTTTGTGGGCCATTGCCCTTGTGAATCTGACTCTTTATAGTACTGTGAAGTTAGAAGGAGCCAATCTTCTCCCCATCTATCTCCACATTGCTTGGAAAAATTAGGTCAGAGGACAACATGTGGAAATTGGTTCTTTCCTGTTACCATATGGATCACAGGAATCCAATTCTAGTTGTCAAGTTTGGTGGCTATGGTGATATTTTTATTTGTACTGAAATGTGATTTTATTTGTATGTTAGTAAGTAAAGTTGCCTGGGGGTCAGAGCTAATAGCAAGCCATAGCAGAAGCCGGGCAGTGGTGGCATACACCCTTAATCTTGATCACATGACAGGCAGATCTCTGTGTGTTCAAGGATATAGCCAGCATGGAGACACACGCCTTTAATCTCAATACCAACCATAGAAGTCCTGGAGGTCTGTATAGACAGGCAGTGATGAGGAGGTCATGTGGTTGGGTTTACAACCAATGAGAAGGCAGAACAGAAAGTCAATAAAAAGACAGACACACAGGAAGTAGGTCTCTGAGGGGAAGGATGACAGCAGCAGTGAAGGGTAAGAAAAGTTTTTTAGTATCAGCTCTTAACTACTGCTCTGACCTTTTGGGCTTTTAACTCTGCATTTGGCTCTGTGTTTCTTATTTAATAAGACTGTTACATCTACAGGTGGCAAGTGTTCTTTCTGGCTGAGCCATTTTGCTGGTCTGGAAGCAGCATTTTTGTTAGTTAGAGACCCAGTGATGCCTATTAGCATTTTTTAAACTGGATAAGACATTTTTCTTTCTTGCCAACTAGTGGATGAGACCAGATTTACTATAGATTCAATGAAGAAGCTACAGTTTCATGTTTTTTGAGATAGTATGATGTGTTCTCCTTGTAGCTAATGTATCCCATAATATGTCTTCTAGGATTTCTTTGAATTTGTAATTGTTAATCATGATTGCCGATTGGATTTAGAACCACCATGGAAACGCACTTCTGTGTGTGTCTATGAAGATGTTTCTGGAGAGGTTTGACTGAGCAGGGAAGATCCACATTGAATGTGGTGGTGCCATTTCATGGGCAAACTGAGCACCACCATTGGCCGTGGCTTTCTGATTTTAGACATGCCAGCCTCCTTCCACACCTGCTGTTGTAACTTCCCTGCCAGGATGGGCTGTGTTCCTAGAACAGCAATCTTGAACAACGCCCCCTTCCCTTAAGTTATTTTTTGTCAAGTGTTTGACCAGAGTAACCAATGCAGAATTGTAGCAGATATTTTCTCAGTTTAAAACAGCTAATCCCAAGACATCTCCAGGGATGGGAATTGTTGATGAGGAGAGGAAAAGGCCATAACTCCCAGATACATTCTTTGTGGATCAAAAATACCATGTGGTTTTTTTTTTTTTCTAAGACAAGGGAACAGATTGTCCTAAGAACGTGGGGGTAAGAATCATATTTTATAGTCATAGCAGTCAATATCTAACTCTGAACTCTTAGTCTACAAGGCGTCCTCATATGAACTTTTTTTTCACCCCAAGTTAGTTTCCTTTATCCACTTCAATAATTTCCTAAGTCAATTATTAACTCAATTAGAATTTTGCTTATAATTTGACCTCTGTTCTCATCCTCTCTTCCTTGGGTATCTACTGCTAGAATTCCAGCAGTCAGGCACTCTGGGAAGGAACAATGGAGAAGGCTAGGGCTAGTCACACACTGTGGGTAGGAGTATCACTTCCCTTTCAGTCTCACATGTGTAAAAATGTCAAAGATTCTTATGATGGCGAGGGAGTGTAGTAGGCAGCAGCCTGAAGATCTGTAGGTGCCCATTCAAGTCCCAACAAGGATGCCCACTGGAGACCCAGTTTCCTGTGGGCTTGTGGCAGGGTTTTGAGCACCTTCCTTATTAATCCTTGGGAAGGTATGTCTGCTCCTGGCCTCAGCTAGCCATTTCTCACAAGTTGGGCAAGTGGGAACATTTGGATCTTGTTTGGACCACATTCACTAGAGGAAAATTCATAGGGTGTTTCTAATTCTCCCTTGTTTTCCCAATTCTTGTCTGCAGGACTTGCATTCATAGTGGTTGGTCTCAAAACACAGCTAGATACCTCTAAATTCTCAGGCACCTCAGTTTAACATGGAACTGTGGATTAGGACTACTTTTCCTCCTCAAATCACAAAGCAGTAAGAAGATTGAAACTTTGATCCGACTCACTACCTATCTTTTCCCTCCCCTTCACAGCAAGGCCAGGAGTAGGTAGGAAGGAAACCAGTTCTGTTTACTTCCTGCTCTTCCACTTTTCTGGTCACACATCAGGCAGAATGTTTTTCAACCCAGCAGATTAACATCTAGTGATTTTATGTTCCCAAATGCATGCGTAGGCGGTCATAAGGGAAGTGGGCACAGCTGAGTTCCTTGGCTTGAAAGCTGAAAAGCAGCACGTCCCTCATCATCCCGTCACACCAGCTATGGAGCTTCTGCATGGGGTGTCCCAGCAACGTTTCCAAACCTGCATCTCCATGTATGTGGATCAGAAGTTCCCATCACCACTAGGGTTCAGGTTTATCTGGGCTGTCTGGCCAGCCTATGGGGCAGAACTTAGGACTCTAATTGTAATTTTGGAGAAGAAAAAGGGAGGATTAGAGGGGATCTGTATCTGTCTCAGAATTTTTTTTTTTTTTTAGTATGATTTGTCAAAGTGCTTGCCTAACCTGCACTAGCAGGGTTTTATTCCCAGCATTGTGTAAACAGAGCATGGTGGTGTAATCCCAGAACTCAATGGGTAGAGACAGGAGGACCAGAAGTTCAAGGGTATCCTTCAATACATAGGAAGTTAAGGCTCACAGAGAGAGAGAGAGAGAGAGAGAGAGAGAGAGAGAGAGAGAGAGAGAGAGAGAGAGAGAGCTGGGTATGTCGGTGCATGCCTGTAACCCCAGGAAGCTAAAATAGGAATGCAAGTTCAAGTCTAGCTAGCCTAAGCTGCATAAGGATGGCCTGTCTCAAACAACAAAAACACCAAATTTGTAGTCACAAGTAGTGTTAGGTTTATCCAAAGACCAACTTAGCTTCATGAAACCTGTATCTCCAACTTCTTTCCTTCCTATAAAGGCTGTGTGTGTGTGTGTGTGTGTGTGTGTGTGTGTGTGTGTGTGTGTGTGTGTATCTGTGTATGTGTGTGCGTGTGTGTATGGTGGGAAGAAACCTGCACTATGTTATGCATGTGGGTTCATAGGATAAGTTAACGGAGTCAGTTCTCTATTTCCCAACATGTGGGTTCCAGGGATTGAATCCAGTCATCAGGCTTGGTGGCAAGCACCTTTGCTCAGTGAGCCATCTTACTGGCCCCTTTCTGTAAGGTTTACATGTAGGGCTAAGGGACCAGATTGAAAAACAGCCCACAAACCTTTAATATCGCAGCAGAAGAGAAGATGTATTTTATCCCTCACCTCTTGGAGTGTGGGATGGCTGGAAATCTCTCAACAGCTTTCTCTTTGTGATTTTTTTACTTACCCAGAAACTTCATTGGATGGGAATATCTCCATAGGAACCAACAATTCCCAGAAATCCTTCAGGGCTGTTGTAAATCCTTCAGGATTGTTGCAAATTGATTGCATCTCCAAAGGCAAGTAAGGGAGTCGTCCAGTTAGGAAAGAGAACTCATGGTGTTTCATCTCATGCACTTACCTGCTGGAGGGGAACTCTCAGGCAAGAGTCACGCAACACAGAACAAGTAGTTACTTGAGTCTGCTCTTATGTCAAATGTTGATTCTCTCTCTTTAGTAAAAATATTTTAGTGCTAATATTACCACAGGGGAAAATTGGGGAGTGGGAAGAGGGTATGTATAGATCTGAAAACAGTACAGTGTTAGTGATTGCTACTTTTGTCATAACAAAGGAAAAGTCATAGTGGCCTCAATAGAATGGTGTATCTGGCCCAAGTACAGTCCAATACAATCAGTCATGTTGCATTTCCTCACGGCATCAGACAATTTTATCTCCTTGTCAAACTTAAAATGGGCTTCTACCTCACTGGTGGTTCCAGCTCCCACTCTAAGATCACGTGTCTGCCAGTGAGCAGAGCTAAGAGCGGAAATGCAACTCACGTTCTCTTCAAGGCACAGCCCAGACGTTGCACACATTGCTTCTGCTCCTATCTCTGTGTTTAACTTAATCACATGATCACATGCACCTGCAAAAAGGTTGGAGAATGTCATTAGCTTGGGAGAAAGGTGTTGTTGTATTTTACTGTTACGTTGCTATGATACATACAATGACCAAAGCAACCATGGGTAAGAGTTTATTTTAGCTTATGCTTCCAGGTCACAATCTTATCATTGAGGAAATCAAGGTAGGAACTCAAGCAGAAACTGAGTCAGAAGCCACGGAAGAACACTTGTAAGTGGCTTGCTCCCTGGCTCATGCTCAGTCAGTTTACTAATATAGGCCAAGTCTACCTGCCTATGGATGATGCTACTCACAGTAGGCTGGGCCTTCCCATGTCAATCATCAGTGAAGACAATCTGATCAAGGGGAGTCTTAATTGAGGTTCCCTCATCCCAGGTGTCTCTAGGTTGTGCCAAGTTGACAATAGAAACTGACTAGAACACCAACAAGATGTGTTCTTCTAAAACCTGGAGATTTTACTACCAATGGAAGAAGAAAAGAATGGAATTAGGGTGCCACAGCCATCTCTGTCGTAAGGATTCATTTTCCGTTGTTGTTATTCCCCTCTCGATAATTCCACCATCTCAGCTGTACCCGAGTCTGGCTGTGAAGCTCCCACGAGCTTCCAAACCATACCTTGCCTTTGTCTTAGTCACTTTTCTCCTCAGTAGGACAAAAGAGCTGACAGAGGTAACTTAGGGGAGGAGAGGTTGGCTTTGGCTCACAGTTTTAGAGGGTACACTCCACGGCAGCAGGGAAGGCATCGGGGAGCGACTCTGCGGCAGCAGAGGTATGTTGGGGAACTCCTCACATGGTGGCTTCACGGGACAGCAGAGAGGGAGACGAGAAGCAAGGCTGGGCTGTCATTCTCAAAGGTTCACCCCCAAAGATCTGTCTCCAAGAGCAAGGCCTCACCTCTTAAAGGTCCCATAACACAAAGCAGCTCTGCTAGCTGGTGTTTGAATACATGAGCCTGTCGAGGACATTTTCAATTCAAACCATAACAGCTTTGTAGCAGAATTTGTCAGACATTTTTTTATGTTATTAAAAATTATTAAAACCATTAAAAACTACTGAGGATCCCAAAGGGCTTTCTTTCTTTCTTTCTTTCTTTCTTTCTTTCTTTCTTTCTTTCTTTCTTTCTTTCTTTCTTTCTTTCTTTCTTTCTTTCTTTCTTTCTTTCTTTCTTTTTTTAAATTTTGTCCTCCAAGTCAAGTGCTTTCTTTTTTTCTTTTTTTTCCATTTTTCTTTAAGAAATTTTCTACTCACTTTACATACCACCCACAGATCCCACCTCCTCCTTCCTCCCATCTCCCAACCATCCCTCCCAAGCCACCCCACATCCCCACATCCCCCAAATCAAGGTCTCCCATGGGGAGTCAGCAGAGCCCAGTACACTGAGCCTAGGCTTTCTTAATGTAAACTAGCATCTATCAATCTTAATCATCTTTAAAAACTAAAACCAAGAAAAATTTAAAATATCATTTATTATTTTATAAACAATAAGATAAATCCATTGTAACACCAGAATGACGACAACATTACACATGCAGCTTCTAGGAATTTCCACCATACACTTGTGAAGGAGAGTAAACTAGTTAAACAGTATCTTAGTATTATCAAGAAAAAATTTTGTGATCATATCCCCATCTCCCATAATAAGTAATGATGACACAATTCAATTGAGTGGACTGGAGAGATGGCTCAGTCGTTAAGAGCACTGGCCCCTCTTTCAGAGGACAGGGGTTCAATTCCCAGAACCTACATGACAACTCACAACCAGCTGTTGCAGGGAATCCAACATCTTCTTCTGGCCTCCCTGGGCCCCAGGCATACATGTGGTAAACAGGTATACATTGCAATTTTAATTTTATGCATGTAAGATTGTTTTTATGGTAAGGGTGGGGGTCGAGGCAGGGTTTTGCTCTGTTGGTCAAGCTGACTTCACACTTGCTGTGATCCTCCTGCCTCAGTCTTCTGAGTGCTGGGCTTACAAGTCTGTATCACTAACCACAGCTCTTTAGAAAGATTTTTAACATTTTTTTCTTTTCTAAAATTAGTGATTTGAGATTCTACTTAACATTTCTTTTACCCAAAAAGGTATCTTTTGGAAAAGGGAGAAGACCATAGATAGGAAAAGTCTGGTTTACACTTGGTCACATAAAAGACCAAAAAAGGCTCTGTCTGACCTTTGATTTTCCATAACATTTTCCAGCCAGAAATGAAAACTGATAGTTTAAGCTTCTTGTGAATCCCCCTGTTAAATTTGAACATCTGACTCAACTCATTTGAGAGGAAATCTTATGCAAGAGACTGAACAAGAATGTTCTTGAGGGCGTGGGAACCAGAACCTAGTTGCTTTTGGTAGCAGTAGGAGGTGAGAGCACACAGGGATAGCCCGGTGGTTCACAAAGTGTGGTCTAGAGATCAGTATTAAGGCATTACCCAGGAACTTGTGAGAATTCCAAAGTCCACATTTACTGACTCAGAGACTGGGCTGGCCCCACAGTCTGTTTCCTAAGACTTACTGGTAACCCTGGATTGGGAGATTTTTGGAGGGGAATTATTTGAGGACGGCTAGAATATCCAGTCTATAGTTAATCTTTAGTATAATCACCTCCTCTGCTCTGTTATTTCCTCCCTTCATAAACATTGGAATTATTCCTTTCTTTTCAGTGTTTTCATGATCTGTACCAGGTACATGTCTGTACCTTGTGTGTCCACTTGTAAGCATCAATAGTTCAGGCCAAATTTAGAGTAAAGAAACCAGTGGCCTATTAGTAAAGCATTTGATAAGTATAATTCATGTTCTGGGACCTAGCCTGCTGCTCCTGACATTGATCCTAGACACAGGCTTCCAAATATTGAAGCTCCACAGTTCTCTACAACTTGGCTACTTTGGTTTGATATTATTCAAAAATTGTTCTGCCATAGTTTCTGCTCTTTAGAAATTCAAAAGTGAAGCTTCAGCAGAAAGGGGGTTCCTTTCTAGAATTGAGATAAGAATATATGGAGTCCTAGTCACCAGCCCAGAGTTTTAAAGGCTGATCAGTAAATGATGAAATCAGAAGAACCAGTCAGGCAAGCAGAGGCTGGTAAAGGAGCCATTTGGCTAGGATGAGTTTGTGAGAGCAGAAAGGGGGTGCAAGGGAGAAGGAGGAAGGAGGATGGAGAAGGACTGAGGAGTATTTACATTAGTGCTAGGCTTTCCAAACTGGGAAGTTACAGTGAAGTCACCTAAAGCTACTTTTTCTATATTATGTATGGCATGAAAAGTATCCATGCACTCTAGCTTCCATCAACATATATACACAAAACCAAAACACACAGAGTGCTGTTGGGCCCTCTCTCCCATTAAAGACTTTAGAAATGGTTAGTTAGATCCCACTCTTCAGTGGCAAAGTCCAGGTTAGTGATGGACATGCTGTTATGTCCTGTGACTTCAGAATTTTCCAGAACCCAAGGGATCAACAGGAGACACCTGTTGAGTGAGTGTTTGTCTTCTTTGATTTTGCTTGAGCTTCATGATCCTCATCAGCTTCTCTTGGCCTCCGACTTCTTCGAGTTTTCTAGATGCCTCTTCTACTCTTCTTCCTGGAAGATTAACTCAGTCACAGCCACACGTGTCATAGTACAACATGGTCCCCACCCAAACACATGTGAACTGAACCGTCCGTTTTAACGCTGAGATTCTAAATTTGAATTCTACCTCAGAATCTTGCTGCCTTTTTACCTGATGAAACCTAGCTGCAAGGCTTCCCCATCCCTCCAGAGGCCAAAACTGACTGTCCACTTAATCTCTTCTGTGCATTGATAACACAACTCACTGTTTTGAGAAAGAACCCAAAGAAGCCCTCCCATATCCCAGCTAACTCCAGGCTGGACAGTACAGATAGAGACTGAGTGGGTCTGTGGAGGTGGATGTCCTAATGGGCTGTGCTTGGTGGCTAACCTCCAAGGGATACATTAGCTGAGACCCTCGCTTTACTTTTCACCATAGGATCTGGTGGTTTTAGGCTGTCCCTCTCTTGGAAACCCAGGGCCCCTCTCTGACTCACCTCGCATCCTGACTCCCTACTTTTACCCAGCTGACCAATCATACTAATTTGATCAACTCTTCTCTGTACTGCTTGATTTCCTTTCTTCCTTTTCAATCAGATCCACACACCTACCCAAGTGCAGTCATCAACTTCTATGTAGATTTATTCCATCGTAATGTAATCAAACTGCTACCACATGTAAGCCTGGCCTCTACATGGCACTCAGACCACTCAGAAGCCCAGGGTTACTGTTTCTGCCCTAAGTGAGGTGTTCTGAGGTGCAGTCACCGTCGGCAGGAAGTTCCAGCTCCTTAGTCTGGCCTCATCTTCCATGCCAATATTTCTGTCTATCTGTGCAGTGTGGTATCACTGTGGCCACGGTCCCCATTTGTTTTAAACCCCATCATCCAGGACTGCCTTCTCCCAAACCTTACCACTCTATTTCAAACTTCCATACCCACCCCAGCCTCCTCTTCTAGAAGCTATTTCCTGCCTTGCTTTACCTGACATTTCAGAGGCCATCAGCTCAGTATGTCATCTTTGAATCCCATGTGGGATTAAATACCTTTTCTGTTTACATATCTCCATCTTAGACTTTTAGCAAAACTTCCTACCTCCTTCCTTCCCTCCCTATCTTCCTTTCTGCTTTTTTTTTTCAGTAGTAAGGATTGAACCCAGGACTAGGAAAGTGCTCTACTATATCCCCAGCACTACAAAAAAATTTCAATTTTTTTCTCTTCCTGTGTACTAGTCTATAAGTTCCCAAGAGCAGGGCCAAGATGTGTTTGTCTGTGGTCTACAGTGCAGCATCCAACATTTGGCAGTTGAGGATGGTCTATCTTTCCCCCTTTAGTTCTGTGGAATAATAACTGCTGAACTGAAATAGTAGCAATTAAGCACACTGAGTGATTTGTGTGAGTTGAAAACTCCTTGTTTCTAGCTAGTGATAGCCTGTAGGTTTTCTGCAATGATGGGAATTCTTAGTACTTTTGTTGTCTACTAAAGAGACATATGTTGGTAGTGAAAACTTGAAATATGGTTAATGCAACTAAAGAACGTGTGTGTGTGTGTGTGTGTGTGTGTGTGTGTGTGTGTGTGTTGCATGTGGAAGCCAGAGGACAATTTTGGGTGTCATTCCCCAGGAGCCATCTACTCTGATATTTTTGAGACAGGGTCTCTTATTGCACACTCCTAGCTCCTAGTAATTGTTCCTAAACAACCAGAACACCTCGGGCAAAGATCAGATTTTTCAGTAATTCACGGGTAGGATTTCTAATTGGCCACAAGAGGGCACCATTAGGTGAAATTAGCCTCTAGAAAGCAGAAATTTTGTTTTTGTTACAAAAAAATTATCTTATTTTTAATAATGTGTCCATATGGGGACACATGTGCAAATGTGAGTCAGAGACAGGGTCTTGTTATGTAGCCCCAGGCTGGACTCCTCTGTGCTGGGATTTTAGGTATGTTCCACAATCACTCCCCCCCCCAACAGAGGTATGGTTTTTGTTTTGGGGTTTTGTTTGTTTGTTTGTTTGTTTGTTTTATCAAGTTCTTTGATCAGAGGGATCATATTGAAATTATATTGCAGTCTCCCTAATGACTGTCGTACTGGGAAGTCTTGGGAACTCCTGTGGTTTTAGACACTTCCTTACTTCCCATTATAAACTATGCTATTAAGGCTCACAAGGAGCCTATCCTCTTGAGTTTGGGTCTTCAAGCTACCAAAGAAAAGGCTATTGCCAGGTAGATGCTCACCCTGAGCAGGGAGATGGTCTAACAAGTACTGAGGACCCTAAACTGTCAGGCATATGATATTATGCTTCATCCCAGAACCCCAAGAGAACACCTTAAGGAAATGGATAGATTGCCAGGGCTATGAATAATTCCTAGTGCAACAACCATTGGGGTCTCCTCATTTGGTCTGCAAGGATTTCTACTTCATGATTCACCTGAGGAAACTTAGGAGCAGGCCAGATGAACAACACAAGAAGGGAAAGAATTGGATTCCCACCCACCCACCCACCTTACGGCTATGTTATTAAAGGATTTAAGAATATCCGGGTTGGCCAGACCTGCTTTGCCAGGAGGGGGATGCCCTTCACATTTGGGACTGTGATGGTTAGTTTTAATTGTCAATTTAACACAACCTAAAATTACCGGAAGGGAATTGCTCAAAGAGGGGTCACCTAGGTCAAGTTCCCTGTGGGCATGTCTGCAGGGGATTGTCTTCATTATGTTAAGTGATGTGGAAAGGCCCAGCCTAAACCCATGGGTTTGGGTCCCTCCCATTCTGCATAAAAAAGAGAAAGTGAGCTGGGCCTAAGTGTGCACACATTAACTTAGTGCTCTCTGCTTTTGATGGTGGGTGTGATATGAGTAACTGCTTCACGTTCCTTAGCTCCCACACAGTGGTGGACTGCAACCCAGAACTGTGAGTCAAATAAACCTTCTCCCTTGAGCGGCTTTTGTCTGGGTATTTTATCAGACCCACAGGAAATGAAACCAGGACAGGAACAGTAGAGCTTATCCAGCTGACTCTACTGAGGATGGACTGGCTTTTCTCAAGATGGTTTTACATCCTTACCTTTTTTTAAAAAAAAAAATATTTAGTTAGGTTTTTGATATAAGATCTTATCTAGCTCAGGACTGATGCCTTGATTTCCCTGCTTCTGCCTCCTGAGAGCTGGGATTGTAGGTGTATGCCACTATACTTGCTTTCTTAGGATGCTGAGCTCAAGCCTGGGCTTTGTGAACATCCTTAGGTACTCAATCTACCAACTGAGCCACATCCCTAGGCACTTCATTTATTCATTCATTTCTTTTGAGATATGTCTCACTATGTACCTGAGGCTGACATGTTATTTTCTATGCAGCCCAGGCTGCCCTCAAACTCAAACTCAAGACCTTCCTGCCTCCAAGTCTTGAGTGTAGGGATTAAAGGTATGTGCCTGCATGCTAAGTCCTCTCCCTCCTCTCTTTCCCTCTCTTTCTCTCTCCCTGCCTCCTCTGCCCTGTGCAAGTATGTGTGTGTGTGTGTGGGGGGGGGGGTGTCCAGAGGTCAACCTTGGGTATTGTTCCTTAGACCATTCACATTTTTTTTTCCCCCAAACAGTGTCTGTTAATGAACCTGGAGTTCACCAGTTTCACTAGGCTGGGCGGCCAGAGAGTCTGAGGGCTCCACTTCGGCCTGCCTCCTCGGCACTGGAATTACAGGTAAGTGCCCTCCCATCCAGCTTCTGTTTGGTTTTGTTTTGTTTTCTGTTTTAGAGAACTTTGGGCACTGGAACTCAGGAACTCGCGCTTGCGTGGTAAGCACCCGACCGAGGGAGGGATCTCCTCAGCCTGTCAGTGAAATCCAGGCTCTGGGCAGTGTTCATGGTTGCCAGGCCAGGGACCAGACACTGGGGGTACTTAGCCCTTATGGTGTCGGACTCACCATCTGCGTTGCCAGGTGAGCCCACTCAGAAGAAGGATGCTGATGAGCAGGAAGGCGCAGCTGGCCACTGTGAAAAGAGAGGGAGTTCAGGTTGAGCACTGGGGCCATGCTTTGGGGAGAGGGGGGCAAAGAAGCTGGATCCATAGGGCAGGCGAGAAAATTCCCTAGGTGAGCGCAGCTGGGCCTACAGCGTCTTCTTCGCATAGAAAGGGGCCGGCACCAGCCCTCTGGAAAGGGGTGCAGCTGAAACTTAAGGAAGGCTCAGAGCGCAGGCCTCACCGCAGCTTCTTCCATGAAGGAAACATTGAAACAAGACGAGATATCCTAAACACGCTGATATTTCCTGGAGGTGCTTCACTTCCCAAATGCTGACTTGTGAAGGTTCCAGAATCCGCCCCCCCCCCCCCCCCGCAGTGGTCCAGGCCAGTGTAGCTTTGAAGCCTGTTTTTAACCCCTACCGGGAACAACTAAGGTGTTTATGGACATTTTTTTTTTCCCTTTCCCTGGGTCTCAGCTTTGTCCCTCACTTAAGTTTGGGGGGCATTGTTCTTGAAGATGTATGTGGGAGGAACTGGTTTAGGGCGCTTTAAGGTGTAAGTCTTGTTAGTTAGGCTCTTGGTTTGTATTGATTGTCAGGACCTAGAGTCACTTTAGAGACAAAACTCTGGGCATGTCTGTGCGAGATTATCTAGACTAGGTTAACTGAGGTAGGGAGACCACTCTAAAAGTGGGCAGTGCCGTTTCATGGGCTGAGATATGGGCTCTATGAAAAGGGGAAAAACAGTGGACTGAGCAAAGCATTCTCTCTCTCTCTCTCTCTCTCTCTCTCTCTCTCTCTCTCTCTCTCTCTCTCATTGTGTAGTTCTGACTGCTCTGGAACTCACTCTGTAGACCAGGCCGGCCTCAAGCTTGCAGAGATCTGCGTGCCTCTGCTTTCCAAGTGCTGGGATTAAAGGCGTGCACCACTATAGCCAGCCTTTCTCTGTTTCTTAACTGTAGATGCAATGTGACCTCCCTCTCCTTTGCCATGCCTCCCCATGGTGATGGACTGGATCCTGGAACTGGGAGTCAGAACAAACCCTTCTTTCCTCTGGTTTGTATCATCAGACATTTGATCAAAGCAGTTCGAAAGGTAGCTAATCCAACTCCCAGCATACCACAGCTGATCCACGGGGTTTTGAGCAATGTTCAAATCTATAGTCATCTTTCCCCCTTATAAACGTTAGTGAACGGAGGGATCATTTCAACCAGTCAGACTGCCTATGTCTTGAAACGGCCTGATCTACCTGCTATCTGATACTCCGTTGTGAGTATGAATGTCTCCATAGTTGCAGGGGCTTCTGTCAGCAGTTGGAAGTCTGTGGGAAAGAGAGACAAGCAGACACTCAGTTCATAGCAAGCACAGGACTGCACGAGGCCGGAAGAGGAGGGGCTTCTCAGTGAATTCATCACTCGGTTGGGGGAAGGGATACGAGGGGCCTGGTGAGCAGGATCTGTCTGGAAACGTCAACCTCAGTCGTGTGATTTCTCCTTCTGACGCTTCCTTTAGATTGTTGGTGTATGTAGAGGGGGTGTACACATTTATGTGTATGTGTGTTCATGTGTGTGCAAGCGCCCATGCACATGTACCTATGGAGGCCAGAGGTCAACATCAGATGTCTTGCTTAATTGATGACCTTATTTCTTGAGACAGGGTCTCTTACTGAACCTGAAGCTCATTGGTTCTGCTAAACTAGATGATGGCCAGCAAGCCCCAGAGATCCTCTGTCTCTGCCTCCCCAGTGCTGAGATTATAGCCAAATACTGCCATATTTGCGCATGGTTTCTGGGGGATCAAACTCAGGTCCTTATGCTTTGCATGACAACTGATGCTTTGCATTACCAACTGAACCGTCTTTCCAGTCTGCTTTGGGCTGATTGTGTTGCTATGGCCATGTTCTTGCTTTGGAGGAAAGGAAGGCAACTAGGGCCAGCTTCCCCTCCTCATCTTATTCATTGCTGGAGGAGCTTGCATAGCACTGTCTGCCCTTGTTTGATGGCCAAATGTTGGTTCTCAGAAGCTCTCTCCATACCTGTGGTGGTGATGGGACAGGAAGTCTCACTCTCACTCTCAGGAAAAGGATCTCTGCTTCCTTGAGATTCTTCACTGGCTGCAGAAGAGAAAAAGCAATGAATTTGGAACCCAGGATGGATCTATGAGACTCTAACGCCTCCCTCCACCTGCCATCTGCTGCTGGCCCCAGATACACCTGCTAAGGCATGACACCTTGTTTGGGCATGTCTCAGGGACACAGTTCCACATCAGGGGCACTAGAAGCAGCTGGAGGGCCATAGTAGAGCATATAAAGGGGAATTCTAACCCTGACAGTGACTATCTCTGGAACTGTGAGCAAGTCTTTCTTTCCAGGCTTCCTACTCAGCCCTGGATTCCACCCTTGACTTGGAAATGAGTCAAAATCACACATACCCCCTCCACCAAATTTAGCTTTTACAGTCCCTTTGTGATCAGTGACTCAGTGTTATAGTGGGTAGCTGTTTTGTCTATGACCTTAAAGTACCGCCCCTAGAGAGGTAGCAGGTAACTGTCCTACTACCTATGACCTTGAAGTACCTGCCCCTGGGGCATGGCTCAGGGCTACCCTTAAGACCTGAGAGGCACATATTCCACTTCCTCTTCTCTCCCTCATGGGCTTGGATGATGAGACAGACCAGGTGGAAAAACAGTGTGGGACTATACCTTGGCCTTCCAGGATCCTACGATAAGTCTCTCGTGCTGTAGTGAGTTTTCCTCCCTAATAAATTCCTTCACCTCTAAGCAGACTCCATGGATTTCTCATAATAGAGTGTGCTGGCTAGTTTTATGTCAACTTCACATAGGCTAGACTCATGGGAGAAGAGGAAGCTTCAGTTGAGAAAATGCTGCCATAAGATTGGGCTGTAGGCAAGCCTGTAGATCATTTTCTTAAATAATGATTGATGGGGGAGGGCCTAGCCCATCATTGGTGATGCCACCTCTGGACTGGTGGTCCTTTTATAAGAAAGCAGGTTGAGCAAGCCACTAAGCAGCATTCCTCCACGGTCTCTGTATCAGTTCCTGCCTCCAGGTTCCTTCCCTGATTGAGTTCCTGTTCTGACCTCCTTCAGTGATGAACAGTGATGTGTGGAAGTCAAATAAACCCTTTCTTCCCCAAGTTGCTTTTGGTCACAGCATTTTATCACAGACACCCAGGGACTTGCCATTCCATCTCCTACAAAGAAAACTATTGGCATGCCCTGGCCACGAGGGTGACTCATTGGAAGTGAGTGATGAGAAAGACATAGCATCCTGAGAAGACCCTGGAGGAAGTCACAGAATGTGACAAATGGTAGTAGACAAATGGTAAAGAAACTAGGAAAATTCATGAATGGATGTGAGTAACTTTTGGTTATGGAAGTAGTAAGATTTCAAACAAATATGGCAGAAGATCTCAACACAGGCAGGTTGTATGCAGCAGGAGTGTGTATATGAGCAGGAGTGTGTATGTGAGCATACATGCTAAAGCAAACCACTTCTCACATAATATATATATATATATATATATATATATATATATATATATATAAATCAAAGATCAGGGAGGACCTTTACAGGGAGTGTAAATGACAATGGAGCACTGTACAATGACACACCTACATTAAATACCAGTGAAAGGAAGAAGCATGCGGGTACAAGGCTGGATTTGTCCTTGTGAACTATGGGATGTCTTGGTAGTTGAGCAGAAACTGTGGAAGTTCAGGATCAGCTAGACACAGGATAGCATTATTACAATGAGAAAGTATCCTGTGTGCTGCATTGGAACACTAGACAGATCACTATTTCTCTGCCTCTAACAACCTATGTGTAGAGCAGAGATGAGGGGACCTCAGTGTTGGTCTGTTCTGGTTTAAAAGATGAGACCTAGAGGGTCAAGTGGCTTTCCCAAGGTCCCATGGCAGAGAGGAGTCTCACTTTGGTCCAGATGGAGAAAAGAATGGGATGGGCACAAGAAAGGAATAACCTACCTGGAAACGGATGGTATTCTCTTTCATGTACACATGTGAGCTGGGGCTGAGTCCACCCCTTCTTCCCACAGATCATTTTGCAGATGCTTGTGGCGGAACCTGTCTGTAGGGCCTTGTATCCTTGAATACACTCATAGTGAACTGTCTGTCCTACCACGAAATGATAGATTCTCTTGCTATCTTCATGTTCCCATGGAGGGGGCTCCCCGCAGTGACCTGGAAGAAGAAAATAATTCTGAAGGCAAGTTTGAGAAGGTGTAGGGAGTGCCTGTAGGTTGCTTCTTGCACCCAGAGTGACTCTGGTCACTAGAAACTGGACCTTGGTTCTTATTCTTTTGTTTCACTCTCTTGCTGAACCTGCAACTGTTGAGAGCATCCAGGGGGCAGGAATGTAGGCATTGTAGGAAGGCATGGAACCCAGTGTTGTACAACTGTTTCCTGTGAGTTGAAATATTCCCTCTTGAAGGGAGGTTCCTTAGGACTCAGAAAAATAAACAAAACACACAGGTCTCAGGAAGTTCCTGAAACTCACCAAGCCCCTGTGCAAAGTTACATAAGCAGTAACAATGACTGAGGGGACTCTCCAATTGTTGGAGCTCTCTCTCGGTCCTGCAGGGATCTCCAGGATGCAACTTTCATGGGTTGTCATCCATACTGGCATGGGTTTTCGGTGATGCAGCTATGTTTGCATCATCCATGCGCCCAAGAGTAAGCCCAATAAATTGATTGGTTTATTTCATGACACTTAGATAGAAAAGTTTCTTTGGTTTGTTGTCAGTGCTCTGACAACATCTGCTGAACAGATGCTTGTATGACATGAGTCTCCCCAGGAAAAGTCACACAGTACCCTGTCACTCCTGCAAAGGATCAGACGGTTGATTAGGTGAGAAAGACATAGGTGGACAGAAAGTGGGTATTGCCGGTGAAGAGTGGATGCTTGCCAGGGGCGCAGGGAAATGGGATCTTCATTTTGTTGATCGCTGCAAAGACCCTGAAGGTTTTTGAGAAGTGGACAGGTGTAAGAGGGGGGCTCCGCTGAGGGGCAGCAACAGGACAGAGCACTCTATATTTCCATGGAATAAGTGAGGAAGCAGAAATTTGAGTGGCAGTTGGTGATCGTTCTCAGACTTTGCTGAGCTGACCAAGGATAAGGCTTATGTCTGGAGGAGAGAATATCAGAGAAATGAATCATGATCTTAATTAAATCACATCTGAAGCGAAGCTTGACCCACATTGACCCTGTCAGGCCTCCCTGTGCCCAGCAACTTTACACTCACTGGACTGACCTAGGCTTGGCTGAACTTTGGCCCCTGAGATCACGACCTGTTCTAATTTAATCTGGAACTTCCTACCCACTGCCATCCGTTTGATCAGATGGAACTATATAGACTGTCTAACTCTGGATCATGAAATTACTCATAGGTTTGGAACTTGCCAGATGTTCAAAACGATCTCCAACAGAAACACATACAAGCCCTTCACCCCAGTAGGAATCTGAGTATTCCTAACAATATTGCTCTTTGCAAAACAGAACTGGAACTATGTTTTAGTCTCAGAACAAAATATTATTTTAAGGTCAGGAAACCTCATAACTGACAGAACCTGTCTGAATTTAATTTGTTTCTTTAAAATGGAAACACAAAACTATGACAATTTATGAAACATCCCTCAGCTAAAAACAGCTGGTTCTCTCTCTCTCTTTGTAGTTTGGAGGTGAGGAGGGTATCATACAGTTCAGGTTGGCTTTGAACTTCTTATCCTCCTGCTTCTGGTCCCCAAATGCCAGGATATCAGGCACGTACACTAATGTCCACTTCAGCTGACTGTCTTGAAAGACCCCCGCTCCATTATGAGGACATGGGGCTTTGGGCCAATAAAATGCACCCCCCCCCAATAACTTAGCCTAAGAAATGCCATTCTGAAGGAATCAGAAAAACGGGAGTTCACAGCCATAGCCAGCTACCCGGCCTTGACAGAGATAGCTATGGCCAGCCTTGAGAGAGATAACTGTGGTCGGCGGCCTTGAGAGAAAGACAGTTAAGTCAAATCAGGATATTTTATGGCTGGCCCCCTGGCCTTGAGAAATAAGCAGCTGGCCTGGACAAGGCCAAATCAGCCACACACATACGACCCCAAGTTCACCCTGGCCTTCTTTGAAACAACCAATAGGGACCCTGTAACTATGCTTCTCGCTTCTGTAACCGCGCCTCTGCCCCTGGGATCCCATAAAAAGTCCCCCTTGCCCTAGGAAAGCGCGCAAGTCCTCCAAGAGACTTCGCCCCAGGTATCTGGTCTAAATAAACCCTCTTGCTTTTGCATCTGATCTGTGGTTTCGGTGTGTTCCTTGGGTTTGGGGTCTCTCCCGGAGAAAGATCTCAGCCGGGGGTCTTTCATTTGGTGGCCCGTACGGGGATTGAGACCCCTCCCTGGAACCACCGACCCACCATCAGGAGGTAAGCCGGCCGGCCTTGATTTATGTCATCCCTGTCCAGTCTGAGTGTTGTCTGTTTGTCTGAATGTTGAATGTTGTTTGTTTGTCTCTGCGCCTGCGCCTGATAATCTGTCTGTGTCAGTGGATCTGAAAGAGGAGGCCGACGGGCCTGGACTTCGCCGCTGAACCCTGGGAGACGTCCCAGGGGAATCTGAAACCCTGGAAGGAGTTCCACGGGAATCTGTAGTGCCCTCTGAGGCACGGTCTGTAGTGCCCTCTCTGAGGCACGGTCTGTAGTGCCCTCTGTGGCACGGTCTGAAGACCCCTCCGGGGGCACGGTTTAAAGACCCCTCCGGGGGCACGGTTTTTCTGGTTTTGCTTTCGGTTTGGAACCGAAGCCGCGCAGCGAGTGTTAGTCTTATTTATATTGGTCTGTCGTTTTTTGTTTTCTGTTTAACCGTTCTCCTCCTAAAAACAGCCATAGGACAGACTGTCACCACCCCCTTGAGCCTCATGCTTAAACACTGGTCAGACGTAAAGACACGAGCCAACAACGAAGGAGTCGTAATCAAAAAAAAAAAAAAAAATGGATGTAGAATGGCCTCGTCAAGAAACCTTTAACCTCAGTCTTATTTCACAGGTGGAGGGAAAAGTTTTTGCTTCCAGTCCCCATGGCCACCCGGACCAGGTCCCATACATTGCCATGTGGAGACTCCTGACAACAGAACCTCCCCCATGGGTTAAGCCGTTTCTCTTCCCCTCAGCCCCCCGGCGGCAGCAGCGCTCGCCGAATCCCGGAGCCGAGGAAGCCAGATCGACGGATCCCTCCCACTCCCTGTTCCTCCCTAACCCCACACCAGCAAGTCTGCTCCGGCGCAAGCGGGCGCGCGGGCAGGCTTGCAGGCGGGTGCGGGAGAAGAGAACGCACAGGCGGGTGCGCAGGCGGCAGCAGGTTATGGCGCCGGCGGCGCAGGCGGGGCCGCCGGGAAGCTAGGGCGCTGGGACACCCCCTGCCCAGTCCCCGCAGGCCGTCAGCGGTGATGGCGGTGGCGGCGGCGGGTGCCGGAGCTCCCCGCGCCTCCACCCGTCCGCGCGGCCGCGGCGCGGTCGCGGGGGTCCGGGGCGGCGCTGGGGGGGCTCCCCTCACTCCCCGCTCTCCCCGGCTGTCCATGTCTCCCGTGCGGGCGGAGGAGTCCGCCCCGCCGGGCCGTGGTTTTCCGCGTGGCGCCTAACAGCCGACTTGGAGCTGGTGCAGACCAGGGGAATCTGGTCGCGGGGGCCCGCGGCGGCGCAGGCGGGGCCAGGGGCGGGGCCGGCGACCAGCCGCCATGGAGCGCGGCAGCCCCCGGCGCGGCCGGCCGGGACCCGGGCGGCGGAGAGCCTGCGGCGGCAGCGCCCCACAGCCTCTCGCTCGGAGGGGCGGTGGATAGCGCGATGGGCGGCCGAGCGGCACAGTCGGCAGCGGCGGCGCAGGCGGACACGGGATGTGGCAGGGGCACGCAGGCGGGGCCGGGGATGGGGTCGGCGAGGGACCGCCCCCTGGCCGGCGACCCGCAGCGATGTGCCACGACCGGCTCCGGCCCAATATGGGGAAGGTGACTAGGGGGCGGCGTCACCCATGGACGCCGAGTCACCCCGCCCCGAGTGTTACAACCCCCCCGACAGCGCCGGAGGGACCGGCGGCTCCTGTAGCGGCCCCCAAACAGCGGAGGATGAGTTCCTGCTTCCTCCCCAATTGCCGGTCGCCTAGGAGGAAGGCGGGACAAAGCAGCGAAGGTAGGGAACACCTACATCTCTATAGCCAGTTGCTCTTAGCGGGTCTCCAGGGGCTCTAGACCCCCTACCGATTGGGCTCAGGTTACCAGAAAGAGACGCCGGCAGCGCGTTTTTAAAAAAAAAAAAGACTTAGAAAGACACGGAGGGAGAGAAAAAACAAACAAAAAAAGTCCTGGCCACTGTAATGTCTCAGGGACAGGTCAGAGAGGGAGTTAAGGCGTTAGGACGGGAGACTTAAAAAGGACACTGCTTGACAAAGACAAAGTGCTTACTGTAAACAGAGAGGGCATTGGGCTCGTGACTGATCAAAAAAAGCCTCAAGGGTCTCGGAGACCTAAGCCAAGGGTCCTCAATCTGGAAGATTGGGGAGGTCAAGGCCAGGAGACCCCCTCCCCCCGACCTAGGATAACTCTCAAGATTAGGGGGCAGCCAGTGACCTTCCTAATGGACACCGGGGCTCAACATTCAGTCCTGACCCATACCGGAGGCTCTCTCAATGACCGCACAGCTTTGGTCCAGGGGGCCACAGGTAACAGGAGGTATCGAAGGACCACCGAGAAAAAGGTTCAGCTGGCATCTGGACAGGACCCAAAGGGACCCCCCTACAAGTCCTAGCCCTTTAAACTGTTCATGGACGAGAACTCAGGCTTTGCAAAAGGAATGCTGGTACAGAGACTGGGGCCATAAAAGCCCGGTAGCTGCAGGATGGCCCGCCCCCTGTCTGCGCGGGGTAGCCGCTATTGCTGTTTTGCTCAAGGATGCAGGGAAACTGACTTTGGGACAGCCATTAACTGTGTTATCCTCCCATGCGGTGAAAGCTCTGGTCCAGCAGCCCCCAGATCGAATGGTGTTCAGACCAGTTGTCTCCCTCAACCCCGCAACCCTGCTGCCTGGTTCATGGATGAGAACAGCTTCCTCCAAGAAAAAAAACGGAGGACTGGAACAGCCGTCACCACCGAATCGGAGATAGTTTGGACCTCACCACTGCCACCTGGAACATCGGCCCAAAAGGCAGAGCTGATCGCGCTGACCCAGGCCCTCCGGATGATAAAAGCCCGGAGGACCAGGAACTAACAAAGAAAATGGGGGCGAAATGGAGCCCCGAGCGACAAGCTTACATCATAGATGGACAGAGGCCTTGCCTACCAAGAAAAAGACCGCTAACGTGGTAACCAAGAAACTCCTAGATGACATCTTTCCCAGGTATAAAATACCCCAGATATTGGGGTCAGACAATGGGCCCGCCTTTGTCTCCCAGGTAAGTCAGGAGGTGGCCAGGCTACTGGGGATTGATTGGAAACTTCATTGTGCATACCGCCCCCAGAGCTCAGGACAGGTAGAACGTGCAAATAAAACCATTAAGGAGACTTTAACCAAATTAACGCTTGCAACTGGCACTAGAGATTGGGTGCTCCTACTCCCCCTAGCCCTTTACCGAGCCCGGAATACTCCTGGGCCTCATGGCCTAACCCCGTTCAAGATCATGTATGGGGCTCCCCCACCAATTGTAAATTTCCTTTACTCTGATATCTCCTCTTTTGCCACTAGCCCTCCAACTGATGCAGAAGACGGTGTAGAAACCCCTGCCTGCCGGGAGCAACTGAACCGCCCGGTGGTGCCTCACCCATTCAAGATTGGGGACTCTGTCTAGGTCCGACGCCATCAATCTAGGAACCTAGAGCCGAGGTTGACGGGACAGCGGCTTGGGTCCACACGTCGCATGTAAAGGCTGCCAAGGAACCCGACGAAGCTGAGGGCACCGAGACATCTAGTTCAATGCTCTCCAAACCCACTAAAGATAAAACTCACCCGGGGGTCCCCTTGATCCCCCTAATAGTCCTCCTGACATTGGGAGGGGCATCACCAGAGAGCCTGTTTCCCTGACGCTGGCCCTGTTACTGGGAAAAATTACCATGGGCGGAATAGCTGCTGGATAGATACAAGACTGCAGCCCTTATGGAGACCGGCCAATTCAGACAGCTCCAAGTAGCCATGCTCAACAGAAATGATTTAAAAGATAGTTCCAAAGGTCACCGTGGTTTACGACCCTTGTCTCCACCATTATGGGCCCCCTAATCATCCTCCTGCTCATTTTATTGTTTGGGTCATACATCCTCAACAGATTGGTACAATTCATCAAGGATAAGGTTTCTGTTGCCCAGGCTTTGATCCTAACCAAACAATATCAGAGGCTCAGACAGTCAGAGATAGAGCTAACCCCTTATTCTCCATCCTAAAATGAAAGATTTCATTTGGTACAAAAGAAAATGGGGGAATGAAAGACCCCCGCTCCATTATGAGGACATGGGGCTTTGGGCCAATAAAATGCGTCCCCCCCCAATAACTTAGCCTAAGAAATGCCATTCTGAAGGAATCAGAAAAACGGGAGTTCACAGCCATAGCCAGCTACCCGGCCTTGACAGAGATAGCTATGGCCAGCCTTGAGAGAGATAACTGTGGTCGGCGGCCTTGAGAGAAAGACAGTTAAGTCAAATCAGGATATTTTATGGCTGGCCCCCTGGCCTTGAGAAATAAGCAGCTGGCCTGGACAAGGCCAAATCAGCCACACACATACGACCCCAAGTTCACCCTGGCCTTCTTTGAAACAACCAATAGGGACCCTGTAACTATGCTTCTCGCTTCTGTAACCGCGCCTCTGCCCCTGGGATCCCATAAAAAGTCCCCCTTGCCCTAGGAAAGCGCGCAAGTCCTCCAAGAGACTTCGCCCCAGGTATCTGGTCTAAATAAACCCTCTTGCTTTTGCATCTGATCTGTGGTTTCGGTGTGTTCCTTGGGTTTGGGGTCTCTCCCGGAGAAAGATCTCAGCCGGGGGTCTTTCAGTCTCTTGAGTAAGAACAAACGTTGACCTTCCACTAACTGTAGAGGTTGGCACTGGTTAGCAGGAAAGCGGAGCAAACAACAAAGGTATTTGGAAACAGAATTTCAGGATGGAGCTGGATGAGGAAAGGGACTAAAAACATCAAATCGCAATAATGCTTCTTGATTGTCACCTGCCCCGTTATTGGATGCTATGAGTAGTTTTTAAATAGTTAAAAAAAAAAAACCCTCATTAGAAAGATCCCTTATCTAATCTAGGAGAATAGAGGTCTTACTTTCACCCTGTAATGTGACTTTAGCTAAATTGCTTAACTTCCCTGTGTCTCAGGTGATTCACTTGATTGTGGGGTCCAAATGAGATTATACATGATATAAGAAAGTTCTTTGTAAGGTTATAGCTTTATCATAAGACTATGGGGTCTTCATATGGCCAACCAGTCCCTGCAACTCTCAAGTAACCCTAGCAGACTCTGTTCCTGACATCGTGGCTTAAATTGAGTATCATTATTTCATTTGGGAACGGTATGGGCAGACATAGTGCCCACCCACCCACACCTCATTAACTAGTCAATAATTGTCTGTGGCTTCCATTTTATAACCCTGTTCTATAAGAAGCCAGTTGTTATCAATGGTTTTGCTTGAAGTTAATTGTCTTGAACTTAAGAGAAAATAGGAGGAATTCTTGAGGGCAGGGACCATTGCTTATTCAACGTGTTACTTCTGTGGACGTTGCCTGGTTCACAGTTTTTCCCAACACATGCTTCTGAACTGAACTGAACTGCAGTTGAGTTTTATGCTCCCAAGCCATAGTCTGTTACCTTCAGAAAGAGAGTTTGAAATGCTGAGCATGGAGCCTGCCAACATTAGGCAATGTTGTCATCTGCATGGTGTTCTGAGAGAAGGAAGAAGAGCTCCTGCCTGTGGAGAACCGGACTGATCTCCCTCCTTTGGCTCCTCCTTTCCATGTAACCAAAGCTCCCGGGAGCCAGCTAGAGGAAGGTTGTTGAGACGTGTATCTTACCTGGAAGGTTCCCTTGGTGCACAGATGGTGTTGATTTCTGCATTTCTGTGGTTGGTCGCTCTTTCTGGTCTTCAGGTTTAGGTGTAACTTGCTTTCTTAAGTTGCTATGGGCTAGAGAATATGGGAGAAATGAGGCAAATAAGTTTGCAAAATGCTCAGAATAGAAAATAGCTGTCCGTGCATCCATTCACCCCAGGACGTCTCTCTGGCATCCAGGAATGAATACTGAGTGCTGGGTTTGTGAAGCTGAACAAACAAGCCCTCCCTTGAATGGGGCCAGCACACCTCTCCTTAGCACTGACCTCTCATACGCACATTCACATTCATGTGCAGATTGACAATGGATTCAACATGTTCCTAGAAGAAACGCAAGATTCTCCTACTGGAAAAATCCTTGTGTACACGTGACTAGAACATGATCAAAATGGGTCTCTCCTTGTTATCAGTGCTGCCAGGGTTGCACTCAGCAGGTGGGAGTGGTCTAACTTCACAACCTGCATTAATTCCTTCACTTCCCTGCAGTGATTCAAAGCTTTTCAAATGGGAGAAATGTGCTTTTAAGGCAATGGTAAGAAAACGCCAGCTATGAAGAGAAGTTGCAGATGAGCACCTCAATGAGGAGGCATCAGAACACCATCGTAGGACAAGGGGAGATCTGCCAGAAAGTGAGTTAACCAGGCACTTCAATAGAGCAGCCATCTTTAAACTCTACCCTCCACACATGGTTTGGCTCACTGACCCACTCCATCCTTAGGGTTAAGAAATAAAGATAAAAAAAAAAAAAAGAAAGAAAGATGAGCCGGGTGGTGGTGGTACATGCCTTTAATCCCAGCACTTGGGAGGCAGAGGCAGGCAGATCTCTGTGAGTTCAAGGCCAGCTTAGGCTACAGAGTGAGTTCCAGGAAAGGCTCCAAAGCTAAACAGAGAAATCCTGTCTATAAATAAATAAATATATAAATAAACAAAGATAAATGACATAAAAAATCAATTATGGGACCCACCTAGGTATCCAACAACAGAGGAATAATTAAAGCAAATGTGGCATACATGGAATTTTTCTTTAATACATGCCTATATGCATACATAAACACATACACACACATTACAGTCAAGGTCTCACTATGCAGTCCTGATTGGCCTGGAGCTCACTATATATAGACCAGGCTGGCTTCGAACTCACAGAGACCCACCTGCTTCTGGCTGCTGAGTGCTGGGATTAAACGTGTGTGCCACTACTCTCAGCTCAGCTGAGATGATGGGAAGTTTCCAGCCACAAAGAGAAAAAGGAGTGCAACTGGAGATAACAATATTAAGCAAATTAAGCCAGCCTCAGAAAGAGAAATATCTTATTTTCTTTCATTTGTAGTTACTAGGTCTTCTATAGGTACCTAAAATTAAGTATGTCCATATAACCTAAAAGTACAAGAAAATTGTCCGAGGAAACCAA
Source organism: Peromyscus maniculatus bairdii (assembly GCF_049852395.1). Lineage (NCBI taxonomy): Eukaryota > Metazoa > Chordata > Mammalia > Rodentia > Cricetidae > Peromyscus > Peromyscus maniculatus. Next base: position 87,467,042 of record NC_134856.1, on the reverse strand, counting down.
AAGTGTCTAATGGGAGGGGAACAGAGGAGAGTAGGGGTATCAGGTTGGGGCAGAGTATAGTCATTCAGCAGTGTGCACCTGTATGAAAATGTTCTTGTGTAATACACTAAGTACTATGTGCAATGAAAATGTTTTAGATATATAATAGACCATATATAAAGTTTATATTTGTATAAATACATATAATATATTTTATATTATATATATTATATAAAACTAACACTTTTCTACAGTCTCACTCTCCACCCCCAGAATGGGGAAGAAACTGAGTACAGAGACAGGCTGTGTGAAGGAGCATTCTGAACTCAAGGAAAAAAGGATAGAGATCAACAACAAAGTCATGGACTCAATCAGATTGACTCGGGCTTAGCAAGCCTAGTTCTCAGAATGAGTAGACACTCCTGGAATAATGCTAAGTGAGTGGCTGTCACAGAAGCCTCTAAAACCAGTTACTCACAGATTTGTCTACCATTAGTTTATGTTGGTCTGAGTTAATGGCAGCTTGACTCTGTCTCCTGCTGTCCCTAGTTGCTTTCCCATTGAGGTTACAAAGGGACACTTACAGTTGCTTGTACATTGGCAGCTGCTGCTCCAGGAGTTCTCTGAACACGCCATATAGACCAACTCCTTTGTTCTTCGGAAACCTCTCTTGCATTCACAGTTGAGGATGGTGCCATTCTTGTAATCGAGGGCTTTGAATGTGGCATTGGCGACCTCTGGTGGGTTATGCCCACACATCTCTGCAAAGACAAGAAGAATGTTAGTGGATCAGGCCCTCGTGAGATGTGAGTTTGATCTTGCAGCGGCTTGCTCATGCATTTCTTCCTTCTATTTAAAGAATTGGTGTGCATGCCACTTTCTCAGGAAAGGAACCAAGGCTTACACAGTGGTTCCTGTCCCGGCTGGTTTTTATGTCAACTTGACACAGGATAAAGTCATTTGAGAGGAGGGAACCCCAACTGAGAAAATGCCTCCATAAGATCAGGCTAAGATCAGACCATATACAGGCCTGTAGGGCATTTTCTTACTCGGTGATTGATAAGGGAGGGCACAGCCCATTGTGGGTGATGCCTCCCTGGGCCAGTGATCCTGGGTGCTGTAAGGAAGTAGGCTGAGAAAGCCAGGAGGAGCAAGCCAGTAAGCAGCACTTCTTCATGGTCTCTGCATCAGCTCCTGTCTCAAGAATCCTGTTTGAGTTCCTGCCCTGACTTCTTTCAGTGATGAAGTGTAAGTGTAAGCCAAATAAAGCCTTTCCTCCCCAAATTGCTTTCAGTCACAGTGTTTTGTTACAGCAATAGTAACTAAGACAATTCTTTAGAAATCTTTGTATCAGAGATGCTTCCACTTGCAGTGGGTGTTGGTCACTGCCCAGATGTATAAATGATCTATGTGCTGAGAATAAGAGACTGTTGAATGCTCAGCTCCTAAATGTGACATCTGCCTCACTCCCTCCAAGGCTTGGGAACGCTGAAGAAAAGTGGAAGGGAACAAAGTAAGAGTGAGAGGAAAGGGTGGGGTGGGGTAGAACGTGGTTTCCCGAGCATGACTTGGGTGTGCACTCTTGAACTCCCAGCAACTCTCATTACCTGCACAAGATTGTGTCTGTCAACATTTCATCATAAAAGGGGGAGGGGTTCATGGGTTTCCACCTCTTCCCAATGATTTATAGGCAATTAACAGTTGCTGGGTAGGGGGATATCATGAGGTGTGGGAGCCCGCAGAGGCTATCTAGTGAGACCTTACTCAGGGTCAGAGAATCTGAGCTTGCTTTACCCAGCAGGGCTGCATAAGGAGTTGATTTGGCCACAGGCATGTTTACCAGGTGTTTGGAAGGGTCTACACTTGGCTGTTCATTGTGCTTTGATCTTGCAAGGGGGAGGTCTTTTGCCTCTCCCCTTGGCATATTATAAAAAGCCCTTTTGAACAAACCTCTGGGCAGCTAGGTGTTGACCCAGGGACCTCCCGAAGCTATCCTGTGTCTCTGTATTTCTCCTCATTGTCTAGGTCTATCTTTCTACTTACTATTTCCTCATTTCTCTCTCCTCCACCCAAGAACCCTTCAAAAGGTGGGAGCAGGTTGGAGCTGGACTCCCACAGACTTCTACAATGAGGCCCCGCCACTGAAGATATATAGGCAATTGATGGTTGCTGATAAAGGGAGAGACATTTTCCTGAGTGATATAGCCAGATACATTGCTTATTTTTCTATAAATAACCCTGTAACCATTTTCCTATAAGTAGCTCTAATTAAATTCATTGGTTCACCACAACGAAAGAGAAGAACACAGAAGAGCAACTAGCTGGGAAGAAGCTGAGGATCAGTGGAAGTGGGACCACAGAGGGTGTTGGGTATATATGTGAACATGATAGCATACATTATATGCATGTGTGGAAATGTCATAACAAAACCCATTATATGTTTAATATATGCTAATAAAACTGAAAAGATAACTATTTGTGTCAGAGATGCTATAGCAGTGGTCACTCAAGTTCTTTTTTTATTTTTTTAAGATTTATTTATTTATTATGTACACAGTGTTCTAGCCTGCATGTATGCCTGCATGCAGAAGAGGGTACCAGATCCCATTACAGATGGTTGTGAGCCACCATGTGGTTGTTGGGAATTGAACTCAGGACCTCAGGAGGAGTAGCCAGTGCTCTTAACCTCTGAGCCATCTCTCCAGCCCCTCAAGTTCTTCTACAGTATAAAATACACACCATAGAAGGAAGAAGTAGAAGTAAGTAGAGTTCTATTCTGAAAGTACTGCATGCCTAGCAGACACAGAAGAGAGGGTGGGCCACAGGAAGTCAAAGCTCCGGAGACAGACCTAGTGTCCCAGCACGAACACCAGAGACAATGCTTCCATGTGTAATATTTTTTGAGACAGAGTCTTTTGAGACTGGCCTCAAGTTCATTATGTAGCTGAGGGTGACCTTGAACTCCTATCATCCTGCTTCCACTCCCAAGTGCTGGGGTTTTAGGTGCACACCACGACAGCTAGCTCTCAACACTCAACTCTTGAGGAGGAAATGTGGTCTTTATCTAACCAGAAAATCATTCCATTGCAACACATTCTGCTTGAAGAGATTTGGTGACTAGGAAAATGCCACAGACAGCACAAGAGATGGGGTGACAATAAGGAGAGGAAATGTGGGGAAAGCAGGAGACTGTTGTAGGGGTGAGCCACTCCACCTGGGGGGAGCACGCTGAGGCTGATCCCAGCACCTGCTGTATATACCAGACTGTTGTTTATCGTGATGGTTGGTTCAAGGTGCCAATTTGAATGCTTTTATGGATGCCTAGAGAATTCAAAGCATAGTTCTGGGTGTATCTGTAAGCATATTGCCAGAGAAGATTGACTGTGGGTCAGCAAAGTAACAGAGAAAAGACCACCCTCTGTGAGAGCACCCAACAGTCAGCCAGTCAGCCAGGGATGTGGCTGGGACAGGAAGTAGAAGGCAATGAAGTGTGTTCTCTCTATCACCCTCCCCTTCCTGGTCTCCTTCTCCCTCTTCTCCAACCCCTCCTCTCCCTCTCCTCTCTGTGTGGTGGTTTGAATGAGAATGGCCCCCATAGGTTAATATATTTGAATGCTTGGTCCCATTTGGTGGAACTGTTTGGGAAGGATGAAGCATGGGATGGATGGCAGCTTGGTGGTAAGCACCTTTACAGGCTGAGCCATCTTGCAGGTCCATTTCTGAAATCCAAAGACAGACATCTACTTACAGATCCAGGATGCTCCCTACTCCAAGAAAAGCAAAACAGCGTGCATCCATTGTGAAGCCACCAAAAACCTAATGTCTTAAAGCAGTTAGAGGGAAAGGTTACACATACAAGTGGATAAAGGGATGGATGATGGCCGACTTTGCCACAGAAACAAAGGGAGCCAGAAAATAACGGGTTAACAAAGCCAGCCTTCAAACAGTCTTATCAGCTCAGAATCCTGATTAGACATGACACCCTTAAAAAAATGAAGGTGGGATTAGCACATTTTCAGGTAAAAGAAAGTTTACAGAATCCCACTAGCACACTTGCATTGCATATTAAAAAAAAAAAAAAGCTAAAGACAAAACTTCGAGCCACAGGGAAATTACACTAGCCAGAAATAGAAATCTACTGGGAATAATGAAGGATATGAGTAACTAAATATGCATGTGAAAATACCATCTTTTTCCTTGAAAGAATTGCTTTAAAAATATAATATTGTGTGGTAGGTCTTTATTTTAATTATGTCTGTTGGGGGTTGTGGAGCACTCATGAGTGCAATACCCCTAGAGACCAGAAGAGGGTATCAGATATCTAGAGTCACAGGTGATTGTGAGTGGCATAATGGGGGTGCCGGGAACTGAACTCAGATCTTCTGGAAGAGCAGTATACATTCTTAATCATTGAGGCATCTTCCTAGTCCCTACATGGTAGATCTTACCACCTATGTAAATGTAAAACATGACAACTGTAGAAAGAAGGTCGAGGGTAATGGGCCTTCAGCTTTTTAAGTTATGTCTGAAATGGTACAATATTAACTAAACAGCATGGAAAATTAGGAATGCATGGTGACTACCCTAGGAAAGGAACCAAATAACGAAACACTACAGGGAGCATATATAAAAAGGTAATAGACTAAATTAAACAGAACATTCCAATATGTATTAAATATGTATTTGAGTAGCTACAATGAAGAATAAAGAAATAAGAATGCAAATGGGGCAACTAGGAAAGAGCAAGAAGGCAGATGTGAAGGTCAAACTGTTCTCAGCTATTGAACATAAATACAAGTTTCTAAAATAGGAACTTTCAGACTACAACAAACAGAGGTGCCCAACTACATGCCATCCATCCAAGAACAGTCTTAAATATAAAACCCACAAGAAACTGAGAGCAAAGAGTAAAAACATACACACAGAGATTGGCATAATAAAGCTGATGTGACTATGTCATTACCAGAAAGTAGTCCCATGAGAAAGGGCATGATTCACAGCTGAAATGCCTCTTCCCATGAAAGTACCAAGGATTCTACACAATGGCATTTGAGTCATCAGGCATGTGATCTCAAACCACTTGTCATCTGTATATACTGAATCAAGTTGACAAAATCTATAATTCAGTTGAATTTACACATCAAAACCATAAAATATTCATGAAAAAATTTCACCCAAACCTCCAAGAAGACCAGACTTGGAAACTGTAACATTGCTGAGATAAATTTCATGAGAAGTAAATAGAGAAACATACAATGTTTATAAATTGGAAGATTGATTATTATCCCTGCTTTGGTTTTTTGAGGCAGGGTTTCTCTGTGTAGTCCTGGCTGTCCCAGAACTCAATTTATAGACCAGGCTGACCTCGAACTCAGATCCACCTGCCTCTGGCACCCGAGTGCTTGATTAAAGGTGTGCACCACCACTACCTGGCTTAGAATACTGATTTTTAAAGACCCATGTCAGTCTACCTTCAGTTCAGTGTAATTACAATCAAAACATTCAACAGACTTTTTAGTAAAATTGGCAAGTTGTTTTTCAAATTTCCTTGCAAATGTCTAGGATAATGCTAAAATGAAGTGTATGTTTGGAGACTCAGACCATCAATAAACTAGTCATAAAGACAGCAAGCTATTAAGATGAGAATGAGTACCGCAACAGAACAGAAGTTTTGGAAACTCATGCACATTTAATTGCCCCCCCCTCCATCCCCAATTTGCCAAAGCAATTCCATGAAGAAAGGAAAATACTCTAGAGTCCTGTGGGTAAATGTGCAGATGGAAAAGAGCTTCCTTCCCCAGATAAAAATTTATTTTTCTTATGTATAAAGAACTATATACTAGCTTTATAACATCGATGACACATGCAACCATAAAATTAAAGCAGTGAAACTTCTAAAAGGAAATAAAGGCAAATAGCCTCAGAAGTTGGCTGTAGGTACAGATTTCTGAGAACACAGCATGTGCTAATATAAAAGAAAAATAGGGCCGAGAAGATGGCCCAGCGGTTAAGAGTGCTTGCCGCTCTGGCAGAGCACCTACGCTCTGTTCCCAGCCCCTGAACCAAACAGCTCACAACCACCTGGAACTCCCACTCCAGAGAATCTGACCCAGCTCTCCCACCCCAATACACAGATTAAAAATACTAAAAGAAAAAAATACAAAATGCCTTTGGCTAATCCAAAGACCATGAGAAAATGGAAAAGAAATGGTAAACTGTGAGGAAAAAATATTTACAATGTATATATGATGATATTTCTTTCCAGAATACATAAAGACCTATGTATCAACACTAAAAGACAAATGAACCAATACATGAACAAACACTTGAATAGTCAAGTTTCTGAAGAACATATGTGATTATCACAAATGCTTATGGCACTCAATAAGTTATCAAGAAAATATAGGTGCTTGAGAGAGCTCAGTAGGTTGTGTGTTTTATGCCCAAACCCAATGACCTGAATTCAGACCAATGGAACCTGTGGAGGAAGGAGAGAACCCACACCTGAGTTGTTCCCTCTACTCATGTGTGCTTGTGCACTTGATAAACAAATAAAACACATTTTTAAAGAAATAAATCACAAATTGAAAGCCATCATAAATTTGCCCATTAGAGTGGATGAGATGGATCAAAAGAAGAAACCCCAAGAAATGTGAGGGGGACCAGAGCTGCTGGTATTCTCTTATTTATCAGTGAGAGCACAAAATAAAATTATTTTGGAAAAACTATTTAAGGCAGTGGTTCTCGACCTGTGGGTCTCGACCCTTTGGGCAATGCTGTGGGATGGTCTTTCTGTACGCTGGGAATATGTGTTGCTATGATTTGTTAATAAAGAAGCTGCTCTGGACTATGATGAGTCAGGTTATAGCCAGGCGGGAAATCCAAGAGAGAGACAGGAAGAAGAAAGACAGAGACAGAGGAGACGCCAGCCCACTTCCCAAGGAGCAACATGCCAACAGACTGGTAACGCTACAGCCATGTGGTAAAACATAGATTAATAGATATGGGTTAATTTAAGATGAAAGAGCTAGCTAGCAAGAATTCTTAGCCATAGGCCATACAATTTGTAATTAATATTAAGCCTCTGAGTGATTATTTTATAAGCAGCTGCAGGACTGCGAGTGAGAGAGATTTGTCCCAACCATGGGCCGGGCAGGACATAGGAAATCTTTTGACTACAGGGCAAACCTTTATCTCCAAAAATACTTACATTATGAGTCATAACAGCAGCAGAATTACAGTTATAAAGTAACAACATAAATAATTTTATGGTTGGGGGTCACCACAACACGAGAAACTGTATTAAAGGGTTGCAGCATTAGGAAGGTTGAGAAACCACTGGTTTAAGGTATTTAAAATGGGCTGGAGAGATGGCTCAGCAATTAAGAGCTGGTATTCTTGCAGAGCATCCACATTTGATTTCCAGGATACATACTGCGGTTCACAATTCTCTGTAATTCCATTCCCAGGGGGAAATAATGCTGCCTTCTAACCCCTGTGAAACCAGATATGGATATGGTGCACATACATTCATGTAGGCAAAATACTCATAACATAAAGTAAATCTAAAAAAATTTTAAAGAAAATATTTCAAATAAAATGAAGTATAGACCTATGCTGTGGTCTAGTAATTTTACCCCAAGGTATTTGTCTAAGGGCAGGGAAATCATGGGCACATGGGGAGATTTCTACGATGACTTCTAGCAGCCTGATTAACAACCACCCAGTGTGGGGTATGATGGTAAATACCTATAATCCCAGACCTCAAGAAGTTAAGGCAGGAGAAATATTAGTTTGATGCCAGCCTGGCTACTTAGAAAGACCTTATCTCTAAAATAACAAAACTAACTCAGTAACTTACATACCTATCATTGTGAGAATAGAGTATAAATTAAAAAAAACCACTCAAACATTCAAAGGAATGAATTACTGCCACATACAACATAGATAAATCTCAAAAAGAAATGTTGAACCAAAGAAGTTAGACATATTGTATGATTACACGTACATGAAATTAAAAAGAGAGGGAGAGAGATAAAGACATAAAGGGAGAGATAGAGATAGACAGATAGAGACGGAGTTTGAACACAGAGAACTTAGGCCAGTGGTTTCTCGGGGTAGGTGGAGATTAACTCAAAGGAGACAGCAAAAAGAGCTCGGTGGTGATCATATGCTTGCACACAGTTGTCAAAACTCATCAAGTCACTTCAAATCTGTGCATACAGCTTCTCTAGAAACATTCTTTCTTACCACACACATACATGATGCTGATAATCATAATAAATAAGATAAAATAGACCTGTAGGGTTGGGGTCTGGAGGGATGGACCAGCTGCTGCTCCTGACTGTGCTCCACAATCATCAGGACCAGAGTTTGGAGCCCAGGACCCACGCAGCAAGCCAGGTGTTCCTACAAATACCTGCAACCCCGGCCCCAGTGGGTAGTGCAGACAGGAGGACAGTTTGGATTTACTGACTTCCAGACTAGCTGAGAACAGATGAGGCCCAGGTTCAGGGAGAGAGAGTGATCAGGTGTGTGTGTGTGGTGGGGGGAGCACTTAACGGCATCTTATGGATTTAATAATACTCAGACATATGCCTCTATACACACAAGTGTGCATATACTCACACAGGCACACATACATTACATAAACAAACTAAAGTAATAAATAAAATCCTTTCAAAATAATTTCTCGGGTTTGGGGATTTAGCTCAGTGGAGTGGTAGAGCGCTTGCCTAGCAAGCTGAAGGCCCTGGGTTTGATCCTCAGCTCCAAAAAAAAAAAAAAGAAAAGAAAAAAGAAAAAAGAAAAAAAAAAGAAAAAGAAAGAAAAGAAAAGAAAAGAAAAGAATTTATAACTAATTTCACTACAACAAAATCAATTAACTTAGCAACTCTTGGGTTCCTCAGCACAGACAGTCAAGGGTTAATCTTATGTATTTTGGAATCTGGTGACACACCTCAAGCCAAGGAACCTTTAAACACAGAATTTGAAAAGGGTCGGATAGGGTATCCCTATCTTTGGGGTAACTGCACCCTAGGCATTTTTCAGTACAAGGCCATGGAAATTTCCACAGTCCTGTGGACTAGTCCAGTGTCCAAGGAGGTCATGTGGGGACATGGAGAAAGTTCTAGAACTTTGTATTCTCACAGATTTTCCTTTCCTAAAAGAATCTTTCCAGGAATTGCTTATAATTCTCTCCCCTGAAAGGCCTTGCCAATCATGTTCCAAAAACTATCCAAAGACCCTGAGGCAGAAGGGTCCATGGGAAAGGCAGTCATGGAGGTTTTCTGATCCCATAGGAGTAAATCTGGGTTATTCTTAGCTCTTCTCACTCTGGTGTCATAAAAGAAACATCAGCACAACAGCCAAGAAAGAATAAAAATAATTTGTCTAGAAGGTTCTCAGAGAGGTCATGAAGGACAATTCCATGTACACAGCTCAGAGAAAGAATCCTAAACATATTACCAGTCTAAAATGACATCATGTGGCAGTTTTATCTCCTGAAAACCCCAAAAGCACGTCTTCCAAATTCAGCTCCCAGGTTTTCCTCTGCCTTAAATCTTGGAATACGGGTCTCCCAGGGAGCTCCTGGCACAGACCCCAGGTTCACCATGTGGCTTTGCCTTTCAGCTTTTACATCTTTCATGTAGGCACTGGCCCAGGAAGCAGCCAGCGGTTATCAACTGATAATCTCAAGGGTTTGGATCAGAGACCTGCCCTGGGAGAGCAACACCAAACTCTTCCAGTGTTGAACATGTTGTCCATCTTATGTTAGAGTCACCATACTGCGGGGTCCCTTTTCCCCAGACCCCTCCTCCATCACTCTCTCTGAAATACTACCATGAGGCAGCTACCCTTGGGATTATTTGAGTCTAGCATCTCCAGGTATTCCCTGAACAACTGGAATAAAAGACGTAGGAATTTTTGGCTTCTTCAGGTAACATTCTAGAAAGTACTAGCGACACAAAGCCTCCTTCCTGTGGACTGCAACGCAGCACAGGTAGGGGAGAACGGTGTGTGTTATGTTTGAATGTGGAAGTCCGGTCTCCCATAGGCTGATGTTTGAACACTTGGTCCCCAGCTGGCAGCGATGTTGGAGAATATTGTGGAACCTCCCAGAAGCGGAGCCTCGCTGTGAAAGGAGGTCTTTTTTCCTTTCCTCCTCCTTTTCTGCTCCCAGGAAGAGGCCTCCACATACAGCAATGAGATTAAAGAGCACAGATGAGCTTAGAACCTCTTCCCCTCATTGCCATCCCTTTATATGGTTTTATGGCTTCAACTCCACTCCCCAAGTAGAAAGGCATCCCCTTCGTTTTCAACACTTCATTTTTAGAAAGAGAAAACACTAAAACTAATTTTGCCTTGACATACTTCTATGCCCCTTGAGTTAAACGGGAATATTGATAGTTGAAGCGTACTTGGAAGACAGGCATCCCCTTTCATCAGTAAGACGTTATTACCACTGATGGAGGGTGACGGGTGAAGCCAAGGCTGCTCATGGCGGTGAACATTCAAGTCACCTGGAGATACAGTCTGGGCTTCCTACTAAGCTCTCAGGTGGTGTTGGTACTTCCTGTCTACAGTCCCACACAGGGTAGCTAAGGGCTAGGGATGCTCCTGGCTAGTGCAGCCTCCTTTCTCTCTGTACACCGTTCCCAAGGACTGCTGCCCTCCAGTGCACAATGAGCAGGGCTTTGGTGCTTTGGAATGTGCCTTCAGAGTGGTTTGTCCTTTGACTCGGGATCCAGCTTGTGGCTGCAGGAAAAGTGGGTGAATGGGAAACATTTGTGGACTGGGAGACATTAGTGTTGTTTTATCTCTGATGTCTAAGATGAGACCTTATCTGACGCCTGCAGCCTATGTAAGTGACATGAAAGGTACAGAAAAGGAAGGGGTTCCCAAGGACGTGGACAGAGTTTGAGATAAGAGTCGTTGCTGTGTGGGTGATTCAAGGAAAAGCTGTTTGGTCTGTAGCGCAGCCAGCCCTGAGAAAGTGGTTTCACCTTTCTGCCTCTCCCTTTTCCATCTACAGGGAGTTGGGAGGGAGATTAGAATCACTCACCAAGCATGGGATCTGCTAGATGAACACTTACTAAGCTTTAGAAGGGACTCATAAGTACCTCAAGAGTGTGAGTCACCCGATACAGAAACAGACTGGCTTTTGCCTGAAAGTCCTTCTCTTCAGCGTCAGCTCCAGTAAGAAAGCAATGCCAGGTTGTCTCCAGCCCAAATCAGTGACTGGGCATTATAGTCAGTGGTTTTCTTGTTTGTGTTGTGTGTGTGTGTGTGTGTGTGTGTGTGTGTGTGTGTGTGTGTGTGTGTGTGTGTGCGCGCGCGCGCGCGCGCGCGCGCGCGCGCAATAAAACACTATAGGATGCGATAAATATCTTTTAACACGATCAAACTGCTCTGAGAGCTGGTGGAGTCATTAGGAAGAAACCGGTGTCTTTGTCCTTTCTGTGAATTGTGAGAAAGCCTGAGGGAAGACCTAAGTTTTTGATTCCAAATTCAGAGATCTTCCTTCCCTGTCAGAGATGTGTAATCTCCCGGATGCTCTCCTCCCTGTTGAAGGCTGTGGCTTGCAGGGAGATAGCTTAGACAGCTGAGCTATCTGTGGACTAGGGAGTGTTTATTGATGTTGTGGTTCAGTTCAGATCATTATCTCCAAGTCAGCGCGCTAAGCCCTGCCCCCCACCACCACCATGTGGGGCTTTTTTTTTTTTTAATGTAATAACATCTCTAATTTCTGATCTCTGCTTTGTGTGCTTTACCTCCACTGCTCTGAGCATTGCAGCCATGAAGGCGAGATCTTCTCATCCGGCTTCACACAGCTGAAGACTGAGGTCCCAGGAGGTCAAGTTACCCAAACCACATTCTCATAGTGGTGGGAACTAATTGGCTGCCTTTATTTTTATCTTTCAGAAAAACAAAAATCTCCCTTTTACCTTTAGGAAATTATTTCAAGTAGAAAACACAAATGTGGTAGGACAGAACAATGAGAAAGAGAAAAGAAGTATGAATCAATAATGGTCTTGAAGCCCAATGTTAGAAATAAACACACAAACCACCCTGTTTCCCCTCTGATCCATTTCTCTTAGTGACCATTATCATCCGAGCTAATTCATGCACACATCCCCGGCCTTCCCATCCACCCGGCTCCCGAGAGGCACAGCACTCTTGCACTCATACGCCCTCTCCACTGACTTTCAAAACTCCCATACAACCCAGCAATTGCCCACCTCTGTGGCAATAGCATCCTACCATTTCCCTTTGCCCTATTTCTCTCTACCCTTGCAAAATGCTTCTAAAATACCATCAAAACAAAGAAAAAACGAGAAGTGAAGTGCACGTGTGATTCAGCTTTGTGGTTTATCTCTGGATTCAGCACCGCTACAAAGCCTCTCTTTTGACCCAGGAAGTTTTTTTTTTTCTAACATATGCTGAGTTCTTGGCAAGGAATGCTCACTTTGTCCTTGCTTTGCTTTGAGCATCCAGTTGCCAATCAAATAGCAGAGGGCAGCTTCCTCTGAACCATCAACCAGCCACATGACCAAAGCAGCTTTTTAATCACCCAGAGACATTGTTTTTTTGCAACACGGATTTGTCCTTCTGGACTTTTGGCATGGGGCCCACTGGGGAGAATCCTGGCCCCTGCCTCAAAGCCAGGTAAAGGAATGAGATGACCCTCAACTGGAGTTCAGAGTAGACAAAAGCCATCCCAGCAGAAGGGTGATGGAACACAGTAAACAAAAGCCATCCTAGCAGAAGGGTGATGGAACACAGTGTATTATTTTTTTTCTTTGCTCTAACAGAATACTCAACAAAAGCAACTTAAGGAAGGAAGGATTTACTTTGACTCATAGTTTGAAGGCGCAGTCCATCATGGTGGGGAGTCACGGCAGCAGGAGCTGGAAGCAGCTAACTACATTGCATCCATAAGCAGGAAGCAGAGAGTGATGAGTGCTGGTGACCAGCTAGCTCTCTCTTTTGAATGCAGACCAAGACTTCTGCCCCCGGAAATGATACCACCCACTTTTACTTATTAACCTAATCTGGGAAGACACATACACACAAATCACAACGTCTAGGATTTGTTTCCATGGTGATCTAAATCCCATCAAGTTGACGATGAGATTAGTCATCACAAAGGCATTGCTGTGTTCAGTAGACTATGGGGAGACTCTCATGCTGGAATATTACTCAGAAGGGACAGAAGGATGAGCATTCCTTGAAATAACTTATCATTTCATCTGTAAAATCCTCATAAGTCTTAATGACTGCTCAGATTACTTCTCAATGTTTTGTTTCATTTTGTTTGTTTGTTTGTTTTTTTGAGACAGGGCTTCTTTGTGTTGTCCTAGCTGTCCTGGAACTCAAGGCTGGCCTAGAACACACAGAGATCTGTCTGTCTCTGCCTCCTGAGTGCTGGGATTAAAGACATGTACCAGGGGTTGGGGATTTAGCTCAGCAGTAGAGTGCTTGCTAGGCCCTGGGTTCGGTCCTCAACTCTGGAAAAAAAAAAAAAATAACAAAGACGTGCTACCACTACCCAGCAAAAGATTATTTTATTTTATTTTGTATGCTTACATATATGGAGTCAGATCCCCTGGAACTAGTTACAGATGGTTATGAGCCACCATGTGAGTGCAGGGGATTGAACGTAGGTCCTCTGGAAGAGCATTCAGTGCTTTTTATTCACTGAGTCATGTCTCCAGCCAGACAATCTCTCTCTCTCTCTCTCTCTCTCTCTCTCTCTCTCTCTGGTGTTTCAAGAAGACAAGGTTTTTCTGTGTAGCCTTGGTTGTCCTGGAACTCACTCTGTAGACCAGTCTGGCCTCAAATTCACAGGGATCCACCTGCCTCTGCCCACTGAGAGTGCTGGGATTAAAGGTGTGCACCACCACTGCCAGGCTGACAAAGACATCTTATGGGAGAAAGGGTTTATTTTAGCTCACGGTTCCTGGTTACAGTCCATAATTTTGGGGAAGTCACATAGCAGGGGCTTGAATCAGCAAGTAACAGTATTTTTAGAGATTTTTTTTAATTAAGTAGTTATGATAGTTTTGAACCAGTTTATATTGATCCATTTTCTTTGTTGCTATAATAAAATGTCTGAGACTTGGTAAATTTATAAAGAACCGAAGTTTCTTTGGCCTATATAGCCCCAGAGGCTGGACAGTCTGAGTCTTAGACTTAGAGAGAGCATGGGCATTTGCTAGGCATCTGATGAGAGGCTTCCTGTTACACCATACAAAGGCAGATAGTATCACATGAGTGGTAGCTCGGCTGTCTCCTCTTCTTGTAAATCCACTAAGGCCACCATGGGGTCCTACTCTCACAACCTCCTATACGATAATCACCTCCCAAAGACTCACTTCCGAATACCACCAACAGAGGAGGAAAGTGGTGGGTGGTAGTGCTCATAGACAGTCAAAATAGCCAGAGTTCAGCAGGGACTCTAGGAGGATTTATTTCTAGTGGTTAGATAAAAGCCAGCATTCCCCAGGAACTTGTAAACCGTTTCCCCTCTGCCAAAAGGAGTCATTTCCACCGACCTCTGACAGAAGGGGCATATGCTACCTATGGTGCCTATCAGCATATCAAAGCACATGCTGGCCTCCAGCCTCCTTAGGCATCACGGCATCACGACACCTGTTATGCATTTCAAAGCTCCCATGACAGTTTCCTGGACCTTCCCTCCTTATAACCCACATTCTCCACAGTTGCTGCTCTAACTCTGTCTTATTCGCTTTCTCACGATGCTCTATTGAATAGTGTTGCTCTCTTGCTATCTTGCTATCTCTAATATCCCCTCCTGCTTCCCTAGCCCTGGCCACATTCAGTCCGCTTCATTTTCTCTCTGCTCTCTCTCATATCTACAGTAAAAACCTTAACTGTACCATAGAACAGTCATGTCAGAAGTTTCTTTACTGCCCCCCCCCCCTGCACACATTAGGTTAGTGTGATGGTCAGTATTGTTACCTAGGAGGCAAGCATTGGGCACACCAGTGAAAAATTGTCTAGATATTAAGGGCAACCTCTAAGAATGCCTGTGAGAGATTGTCTTGATTGCGTTAATTGATGTTAGTGGACCTATCTTAATTGTGGGCTGACTGCTCCCTGGGCAGGAGATCTTGGACTGTATAAAATGGGGAGGGTGAGCTGAACACTGACAAGCACATATTCAAGCACTCTCCTTCCCACTTGTGGTTATAATGTGACCTTACTTCCTGAGATATCATAAGCGACTCTGTTTTTTCTTTTCTTTTTAAAAGAATGGCTCATTGAATGTCTGGTGTGTGGAAAGTTTTTTTTGGGGGGGGTTGGTTTTTTGGTTTTTGTTTGTTTGTTTGTTTGAGAGAGGGTCTCTCTATGTAGCTCTGTCCTGGAATTCTCTATGTAGACCACGCTGGCTTCTAACTCACAGAGATTCACCTACCTCTGCTTACCAAGTGCTGGGATTAAAGGCATGTGCCACTGTGCCTGGCTATGCATCCTTTTTTATTATTTATTTATTTATTTATTTATTTATTTATTTATTTATTTATTTATTTATTGTGTGTGTACGTACATGAGTGCTCATATGCCACAGTGTATGTGTAGAGGTCAGATGAAAACTTGCAGGAGTCAGTTCTCTCTCTCTTCTATGTGGGTCCCAGCGATCAGGTCATCAGGCCTGGTGTCAAATCTCTTTACCTGCTGAGCCATCTTGCCAGCACCAACTGTTGTACTTTAACATCTCTAAGTTCCAAGTTCCAAAAGGCCTTCCTTCTAGATTGGCTCAGCGTGTGGTCACACCAAGATTCAGTATAGACCTAGGAAACTGATTGTGACTTGGACACGCTTTACAGATCAGAGTCTGCATGGTAGAAAGCATGGTCTACTCTGCAGAGGGAACTGGAAGGCATTTTCTTTGTAAGCAGGGACAGCAATAGGGGATTTGCCGGAAGTGGCGGGTAAGCTGATCACTGTTGCTGATGCCCACCCTCACCTCAGCACTAATTGCTCTGGTGGTCATGTTCTCCATGCTCAGAGGTTCTGAGACATTTAGAGGATTAGCCAATGACTTGGACATTTTCCACTCCTGCAGGCACAAGGACAATTTTGGCCAGGGAGAATAGCGTGCAGGTGACTTCTACAGTCCCAGAGTGCTGGTGTTTGTAGATGTAGCTCAGTGGTGTGAATATAGCCTTGCTATGCTCATGGTCAAGGAGACCAGAACTCAGTATCTGCATTGTCCTATCTGGTTTGACCTGTTTCAAGGTCCACCCCCAAAATATGCACACACACACACACACACACACACACACACACACACACACACACACTACCAACAACAACAAAAACTGGTGAGCTCTGAAACCAGAAGCTGGGAAAAGAAGTATTTTCATTACCTGGGCAAGAAGGAAGCTTCAACTTGCTTAATTTTGCTTGTTTTGAATTTGTCTTTGTTTTCCCTGAATATTTTTTCTCACTCCTTTATCTAATTGTATTTATTATCTAACTTGGATTTTTTCCATCTATTTCTCATTTTAATTCCTTTTTTATATTAATTAAACTTTCATTATTGTTTATCTTTTCTAGGTGTTTGATATTAGCTCTTTACTTTCTTATGGTCATTGGTCTTGTAGATGTTATTTTAGTAGGTTTTACTTTATTGTGTGTTTAGAACACGATTTGCTTCTGAGCCATTGATGTTACTGTTGTCACTGGAAATCAAGCCCAGCACTGGACCACATAGGGTAGGAGGTGAGATATACTCCTATCTCAAATGAAGTGATTACACAATCTTCCCTCCATGACTCAGTCCTGCTCAAATGTAGGCAATATCTCATCATGAATAATGAAGGAGACAAAAGTCCCAAGATGCAGAGGAGTGGGTTGGAATCAAGGCTGGAGACTCAATACTGGATGTAACAACAGAGAGAAGCAGCAAACTGTTCTCACTCCCACAAGAGAAGCACTGCTATCAATCTCAATCCTTTTATACTCTTCCAAGTTACACAGTGCTGAGTCTACAACAACAACAAAAGATAATGCATCTCATGTTCTGCACTATCTACAACACAGCTCCTGAACTACCAAAGAGACCCCACTCATGGGAATACTACAGTAAAAGCAGATCCTTCAGCACCCAATCAATCAGAAGCTACCAAATGTAGCCCAGGAAACCACTAGAACTAACCTAACTAGAATTAAACTCAACACTCACTACACAACAAACTGTTATTCCAAGGACCACTATCAAGAGAACGTTATAAGAAGGTCTTGTTAACTGTCAGTAAGCTTGATTTGTGGGCATTTGTATAGCTATGTGCCGGTTACATAGGAAACGTTCATTCTCTTTACCACACCTGGAACCTTCACAAAAGCTGAGCTCTTACTTAGGCATCAGAGGTGGTTTCTACAAATATCAAAGAATAAGGATCACACAGATTCATTTTCTAACCATGGTGTAATGAAATTAAAAGTTAAGAACAGAAAGCAAAACCACAAACAACAATAAAACCTAACACATTTTAAAAAGAAAGCTTAAAGTTCCAAATAAATCTGTGGATCAAAGGCAACTCAGAACTCACTCTGCACTGAATGATAAAGACAACGCTAAGTGTAAACCCCGCAGTACTCAGCCAACACACAATAAGTGCAAAACCCTGCAGTATTCAGGCAGCACACGATAAGTGTAAACCCTGCAGTACTCAGGCAGTACAGTACCTACGGGGAGGTTTGCAACCCCAAAGGAAAACATATGCTTAATTAAAGAGCAATCATTGTCCAATTAAATATTTACTGAAGGAAGTTAAAAAACAGTGGAAGAAAGTTAAAGAAAGCTTATCAAAGATGCAAAGACTACAGGAAGAACTGATCAAAGAGGAAAAAAAAATAGCCAGCAGAGAATGTCAGCCAATTAAAGGCTACTCGTTTAAGTAGATTCTGAAAAAACCAGGACTGAAAGGAGCAAGAACAACAGAAAAACAATATGAAGAAAAGGGAAGTGTAACTATTGATCCACCAAACATTCAAAGGTAAGCAGGATTGTGAGTTCAAGTCCACCTAGAGGTGTGTGGCAAGACCTTGTCTTAGAAAGAGAGAGAGAAAGAAATTGAAGAAAGAGTAGAACTATAACTAACAGAGAAATCAATCATTTGAAAAAGTCAACTCATAAACAAATACATGAAATAAGTTCCAGATGTTTAATGCAAACTGTTTCAAAGGATGTCTTAGTTACTGTTCTGTTGCTGTGATGTGACGTCATGACCACCAAGGCAACTTACAAAGAAAACGTTTATTTTGGCTTATGGTTTCAGAGAGTTAGAATCCGTGATGGCAGAGCAAAGGAACAGCTGAGAGCTCACATCTTGGTCCACAACCATGAGGCAGAGAGAGGAAAAGAGAGCACTCATGAGCTATCACATGAGTCTTTTGAAAACTCAAAGCTCATCCCTGACTCCTGTTGCATACCTCCTCCAACAAGGCATCCCTCCTAAGTCTCCCCAAATGGTTCTGCCAACTATCAAATAGATGAGTCTATGGGCCACTCCCATTCAAATCACCACAGATGGTTAAATGACTCTTTCCAATTTCTTTGCACGGTTATTTTAGTCTTTCTATTAAACTTGGAATGAACTGCAGAGGAAATGATCATAGGAGAGTCTCACTTATAAAAACAGATGTCAGAATATTGATTATGATATTTGAACTCAGTTTTAGCCATGTACGATAAAAAACTAATATTCTGATTGATTAGAATTTATCTCTGCAATGATGGAAGGTGCATTGGTGGAAAATCTCTTGATGTGATTCACGACTCTGTTTAAAGGTGGAAAACTATATGGTCATGTCAATAGCAGAAAAGACTCTAAAGAAGATTAAAGGAATATTCATTAAATCCAGTCATGCTGGCATATTCCTTTAATCCCAGCACTCCAGAGGCAGAGGCAGGTGGATCTCTGTGAGTTCTAGACCACCCTGGTCTCCATAGTAAGTTCCAGAACAGCCAGGGGCTACAAGACCCTGATATATATATATATATATATATATATATATATATATATATATATATATATATATATATATATATATATATATTACACATATACACATATATATGATTAAAAGAAAAATCTCTTAAAATAGTCATTATTAAAGAGAAGTTTTAGTTTTTTGTTTTGTTTTATTTTATTTTATTTTGTTTTTAGAGACCAAGTTTTTCTGTGTAACAGCCCTAGCTGTCCTGGAACTCTCTATGTAGACCAAGCTGGCCTTGAACTCAAGAAACCTGCCAGCTTCTGTGCCCCATCCCCACCCCCCTGAGTGCTGGGATTAAAGGCGTGTGCCTCCACACCAAGTGAAGGCACTGAAAATGAACAGCAGCAACGTTTGCACAGTGGTGTCTCCTGTGATTGCTCCAGCTCCTCTGAGAGTCCTGGTGATCTGGCCCACAGTTGCTGAGGCCCAACTCCCTCAGGCTGCATCAAAGAGGCAGTTCCCACAAGGCAGGAATGGGTGACTCACCAGGAAGACCCCTTTGCAGACAACCTTGTGCCTTCATCGCAGTACTTACACAAACATCAAGCAATAGGTCTGGAAGAACTAGGAATTTGCCCTCCGAAAGAGAAAGAGAAGCAAGGGCTCTCAGTTGTCAGGTCTGGGCATGAGCAATGCATCTGCCGTAGAGTGGTTGGGCCTGGTTTTTCTCACTCTCCAGTCTCCTCACTGAAAACAAGGTTCAGTACTTGAAAGAGTTAACCACAAATTTACCACAGAATGTCAACTTGATTTAAATTAAAGTGTTATCAGATTTTAAAAAAAGAAGAAAGAAAGAAAAAAAACAGATGGGGAAGAAACATCCCTGTTCTTTCTCTGAAAACTGTTTTTCCCCAAATCTTAGAAACCGATTTCTTGGGAAGGAGCCATATTTTTAGCAGAGAGATACTAAATTGGTGCATCCCACCCACGGTCTTCTGGAAAGAGACAGAGCCTTCCGAGAAGTTAGGTTGTATTGATGAGGAGATTTTCAAATGGACATCTGTGGGATTTCCCCTGATTTGTAGTCCCAGTACTCAGGAGGCTGAGGGACATGATCACCATGTGTTTGAGACCAGTCTCTCTATATAGTGAGTTCCAGGTCAGCCAGGGGTACATAGTAAGACCCTGTCTCAATAAGTCAACCAACCAACCAACCAACCAACCAACCAACCAACCAACCAACAAACAAACAAACAAATAAATGAAACAAAACATAAGAAAAGACCAGAGAAGTAAACATGGTGTGGAATAGCAATTTAGAATTAGAAGAGGAACAGAAAACAAAACCGAACAAAAAGTCATGGAAAAAAAGAGGCACCCAGGAGCAACTATGCTAAGCATTGTCAACACCATAGTCTAAGAACTTACATTATACTGTTTAGTATAATATGAATTTGTGTTGAAATATATGAAACCAAGGCTGGGAGATGGTTCTGTGGGTTTGCTGCACAAGCGTGAGGACCTGAGTTGATTTCCCCAGCATCCCATAGACTCTGGTATGGCTGTGCACATTCAAATCCCATACTGGAGGACAGGCAGAAGTGGAGACAAGCACACCCCCTGAGCTCACTGGCTAGACAGCCTAGCTGTCAATCACTGTAGTTGTATTCTCTGAGGAGGATGGCATGCTCTGGCCAGTAGTTCCTTGGCATCAGTAGCTAAAAATGGCCTCAGAGAGGCAGAACCTGAGGAAACAGTGAGAAATGGAAAGTGATGGACTGGCTGGTACCAGACAAGGAAACCTAAGTGAAAAACCGAACATCAAGAACCCTCAGGGTGCACCTCCCCTCAGGGGTACTAGCGGGATGTCTGAGGACATTGCCCTTTTATTCTAAAAAATGCTCTTAAGAAGTTTGTTTTACTTTCCTTTAAATAAGGAGTTTTCTCTTTACAAAGGTTCTTTCTGCTCTAAATCAGACTCCGAACAGAGGTGTCACCACCGCAAGGACAGGAAGCAGATACCACGCTGATGCTCAGCTGAGTGACAGGCTTGGCGGGGAAAGCCACCACAGCCTGCCCACAGTCAGCAAGTGTCAAACATGCAACCTGGTGTCAAGTCACTGGCCCCAAAACTCCCTGGAAACTCTCAAGGTGCCGGGCAGGAAGAGGTTGACGTCAACACAGATGTTGGGGGACTTTAAATAAAACTTTGAGAAACATTTCATTTGCCATTAACCCAGCAACATCATAAACTGGTCTTTCCCTGGGGGACATGGGCCAGTTTGATTTGGGGACTAATTCATTTACATATAAACATCGTATGTTTGTATATATTCATTTATTATGTATTATTCTTATAGTTTATAAATACATCTTTAAAGAAGCAATGATTCTCTGCTTTATAAAGTAATGTGAGCACTGGGGATGTAGCTTGGTGGTAAAGTGTTTGCCTAGCATGAGTGAAGCCCTGGGTTCAACTCTCAGTATCACACAAAACAACACAAACAAAAGTCTGGTGTGATGCTATACTTTGTAATCCCAGCACTTGGGAGATGCTGGGGAAGGAGGATAATGAGGTTGAGGCTGGCCTAGACTATGTAGAAAGTTCAAGATCAGCCTGAGCTAGAATCCCTGTCTCAAAAAACAAAAGCTTGAGATATGCTCAGTGGTAGAGTGGTTACTTAGCTGAGCATGTGTTAGGTCCTGTTAGATCCTTAACACCACAAAAGGAGAGTGAGAAGGGAAGGGAAGGGAAGGGAAGGGAAGGGAAGGGAAGGGAAGGGGAGGGGAGGGGAGGGGAGGGGAGGGGAGGGGAGGGCAGGGGAGGGCAGGGGAAGGGAGAGGAGGGCAGGGGAGGGCAGGGGAGGGCAGGGGAGGGCAGGGGAGGGCAGGGGAGGAGAGGGCAGGGGAGGAGAGGAAGGAAGGAAAGAGAAACTCACTAACCATATGAATTGGGTTAATGAGGCTCCTTCCCTCCCTCCCTCCCTCCCTCCCTCCCTCCCTCCTTCTCTCCATCCCTCCCTTTTTTGCTTCCTTCCTTGAATGGGTCATAGGTGTTGAGGACTGGAGAGAACTCCAAATGTACTCAGACATGTAGCAATTGGCCTTTAGATGATGCCTCTAAGATTTATGAGGCTGTGGAAATAGTTTGTTACTAAAGGACTCCAAATATATCCTACCTCAAATGTTCCTGCAAGGAATCTCTTGAGGCAAAGTGCACAACCTCTGTCCAAACTGTTCTAAATTCAAAATGCAAAGTGTTGGATCCTAATAATTCCAGCAATTTATGCGGACATAACAACACTCTCAGCCCTTCTCTCTATTCTAAATGTTAGTGTAATGGAAATGGTTACTGGCTTACGGTGTGGTCTTGCAGGAGTAATGGACAATGACCTATGTGTACATCATCCCTGTGTTCGTACTTGAAGCTCAGCCCTTGGCTTGGGTCATGAGAGTCCAGGCAGCATAAACAGTAAGCTCTTGGAAGCCAAGAGTTGAGTCTTACTCATTCATCTCTGTCTCTCTAACCTTGTGACGAACAAGTAGTTGCTCAACAGACGGTGAATGAATTCGTGAATAAATGACTGAACAAAGCAATAGACACAGAAATAATCACAAGTCCGGTGACAAGGACAGGTGTTCCTGTCCCTCTGGTCCTTCCACCCGTCACATTTTATTTATACAGCCGCTTCTCTGCAAGCACCCATCTTTGCCTTTTGTTTTTTATTATTGAGAGCACACACCCAAAAAAGCCAACCCAGTTTCTGAAGGAGGTATCTATTTTGGTCCCAAACAGAGAACAGTGGGTGATTCTGTGGGCAGAGACGGCAATTCCTGAACAAGGTGTGGTGACTCATGCCCAGAGGTGCTCAGAATTTCCTCTGTTCTGCGGGCCTCTGAGGCAGACTCAGCTACAGTGCTCTCTCTGAAGCTCAGTCGGATGCAGGAGAATACCCCAGACTGCTCTTTGAAGGTAGCAAGAGGAAAACAGGTCGAAAGAGCTGCAAAGGAAACCGAAGGATCCAGACAGCATGGGTTCTAAGAACCACATGTGTCCTAAAGAGCTCCTACCAGACAGACAGAGTGGCATGTATTTATAATCCAAGCATCTGGAAGTGGAGGCAGAGGGCTCAGGATGTTGAGGCCAGCCTTAGCCACATCATGAATTTCTATGGCAGCCTGGCCTACATAAGACCATGTTTCGGAAGGAAAATGAAAGAGGCCGAGGCTATACTGGGGAAGCATGAGCACTCAGGTTGGATCCCCACTATCCATGAAAAAATCAGACCGTGGTGACGTATGCTTGTAGCAGTGGGGCTGGGGGAGACCGGAGGATCACTAGACAGATGGTCTAGCTGATTGGTGAGCTCCAGGTTCAGTGAGAGACCTTGTCTCAAAAAAAAAAAAGGTAGAAAGATAAAAGAAGATGGAATGTTGACCTCTGATCTCCACATACATGTGTATATACATGCATGTGTATATGTATACACACACACACAGGAAAAAGAAATATAAGCAATTCAATAGGTAGGTCATTCTGGTAGACTGTGGAGCTGCTGTGCAAGGTAGGTAGTGGGAAAAGGTACTGCAAACTCAATTTCTAGAACTTTCCTAGTTGTGTTACATCAGCTACTGGCTTAACTGGTCAAAGACTCAGTTTGTTAAGTATAAAGCGGAGATAATAATAACTATTTATTTTTTTGAGAGCCAGGGCCTCACTATGTATCCCTGACTGGCTTGGAACTCTCTATGTTAGTGGCTCTCAGGGTCACCTAAGACCATCGGGAAACAGAGATAGTTACATTACAATTCATAATGGTAGCCAAATTACTGTTATGAAGTAGCAACGAAAATGATTTTATGGTTGGGGGGTCACCACAACATGAGGACCTGTATTAAAGGGTCACAGTATTAAGAAGGTTGAGAACCACTAATCTATGTAGAAGAAATTCTAGAGACCTGCTGCCTTGGTTTCCTAAGTGCTGAACTGAAAGACATAGACCACAGTGCCGGGCAGAACTATCTTATTTTGAAAATTGACCCAAGAGATACCGATTTAACACAACACCTGAAAAATTACACACAGACAGTGAACATAAACTCTTGTTATCATCACTGTTTAAAATGCTTTTTCTGGGGCTGGAGAGATGGGTAAGAGTATTTTGTGGAGGACCCGGGTTTGGTTCCCAGCACCCACACAGTAGCTCACAACCTTTCGTAATTCCAGTTTCAGGGCATCCAGTGCCTTATTCTGGCCTCCTTGGGCACCAAGCATGCCCACGGTGCACATACCCACATGCAGGCCAAACATCCATACACAGAAAATTATAAAATCTTTAAATAAAGAAATGAAATGCTGTTGCTTCTGCGTGAAACCGTTTACTGCTGGAACTCCAGTCATGCAAACCTAAGCCTCTGGAATGCAGGATGCCTGCTACTGCCTTGAGAGTGCCTGGCCGAAGCCTAGTGAGCTGTCAGGATGAAGCAGGCTGCCAGGGTAGAAGCCCCGGAATTCTGGCCTGTGGAATGCGGTTGACAGGGCTGGTCAGAGTTGAAAACATAAATGCAGAGCTAGAAGACTCAAAACGTCTTTGACCATATCCAGGGATATCACGTGATACTGGCAATGCTGGTCAGTAATCCATCACGTCAAAAAAATCTACTAGAGACAACTAAGGCCTCTAGCCACTAGAGAATTAAAGTAGGATGAGGAACATGCAAAGTCTTGTGTCTGAGCAAAAGTATTACTACTACTACTACATCCATGAGGGTGCATCTGTCTTGTGTGCGCATGTGGAGGACTGGAGTCAGCCTCGGATATCATTCCTTGGGAGGTATCCAGCTTTTCTTTTGAGACAGGGTTTCCCATTAGCCTAGAGGGATCTGCTTTGCTTTGCCAGCACTGAGATTACAAACGTGTGTCACCATGTTCAGCTTTTTTATGTGGGGGAAAGCATGAATGTTTATCAGAGAACCGCTATGCACTTGAACCCCTTTTCTTCAGACGCACATCTGTATGTAGATATATGCATACACACACACACACACACACACACACACACGAATATGACAGATACAGTTCATCAGTTTGGTTGTTCTGTTTAGCTCCTCAGACTTCAGTTGACCATGCCCGGATATCGGCCCATGTGTAAAGCTTCAACAAAACCATATGAAGTACTGTCTAATAACATCTATTATTCTTTTTTTTTTTTATTTTTTATTTTTCGAGACAGGGTTTCTCTGTTTAGCTTTGCGCCTTTCCTGGGACTCACTTGGTAGCCCAGGCTGGCCTCGAACTCTCAGAGATCTGCCTGCCTCTGCCTCCCGAGTGCTGGGATTAAAGATAAGTGCCACCACCGCCCGGCAACATCTATTATTCTTAAACACTCTTCAGAGCTAGTTTCTCTAAAAGCCCTTCTCAGAGAGTCTTCCTTAATTATCCAGGCAACATTCTGCTCTCTATATTTACAGAGAATATTTAATATTCGTAGGCTGTATTATACAGACCTTGCAATCTTTGATCAATATTTGATCTTCTCTGGAGTTGCTTCCCATTTTAGTCTCCAGTTCTGTGTGGGTAGGTAGTGTGCATTTCTTCTGTTACATGATAGCCTGCTGCTCAGAACAGGGCCCATGCCCAACACAGGCTTCATGTCAGGGCCCCTTTGAACTAGAATTTCAAGCAACCAAATCCCTCTCCAAACAGAGTGCTTTGTAACAAAATCTCCAGGTGTCTCATGAAGTTTGGGAAGTTCTCCTCTATTCTTAATGAATAAAAATGAAATAATAAAATTAGACCAACACGGGAATCATATTTCTCTTTCTCCTTCTCCCTCTCCTCCCCCCACTTCCCTTCCTCCTCATCTTCTTGTGGTTTGTTCTTTTTAAATCTGTCTCACTGTGGAGCTTTGGGTTGGCCTCAAACTCACAATCCTCCTGCACCAATCTTGCAGATTCAGGATTATAGGTGTACACCTATAATGCCTGGCTGGGACATTATTTTACTTCTCTATAAAGTGTTTGTTGGATTTCAATCCCCACTGCATCTCCATTGTTTGGTTTTTTGGAGACATAAAAAACAATGTCATCAGTGTGTCTGGTTTTTCTCCCCCAGAGAGTCTGACTTCACTGGTCTTAAGAAGTCCTATTCATCACTTTTATAAGCATCCCAGCTGCACATTCTACTGTGCATCTGGTGTTGAGAAACCTTGTTCCTCAGACAGTCCCCACTGAGACCTGTGTTTGCTTATTGATGAAGGCAAATCCCAAAATGACCATAAAATCAAATAGCCAAAAACTATCTGAGCAACATTAGAGTAGAAAATGTCTAAAATTCCCAAGGATGACTTAACTATGGTTTTTCCTGCAAATGGGTGGCTTCCTTGAAAACATGGTGGGGAATTGGTCGTGCGATGGATTGTTGACTCACAGGCAGATGTTGACTTTCCCTTGGCAGTCAAGATAGGAACCACTCAGGAGAATGTTTAATTTTCCCTGGTGAAGAACAAGGGCTGTCCCTTTTCTCATCCCTATAATCCTAATATGTAAATGGATGGCTAGATGGAGAAAGAGACATCACTTCTGAAAATCAGGATAAAGATGTACAAGAAATACTGGGCCAGTATTCAAGAGGCCTGGGCTCTAGTCTTTATTTGAAACCCATTCAGAGATGAAGGGTTTATAACATTTTTTAAAGAATTATTTGTATTTATGTGTGTGTCTATATGTATATGCAGACCAGAAGAGGTCACTGGATCCAAACAAACAGTTGTGAGATGGGAACTAGGCACCAAATTCATCAAACATAGCATGTGCTCCTAACCACCGGGGCATCTCAGCCTTGGGGTTTATAACCTTTTGAACTAATGTATTGAATGAAGGTGCTCTTTTTTTTTTTTCTTTCTCACAGGGAATGAATGGTTCAAGATAAAGATAGGAGAGAGCTAGCTCCCCACTCCTGTTGAGAAACATGGACATCATTCGAGGAAAGAAATTCCTATAGAAAGCAAAGACTTCACCAAAACACAGTGATGTTTTTACCTTACGCCCACAACATGAGCAGTACGGAAATAGTAATCATGCTGCAATGCAGGGCAGTACCTTTTGAGAGTGGGAAATAACCTGCAACTGAGCTTTCAGATTTTGGTCTGTTGATACTGAAGGGTGACCTTTCAATCCATATGGTACCTGGCATGTCTTTGGCTGGGAACTTCTTTTGTTTCCAACAGTACCCCAGAATAAAAATGTTTTTGTGCAGAACTTTTTTGTTTCCAGAATTCTTGACATAGAATGATGGAGCTGGAAGGGGATTTCAACAGCCCTCAATCAACCTTCTCCTTTTTGCAGAGAGAAATTTGCCGACAGCTGTGCCTTCCTAGGTCTTGTCTTTGGTTCTCCCAACACCATCATTAGGTGTCTTACTCCAAATGCCACTTCTTTAAAAGTTCGTTTGCCTCCGAGTTCTATTCCTCACTGACCACTGGTGGCATGCTCTATTTCTTAAGGGAATTCATTCTTCATTTGTAAAAATTTATGTCCATTACCAGACAAAAAGGAAAATGTGGTGTTAACCTGAACAGCCAGTGTGTTAAGGTGCAGCCTGCCTTCATGGTGTGCATTGTTACCACAGGGGTGATTTCCACAAGAAATTACACCAAAGTATCTAGAATTCTCCAAGTTTTGGAGTGTGTGTGTGTGTGTGTGTGTGTGTGTGTGTGTGTGTGTCCAGGGCTGGGGAGATGACTTAGTTTGTAAAGTACTCGTTGCCTAAGTATGATGACCTCAGTTCTGATCCCTAGTGCCCACAAGAAAGCTGAGGATGGGGGCTGGAAAGATGGATCAGCAGTTAAGAGCACTTGGTATCTCTCAGAGGACCCAGGTTCACTTCCCAGCACCACCTGGTAACTTATAACCATCTATAATTCCATTCCCAGAGGATCCAACGCCCTCTTCTGACCTCTGAGGTACTAAGTAGTCACATGGTGCAATAGAAATATGCAGACAAAACATTCATACACCTAAAATAAAATACTATAAAAAAGTGAAAAAAAGAAAAGCAGGACGTGGCAGTCAGACCTTTAATACCAGCCCTGGGAAAGCAGAAACAGGCAGATTCCTGAAACTGCCCAGCCAGCCTAGCCTAACCGTGTAGCCCCAGGCCAGCAAGAAACCCCATCTCCAGACAACAGCAGGAACAACTCCCAAACAACAAAACAACCTCATGTGAATGCCACCTGAGGATTGATACCAAAACTGACTTTTGACTTCCCTGCCCCCCACACTCATGTGCACACATATCCACATGAACACAAGTGTGTATGCGTGGACAGGAAAGTCCCCAATTGGGAGAACAGAGTGATGGAGCTGTAGAGCGGACAAGCTGTTCTTTCAGAGCATGGCCAATTGACATATAAGTGGATGGAATCAATTATGCTTTTTTCAATTCTCAAAAAAAAAAAAAAAGGAGCATAAGCATGGATTACATACCAAACCGTGTATTTAAGACACTTAAAAAAAAAAAAGTCACGACTCTTATTAAGTATTCTGAATGCTTAGCAAAGTACCATCTCTCCAGGGTCTATTTTGAAGATAAACACAGCAACAGTAGCTATAATACTGTGGAGAAACTGAAGGATCACATATGAAGCATGTGTCATAATAACAAAGCTAAAGATGGGAAATTCTAATGTGGGCAGTAGCCTTTACCAGAAGGGATAATTAGACAATCATATCACCTTAATGGGTTTCCACACCTTTTGTCTTTTTACTCTGTAGGGATAAAGATTTGATTACAGAATTCCTAGAATGAAAGATGATCAAAGGGCATCTCAGAATTTCCACAATTCTGAGAAAGGTGCCTTCAGTAACCCGCTGTGTTGGCAATATCAGGGAGAATTCTCTTTTTAACCACATCCCAAGACCCAGTGATTTAGAGACTAAAAACACCCAGGTTGACTAATACATCCCTTGTACCACATCACACTTTTAAATGGTGGCTTTGGAAATTTTCAGAATGAAAATCTGTCTTATGAATCAGCTAGAAATTACATATCTGTTGACAGTCTGTTTTATTTCATTAAAGACCGAGGAATAGAAGGACTTGTTTATTTTTCTAAACTTTTTAAGATTTAAGATTTATTTTTATATGTTTAAGTATTTGGCCTGTGTATACATCTGTGCACCATGTGTATGCAGCGCCTGTGGAGGCCAGAAGTTGTTGGATCCCCTGGAACATGAATTACAGATGGCTGTAAGCCACCGTGTTGGGTCCTGAGTCCTCTCCAAGAGCAAAGAGTGCTCTAAACCAAGGAGCCATCTCTCCAGCCCCATTAATTGTTTAAACTGGATTCTTCCTGGAGGAAAAAGAAGTCTGAAATGAGATTATCTTTTGCCCTGGGGTAGTTTCTGAGCTGCTTTCTGACCTCAGCATTCCAATCCAATTCATTGTCTTTCCCACTGGGGACCAGTTTGCCTCTTGACATACTTCCTATACCTGCTCTACCTCTGCTCTCAGCCAGGGTCACCTCCGGTCCTGTTTTCAACAGAAAGAAGAAGCTGTGTTTGAGCCTTGCAGCCATGATCATCTGAGTTCGAGGTTGTTGTATGGGTTCATGACACCCACACTGCAAAGTGGTTATAAGCTGTAATAAAATTTATACATCTGCGCATCAAATGTACTCTATGAATGGCATTCCCTAACATTTTCAAGTAGCTTTTTGTTGCCTACCAAATGCAACTAAGACATTTTAAGTTGTGGACTAAGAATGCAGCTCAGTGGTAGAGTACTTGTCTAGCATGTTCAAGGCCTTGGATTTTTTCCCCAACAACACAGAAAAAGAAAAAGATTGAACTTTCTGTCCAGGGCTTTAATTCCTTTGGCCTAGTTCCTATCTTTCCGTTCTTTACCCCATGACCCCGGATTCCTGCCCAGGATAGAGAATACACTGGACCACTTACTGACTCCCCATGCACCTCCATGTCTTGGCCTCTTTGTCATCTTAAATCTTACCTTTAGGAAATCTGCCAGTCCCCAGGGCTCAGTTGACATGCTACCTTCATGAAGGCTTCTCTGACAGCCCCACATTCCTGTAGCTCTACACACATTCCAACCTGTATTACTGTCATTTCTCCATATACATATGCATAAGAAGTATTGGGCAGATATTTTGCAAAATCAAGTAAATGAAGGACTCTGAATGGTAATCCAAAAAGACCATTCTGAACCCCATATAAGTCAACCATGGCTCATAATAACACAAGTTTACTTGAAATGCTTTCCTCAGAGACAGAATATGCTTGATTGTAAAGACTTGGTTATTCTGACTTGGATTGACTTGACAAAGACACTCTTGAGGGAAAGCTGCTGTTGAGGGAGAAATCACATTAAAAGCTTCCTAACATGGCAACCTTAACTCCAAAGTCACAATGCTCCTATACCAGGTCACTGTGTGGCCCAACACAATATGGTCACTTGCCCCCAAATCAGCAACAAAACTCCACATATATGTTTTAATTTTTCTCTTCTCAAAGCATTTTTCTGAAGTCATTTAAGAATACATTTCTAGAAATTAAGAATATGAAATCATAGGCTTTCAAAAATATTTTTTTCAGCCTGGAGTGATGTTTTGCACAGAAGCAGGTGGATCTTTATGAGTCTGAAGCAATCTAGTCTACCTGGCAAGTTCCAGGCAATCCAAGACTAACTACATAGGGAGACACTTCCATGTCTCTCTCTATATATATATTTCCCCAAAACCTTATTTGTCTTGCTGGGTTATCAAGAAAAAAAAAACAGCATTAGAAAATCCACCTTCAATTAAGAAGAGTTATTTGATACCCAAGTTGGTGGTTTTTATTTCTTAAAATCATATCTGAGAAAATCCATGATGATGGAATTTATGATTAACATATGTGTCCATATGTACACATACAGAAGCTACACACAGAGAAGCAGATAAAAGCTATGCTGTGAAAATGAGTATATTTGTTTCTGAATTTGCCATAAAATCACACTCACAAGTATCTCCCCAAGACAGCAAAACCAAAAAATCTCTGGGAATAAAACATTCTTAAGTCCTAAATTGTCTGCTTTATATGAGTTACTCATACTTTAGGCAGAAACTGACTTTGAGAGGTCTCTAGTAGCTTTTTAGAATTATCATACAGTTGTGTTTAGAGATGCAGTGGAAGAATAAAAGAAAATGTATTAGTTGGGCATGGTGGCCCAGGCCTATAATCCCAGCATGTGGGAGACTGAGGAAGCGGATCTCCAGTCTGAAGTCAGTCTAGGCTATATAGTGAGTTCTAGTCTAACCTGGGCTACATGACTACCTGAAAACAAGCAACTACCAAACAGGTGGAGTGCATTTATCAGGAGTTAAAGGTCATCCTTGTTTACACCTAGTGAAGTTTGAGGCCAGCCTGGGCTATATGAGAATCTGTCTCAAAAAAACAAAAACTGAAAAGGACTATGAGTGATAAAATCCTTCATGCCATTCTAAGCAAGGTTTATAGATTAGGGGCCACTGAGGCACAAAATGATGTCCCGATAGGCCACAGACAACAGGTAGAACCCAAGAGTCAACTCCCTTTTCACAGTTTCTACCTTAGTGCTGCTTCTGGTTCTGTACCTGGAAGTGGTAGGCTTCCCAAGATTCCATTAGCCTTCCCAAGATTCCCAGGGCAGCTTCTGGCCTCTTACCTGTCAAACAACTGGGTCCTATGAGGAATGAGAGTAATCCTAGCATCAGCAAGAGTGTCTCCATCTTCCAGGCTCGTGGAATCAGGGTGGAACGGGGAACTGGCTGAAATGCTCTGCGGTAGGTTGGGTCAGCCTCTTTCCTGCATCCTACTGGGAGGATGTCAGAGCAACGGCTGCATCCTCTCAGGCTGTCATCTTGGCTTTTTATATAATGTCAATGACAGTCAGGAGTTGTTCTATTTAAGCATTAGGCTGGTCTGCTCAGCAGGAAGTTGTGCCTACTCTGTTCTGTGATCTCATATAGGAAGTGTTTTTTTTTTGATGACAATATAGTTTGTGGTAATTTTCAACCAGTTTTTTTTTTCAAGTTCAATTGCTGGGAGGTGTGGGCTGTGCTTGGTGAGAAGGATCAGGCTCCACATATGAATCCTTTCTTGTGCTTCACCCATAAAAGGAAAGGGAGATTCCCCTGCCGTTGTAGGAGGGGTGAGCAAGCATTTCTTGGCAGTGGTCTCATTTAGAGTTTTGTAAACTGAGTCCTCTGGGGGGGGGAACTCCCCCCCCAGAGGACTCAACAAAGGCTGTGAAGAATGGAGGAGCAAGGTCATGCAAGGACATGGAAAGGCAGCTTTGGCCAAAGATGGACATTTCATGTAAACTGGCCTGACCCTGGAGCCCTCTTAGGAGTCTAAGTGGGTTCCAGGCTCTGCTCTGTGCTTAGAGGATATGACAAACAAACGTGTTCAGTCCATGTATGAGATTTTTGAATTCTGAAGCATGGGTCATTGCACCATGGGTGTAGGATACACAAAGAAGAAGCCGGACTGGTACCCAGATGAGTTTGCAGTTGCAATGGAAGATTCTTGAGTATGACTTCTCCCAGGAGGCCTCTCAGAACCCTCTGGATTCTCTCATAGCATGACTATGCTGTGTTGTCAGCCACTATTGATATGCCTTTTTACCTCGAGTTTAGTTGCTGTTCATCTTGGTTTATGAATAAGATCTGATGAAATCTTGATCTCCTCCCTTGAGGGAGAAATGCACATCGGCATGTAATCAGGAAATCTATAGACATTTTCATGAGTGTCACAGGCACTTTGAACTCTAAGAGTCTGAGAATCTTAGGTTCAAGGTACTGTGGGCTTCTGGAGACAGGTTATATCCAATGTATTTTTGACATCACCACTGGAATAGTACATAACACATGTGGGTGTTTAACCATGATACACTAAGACACATGTAAACATGAATATATAACAATCAGACTTTTTAAGCCATTTCAGACAAGTTCTTGTGAGCACATTTCAAAGTTTTGTGTCAAACCTGCTGGAAATAGGTAGTTTCCACTAAGTCCATTTCAAATATTTCTTCCCTGGCAAAGACTTTTTAAGGGAGAAACGATAGTCTAGATGACCCCAATAGATTAATTTAAGAAACATTTGGTTAAAGGTCACTATGTTCCTTCAGGACAGGTAGTTGGTCAACTGTATAAAGCTGAGTCTCAGAATATCAGGAAGTTGCTCAACTCTGTTATCAGAAATGTTTGGTATTTCTCAGAAGAAACTGCTTGTCATACCAGACACCAAAAAATATCTGACCCAGATTGCTTCTTCTTAGGAGGTGAGGCTTTGCTCGTTCTAACAGTACAAGGTGGCAGTTGACTGGCGACCATGATGCAGAAGAGCAGGAGAGATTTAGCAAGGGAAAAGTAATAAACAGATATGTTCAGGAAAGACATAAGCGTTGTCCTTGAAAGGTGAATGTAGTCTTCATATATGGATCCTGCAGGCGCAAACTGTGGTCAACAGTTAACCAGAAGTATGGTTGAGCTGGAGGCTAGAAGAAAGTGAAGGCAGAAACGTCAGTTGTATCAATGGTGAAGAGGATTTTGAAAGCTAAAATAAGATGATTAGATCTGAGCCAAACATGTCCAAACAGGGTGGAGCGTGATTCCAGTGTCCTACCTAGTTCTACGTCAAATTCACAGCAGCTAGACAATGGGGACAATGTCTCCGTGAGATGGGGCTGTAGGACATTTTCTTAATGATTGATGGGAGAGGGCCCAGCCTATTGTAGGTGGTGCCATCCTTGGGATGGTGGTCCTGAGTGCTATAAAAAAGTAGACTGAGACGGCCATGATGAGCCAGGAAGCACCCCTCCATGGCCTCTGCATCAGCTCCTGCCTCCAGGTTCCTACCCTGCTTGAGTTCCTGCCCTTTCTGCTTTTGATGATGAATTGTTATATGGAACTGTAGGTGAAATAAACCTTTTCCTCTCCAAGTTGCTTTTGGTCATGGTATTTCATCACAGCAATAGTAACCCTAAGATACCCAACAATGCCAAAAACTAGTATGGTATGCTGGGAAAAGTTAAATTTCAAAAGAAATGGAGGCTGAGAGATGCTAAAATATTCTCTAGGCATGAGATAATAGAGACTTAAATTAGTTTATTATAATCCAAATAACATGGAAGCTCGCTGCCAGAGTATTTGTACATGGGAAAATGCAGTTTTTAATACCTGAATGTGGGAGGTAGAGAACAGAGGTTGTGGGCTTTAGTCGGGGGAAAATTCACTGGCTTGAGTTAACCGCATGAAAGGGCTGAGTCCAGATGCTTGAGGCTGGTGTTAAGTGAGCAGTAGAAAGATGGTTCCGCTTACATCGAGGAGCTAATGCTCTGCTTGGGCCATTCATTCTCTTTCTCACACTGTATGGGATAGTCTTTGAAGATGGTCTTGCTTTGTTTTTGTTTTTGTTTCTCAAGACAGGGTTTCTCTGTGTAGTTTTGGTGCCTGTCCTGGATCTTGCCCTGTAGACCAGGCTGGCCTTGAACTCACAGAGATCCTCCTGCCTCTGCCTCCTGAGTGCTGGGATTAAAGGTGTGCGCCACCACTGCCCGGCCGAAGATGGTCTTTTTACCATCTACACTAACGCTTGATTCCCAGTCTCCCCCACCCCACCTCACTAACTTTTAACATAGCATTTTTGCTGATCAGAGTCAAGACTAGAGAGGAAGATGGAAAGGAACTGAGGGAGAAAGGTGGGGAGGGAAGTCAAATCTCCTCTCCCTTCCCTTCCCTGGCCCTCCTGCTTTTTCATAGCAATCTCAGAAAAGCCTCCAGCCCCAGAGAGCATAGATGGACCCAGAAAAGGAAGGAAAAGGCGTGTGTGTGTGTGTGTGTGTGTGTGTGTGTGTGTGTGTGTGTGTGTGTGCATGCAGGATGGTATGAAGACTGGAGGCATGAATGGGCTAAGGAAGAACTGCTCGGAGGGTGGCGCCTTCTCCTGGCTGGTGAGGACCGCATTTGGTCATTCTTTTCTATTGCAGATGCTTTCATCCTGCCCACAGACGGTTACTGCTTCCATTAATATTTCTGAGTCAGAGTAGCCCTGGTTGTCCTGAAACTTCTTATGTAGACCAGACTGGCCTTGAACTCACAGAGATCCACTGTCTGCCTCCTGAGCGCTGGGACTAAAGGCGTGCATCACCGTGCCCAGCTTACATTCCCATTACTTTTTTGTAGGTAAGTTTAAAATATTCACATGAGCCGGGTGGTGGTGGCGCACGCCTTTAATCCCAGCACTCGGGAGGCAGAGCCAGGTGGATCTCTGTGAGTTCGAGGCCAGCCTGGGCTACCAAGTGAGTCCCGGGAAAGGCACAAAGCTACACAGAGAAACCCTGTATCGAAAAACCAAAAAAAAAAAAAAAAAAAAAAATATTCACATGAACAATTTTACACAGGTATTTTGTAGAAGTAGCCATCTTTGATTTTTTTTTAATCCTATTACCATGGTTTTATCTTCTATTCTGTATGTTAGTTAACTTTGCTTTTATTTTCTCTGGTTCTGAAAGGCCCAATATCCTACTTAAAAAATCAAAAACAAAAACAAAACTACTCTAATCTTTTCCTTTAACATTTTCAAAAAGTTGTGCTTTCTGTTGTTTTGTGGCTGGGGATGGAACCAAGGGCCTCACAATGTGTTAAATACATGTCCCATCAATGTTAGGTACATGTCCCATGCTGAACCATATAACTCCAGACCCAAAGCCTTCTTTTTCTAAAAGCTGAAAGATGATGTCTATGTTCACTTATGAGCATACGTGCAGTGTGTAATCATGTAGTCTGGTGATAGCATTTCCATCTTGAATTTCTTCATTCCTGTGTATTGGGAACATGCAGGTCCTTCTCTCGTAAGTTGTTGTAGATTACAGTTATCCTACCAGGTTACAGAACATTAGAACAGACTTCTTTCCTTCTAACTGCATTTTGGTACCTATTATCTACCTTTCAAAAACATCTGCCAAGGGGCTGGGGAGATGGTTCAGGAGCCAGAGCATTAGCCACTCTTCTTGAGGACTTGGGTTCAGTTCCCAGCACCCACATAGCAGCTTACAGCCATAACTCCAGTTCTAGGGCATCTGACTCCCTCCTCTGTCCTCCAAGGCTGCTGAACACACATGGTGTGTTTACAAACACGCAGCAAAAGACCCATACATATAAAAAATAAAAATAATTTTTCAAAAGGCATCAGTTGAATTATTTTATCATTGTTTTCAGTTGTTAAGAATGGTTCAGGATGGGGAACAGTTCAGTGGCAGAGTACTTGTTTAGCATGTGTGAGGCTGTGGTCCCTAGCATATCCCTGTCTCTCTAACATGTTTAATGTGGTAGGCAAGATTTCACAAATTAGAGATGCAGAGTGAGAAAATTTACACTTTAGAAAAGATGAGGAAGGGCTTGGAGATGTTTATCAATGGATAAAACACCTGCCACATAAGTGTGAGGTCTGGAGTTCAGATCTCCAGAACCCAGGCAAAAGCCAACCAGGCATGGCAGCTGCTTATAACTTGCACACGTATGGTAGGAGTGGGATCTTCAGAGCAAGCTGGCCAGCTAGACTCTGAATCAGGGGAGCTCAGGGCTCAGCAAGAGACTTGCCTGGGAGAATGAAGTAGAAAGTGACCAAGGAAGACGTCTGATGGCAAACATGTATGTGCACATGTACGCACACCCAGGAGCTCAGGTGCCCACATGCATGTAAACATGCGAACATGCACACACTCCACAGCCACATATGCACACAGGAAGTGAATTAATGAAAAGAAACGCAGTAGACAGTAGAACAGAGTTTAAGGAAGAACGACAGACAGGGATCAAGATAGAGTGGAAAACTAGGGCAACTTCGGGGGCACAACCAAGAGAGTAAAAGAAATCCTGAACTTCATTTGAAGGAAATAGTTCATGGTTCTTTTTGTGACATTAACCTTTCCCCCAATACTCCAAAACTTTTTCTGATTAAATTCCTTTTTCTTAGTCATACATTCTGGAGTTGAATTAGCTTTGAGGATGTGTTAACATTCTGAGCACAGCTTTCTCTGCGAGCAGGTGTGAGAGGGAGCTGTGTAGCCCAGAGTCTCCCAGCTCCCCTCTCCCTCCCCTCCCATCCCTCCTGTCCAGTATGGCTACAGAGGAAGTCCACGGGGAACAAAAGCTGAAACTCAGACCAAAGCCCTTCATCTCTGTCAAGATGTCCGCGGACACATGTTGGCTGAGTACCTGCAATTAAACAACCTGTTACACTGGGCTCTGAAGTCAAGAAGTGAAGAGGTCGTCACTGCCCCGAATCTACTCCAGGAGAAGAAGAAACCGGCCCTTGGAAAAGGAAGCAATTGCTCACTGCTCCTTTACTCTATCAGACCCACCTGTACCACCGGGCGACACCACATGAAAGCTGCCTCACCCTGTCATTCCACTCCTCTCTCTGAAGAGCCACGTGCTCGTCTGTGGTCTCAGAATTAGAAGAGGAGAGGGGAGAAGAGGTGAGGGAGGAGGTATGGAGGGGGAGTAGAAGGGGGAGAGGAGAGGGGAGAAGACAAGAGAGGAGAGAGAAGAGGACCGGGGAAGAGGGAAGGGAAGAGTAGGAAAGGAGGGGAGAAGAAAGGAGAGGAGAGAGAAGCGAGAGGAGAAAGAAAGGGATAGAGAGGGGAGGGGTAGGAGAGAAGATGGGAAAGAGGGTGCATAGAGAGGAGAATTAAAGGGAGGAGAGAGGGGAAAGTCAAGAAGAAGGGAAGGGGAGATGTGAGGAGGAAAGGAGCCCTCGTTTTCTTGGAGGATTGCTAGGAGTAGCCAAGGGAACCCATCACTTATATATTTTTCAGCCTATGGGGCATCAAGCCTTTATTTCTTAGACCTGGGGGCTTGGATGTCCACCTAAGTCCCCACCATTTACCTTTACACAGTTCGTGTGCTCGTGTGTGCATCATTTTGTAGTATTCAATTCAATAAATACCAGTTAAGGATCTAGGAAGTGGGTTCTGTGCCAGAGTGTGGAATCAAAAATGAATCGAAAGGAGGAATTCCTGTTCTCAAAGAGCTGGCGTTCTAACCATGGAGATGGGAAGGCAGGGTCAGACAAGCCCCTATTAACAGTAAAGCATTCCAAATGGATCACCCCCACGGAAGCCAAAAAGAGGGAGTATGGTGGGGAAGGGAGGCAAGCAGGTCGCGGCCCTTGTCAGGTGGCTGGTGGAAAGACAGTGTCACTGTGGTTGATAACTTCCAGCGTTGGCAGGTATATGGGAACACTTGAGATTCTGCCCTGTTTGGCAGCAGACAAACAGGCTTCTTTCTCTCAAATTGGTGTTAAGAGAAGACGGCGGCTAATTCTGTGAAATCTACAGGTGCATCCTGTTATTGTGGCACGGGGCTGAATTTCTCAGCTTGTAATTTCCACTAGGTTTTGCTAGACAAGGTCCTGTGGAAAACCAGAATCCACTGTGCACCAAGGAACCATCCTCTGTGAAAATGCTGAGCTCCCAAGGAGCTCCCCGACTTGTGAAATGTTCCTCTAATAAAGTACTGGGGGACCATTATGTCAAACTCACAAGTTCAGTCCCCATGCTGAAAATTGAACATCCACTTTGCTGTCATCTGCAGCTTATGCTAACCAGTCAGATTCCTATTCCCTCCCTCCCTCCCTCTCTCCTGCCTCTCTCTCTCTCTCTCTCTCTCTCTCTCTCTCTCTCTCTCTCTCTCTCTCTCTCTCTCTCTCTCTCCTCTCTGTCTTTCTCTCTCTGTCTCTCTCTCTCTGTGTCTCTCTGTGTCTCTCTGTTTCTGTCTCTCTCTGTGTCTCTCTGTTTCTGTCTCTCTCTGTGTCTCTCTGTTTCTGTCTCTCTCTGTGTCTCTGTCTCTGTCTCTGTCTCTGTCTCTCTCTCTCTCTCTCTCTCTCTCTCTCTCTCTCTCTCTCTCTGTGTGTGTGTGTGTGTGTGTATGAGCATGCATGTGTTCAGGGGTGCATGCAGGGGTTTGCATGTGTAGGACCAGAGGAGGCTGGTGTTGAGTGTCTTCCTTAATCACTCTCATTTTAGTTGGAGACAGGGTCTCTTACTGAACCTGGAACTTGCCAAATTTTCCTTGACTAGCTGGTTATCAAGCCCTGTCTCTGTTTCTTAGTACTAGGATTCTAGGGCACCACTTATGTTGGGACTGGGCATCAAACCTTGGTCTTCATGCTAGTGTGGCAAATAGTTTATTGGCTGATCCACCTCCCCAGCCCACGATCCCCCTTTCTAGTGAGTGTTTGCCACGTGACTATCAGGAAAAGCTCCCTTACCCCTTCTGCCCTTGTTCTAGCTCAAGGATGGACAATAGAACCGCTTAGTCTCTCAAGCCAGTGATGATGAACTCCAGCAGCTTCTGGAGGCAAAGATTGTGAGATTCTGTATTGCTGGGCTGTGGGGTTTTGGAGGAAGGTGAAGTCATGTCTGTCACTTTTTGTCTAGACATCTATGTAACCTATAGCTTTCCAACTGACTTCGTTGACTCAGACATTCTGCCCTCTGCTATGTTTTTTTTTCTCTTTTTTTTTTTTTCCAGTGCTGGTGATCAAATGCAGGGCCTGGCACATGCTAAACAAGTGCCTCACCACTGGGCTCTACCCTACTGCCTCCTTCAGTCTCCCCTTCCTGAAGAACACATTTCTCACCACTGGGCTCTACCCTACTGCCTCCTTCAGTCTCCCCTTCTTGACGAACACATTTCTCCCTCCTTTTTCCAAATTCATCTTAGAAATGGCCAAAACACCATTGAAATTAATCCCAAAGTCTCTAGCCTGATATTTACAAGTTTTCATACCTGGCCTCAGCCTACCTCTTCAATGTGCATTTGCCACTTTTTCTTCACACCTTCTGTGAAGAAAAATGGTCTCCTCTTTTCTTAGTTGTCTTTGAAGAATCTGTAATTCCAAATCTTACTCACTCTTTTTTTTTAAAAGTTAGTGTATAGTAATTATACAAAGCAATGTATTCCATTAAGACATTTTCAGACATTTATATAATATACTTGACCATATTTACTCCTCAATTACTTTTTAAATGTTTTCCTTTTTTGAAAATAGATTCTTGTCTCATACAATGTATCCTCATTACAGTTTCCCTTTTCTCTACTTATCCCAGTTCCTCCCCACCTCCCTTCCCATCTACATCCACTCTTTTTCTGTCTCTCATTAGAAAGAAAGTGGGCTTCTAAGGGATAATAATAAAATATAAATATAAAACAAAAATTAACATATTGGATTTGAGCAAAACAAACAGAAGGAAAAGAGGTAAAGAGAAGGCACAGGAATCAGAGACCGACTTGTTCGCACACTTGGGAATACCATTAAAAAATGCTAAACTGGAAGGCATAATATATAATCAAAGAACCTGGTGCAGACTCATACAGGCCCTGTGCCTGCTGCCCAGTCTCTGTGAGTTCATATGTGCTTTGCTCAGCTGATTTAGAGGGCCTTGTTTTCCTGGTGTCCTCCATCCCCTCTGGCTCTTACCCTCTTTCTGTCTCCACTTCCACAGGATTCCCTGAGCCTTGAGGGAAAGGGTTTGAAGGAGACGTCCCATTTAGGGATTACTGTTACAAGGTCTCTCATTCTCTGCATGTCTGGCTGTGGGTTTGTTCCCATCTGCTGCAGGAGGAAGCTTCTCTGAGGATGGTTGAGCAAGGTACTGATCTATGAGTATAGCACAATGTCATTAGGAGCCATTTTATTGCTATATTTTTACTATTGTTGTTTTGTTCTGTTTTAAAACAGTAGTATTTGATTTTACTCTGGGTCCCTGGGGTATCTAGTCTTAGACTCTTCATCACCCAAGCAGTGTTGGGTACCGGTTCTGTCTTGTGGAGTGGGTCTCAAGTCAAATTAGACATTGGTTACTCCCACAAGCTTTGTGCCACCATTGCCCTAGCATATCTTACAGGCTGGACAACATTGTCTATCCGAGGGTTTGTGGCTCAGTTGGTGTTTATCTTTTGGTATGTGCAGAGTACCTTCCTGTACCAAAGATGCCAGAATATGGTGGTAAAGGCTCTATCTATGCAGGCACCAGCTCAACTTCTCCATGTTCAGTGAGCTGTGTAAGTGTTGTC
Organism: Peromyscus maniculatus bairdii; assembly: GCF_049852395.1. Classification (NCBI taxonomy): domain Eukaryota; kingdom Metazoa; phylum Chordata; class Mammalia; order Rodentia; family Cricetidae; genus Peromyscus; species Peromyscus maniculatus. The sequence continues at coordinate 87,425,970 of NC_134856.1, read as the reverse complement.
TTAACGAGGTCATACTGTCAGTTTGTGGAAAGCAACCTATTATCTTGGCAATGGCCTAGGTTGTTTGGGGATTCCCAAGGGACTCCTTTAGCCAACAACTCAATTAAATGTAACCCAATCCTGGTATTGAAAGCTTCCTTTGGTGACAAGAGATAGCTAGTTGGGGCTCTGTTGCCCCCCCCCCATTATTTGGTGATTTCCTTTAGATCACCTTCATATATGTATATATTTAAGGAAGCTTCTACTGTATTAAGTTTCCATACTACACCTCAAATGGCCCTTAATTTTAACTGTCTCTCCTCATATTCCCTCCCTCATCTCCCTCTCTCCTCCTCTTCTCCATTTGATCCTCCTGTTCTAGTTCCCCATCCATTTCTAACTGTTCTATTTCCCTTTCCTAATGAGATCTGTCTGTACCCCCTAGTCCCTTACTCTATGTCTAACTTCTATGGTTCTATGGATTGTAGCTTTGTTATCATTGACTTAACATCTAATATCCTCATATAAGCAAATGCATATCATATTTGTCTTTCTGGGTCTGGGATACCTCACTCAGGATGATTTTTTTCTAGTTCCATCCATTTTCTTCTGAATTTCATGATTTCTTCTTCCTCTTCTTCTTTTAATGGCTGTGTAATACTCCATTGTGTAAATGCACCATGTTTTTTTGGCCATTCTTCCATTGAGAAACAGATAAGTTGTTTCCAGTTTCTGGCTATTATGAATAGAGCAGCAATGAACATGGTTGAGCAAGTGTCGCTGTGGTAGGATGAAGCATCCTTTGGGTATATGCCCAGGCATGGTAAAGCTGGTTGATTTCCATCTTCCTGAGGAACCACCACACTGATTTCCATGGTGGTTGTACAAGTTTTCACTCCCATCAGCAGCAGAAACGTGGTCCCTTGCTCCATACCCTTGCCAGCATGAGATGTCACTTGTGTTATTGATCTTAGCCATTCTGACAGGTATAAAATGGAATCTCAAAGTAGTTTTGATTTGCATTTCCCTGATGGCTAAGGACATTGAACATTTCTTTGTTTCTCAGCCATTTGAGTTTCCTATTTTGAGAATTCTCTGTTTAGATCTGTTTTAAAATTGGGTTATTTGGGGCTTTTATATCTAGTTTATTGAGGTCTTTATATATTTTGGATATCAGCCCTCTATCAAATATATAGTTGGTAAAAAAAAAAAATCTCTTCCCATTCTGTAGACTGTCACTTCGTTCAAATAACAGTGCCCTTTGCTGTAAAAAAGCTTCTCAGTTTCATGAGGTCCCATTTATTAATTGTCAGTCTTAGTACCTGCACTATTGGTGTTCTGTTCAGAAAGTTGTCTCCTGTGTCAGTGTGTTCAAGGCTATTCCCCACTTTCTCTTCTACCAGGTTTAGTTTTCTGTTGAGGTCTTTGATGCATTTGGACTTGAGTTTTGAACAGGGTGATAAGTATGGATCTGTATGGATTCTTCTACATGCAGCCATCCAGTTTGACCAGCACTATTGGTTGAAGATGGTGTCTTTTTTCCATTGTGTATTTCTGGCTTCTTTATAAAAAATCAGGTATCCTAGGTGTGTGGATTTATGCCCAGGGCTTCAATTCAATTCTATTGATCAATGTGTCTGTTTTTGTGTCAATACCATACTGGTGTTGTTTATTTATTTTTCTCTTCCTTCCTTTCTTTGTTTTTTTTTTGTTGTTGTTGTTTTAAACTATAGCTCTGTCATAGCACAGCTTGAAATTGGACATGGTGATATAATACCTCTAGCAGTTGTTTTATTATTCAGGATTGTGTTTCTCTCTCTCTCTCTCTCTCTCTCTCTCTCTCTCTCTCTCTCTCTCTCTCTCTCTGTGTGTGTGTGTGTGTGTGTTTGTATATGAAGCTGAAAATTGTTCTTTCTAGATCTGTGAAGAATTGTGTTGGAATTTTGACAGGGATTGCATTGAATCCTTAGATTGCTTTTGGTAGAGTGGCCATTTTTGCTATATTAATCCTACCAATCCATGACCTTGGGAGATCTTTCCATCTTCTGATATCTTCTTCAGTTTCTTTCTTCAGCATCTTAAAGTTTTTATTATATACATCTTTCACTTGCTTAGTAGAATTACCCCAAGGCATTTTATATTATTTGAAGCTATTGTGAAAGACATTGTTGCCCTGATTTCTTTCTCAGTCTGTTTGTCATTGTTTATCAGGAGGGCTACTTATTTTTGTGAGTCAATTTGGTATCCACCTACTTTGCTAAAAGTGTTTACAGTTGAAGGAGTTTCCCAGTGGAATTTTTAGGGTCGCTTATGTAACTATCATATCATTTGCAAATAAAGATACCTTGACTTCTTTCCTTCCAATTTGTATCACCTTGATTTCCTTTAGTTGTCTTGTTGTTCTAGCTAAGCTTTCAAATATTACATTAAATATGCATAAAGAAAGTGGACAACATTGCTTTATTCCTGATTTTAATAGAATTGCTTTGAGTTTCTCTCTATTAAAGTTGATATTGACTATGGACTTGCTGTAAACTGCTTTTATTATGTTGAGGTATATCCCTTGTATCCCTAATCTCTTCAAGACTTTTATCTTGAAGGGGTGTTGGATTTTGTCAAAAGCTTTTCCTGTATCTAATGAGATGATTGTGTGTGTGTGTGTGTGTGTGTGTGTGTGTGTGTGTGTGTGTTTCTTTCAGTTTGTTTATATAGTAGATTACACTTATCAATTTACATATATTGAACCATCTCTGCATCTCTGAGATGAAGCCTACATGGTCATGGTAGATGATATTTTTAACGTGTTTTTGGATTTGGTTTGCAAGTATGTTACTGAGATTTTTGCATTTATGTTCATGGGGGAATTAATATGTAATTCTCTTTAATTGTTGGGTCCTTATGTGGTTTGAGTACCAACTCCCCTATTACTTTTTAAGGTCCAAATCCATATACCACTTTCTTTAAAAATGTCTCATCAGATCCCACCACCTGGTGATGTTCTCTTCTCTGAGCTGTTACCTCTCCAGTACTGAAATAATCACTAGCATTGAGTAAATGGTTGCTACATGGCAGGCTCTGTGCCAAGCATTTTGAATGTCTTATCATACTGACTTTTACACAGCAGCTGTGTATGACGATTTCCATTTACTGATGAAGATATTGCATTACTGTGGTTATCAAATGTGTACTCTCACACAGCTTGTAAGGAGTGGTGTCTGCAAACGTAACCTTCAAATGGGCCACCATCCCATCACTGTCAAGACATTGACCAACTTAAAGCTGATCTCATCACTGGATGCATGCCCAAGAATCCCAACTGTACTCTGTGTGTCTTTAGAAAAAGGATCTGTCTTCTAACATGACCTTTTTAGTCTCAGTTCTGAGTGGAGGACCTAGCACATGATACATACTCACTATTTGTTGAATTAAGTATTCTATGGAGAACCATTTAAAAGGCTTCTGCATAAATGTTTTACTTGTTTTTCTTTTCCCCACTGGATGTGTTAAACAGATGTGTTTCTGTCACGGTGACAAAATCCTGATAAAATCAACAGATTTATTTGGCTTACAGCCATCTGTAGCTCTAGTCACGGGACCTCCCTCTTCTGGCTCCCAGCCATGCATGTTGTGCACAGATACATGCAAACAAAACATACAAATACATAACATTTAAAAAAAATCAACACACTTGTAGGCAGAAGTCTCTCAGGCATGCCCAGCCCACAGTCCAGACAAAATCTCTCCCACCTGCGGTCCCACAGCTACTTATAAAATAATTACACAGAGGCTTATATTAATTACAAACTGTATGACCATGGCTCAGGCTTCTTGCTAGCTAGCTTGTATAACTTAACTCAACCCATTACATTATTGTTATTTTTTTTTTTCAAGACAGGGTTTCTCTGTGTAGCTTTGTGCCTTTCCTGGAACTCACTCTGCAGCACAGGTTGGCCTCGAACTCACGGAGATCCACCGGCCTCTGCCTCCGGAGTGCTGGGATTAATTATTAATCTATGTATTGCCACGTGTTCCATGGCTTTACATGCGTCCCATGTTGCTCCTTGGACGGCAGGTTGGCATCTCCCCCATTCTCCTTTCTTCTCACTATCTCTCTTGGATTTTCCCACCTTGCTCCATCCTGCCCTGCCATAGGCCAATGCAGCTTTATTTACCAGCCAGTGGGAGCAGCACATATTCACAGCATACAGAAAGACATCCCACAGCACACACTTTATTTTTTAAAATTAAAAATCAAAACAATGTTTTGGTAGAAAACTTCAGTGAAGTTGGATAGTCATAGGCTCAACCATAAATTCAAAAAGTTGGGCCTGCTGATGCAAATATTTTTTTCTTACTCGTAAAAGCCCTCCTTTGACTCTAGACCTACCTCTCCTTCAGAGAAGGTGGATCAACAGGAGTGGAGCACACTAGCCTTGTGTTCTGAGCACACGAGACTACTTCCTGAAAAGAGAGAGACCAGAGAGGACAGTGGCGTAACGTCTTGTCCGTTCTAGGTTCCGAGCAACTTTGTTCTTCTCCTCTGGGTCTCGGCTTTCCCCACACGTCTCCTACTTCTAGTGTCAAATCTTGAGAAAATAAACAAAGCCAAAACCAAAAACAAAACATGGAATTATTCTCAGCAGTGATGCCAGAGGATTGCCTCCTCAGAGGCCAATGTTTTTCATACAGCACCTAGAACATTAAAAGGAAGGGAGGGCGATCTCGCAGAAACTCTGCTGCACCCAGAAGCAGCGCTCCAAGTGGTTCGTTTCACAGAATCAAATATCTGTCTCATCAGCTACGGCAGGATGGCATATCAAGAATACCTTGAATCAATGATATTCATTTTTTCTGAGAAGCTAGAAACTTTTTGTTCAGATAGCCTCATTTTCCCTGCCCAACAAATCATGAAATATTTTTTATTTGATACAGGAAAAGACTGAGACTGGGAGAATTCATCCACAGTAGAAAAAGAACTGTCTTCTTTCTTTCCTTTTTTCCTTTCTTCCTTCCATCCTTCTTCTCTTTCTCTCTCTTTTTTCTTTCCTTTTTTTTTTTTTTTTTTTTTTTGTTTCATGATAGGTTCTCACGTAGCTAGACTAGCCTTGTATTTGCTATGTAGCTGCAAATAACTTGAATTCTTGACCCTCTTGCCTCTATCTCCCCAGAGCAGGGATTATGGGTGTGCACCATCACATCCAGCTCAGAAAGGACACACTTCTAATTGTCTCACCTGTCTGTTACTTGCTGAAAGCAGTCTCTGTTTTCATAATCCACATTTCCCCATGTTGTTGACCGGCCTACCTGTTTTATGCAAAAATACTTTCTGCTCAGATTTGAACCCTTGTGACCCCCAACTATTTATGAAGTAGCTACTATGTGCCAGGTGCACGTTAAGCACTGGGAAAACAAATACACATAAAATCCTTCATATTGTCACTATGGCCTTTCAGTTGGGGTGAGGCTGACAGACAAGAAGCAATGAAACCAATGTGAGCATAACGTTCCATGGTGATATGGATTATAAAGAAAAGTAATGGAAGTAAACAAGTCATGCCAGAGATAAGGTGGAGAGGGTGCCCTTGTAAGTGAAAAGTCACCCAGAAAAGGTGCCATTTGCTAAGCTGGAGTGAGTAGAAGCTGGGTTTATGAGAAAGACATACAGGCAAGAGTTCTGTTTTTGATGTCGACACTTGGCAGTTCTGGGCTGGGGATGTAACTCAGTGGACAGAGTGCTCACTTCATGTGTATGAAGCTCCAGATTTTATCCCTAGTACTTCATAAAACTAGGCATGGTAGCACAGTCCTGTAACTCCAGCACCCTGGATCGAGAAGCAGGCGGGTCAGAAACTCCTTCTGGGAAAGAGCTGAGTAAAGCTGGCCTAGGTCTAGGGTTATGGAAGCAATGTAAAGCCAGGCCTCCTCAGCTGCATACGGAGTTCAAGGCCAGCCTGGGATACATGAGACCCCACTGAACAACAAAATGGAGCTACAATACGCATGCTGGATAAACACCTCGTTGGAGAAGTTGTACTCTGACATGGAACAAAACATCCCTCTCCGAGGAAAGAGTATCTCCGAGCCAAGGAGTTCAGGGTAACTAATATTGCAAGGCAGTGATCAGACTAGTGGGGGAGAGAAGCCAGGCACACAGGAGATCAATGCAGGTTGGGAATTTGTGAAGGACTCGATTGTTTAAAAGTTTGCAGGGTAGAAGTCTGAGATTTTATTCCGTATGGAGAAGCTACAGGTAGATGAAAGCTGAGGAAAAAGGCACTCAGGCTACTGCAGTTGCTCAACTCAGGGGTCATGTATAGTCTGCCACTGCTGGGAGATGCTAAGTGGTAGCTATTTGGGGCTCTGTTTTAGAAAGTATAACCTGCAAGAGCTGGGGTTGTAACTTAGTGGTAGAATGCTTGCTTAACATCTACAAGGCTCAGGTTCTAAACCCAGCAAAACACACACACACACACACAATCCCCCCAGTATATTGCCTCATTGATCAAATGGGATGTGTGTATAAGGAAAATACAAAAATCAATTCTGACTCAAATTTTTGGCCTGACTCCCCAATGAAAGATGTTGCTGCTGGGGCTGGAGAGATGGCTCAAGTGGTTAAGAGAGCTTTCTCCTCTTCCAGAGGACCCAAGTTCAGTCCCAGCACTCATGTAGGGGAATTCACAGCTGCCTGTAACTCCAGCTCTATGGGGATCTGACACCCCATGGGTACCGGTGCTCAGGTGCACATTGCACAAGCATGCACACTTGTATACATAATTAAAATACTTTTCTACATTTTTCATGTGTATAGGTGTTTTTCCTGCATGTATGTCTATGTACCACATGCCTTCAGAGGCTGTTGGATCCCCTGGAACTAGAGTTACAGGTTATTGGGAGCTGCCAAGTGGGTGCTGGGAATGGAACCCGTGTCCTCCAGAAGAGCAGCCAGTGCTCTTAAGGGCTGAGTCATCTCCTTAGACCACGAGGAGTATTTTTAAAGATGCTGCTGGTTCCTGAGGGAGATGAATAGAAGCTGGTGTGTGGTTATGAGGGAGATGTAGAGCCAGGACTTCTGTTTGGGGCCACAGCAACTGGCATCTAAATGGAGATGCTGTGTGAATTGAATAACCACCTCAGTGGAGACAGTGTGCTCTAAAGTAGAGCAGAGAGTATATAAACAGGAAGTGGAAGGAGCTGAGGGACTAGAATATGTAGCTGTTCAGTGGTGGCGCACGCCTTTAATCTCAGCACTTGGAAGGCAGAGGCAGGTAGATCTCTGAGTTTGAGGGCAGCCTGGTCTACAGACTGAGTTCCAGGATATCCAGGGCTACACAGAGAAAGCCTGTCTCAAAACACACGTGCACACACACACACACACACACACACACACACACACACACACACACACAACCCAAGACAAGACAAGACAAAACAACAAAACACAGAGTGTATTTTTCAGAGCAGACTTGGGTGAACAGCACGTGAGCAGATGGTACAGCTGTCACATCTACCTTCTGTGTGTGTGTCACACACTCACTACCTCCCTGTCAGACCAGCCATCTTCTGCAGCTCATGAGCCCACTTTGCCACATCATTATGGTTCTGTGTTTGGTTTGCTTAAAACTGAAACTGTTGGCAGGTAAGGTGTGTGGCACGAATGAACTTGGCTGTACGTTAAGCTGTTGAGTGCACCCAGGGATCGAGATGTGTCACATGCTAATGTTTTTCAATCTTGGGTGATTCTGAGAATTTTCTGCATAACATTAGCATCTTTTTATACTGAGCTCTACACATGAGTTTCAGGCTCCAATCTGCACAAGTTTGAGGCATCATCAAGTTCTCTCAGATAATTTTCAAGTGTAGTCTCCTTTGAAAGCAAGAATTAAGTTTTAATTGGCAACTGATATTTAAGATTAAGAAGTGAGAATATGAAATAAATACATTTATATAAAAAAGAAGTGAGAGAAGAGCCCGAGAGCTAGCTTGGGTGATAAGGGCTTGCTGCATAGGCATGAGGGCCCGAACTGGGTCCCCAGAACTCGCATCACCAGCCAGCGTGGCCTCCCTGGTGAGCTTCAGGTCAATGAGAGATCTTCTAGTAAAAAACGAGGTGAATGACATCCTGGAGGATGACACATGAGATTGTCTTTGGGCCTCCACAGGCATGTACACACACACACACACACACACACACACACACACACACACACACACACACACAAACACACACACAAACATCCACACACAGAGTCACACACAGACACACATACATCAGAATGTGAGGGTAGCAGGGATATGTGGTTTGATTTTTAGGATAACAAGTCAGGGCTACTAATTAAGCCTTCTCAAAGTGCATTTTGAATTGTGTAGTTCTATTTAACAGAAATCCACTTAAGTGAGGGGGGTGGGGCGCAGTTTGTGGAAGGATATAGGAGTTTTTCACAAGACCCGAGGAAATACTGGGCTATGGTAGCTTGGAGGAGTAGAAGGAAAAGAAGTAGAGGCTTTTGATGAATAAACATTCAATGGCTCTGCCCATAACTCCCAGTGTTGTTCATTCACACTCTCAATAAGCATGGGATTGGCCATAAACAACCAAGGGATCTGATTTTCCCCAAGCCAGGGCCCCATTTCTGATGCTTTCTGATGCAGTCAAAACTCCCAGCATACCATCCTGAAGATGCACAACCTCCTCTAAACAGCCAGCAGTGCCAAGGGCCTTGGTCACACAGACTGATTATGGTTACAGGAAAGTGTGTGTGTGTGTGTGTGTGTGTGTGTATAAGTGATTCTTAAGGACAGTGATTCTAGGCTGAGTAAGTACACAAAGGAGAATAAGATTAACTAAAAAATATAAAAGCTAGGAGCTAGAGCAGCAGTTCTCAATCTTTCTAATGCTGTGACTTTTAAAAACAATTGCTCATGTTGTGGCGACCCCCAACCATAAAATTATTTTGTTGCTACTTCATAAATGTAAGGTTGCTACTGTTATGAATTGTTATGTAAATATCTGTTTTCTGATGGTCTTATGGCCTCTGTGAAAGGGTTGTTGGACTCCCAAAGGGGTTGTAACTCACAGGTTGAGAACTGCTGAGCTAGAGAAATGGCTAGGTGGTTAAGAGCACTGATCTCTTCTCCAGAGGACCCAGGTTCAATTCCCAACACTCACACGGAATCTCAAAAACATCTGTAGTTCCAGTTCCAGATGCTCAAAGCCCCCTTCTTACCTCCATGTGCACTGCACACACATGGTGCACAGATTTATATACAGACAAAACATCTATACACATTAAAAGTGATAAAATAACTTTAAAAAATGTTAACATAAAAGTCATACTGTGTATTTAAAGAATGAAACTGTGCATGGGGCTGTATGCCCATATTCTTAGCACCTCAGAGTCAGAGTCTGGAGGACCACAGCAGCTTCGAAGCTAGCCTGGTCTACATAGTGAGTTCCAGGGAGACTATTTCTCAACCCCTCTCAATATCAAAGAAAAGAAAAACAACTGAAATATGTGGCTGCCCTACCCCAGCTTTTGTTGAGGCAGGGTCATGACAGGAAGCCCAAGCTGGTCTTGAACTCAAGATCCTCTTGCTTCAGCCTCTCTAATTATAGAATTACAAGCATTGGCATATTCCCAAGCGAGGTAGAGAACTCAAGACCTTATAAATGCTTGGCAAGTGTTGTATCACTAAGCTGTAGTCCATAAGTCCATAGTCCGCAGCAACTCCTAGTTCTATATATGAAGAATTGTTGGTAGCATTTTTATAATCTCAACGTCTTTAAGCACAATTCCTTAAAGCCACATTCCTAGAAGTCAATGATTTGGGGCAAGAAATAGAAATTCGGGTATAGAAAACATCTGCATATTGAATTCTAGCTGCTGGAAATATTAAATAGAAAATTTCATCTTCTTTACCCTCTCCCTACCCTTCCTCCAAGAAGAAGAAGTTGATGGGCTAAGTCTAGTGGGCATCGGTCTACTTTTCTGCTCTCAACAGAATGAGTGGGCAAAGGGTTGTCTAGGCTCTGTGCTCTGAAAGAAGTCAAGGCAAGCCTCTTCCTCCATGGAATTTCTAGACAAGAGTCCCTTCTGTACGCTCAACTCTCCACACGTGAGTCACAAGCCTACAGTTTGGCTCACACTTCAAATTCACCATGCATTCCAATCTAGATTTACCACCAGTAAGGATAATACTTTAATTTTTATGTTCCTTTTATTTCCTAACAGGTTTGGTAGTCAGAAAGGAGGGAGATGAGATTAATTAGCTTCGTGTCTTCTTCCATTTTCTGTTGCTGTAACCTCAAACTTGAGACTCTAATAGAGACAAAGTCAGGTATCATGGTGCACACCTGTCATTCTAGCACTTAGGAGGCATAGGCAGAAGGTCAGCCTGTGCTACATGAGGCCCTGTCTCAACAACCCCCTGCTCCACTACCCCAAAATAAAAACAGCAGACATTATCTTTCTAGACTCATGATTTGGAAGGCTGGAAAAATCTACGACCATGGTGCCAGACTGTCCTGAGCTTCTCGTGAATGCTTCCTGTTGCTTCAACTCATGGAGGAAAACAGCAGGGCAAACAGATATATTTGGAGCCCACAAAATGATAAGAGCAGCCTACTTTATGACAAGTGTTCCCACGAGAATGGCATTAGTCACAATTAACGGTCTAACCACCTCTTAAAGTTCCCATCTCCCAGCACTACCACCACAATGGCAACCAGATTTCGACATGGGTTTTGGAGAGGACAAACCACATGAAAGCACGGCGCAGTGAAGTTCCAGTCTCATGGGTAGAATAGAAATGATCTCACACTGAATTAGATGATGGAGTCTACCGGTGCTTTTCACCTTAACATGGCGTGACTCTATGGAGGCTGCTCGACTTCATCCCCTTCATTCATTCTTGACAGCCCAGCGTCAAGCCACCACATGGTTTCTGACAGCCCCCATCTGAGTGTGAAGATTTGCTCTCTTTTCTGGAACAGTGTTTATGTCTAGATAAACAAAATGTCTTCTCTGGAGCACAGAAAACCAAAACTCCCAGACAGACAAACATTAAATTCTGATTTTTTTTTTTTTTTTTTTTTTTTGGTGATAGAAATGACATCTACTTTTGTTCAAGGAAAACATCTAAACAGAAAGGAAATGAAAGAAAGGAAGGGAAGAAGGGGAAAGAAAATATCTGTTAAGGGGAAAAGTCAAGAAATTCACCCATGCTCACTGTTTCTCTGAAGGTCACACTGACAGATGTTTTGATAAGGACATCCTCTCTGGTGCATGATGGGTAGATGGTGCTGTGAGTCACAGCATCACCGTCCTTCCTTGAACCTCACTGGTGAGTGGGGGTGAAGGGAGACTGAAGCAAAGCCTCTCCCCATTTGTCCTGAGGGCCTCACTTTCCAAGCCACCCATTTATCTGGACTTCACACTCTTCATGTCGACTTTCAGGCTCCCACTATCGAAGAGTCTGGTTTAATAAAGTTTTAAAGCCCATGCCTAGGGAGGTCACAAACCCTAGTGTGGAAGCTACGGCTCCCCTCTGCTATGTGGACATCAGGCTGAATTCTAAATATTCTGTTTATGCCCAGCGAAGGGTGCTGCCATCAGTGTTGCCTGGAGAAGAGTCTTTGCTCCTCTGCGGTGGGAAGTGCTAACTTCAGAGACACATGATCTGTCCAAGGGCTGAGAGTAAGTGCCTGTTGGATGCCCACACTCACAGCAGCTAGAGGCAGTTCGTAGTCACTGGGGGAACAAGAAGCATTTCTTCCGTGGTGTAAGCTGTCCATGCTCCTTTAAATAACCACTTGCCCATGCTCCTGTAAGTAACCAGAATGAAACTCACTGAATCACACACAAAAAGATATGAAAATAGGGACTTGCTGGGAAGAGGAAGAGTGTTAGCCAGGAGTGGAATAAGAAATATGTGATATATATTTATGACTATATCGTAATGAAGTCTGTCATATACATAATTAATATGGTCTAAGAAACTTAAAAACTTTAAAAATTCTAAAAATTAAATTAGAACCTTTTTCAAAATTCTAAAAATTAAACTGTAACCTTTTTCAAAAAAGGAAAAAAATGTGTTTTTAAATATGAAAGTAGTCTTCAAGGAATGGCTATTTAGAATTCTTAAACTAGACAAAAGAATTAACATTGCATCCTACATTCCAATGAGATCATAAAGATCTCTCAATAAATCAGAGGCCCACAAATTAATGTATAATTTCATATATGACAAATAATAAGAGATGACTTCAGGAAGTCTGTACACAAGACATTTTCATAAGAGTCTAAATAGTATGCATGTGTCCAGCACACAAAATTCTAAACCTTAGAAGACATAAATAAATGATCTTCTGAAATGAAAATTCACGGTAGAAAATGAACTTTCAAAGAGACAAAAAAAGGACATGTTTAATATTGCCATGAGTGCTAGGAGAAATCTTGGAACACATGTCCAATGAAGATGATGTATGTGTAAGAGAAAGGCAAAGCTTTGATACTAAAAGTGAGATCTCATGAGGCATCTGTAGCTTGTGGAAAGAAAGGCTAAAAGGAAGATGATTGCCTCTGGAGAGTTTCTGAAAGGTACCTCAAGATCAAGCCAGCTGTCCAAGGGCAAGGATGATCCACCCATCCCACACTGGCTCTTCGTCATTCTGTTACCAAATGAGGCTTGATACAAACGAAGTTCTGTTGAGAGGCCCTGCTGGTCAGATGTCGAAGTCTACCATGGCCTGGCAGTTTCCTCCAAAAGCTTGACAACATGGGGGACTCCCTCCCCAGCGAGACTTCCTGCTCTCTACCTGCCCTTATCCGGAGAATGTCCTTGGGCCTGGAGGACTGACCTTATCTGAAAGCTGTCTCTAAGCCTGGATGCCTGATTTATCTCTAGCGTGACACTTGGCACAGTTTCCTGCCAGAAGCCTTCCCCCTGCTGCGCATATGGTAACTAAGATTTGGGCTTGGAACTTTGTATAGGACTCTGCTGCCACATAGGAAGCCTTATGATAGGAGCAGCATTCCCCTTAGTGCAAATTAGGGTTTCTTCCCAGGCTCCCCAATCCTGGAATAAAGTTGAGCTTATTAACCAAAGTCATCTCCCAGAGGGCTATCTCCATTCTGTTCATGGGCTGTCCAGGGATCTCTGTCATCCCTTTGTCAGCCCCTTTGTCTCATGGGCTGGTGGCCACATGGAACTCAAAAATAAAGGGGACCCCACAAAGGTCTAGTGGTCAGTACAAGATAATGTGACCACTGACTGGCCTTGCCTTATCCTCCTGGGTGCCAATGATCCTCTTCTAACCCCTCCTCTTGTTTCTCATTCCTTTGTAAATCAGGAGCCTAACGGTGGACAGAATCTTAGGGCATCTAATCTAATCCATGATGAAAGGTCTATCCAGAACAGCTGATGACTCTTTACCAGTATTGATGAACGGGGCAAGTTATTAGTCACAAAGTTCCCAGCATTTGCCAGTTCCATAAACTAAGGTGAAGTTATGTTCAATCTATGTTCATATGTCCATTCTAAATGATCTTCATATAGTAATTCTTTTGAGGGAAAAAAAGGAAGTAAAGTTGCAACTGGTGGCCATCACTGAAGATATGTGTGATGTAAGCTTTGGTGTATCTCAGTGTGCTATACATACCCACTTCAATCACCCATCTGACTTATTTGGGGTTCCTGCAGCCCACAGAGCCCTTTGTGTGCCTCATGCCCATTTGCATAGACCATTTTTGTAGTAATGCAAAGAGAAATGCAAAGACCCATACCTGACTACCAGGGTAGTGCAAAGATAAGAGACCTCACCTCGCTTCTATTCAGTTCTAAATATTTCCAACACCGCTACGATTGGCATTAAAAACAAAAGTCTTGGTTAATGGGGCTAGGGTTATGGCTCAGTTGGTCAAATGTTTGCACAAGCATGGAGACCTGAGTTTGGATGCCCAGAATTCACGGAGAAAGCTGGGAGTGGTAGTGTACCTCAACAATCCCAGTGTTGAGGAGGCTGAGACAGGAGGAGGATCCCTAGAGGTCATGGGATAGCCAGGCTATCTGAGTCAGAGAGCTTCAGACTCAGTGAGAGACGGAGTCAAATGAAAAGGTAAAAACTAATTGATGAAGATATCTGATTCGGATCTCTGGACTACACACACACATTCACACACACACTCACATACATACCATACACATACCACATAATAACTAACTAAATAAATATAATATTTTAAAGTATCGTGTTTCCAATATACAGTGACACAGAAAAATAAAGCCAATGTATTCTAACAGGGAGAAATGAGGCAGATCAAAAACTGGCCAGCTAAAGCAGGACCAAATCCCACAGGCAGATCCCAAACCCCAAATTCTGTGTCTGTTCTCTAGAACACGTCAGGTTTGGGTGGCCATGCCCCTGTGACTCTGCCTCCTGCAGTACACAGAAGACAAGACTGCAGAGAATCACTTCTGAGTTGGAATTTTGAAGACAAACTTTGGCAAACTATTCTAGTTCCCTTTGGCCAGGAGCTGCTAAGTATGGTGATATTTTATTTGTGCTGAAATGTGATTTTATTTGTATGTTAATAAAGTTGCCTGGGGATCAGAGCTAAGAGCAAGCCATTAGGCAGAAGTCTGGTAGTGGTAGCACATGCCCTTCATCTGATCACATGGCAGGCAGAATCTCTGTGTGTTCAAGGACACAGCCAGCATGGTGACACATGCCTTTAATCTCAGTACGAACCATAGAGACCTGGAGGTTTGTATAGACAGGCAGTGATGAGGAAGTCATGTGGTTGGGTTTAGAGCCAATGAGAAGGCAGAACAAAAAGGCAATTAAAAAGACAGGACATAGGAAGAAGGTCTCTCTCTCAGGGGAAGAACAGCAGCTAGTGGTAAGATAAGGTAGTCTTAGCTCTTGGCTACTGCCAGATCTCTGGGCTTTTAACTCTTTATTTGGCTCTGTGTTTCTTATTTAATAAGACGGTTTAGAATTACATCTATAGCTCAGTGGTGCAGGATGGGATATGATCAGCCCAGGGAAGTGGGAGTGTGTGCCCCTGCACTCCTGGAGAGCCTCCTTGTCTGCTATACTGGTCATTTCACTCAGTGACGACATGTCAGCACTTGGGTGATTCACGACCATGGCTGACTGATGTCATCTCCCCATGGCATTATCTGCTAAATCTTTAGTCCCTCTTTGGTGGTGGAAGCTTTCTGGAATCAAAGAGATGAGCCACAAAGTGTTCATGCTTCGTGTCCACGAGATTGCTTCATCCCAGTCTTCCAATGCTTTTCCTTCCATATCCATAACCAGTCAGTCAGATCATCTACCCTGATGAGTAGGAGTCTATCCTCAGGCCATGTCTCCTCTCCACACACAGTAGAGCTTCCATCAATAGGCCCATGGGAAGGACTGTCACCACTGTCCTTCCAGGCCTCCCTGGGTACAGCTGTAAGGACTTCTATTTGCAGCATGCCTCGTATAATAAGCTGGCTTCTCTGATGGCAGCTAAATCCTTTCCTCCTCTGAAGTGGGTGTAAAGGGTCCCTCACTTGCCATGGGTGAGTGTGGACTGAAGACAGCTTTAGCTCATTTTCCTGTCCCTGTGACAAAGTACCTGGCAGAAGCAGCTTAAAGGGAGACAAGGATTATTTTGGTTTAGGATTTCAAATAGTTCAGATCATTATCTGGGCGTGGCAGCCCACACCTATAATCTCAGTGTGTTACTTGATTGTATTTCACTTTATTTATTAAGGCAGAGTCTTGGTAAACCTTAGAAAACCTGGAGCTTTTGATTAGTCTAGTTAAGCTAGCTGACTTGTCCTAGAGGATCCTCTGTCTCCTCCCGAGGGCTAGGATTACACGTAGGCCACCACACACAGTAGGCTTCTACATGCAAGCTGGGGATCTGAACTCTGGTCATCATGCTTTCGTGGCAAGTGCTGAATCTTCTGAGCCATCTCCTCTGCCCCCCATATCAATATTTTGGAGTCATACTAGAATATCATTAGTAATAAAGATAAATAGAGCTAGGGAGATGACTGGGCAGGTAAAGAGCTTACTGTACAAGCTTAAGGACCTAACTCATCCCTATACCCAACTAAAAAGCCTAGGGTGGTGGTAGTCACCTGCCATACCCATGCCAGGAGAAGTTGTCTGCCAGTCATTCTAGCTGAATTGGCAGTTCCAGGTCAGTGAGAGGTCCTGTCTCAAAAAAAGAAAAAAAGGGGGTGGGTGGGGGTGCAGAGTAAAGAGGAAGGCACCTAACGTTAATCTACCCTCCCCCTCTCTGCCAGGAAGTGAACAGACCTCCTCTGCCAAGCATCTACCAATATGTAACTAACTGTATTAGTACTGCTCTGCAACACCAAAGCCAACCAACTAGGAATGAAGACCTTCCACACTGTGACCCAAAGCAAACCTTTTGTCTTTATAAGCTTATTATCTCAGGTATTTGTTTACAGTAACAAAAGGCTGATGATCACTGCTATTTTTCCTTGGTGGGAGAAAGACCTATGGATTTGAACATTTATGAACGTTGGCAAAACTTCCTGAAGTTGTCATTTCTTCACTTGCAAATGGGTATGCAACAGCTAGCGTATAGACCTCAGAAGGAATAAATTAGAGTAGCTATGTAACTGATTCCTTCCAGTGTTTGGTGTGTACAGAGGGTTTGACAACTGCCGTTATTTGTTAGGATGGGGCTAAGGAGAATGTTTCAGTGAGATTCTAAATTGGAAACTAAATGCCAAAGTCAGAAGTATGCCTGGTGGAGAGCATCACTGCCATGCCCTCGTTAAACTGTCTTCCCATAAGCAGCGGAATGTAAAAAAAAAACCACACCAACTTCTGCCAGGCAGACCTCAGTTCTCATTACAACTCAGTGACTCACCAGTTGTATAGCCTCAGAAAATTCTCTAACTTCTGTGAGCCTCCCTTTGCCATTATGAAAAGTGGGCATAATTCCTGCATAATTGGGAATAAACACGATGTCCGATGCTAAGATTTCTCGCTACAATCCTCTTCTACCGTCCTAACCATGTCTTCACATCTGTGCTGAGCCCTGTCACCTTGCATCGCTTCTGCCCCAGAGAACGAGAAGAGAGTGTGACTCGAAAGGGTTACTAATCCCTTGAAACCCTCAGATCACAGATAAAGTCATTTCCCGATCGTGCCCCTCCTTGGCTTATATGGCTTTGATGACCTGATCACACACACTGGGGACCACATGAAGGTCACCACTCAGAGCTGTACTCCCCATCAAAGACTTGTTTCTACTCACGTACACTGGGTATGAACTAAAGGACACAATGAAAAGGACTGTGACAGTTCTCCAAGCCGACATCACCAGGACCAAGCGCTTGCCTTCACTGCTTGAGGGGTGGGAACCTCACGGCTGAAAGGATAAAGGCAATTATCATGTCACTTCAGGTGTATGCATACACAAACTTGGAAGTGAAAATAGCCACAGGAGCCATAGAACTTGTGGGAGTGGCTGACCAATTTGACCCGTCCAACTTGAGGCCTTTGCCACAAGAGGGAGCCCAAGCCTGACACTGCCTGGATGGCCAGGAACCAGAGTTTGCGTAGTGCAGAGACCTAGGATAGAATCAAACATGACTGGAGAGGGGAAGAAAAAAAGTCAGTGGGAGGATTCCTAACGACATTCTGCTGTGTAGACCGGAGCCTAGCACAACCGTCATGAGAGAGGCTTCATCCAGCAACTGAACTGAGAAGAGCAGATGCAGAGACCCTCAGCCAAACATTAAGTGGAGCTTAGGGAATCCAGCAGAAGAGGGGGAAGAAGGGTTGTAGGAGCCAGAGGGGGAGAGGACACCACAAGAACGTGGCCCACAGAATCAACTAAGCAGGGCTCACAGGGGCTCACAGAGACTGAAGTGACAATCAGGGAGTCTGTACGGGTCTGAGCTAGGTCCTCTGATATACATTGTGGTTGTGTAGCTTGATATTCTTGTGGGACTCCTAAGAGTAGAAGAAGGGGTGTCTCTGACTCTTTTACCTGCTTTTGGAACCCTTTTCCTCCTACTGGGTTGACTTATATAGCCTTGATATGAGGGGAGGTGCCTAGTCTTACTGCAACTTGTTGTGGCATATTTAGTTGATATCCCTGGAAGACCTGCTCATTTCTGAAGGGAAATGGAGGAGTAGATCTGGAAGAGAGAGGAGGTTGGGGGGAGGGACTGGGAAAAGAGAAGGGAGAGGAAACGAAAAAATGAAGCTAGAACAGAAGACAAAATCTTACTTGAGAAGACTAAATTTCAACCAATCAATGTTATTAAAGATTAATGAAAATATTGTTAAACAAGCAAAAGAAGCATTGACTGATAGATGAGAAGTTTAATTTAATTACAGAGAACTCTGCATCTCTGAATATTGATCATCTATTTCATTATTTTTGTTATGCAAGTAATGCTTTCATAAAAATAGGAAATTAGAAGATATAGGCAAGCACAAAGTTTAAAAAATCCTTATAAATCCATCTAGCTAGAAAAGCAACAACATTAGCAAATATCTTTTAGATATATTCTCTGTAGTTTTAAAACAAAACCAGGATCCTTCAATTAAATTATTTTTATGCAACACAATTGAATTTTGTGAGTTTTCATTGTGGGCTATTTATTCAGTTTGCTTCTACAGCTTTGCTATTATAAACATCACAGATTGGCAATGAGTGTATAACATGACTTGGAAAGGGGTTGGAGATGTGGTTCAGTAGTTAAGAGCACTGGCTGCCCTTCTAGAGGTTTGAGGTTTGATGTAGGTTTGAGTCCCAGCAACTGCATGGGGGGCTCACAACTGACTCTAACTAACTGTCTAAATTTAAAAAACAACCCCCACAACACACACACTTGGAAAATAATGTAGTTAAAGCACTTGAAAACATTCTGGAAAGTGGACAAAAGTGTTTACAGATGTGTGAGGGAATGGGCTGGGGAGATGGATCCGTGTGTAAAGCACCTGATGCACAAACGTGAGGACCTAGGTTTGGATCCACGACCCTCATGCAAAAATCTGGGCATGGTCACACATATCTGTAACCCTAGTACAAGAAATGACCACCCAGCTTAACAAAAACCATGAGCTCCAGGTTCAGTGGGAGACCCTGTTTCAAAAATAAAAAGCAGGATGAGCGATGGCTTCTCATCATGGAGGACCCCAGTGTAGCATGAATTCTTAGAAGGTCTTATTAATAAGAACCAACCTGGTGCCAGTTATTGGGGTGAATGCTGAAAGATCAGAGAAGCAGAACAAGCCACAGCCGCCTCACCTTGCCAATTCCTCAGCCGATCCCTTTTCCTCAGACTGGAAGCTTCTGAGTCCTCATCCAAATGGATCTTAGCTGACTGCTACTAAAAAGCCTAAAATCTTAACTAGCCAAAAGCTTCTAGTTCCTGGTCTTCATGCCTTATATACCTTTCTGCTTTCTGCCATCACTCCCTGGGATTAAAGGCTCACTTTCTGGGATTAAAGGCGTGAGTCAGCATGCTTGGCTGTATCCTTGAACTCACAGAGATCCAGGTAGATCTCTGCCTCTGGAATGCTAGGATTAAAGGCGTGAGTGCCACCATTTTCTGGCCTCTGCATCTAGTGACTGTTCTGTTCTCTGACCCCAGATAAGTTGATTAAGGTGCACAATATTTTGGGGAACACAATATCACCACACCCTAGCGATGAGGCACTTCCGGACTACTACAAGAAGCGGCTAGAACGCAAGGAGCCTGACTGCCGCCTTTAAGAGCTTAGGGAACAATTAGAACTTACCAAGCGGTGTGAAAAGTCTGAAAATGATCTGAAGGCACTACAACGTGCTGGGCAGATGGTGGGTGAAGTGCTTAAACAGTTAACAGAAGAAAAATTCACTGTTAAAGCAACAAATGGACCAACGTATGTCATAGTTATCGTTGGCAGCTTGATAAAAGTGAGCTGAAGCCAGGAACGAGAGTTGCTTTGGATGCGACACACTAAGCATCATGAGGTATTTGCCAAGAGAGGTGGACCTGTTGGTTTACAACATGTCTCATGAGGATCCTGGAAGTGTTTCTTATTCTGAGACCAGATTCAAGAATTAGAAGAGGTAATAGAATGACCTCTTACAAGCCCAAAATTATTCCAGTATGTAGGAATGATACTCCAAAAGGCTGTTTGCTTTATGGATTACCAGGCACTGGGAAAACACTCGCCAAGAGCTGTTGCCAGCCACCTGGACTGCAACTTCCTAAAGACTGTATCTAGTTCTTTGTAGACAAGTACATTAGTGAAGGTGGTCATTTGATTAGAGAAATGTTTATTCCAGGGACCACCAGCCATGATTTTTTTAATCGATGAAATAGATGCTGTTGGTGGCCATCGGTTTTCTGAGGGTACATCAGTTAACAGAGAAATTCAATGGAGTTACTAAATTAAATGGATGGATTTGATAATCTGCATAGAGTTAAAATGGTCATGGCTACAAACTACCAGATACACTGGATCCTGCTTTGCTACATTCAGGAAGATTAGATAGAAAAGCACATATAGATTTACCAAATGAACAAACACAATTGATATATTGGAAATCCATGCAGGCCCTATTACAAAGCACAGTGAAATAGATTATGAAGTGGTTGTAAAACTTGCAGATGGTTTTAATGGATCAGACCTGAGAAATGTTTGAACCGAAGCACGTATATTTGCAATTCATGCCGATCATGAGTTTGTAGTTCAGGAAGACTTCCCGAAAGCATTCAGAAGAGTGGCTGATTCTAAGAACCTAGAGTCCAAATTGGACTACAGATCTGTGTAATTTACTGTGACATTTTTGATAGCTGCACATTAGCTTAATATAAAAATAAAGTTAAGGAAAACAATGTATGTATTGGCAGTGATCTCATTAAGAGTGAATAAACATGTATATGAGCAACATAATAATATGTAACTCAGTAATTCTTTTAAAATTGGTACAGAAAAAAAGTTGTATACTTATGAATTTTGCATTTAGTGCAGCAGAATTTCCAAGACATGTTGAGGTCTTTCATATTTGCTTTGCGAGCATTTTGAACAACAGTCAAAATGGTTTAAGATAGCACAGGAGAGCATTTCTTAGGACTTATTTTATATTGTGTTTTCCTTGTCCTAAAAAAAAAAGGAATAAAATCTGTTTTAGTTGTCCTATAAAAAATAAAAAGTGACAAAAATATGCTACATGCATAAAAAAGATATACTCCAGGAAACAAAAATTATCCTTCATGACTTGATATCAGTAGTATCACTAACCGGGCATGGTTGCACATGCCTTTAATTCCAGCCTTTGGGAAGCAGAGGCAAGAGGATTTCTGTGAGTTCAAGTCCAGACGAGGACTACATAGAGAGACCCTGTCTCAAAACAACAACAAAAATATCATTATACTCACCACACAAAGTTATAGTCAAATTATAAGTTTAAGCAAATTCTCACCTTAACTAAGTTGTGTAGATGAAATTCTAAACAGTCTTAGTAAACAAGATACACAGAGCCAAATACAGAGGTAATAGCCAAAGAGATCAGAGCAAGAACCACAACTACCTTATCTGGCCACCTCACTGCCGTCGCTTCCAGAGAGAGAGACAGAGAGAGACAGAGACAGAGAGACAGAGAGACAGAGAGAGAGAGACAGAGACAGAAAGACAGAGAGAGAGAGAGAGGGGGAGACCTTCTTCCTGTTCGACTTGTCTTTTTAATTGCCTTTTTGTTCTGCCTTCTCATTGGTTGTAAACCCAACCACATGACTTCCTTGTCACTGCCTATCTATATAGACCTCCAGGTCTCTATGGTTGGTACTAGAAGTAAAGGTTCGGGTCACCACAGCTTGGCTGTGTCCTTGACCACACAGAGACTCTGCCCGCCATGTGATCCGGATTAAGGGTGTGTGCTATCACCATGGGACTTCTGCTTAATGGCTGGCTTTTACTTCTGGTCTCCAGGCAACTTTATTTATTAACATACAAATAAAATCACATTTCAGCACAAATAAAATATCACCATAAAGTTGTTTTCCTCTGGGAGCACCCACCCCTTTGTTCTCTCCCTTCACACCAGCCTGTTTCTGTCCATTTTTTATGCCAGAGCATTTGATCTACCCTTTTCCCTTCTGGCCCCAAATGCCCCCTTGGTCTTGCTTTCTTCTGGAGCATCTGCCCTGCTAACATTTTGTTTTGGATTAACTAATGTCCTATTTTTTTTTTTTATTAATACTACCATTTGCTTCCTGTGTCCGGACTCCAGGCTGCTGAACAATGCTAGAAAAATTCACAGGACTTCTTTGTGTTGGGGTTCCTTTGTACACTTGCTCTGCAGCTCACCTCTCTCATATTGCACCCCCCCCCCGCCCCCCCCCCCAGACAAGGTTTCTCTGTGTAGCTTTGAGCCTTTCCTGGAACTCACTTTGGAGACCAGGCTGGCCTTGAACTCACAGAGATCCGCCTGCCTCTGCCTCCCGAGTTCTGGGGTTTTTTTTGGGGGGAGGTAGTTGTTTTTTTTTTTTTTTTTTGAGACAGGGTTTATCTCTGTATTTTGGGTGTCTGTCCTGAATCTTGCTCTGTAGACCAGGCTGGTCTCGAACTTACGGAGATTTGCCTGGCTCTGCCTCCTTAATGCTGGGATTAAAGGCGTGCACCAGCACTGACCAGCCTTTGTCCCTTATTTTTAAATGAGAAGAAAATTCTCATTTAAAAACCTTTGTGTTCACTGAAAGTTTGAAATAAGTTCATTGATCTAAGAGGCTATGTACGAAGCTAGAAATAGAACAAAACAAAAGTTTTTAAAAAGCTGTGCATGGTGGCATGTGGTGATATTGTGTTCCCCAAAATATTGTGCACCCTAACAAACTTATCTGGGGTCAGAGAACAGAACAACCACTAGATACAGAGGCCAGAAAATGGTGGCATACACAACTTTAATCCTAGCATCCAAAGGCAGAGATCTGTCTGGATATCTGTGAGTTCAAAGCCACACTGGAAACAGCCAGGCATGATGACACACGCCTTTAATCCCAGGAAGTGATGTCAGGAAGCAGAAAGGTATATAAGGTGTGAGGACTAGGAAATAGAGCTGGTTAAGCTTTTAGGCTTTTGGCAGCAGCTAAGCTGAGATTCATTCTGGAAGAGGACTCAGAGGCTTCCAGTTTGAGGAAACAGGATCAGCTGAGAAGTTGGTGAGGTGAGGTACCTGTGACTTCTTCTGTTTCTCTGATTTTCCAGCATTCACCCCAACACCTGGCTTCAGGTTTGTTTTTATTAATGAGACCTTTTAAGATTCGTGTTACAGTGGCACATGCCTTTATCCCAGCATTTGGAAGGCAGAGGCAGGCAGATATCTGAATTCAAAGCCAGCCTAGTGGTCTACAAAGTGAATTCCAGGATAGTCAGGGATGCACAGAGAAACCCTGTCTCAAAAAACCAAAACAAACCAAAACAAACAAGCAAACAAACAAACAAACAAAAAGTTAAAAAAAACAAAAAAGATGAAAGTCTACATATTAGACCTAACAAATTAATTTTATTTTAAAATCTCAATTAAAATGTATTTTACTTTATGAGTATGGGTGGTCTACATCTAAGTTTATGCGACACCTGTGTGCCTGTTGCTCACAGAGGCCATTGGATCACCTGGGACTGGAGTTAAAGATGTTGTGAACTGCCCTGGAGGTGCTGGATAGTGAACCAAGGTCTTCTGGAAGAGCTTCCAGTGTTCTTAACTGCTCTCTCCAGCCCCACAAAAACAAAATCTCAACTATTCTGTGTGTGTGTGTGTGTGTGTGTGTGTTAGAGAGAGAGAGAGAGAGAGAGAGAGAGAGAGAGAGAGAGAGAGAGAGAGAGAGAGAGAGAGAGAGAACGCACCAATTCCTCTTTCCTACAGTGTTTGCTATAAATAATGAGATTATGCTATCTGGTGCATAGATTTTCCATTATTTTTCATTAGGAATTGTGTTTATAAAATTTCATTTAAAACTTTTGTCCAGAAATCAGCCTGTACACACTGTGAAAAAGCATCAACAGAGAAACACCGTACAGTATTCTGCAGTTTAAGTATCTGTTTTCTTTTTATTTATCTGCCATAAAGTGGTACATCTTTGCCAGTTTTCAAACTTTCAGAATTATTTGAACACTTTTTTTTTTTTGGTTTTTCGAGACAGGAATTCTCTGCAGCTTTGCGCCTTTCCTGGAACTCATTCTGTAGCCCAGGCTGGCTTCGAACTCACAAAGATCCGCCTGCCTCTGCCTCCCGAGTGCTGGGATGAAAGGCGTGCACCACCACCGCCCGGCTGGCTTCATTTTTTTGAGCGGGCAAGGTTAATAGTATTTACCTTCTCCTCTGAAGCCCTAATCTCAGCGTGTTTTTCAATGCTATTCTGCAACGTACCGCCTACAGAGATTCACTCCCAGCTTTTAGTTTATAGAAGAGTGGTTGGGAATGAATAGCTAGAGCCTAATAGGGGATTCTCATCGCTCTTACTCTTAAGTCTTGAACCCTATGTAATTTCAAAACCTTGCACCAATAGCGACATCTCTTGGTGAAATAAGAGGCAGGCGGAGGGGCGGTGCAGTGTAGTCCTCCGGTCAGCAGGGTGCAGTGCGAGCTGGGCCGTGCCTCTTTGCGCCCGCGAGTCACGCGCAGGCGCAGACGTGTGCTCCCGGCAGCCTCCGCTCTCTTACCCCGCGCGGTGGATCACCCTGCGGAATCGGCGGAGGGTCGGCGCCGCGGCGGGCTCCGGCGGTCGGCGGGCTTCCGCGCAGGGCGGCCGGGCTCCGCGCTGCCGCCGCCGTGGCCCATGGGCAGAATCGTCTCGGAAGGCCGGGTGAGTAGCGCCGTGGCGGCCCCGGGCAGGCGGTCTGATCCGGAACGGGGACTTGGGTGAGCGCGCCTCCACGGAGGAGCTGGACGCGAGGCCGCGACTCTAGGCCGCGCCGTGAGGGGCACGGGGATGCGGGCGCGACACCCCGAGCTGTCCGGGGGTTCCCAGCCCTCCACTGCGGGCCTCTTCTATCTGCCAGGCTCGACCGGGCCACCTAGATCTCCCCTCCACCTGTCTTGATCGCCTTGACACTAAAGAACGTACCTTCCTCCTCTTCATGGCCCATGTCCAGACGCAAGTTGTTGGGTCGCTAGACCCCAGTAACGCGGAGTGCGTCCGGCCTACGGAATGGAGGGGCGAAACCCCCCAAACCTTGTTTCCTTCCGGGGCCCCAGAAGTAAGGGTTGAGGGCGTTGTCTCACCTGGACAGGTAGAGACAGTTGTAAATCCGGCATCCTCAGCTCTGGGTTAAGGGGAGTTTATCGTTCGTGCCCCTCCCCTAGGTCTTGAGCTTCGTTTGCTTGGACTAGGTGTGCTATGAGTGTGTGCTGCAAGTTCAGTGAGGTACTTCTCCAGGAGTTAGAGCTCTAAGAAGCAGGCTTTAAAACCCAGGCCTGGGTTGATGTAAAAGAACCAGAGTACAACCTGAAAAGACCTGAAAGAGGAGCTGATGTCTACTCAGTTTTAGAAGGACTTTATTAGACGTGCAGAAGTGAAAAAGCATCAACAGCGAAACACCGTAGAGTATTCTGCAGTTTAAGGCAGTTAAGAGGGATGTAGAGGGGTGATCAGATCTTGACCACCCTTTGTTAAGTCAGGAAGGGAGGGGCGTTGACATTACGTTCTTATTGGTAAGGGCACATGAGGATGGAAAGTGTGATTGCGACAGGTGGCTCTTTTAAATCATGCAGTGCAGCGCACACATACTGGGGTGAGCTGTAAACATCTCGAGAAAGCGAATTATAGTAAATATGAATAATCTAGCCCGGGATGGTGGCACATGCCTTGAACTCCTCCAGTACTTGGGAGGTGCAGGCAGGAAGATTAGGGGTTCAGGGACAAGCCACATGTGGAAATCAGAGGACAGGCTGCAGGAGTCCCTTTTCTCCTATTATGTGGGTCCTTAGTGACCCCCTTATTTGTTTTTACATATTTTCCCCTGTGCATGGCTTTTTCACACATCCAGCAGGGAACAGTTTACATTAGTAGTAGTGAGACCCGCCTGCCTCTGCCTCCTGAGTGCTGGGATTAAAGGTATGCACCACCACCACTGCCCGGCTAAATATTTATTTATTTTATGTATATGAGTGACTTGTCTTCATGCACACCACAAGAGGGAATCAGATCCCATTACAGATGGTTGTGAGCCACCATGTGATTGCTGGGAATTGAACTCAGGACCTCTGGAAGGGCAGCCAGTGCTCTTAACAGCTAAACCATTTCTCTAGTCCCTAATCTGGATCTTTGAGGTAGGAAGACCCACCTTTAATCTGGACCATACCTTCTGCTGGCAGCCTCGGTGTGGAATAAAGCAGTTTCTTTGCTTTTCCTCTCATTAGTAAGTAGTCCACTTCTTCAATTCCAGTGTACACTGGAGACCAGCTGAGATATTCAGCTTCGTGGACAACTACTGAACTACTGGACTCTATCAGTTTGTAGGCAGCCATTGTTGGAGTAGCTGGATCACAGCCTATAAGCCATTCTAATAAATCTATATAATATATACACATATATTCATTCTTATATATGTAATTCTCTATATAAATTCATGTATGTATATATATTCATTCTGTAAGTTCTCTTCCTCTAGAGTCTAGAGAACCCCAACTAATACAATAAGGTAGGCTGATCAAAGTATAATATTGTCATAAAAAATGAACTAAGGACTGGGGAGATGGCTTACTAAATTACTGTTGGGTAAACATGAGGCCCTAAGTTAAGATCACCAACACCCATGTAAAAATTTGTTCACAGAGGTGCATGCCTATAATCCCAGCTCTGAGGAAGCCAAGACGGGAGGTCCCCTGGGGCATGCTAGCTAGTCTTGTCATGTCATTGAGTCCTGGGTTTGATAAGAGACCTTGTCTAAAAAAAATAAGGTGGATGGAGAGTGACTGTGGAAGAGTGTCCATTTCTGGCCTCCACATGCACATGTATACGTATAGCACATACACAGGCAGTGACTGAGCATGGTGGCGTGCATATGTATACGTATAGCACACACACAGGCAGTGCCTGAGCATGGTGGCGTGCATATGTATACGTATAGCACACAGGCAGTGGCTGAGCATGGCGGCCCGGTGGTGAAAGGCTGTAATCTCAGATGCTCATAGTTCTGCAGGCATTCGACACACATGAATTCATTAAAACATTTTACATTATAGAGGCCAGCTTCTGCTTGTGTTTACATTTGAGTCTTAATTGTTGTGATATGTCTAAATATTAGAAAATGCTGCTTCTTATCAGCTGGCATCAGACTTCATGAACTAAATGTATTATATAAGTGATACCAAAACATTTTAAGTTTGAATCTCTCCAAAGTCTCCTTAATAATGTATTACTTCAGTGTTTGCCCTGTGTTTATAGGGAGATTAATGACTAAACTATGATATATTCAGAAGTGTTTAAAATAGCTCAAATGTAAATATATACACCCTAAAAGGAATAGGTCCTTTGCAAGGAAAATTATTTAAGGTAAAAACCAAGGGAGTAATAGAGCAGTATTTAGGGAAAAATCACCTGGCTGGCTTGAGGAGCCAAGGGATTTCTTGTCCAGATCCTGTCTTCTGTTTTCGTTGATGAATTCACAGGAGCTTGTAGTAGTTATCATTGAAGTAATCAATACATTTATGTGGGGGTGACAAACGTTCTTTGCTGTGACAGTCCAGTTCTGTGAATGTAAAGGTCAGCGAAACCCAGAAAATCAGAAGACCGTTCTTCCATATCTGCTGAGATGTAAAGGTGTAATTTTGTGAGCTGTTACAGAAAACTATCAAATGCTGAAGAGATGACTTTGGTTTCTAATATTTTAAAGTTTTTTTTTTTAAGGCACAGGAGAGCTAGTCAGAATTGTCAACAGACCATCTTCAATTTAGAGAAGTGGATTGAAATCACAGTAGTTCACAAAACCTCATTAATTCAGCAATGAAGATTGCGTTAGCCTTGAGTGGTGGTACATGCCTTTTATCCCAGTACTTGGGAGGCAGAAGGTTTATGAGTTTGAGGCCACCCTAGTTCATGTATTGAATTCCAGACCAGTTAGAGCTACATAGACCCTGTCTGAGAGAGACAGAGACAGAGAGGTGGTGTGTATTAAATAGGAATTTTCAGATGGAAGGGCTCTGTTGGGTGCTGAGATCCTTCACAGTGTTTGATTGTTTTTTAACCCCAAAATTTGTGAAAATACATGTGTCAGAGTTGACATTTTGAAAAAGTGGTATACCAGTGTTTTCTAGTGTTAGTTCACTCCCATCGCTATCCCAAGAACTTCCTCTTTAACTTTTTATTTTTAACTGCTATATGGCACCAGCTGACTTGGAACTCATGTTCCTTAGCCCCCTGGTGAGATTGCCCTGTGGCAAAACAAATGTGATACAAATACACTATTATTTTAGCTATTTGTAAGTATACACTTCTATGGCAGTGTGCTGGCCAGTTTTTTGTTGTTGTTTGGTTTGAATTTTTTTTTTTTTTTTTTTTGTCAACAAGCTGGAGTCATCTGGGAAGAGGGAACCTTACTTGAGAAATTGCCTCCATCAGATTGGCCTGTAGGCAAGTCTGTGGGTGCATTTTCTTGATTAATGATAGATGTGAGTGGTCCCAGTCCATTGTGGGTATTTCCAACCCTTGGTAGGTGGTTCTGGTTGTATAAAAAAGCAAGCAGAGCACCCAGTAAGCAGTAATCCATGGTCTGTGCTTCAGCTCCTGCCTCCAGGTTTCTGCCCTGCTTCAGCTCCTGCCTTGACTTTCCTCAGTGATGGACTATGGTGGGACATGTGAGCCAAATAAACCCTTCCCTCCCCAGGTTGCTTTAGGTCATGGTGTTGTCACAACAATAGAAAGAAACCTAGGGCAGGTGGTAAATATATTCAACATTGCTCAACTTTTTGCCTTTTTTCAGAAAAGATTTTTTTGAGCTAGGATTTGGTGTAGCTTAAGCTGGCCTAGAACTCACTGTGTCATCAAGGATGACCATGAACTTCTGATCCTCCTCTCTGTACCTTCTAAGAGCTGGGGACCAAGCCCAGGGCTTCTGTGTGCTCTGCAGTCTGCCGCTTGAGCTCCATCCGCAGCCCCACAGGTGGATATAGAGAAACAGGAGTGTTTAAGAGACAGCCCCTCTATTATATTACTCTTCCCTCAATAGTCATGTTTATGAAACCACAGAATCATTTTACCACCCTTTTTTTTCTGTGACTATGTGGTTCTTAATTATTTATTTAAGACAGGGTTTCATGTGTCCTAGGCTAACCTCAAATAACTCCTTATGTAGTTTAGATGACATTGTGTTCTAGATCCACCAGTCTCCACCTCCCAAGTGCTGGGATATCAAGCATGTACCACCACACCTGGTTTGCATGTTTTCTTTATAAAAGAGCAGCTGCCTATGCTGATCCAGCCTAAAACTGCTTTTATAAGGCTTCTACTTTCTGTCATTGAGATGAAAAGTTTTAAAACTGATCTTTATACTTAATAATGCCGCAAATGTAGAGTTTCCATCTTACTTCATTGTTCTAGAACCGATTTTACTCATGAATCACTTCACCAGTATTTTAGGTTGAGAAATTAATTCTAGGCTGGACATAGTGGTATTTCCCAGCACTCAGAAGGTGTAGCTAAAAGAATCACAAATTCAAGGCCAGCCTGAGCTACATGAGAACCAGTTTTAAAAGAAAAATTAATTCTAGAGGACTGTTTTAAAATAGTTCATGGGTATAGTTTTGCATATTAGAAAGAACCCTGCATTTGTGATGACAGGTCCATGGTGCAACTATTTTAGCACACAGATGTTCAAAATTTGCTTCTGTTTCATATTATTTAGTCTCTGTCCTTGCTTTCTTTCAGCATTAAACCAAAAAGATGTCCCTATATGATGACCTGGGAGTGGAGACCAGTGACTCAAAAACCGAAGGCTGGTCCAAAAACTTCAAGCTTCTGCAGTCCCAGCTTCAGGTGAAGAAGGCAGCGCTCACTCAAGCGAAGGTAAAAACGGGCCAGAGCAGGAGTGGGCAAGTCTACCACTCGAGTTCTTGAGAATACCTTGGTTTAAACTTGTTCTTTTGGCTCCTTGTTGGGTCAATGTGAAATAGTGATGGAGAGAGGAATGGAGAGCTGAGGTTCCTTTCCTTCTGCTGGCTCTTGGGAACAGCAGAACTATTTCATGGAGTAGGAGTGAAGAAAAGCAGTCCTCTCAACTCCTATCCATGAGGCTGGCTCTAGACTTGAGTGTGTCAGAGACTGAGAACTTGTTTCAGATGCTTCGTTCATAGCTAGAGTCCTAATGTTCTGGTGGTTCTGGTTCTAGACAGGGTCCCAGGAATGTACATTGTTAGGTTTTTATTGTAGGAAGCTTGGAAGCAGCTTAGTAGAATAATCAGATCCAGGGTGCACATCTCAGAGGGCATCATATTTGTGAACATGTCCAGCATGTATAGTTACAGGTGGGAATTGTTCTTGTCTGTGTGGTATATGCATTAGACGTGAGCATTATCTTTGGAATAATTCCACTATTTCTTTGTTTCTGTTTTTGTTTTTTAGACAGGATCTCAATACATGGCCTGAAGCTGGCTGTTTAGACTAGGCTGGCCTCAAATTCATAGAAACCCACCTCTGCCTCCCAAGTGCTGGGATTAAAGGTGTGGGCTACCACAAAACTTAAAATATGGAAGGTATAGTTGTGAACTGGATGTTTCTTAACTAAAATGTGCAGTATATTTTAGGAATAAGAATAATTTGTTCAGTGTTTGTTTCTTAGGTAAAGGTCTTGCTCTTGTAGGAAGTATAGACACACAGACAATGTATACTGTATCTCTACTGTGGCTCCTTAAAGAGGCAAGTAATAAAGGTTGAGGCTGAACATGGTAGCACAACACTTGTAATCCAGCACTTAGGAGGCGGAGGTGGGAGTATCAGTCTGGTGTGTAGCATGAGAAAAGGTGTGGAGGGGTTTAGAAAAGCTGCTTTGGAAGTAGACCCTGAAGGGTTGCTAATGAAATGACTCCATTGGTGGCTGGAGGGATGGCTTGTCCATTAAGAGCATTTATTGTAGAGAATGAGTTCAGACCCCAGCACCCACATTAAGCATCTCACAAAACACCTCTAACTCCAGCTCCAGGGAATCTGACACACTATTCTGAGCTCTGTAGGCATGCATGTGGTACATAGACTGCACACTGGCAAAACACTCAAAAATTAAAATTGTGTGTGTATAGAGTGCTTGTCTAGTTTGTGTGAGTCATCAGGTTCAATCCTCAGCACCTCCCTCCCCCAAAATAGTCTTTACCAGATAAAAATACCTGTACATACCTTTAATCCCAGAATTTGTGAGGCTGAGGCAGGAGGAATGCCCAGAAGATTGAGATCAGCCTGGGCTATATGATAAGACCCTGCCTTCAAAAAAAAGCCAGTTTTATAGATTATGTATAACTGACTTTTTTTTTTTTTTTTTTGGTTTTTCGAGACAGGGTTTCTCTGTGTAGCTTTGCGCCTTTCCTGGAACTCACTTGGTAGCCCAGGCTGGCCTCGAACTCACAGAGATCTGCCTGGCTCTGCCTCCCGAGTGCTGGGATTAAAGGCGTGCGCCACCGCCGCCCGGCTGTATAACTGACTTTTTAAGCCATGTCTAATTTGTCATTTTCTTTATCTAGCCAGCTCATAAATCTGTTCATGAACTAAAGGTTCAAATCTATAGGTTCAAAACCATCTTAGACATTAGCTTAGAAGAGGAGGGGGATCATTGAGAATGGGAGAAGGTGGAGAAGGTGATGGGGTTGAGGGATGAATATGATGGAATACATTGTGTACGTGTTTGAAGTGGCAGAAAGCCTGGTAGTGTTGGTGAAGACGAAAGGGTTTCTCTGTGTAGCCCTGGCTGTCCTGAACTCAGTATGTAGACCAGGCTGGCCTCAGAGTCACAGAGGTCTGCCTGCCTCTACCTCCCAAGTTCTGGGATTAAAGGTGTGCACCATCACTGCCCCAGCTCATGTTGGTTTTTGTTTGTTTGTTTAATGACATTTTTTTTGTGTGTGTGAAAATACAAAGTTAGTTTTTAACAAGTTGCTGTTTAGGAGCAAGAAATTAATATTTTCGTATGAAATCTAGGATGTTGGTTTTCTGCCTCAGTCTTTTTAATTTATATTTATTTTTGCTTATTGATATATACACTTATATATGAATGTATATGTATATATTATATGTTTTTCAAGGCAGAGTTTCTCTGTGTAGCCCTGGCTGTCCTGGAACTCAAGGATCCATCCACTTCTGCTTTACAAGTGCTGAGATTAAAAATGTGCGCCATCACACCTAGCTATCCAGATATTTTATTGTCAGCTATTAGCAAATATCTTGATACTGCAGATAGATTTTAATCGGTCAAAATGGAACATTACTTTTAAAAAAATCATGTCTGATAACCTTCTGACATGAATTTTGAGGATTCTCTCTGTGCTTAATTTCTTATGAAGAAGTGAAACTACATTATGTTGTTTCTCTTGGGCTCCTCAGGGAGTTTCTCAGAGTACTAATCAAACTTGTCAAAAATGTTTGGTAAAGAAAAATTTTACCTGTACCTGAAAGATGAACCTGTGGTCTCATTTGTATTTCATTTTTGAAAATACCTATTAAATTTAAAAATGAGCAAATAAATGATTATCCTAACCCCTATTGTGGAAACTTCAGGGTTTATGTTGTGATTTTGCATTTGATACCTGCATGGCATGTTGTTTGCTTAAAGCACTGTTAAAGTCCAGAGAGCTCAGACTTCCTGATAGGAATGAAAGTTTGTACCACTTTAAATGGTAAGAATGAGAAGTTAAACTTTCATGATCCCAGTCATTCCATTTGATCAGCCGTGGCCTCTTAGCAACCTGAGAACTCATGTAGTCCACCAGCTCACGGTGAGACACATTCTTGCCTATAAGCTTACCAGATTTTAGAAATGCTGGGTCACTGAGGTCTAAGTTAACTGTCTAGAAGCAGCAGTGTTCGAAAGACCAACATCCCAGGGAGAAAACAAAGATGGTGATGGTGCCGGGGAAGAGGGACTGCTAAGATTAAGACACCCACAGACCAGAAGTACATTTTGGAAATGGGCAGGGTCTTTGTTTGAAAAACCAAAGACCAGCTGGTTAAAGTGCACTTTGAGGATGGTGAGAATGCTCAGTGAGTCAAGCCTGATGACAGGAGTTTGACTAGAACCCTATGGTGGAAGGAGAGACCCGAGTCCCTCTGTTGTCCTCTGGCCTCCATACAGACACGTGGTGTTTGCATGTAAACACACATGTGTACACACCCAAGTGAGTATATAAGTAATTTTAATTGGCCAGAGTAAGGTCATACTAAAAGAAGTAGGGTAGGAGCTTGTACTCGGGAGATAGAGAAGTTAAGGCTAACCAGAAAGTGGTCATAGTTACTGTAAACTTTATAGAAAAGTGGAGGAAATCTGTGCTTTGAAAGAAAGATCAAAAAGGATGAAGATATAGCTCAGAGAGTGTTTGCCCAGTCTTCAGGAAGTCCTGTGTTCAATCCCCAGCACTGTATAAACTGGGTCTGGGTATATGCCAACACTCAGTGATGTGGAGTGAGGTGGGTCAGGAGTCCAAGTTCATCATCAGCTACATAGGGCACAGGGGGCCAGCCTGGGTTACATAGGACCCTGCCTCAGAAAACACTGTATTAAAGACTGTTACTGTTTCAGACTGTGATTTTATCACAGCTGCAGGTTCGTTACAGAGACCAGAAAAAATGTCTGTTGCAAGTAGGAGGAATTTTAATTTGGAACATGGGTGTGTTTCTCTTGTTTCTGATGTCAGAGCCAACGGACAAAACAAAGTACAGTCCTTGCCCCAGTCATCGACCTAAAGCGAGGAGGCTCCTCAGACGACCGGCAGATCGTAGACACGCCCCCTCATGTAGCAGCTGGGCTGAAGGTAAGCCTGCACACACCTGCGGCTTTCTTGTTGCATTTCCTCTTTTCTTTATTTCACACATATGTTCCTCTGGTTTTTTCTTTAAAGACTGT
The DNA here is from genome assembly GCF_049852395.1 of Peromyscus maniculatus bairdii. Taxonomy (NCBI): domain Eukaryota; kingdom Metazoa; phylum Chordata; class Mammalia; order Rodentia; family Cricetidae; genus Peromyscus; species Peromyscus maniculatus. The sequence goes on along the minus strand of NC_134856.1, from coordinate 87,391,913 downwards.
GTGTGTGTGTGTGTGTGTGTGTGTGTGTGTGTACATATGTACGTATGTGTATTGTGCACATGTATGTGCTGGTACCCATGGAGGCCAGAAGACATTAGATCTCTTAGGGCTGGACTTAAACATTTGTGAACCCTGGTGTGGGTGCTGAGGACCAAAGCATGGTCCTCTAGTAGAGCAGTAAGCACTCTCAACCCCTGAGCCATTGAAAGCTAGTATCCTTTGCAGCTCAAGTCTACTTGGTCACCATCAAAACTTTTATTACCTAAAATAGTTTTAGGTAAATCATTCATCAGGAGTGAAAGATGGGCAAAAGAGAAAAGCAGGTATCTTTTCAACCGTACTCTCCACGCATTAAAAGTTACGTAATTTTAGATTGCCTTTCTTGTATGAGTTCTACCTTCTGTTCTCTAGTTTGCTTTTCTTAATATCTCAGTGAGTGTTCATCCATCTCTGTCAAAAATACAGAAATATTTAAAAATCTTTTTGTGTGTTTGAGTGTTTTACCTGTACTACATGTGTACCTGTGGCCTGTGGGGACACATCCCCCAGGACTGGAGTTACAGATAGTTGTGACCCACCATGTCACATGATGGGACTCAAACCTGGGTTTGTTGGCAGAGCAGTCAGTGCAGTTAATTACTGAGCCATATCTCCAGCCCCTATGTAGTCATTTTTAATGGCTTTAGTGTATTGCCTTGGTAGATTACCTATAATTTAATTCTATTGGTGTAAACTATATAATTGTTTCTATTGTTGTCTATTAACAGTGTCAGAGCTTATTTTAGAGAAAAGCATTAAAAATAAAAATAGAGCATAGTGCTGCATGTCTTTAATAGGACAGGGCTCCAGGATTTACAGGGGGATTGGGACTTGTTCGGGGTCATCATCCTTGGCTATGCGTCTAGTTTGTGGCTCTGTGAGATACTATCTGGAGGGAGCAAGACACTATGTAGTAAATGATAATCCATTTTCACATGTATTTTTCTACAGATGTCATTCAAATGGTGACTGTGGTAGTTTAAAACTCATTTAAGGGCTGGAGAGATGGCTCAGTGGTTAAGAGCACTGACTGCTCTTCCAGAGGACCTGAGTTCAATTCCCACCAACCACATGGTGGCTCACAACCACTTGTAATGAGATCTGGTGCCCTCTTCTGGCCTGCAGGGACACATGCAGACAGAATACTGTATAGATAATAAATAAATAAATCTTAAAAAAAAACATTTAAGAAATGATTGTGTTCATGAATTGTTTTAGTCTTTAAGTTCTGCAGTACTTTTCTGTGAATAATTAAGCTTTGCTTGATTGCCAGGTTGTGCCACCACCTGGTGAGATGTAGTATGCTATGATTGTTACTCATCTAGGAAATAGAAGATAACCTGCATGACCTCTCTTTGGTCATCCTTTGACCATAACCCTGCAGGATATGAAGATGGTACTCACCTGGATGTTTTTCTTCCTCAGGACCCTGTCCCTAGTGGGTTTTCTGCAGGGGAGGTTCTGATCCCGTTAGCTGATGAATATGACCCTATGTTTCCTAATGATTATGAGAAAGTAGTAAAGCGCCAAAGAGAAGAGCGACAGAGGCAGCGGGAGCTGGAAAGACAGAAGGAAATAGAAGAAAGAGAAAAGTAAGCTTCATCTTGATTTGGGAACAGATGTCTTGCAGTTGATGTGCATATGAGTGGGTTTCAGTGTTGTCTCTAGGGCTGGAGTTAGGGTTTCAATCAGCAGGAGTTGACTTGTTTTTAAGAATTTGTAATTGTTCCATCCCCCTGGGACAGTGCATTTGAAAAAGTTTATTTATAGACCCTGAAAACCTTAAAGTGTAGACTTTGCATGAATTAGAAAAGTAACCTAGAAAACCCGCCTGGTGTGGTGGTGCATTCCTAGAATCCACCTGCAGAGTTCAAGGCTAACCAGGGCTACATGAGACCCTGTCTGAAAACCAAAACACAACAGAAATTGTTGCAGGGCTGTGTCTGCTAGAATCACAACGATGTTAGTGTTATTCCTTACAACTTTTTGGTTTTGGTTTTTTGAGACAGGGTTTCTGTGTGTAGCTCTGGCTGTCCTAGAACTCACTCTGTAGACCAGTCTGGCTTGGAACTCAAGATATCCTGCCTGCCTCTGCCTCTGCCTCCCAAGTTTTGGGGTTAAAGGTGTGTGCCACTCTATCTGGTTCCCTTTCCTATTTTTGAGCCAGGCGAAAGTACATGTATTTTTCATTTGCTTTTTAAAATTATAGGCAATAGGATTTATTTCTTATTTTTTTTTTTTTTTTTTTGAGCCAAGGGTCTCATGTAGCCCTGGCTGGCTTCAAACTCAAAGAGATCTATCTGCCTGCCTGTGCCTCCTGAGTGCAGGGATTAAAGACATGAGCCACCATACCTAGCTTATCAAAATGTTTAATTTTGTTAATTAATATGCATTCTATACTAATATGGCAGTTCTTTTTATTGGATGGGTTTTTTTTAAATGAGTGAATGTGTATCCTAGAAAATTGAGATCATTAAACTGTATATCCATATGCCTTAAAATAAAAAGTTAGATGTCAAAATTTTCTTCCTATGGATTACCCTCATGTATCTGTTCAACTTGTTCATTTTTTGTTTTGAATTTTTTCTGTTGTATACATCCCCAGCATATATACATAAATTAACAATTTATTCTCAAAGAACATTTTTCTTTCTTCCTTTTTTTTTCTTTTGCCAAGAGGCAGTCACAATGATATTTAAGCTTCATATTCTATACTAATTTATCTGTGATGAACATTCATTACTTTGTGTGGTGGTATTCTAATTGTACTGAAATGTTATTTTAATTGTATGTTAATAAATAAAGTTGCCCGGGGGTCAGAGCTATTAGAGCCATAGACAGAGCGTCTTTAATCCCATAGATCTCTTTGTGTTCAGGGATACAGCCAGCATTAGAGACATACACCTTTAAGACCTAGAGGGCTGTACATACAGACAGTGACGAGGCAGTCACGTGTTTGGGTTTACAACCATTGAGAAGGCAGAACAAAATACTATGAAAAGACAGACACACAGGAAATAGCTCTTTCGGGAAGCTAGGACCACCGCAGGAGGAAGGGTGAGATTTTAGCTCTGAGCTCTGATCTCTTGGCTTTCTCTTTTACATTGGTTCTGTGTTTCTTATTTAATAAGACGGTTGGTTACATCTACAACTTTGTCATTTCAGGAGGCGTAAAGACAGGCATGAAGCCAGCGGGTTTTCAAGACGACCAGACCCAGATTCCGATGAAGATGAAGATTATGAGCGAGAGCGGAGGAAAAGAAGTAAGGCGTAAACAGACATGTGCACACTTTAGACTCAGCGCTATCCCAGGCTTTGCTCTTGCTTTCGTTTGAGACATGGTTTATTTTACATTAGTTTGGGTAGTTGAGGGGTCGGGGGAGGTGCTTTAGATTCCCACCAGTCCACATGCCATAGCAGCTTTGGATTATACTGTTTTCATGTGTACTCCACTCTGAACTTCATGAGCACTTGGAGACATTTGCTGTATATTTTGAAAATAGCATTAGTTTTATTTCTGCACTTACCTTTACTTGAGGCATGGTCATCTCTTGCTTCTCAAGCCCAGTGCATTTCCAGTCAGCAGTAGGTAGAGAGGGAAGACCCATATTCAGAGCACATTTGTCTTTAACTCAGCTAGATTTGAGAGCCCATTATGCCTCTCTGCATGTTCACTGCTTCCTGAGAGCAGGGAGATCAAACCTGCACTGGGGACTTTGAACATTCTACCAACAGTTTTGTGAGTAGAGGTTTAGTTGTGTGTAAAATAAATTCCTAGCAATTACAAGCAGTAGCTAATGGCACTTGGAAGAATAGAATAATCTTTTGACTTCATGGTGATGTGCTTGCCACGACTTTGGTTGGCAGAAACTTCTACTTTTCTACTACCTAACAGGCTCTGTTCTAAGCATCTCAGACCTTCACAACGCCTAGTAGGGTCTGTTAACTTTAGTGTGAGTCTCGGGGCTCAGTGCATTCTGGATATGATAGGCCCACTTTTGGTCTATCCCTGATTTTATTTGCCTGAAGCCCTCATTGTAATTTGTTGTCTTAAACATAAACCCTAAGGATTATGTGTCCTGATAGTTGTCGTTCTGTATAGTAATTCTGTGTGTGTGTGTGTATTATTCTGTATAGTAGTTCTGTTTTATGGCAGGAATGGTCCCCCCAGCTATATGCTGAAGCCTGTTGTAGGGTATAATGTTGTTTGTTGTTGTTTTTTTACTTTTGGCTCTTTGATCTTTTGGGGGCCGGAGACTTATTCTTAATTATAAATACTGGGCCTTTGCTTGGCTTGTTTCTTTCTTGCCAGCTTTTCTTAATTTAAATTATCCTGCCTTTGGCCTCGGGGCTTTTATCTTTCTGTTGCTGGAGGGCTTCTCTCCAGGCTCCACCAAGCCCCGCAGTCCCACAATCCACGTATAAAATAATCACTCAGACAGTTATATTACTTATAAACTGTATGGCCGTGGCAGGCTTCTTGCTAACTGTTCTTATATCTTAAATTAACCCATTTCTATAAATCTATACCTTGCCATGTGGCTGGTGGCTTACCGACGTCTTTACATCTGCTTCTCCTGGCGGTGGCTGTAGTGTCTCTCCTCCTTCTTCCTGTTTCCCCAATTCTCCTCTCTCTTTGTCCCGCCTATACTTCCTGCCTGGTCACTGGCCATCAGTGTTTTATTTATATAGAGTGATATCCACAGCATCTTTCTCTATTCCTGTATTCCTTTCTTTCCTTCTTAGTCCATGTCTGGCTGTGTAGCTGGGTGCCTGGGTGCCTGGCCCCTAAAGTCCTCTTTCCTCTCTCATTCCTTCATCTTCTCCCAGATTTCTCCTTCTAATTATTCTCTCTGCCTGCCAGCCCTGCCTATCCTTTCTCCTGCCTTGCCATTGGCTGTTCAGCTCTTTATTAGACCATCAGGTATTTTAGACAGGCACAGTAACACAGCTTCACAGTTAAACAAATGCAACATAAAAGAATGCAACACATCTTTTCATCATTAAACAAATGTTCCACAGTGTAAACAAATGTAACACATCTTAAAATAATATTCTACAACAGTATAATTTAAAATTTAAAAATACCTGCCAAGTGGAAAAGAAGTTTACAATTAAATATCTTAGAACTTAGATGGATGTGTGAATTAAATGTATTTGTATTGGGTTTTGTTGTTGTTGTTGGTGGTGGTGGTGGTGGTTTGTAATTTGGTGGTGGGGTTGGTAATGGTGGTGTTTGAGACAGTCTTACTATGTATGTAGTCCCCAGAAACTGTCAGTTGTTAGCTACTCAGTTAGGGCGTGGAGCTCCTGGGCCCCTGCTTTTTTACATTCTGACACCAGGTTTAGACCTGTAATTGCTTGTATGTTGCCGTGAGGGATGAAATGATTCTCTTTCTTGGAGAGAAGGGTGGTGATACAACTGATGGGCAAGTGCTGAACAGTAGTTCCTTTGAGTGTGCTGTCCTTTAATCGTAGTCCTTGTGGTTTCACAGGTATGGGAGGAGCCGCCATCGCCCCGCCCACTTCTCTTGTAGAGAAAGACAAGGAGTGTACGTACATTGCTTTCTTCTTTTATCCTCTTATTCTCATACAGATATTTATGAACTGTGGATATCCTAAGCTTGAATCTCTAGTTTCCACACCTGAAGTCACAGTGGCCCTTGCTACCTGCTAAACTGGGATGCTTTGCTTTGTTTTGTTTTACAACAGGGTCTCAACTGTGTAGTACTGGCTGACCTGAAACTATGTTGACCTGCCTCTGCCTTCTGAGTGCTGAGGTTAAAGGCATGTACCACCATGCCCCACCCTGCACGTGAAATATTTTAATATCAGGATCTGAGTGCAGATTTGTTTTGTTTTATTTTGTTTTGTTTTTCAAGATAGGGTTTCTCTGTGTAGCTTTGTGCATTTCCTAGAACTCACTCTGTAGCCCAGGCTAGCCTCGAACTCACAGAGGTCCACCTGACTCTGCCTCCCGAGTACTGGGATGAAAGGTGTGTGCCGCCACCACCCAGCGAGTGCAGGTTTTTTTTTTTTTTTTTTTGGTTTTTCGAGACAGGGTTTCTCTGTGTAGCTTTGCGCCTTTTCCTGGAACTCACTTGGTAGCCCAGGCTGGCCTCGAACTCACAGAGATCCGCCTGGCTCTGCCTCCCGAGTGCTGGGATTAAAGGCGTGCGCCACCACCGCCCGGCGCAGGTTGTTATACAGGAAGATAAATTGGTTTTTATTGTTGTTAAATTGTTAAATTTTTTTCATCAAGATTTCATGTTTGTGTGAGATTCATTTGAAGTTAATAAAAGCAGTAGTTGCTCATGCCCATTACCCAGCATGGGGGACAAAGGCAGGAATTACTCAAATTCAAGGCCAGCCTGTGCTGGATAGTGTGTTTCCAGGCTAGCTTGTGCTATAGAGTGAGACCTGTCTTAAAAATCACAAATAGATAACAGATTTTGTAACTCAGAGGTTTAGAGCCTGTTGTATTTTGTGATCTTTCACAAGGAGGCATGCCTTTTGTGATTAAAAATTTTTCCATTAATTTTTGTTACTGAGCAGCAGTTTTCTACATACGTATGTTGCTAAAACATGCCCACCCACTGCTGATTCTCCTCTGTACCTCTTCTAAAATCTGGAAGTTGTAATTGGGCTTTGTCCCATGCTGTAGGCTGAGCCATACCTAACCTATCGTTAAAAATAAATGGCTAGGCCTGCAGAGATGGCTCAGCACTCAAAAGCACTGACTCCTCTTCCAGGGGACCCAGGTTCGATTCCCAGCACTCACACAGTGGCTAATAGCCATCTATAACTCTAGTTCCAGGGAATCTGACACCTTCTTCTGTCCTTCATGGGTCCCAGATGTGCATACACTTAGTACATAGAGATAAATGCAGGCAGAAGACTCACACACAAAAAATAAATGAAACAAAAAAAAAATAAAAATAAAAGCCATCAGTAATCTTTTAAAAATATTTATTATTTATTCTAATTTTATGTATATGAGTGTTTTGCCTGCATTATACCTGATACCTGTGGATACTAGAAGAGAGCATTGTATTCCCTGGAACTGGAGTTACGAAGGTTGTGAGCTACCATATGGGTGCTGAGAACTGAACCTGAGCCCTCTGTAAGGCAGCCAATACTCTTAACCACTGGTCCATCATTCCAGCCCTAATATTTTTTAATATGTAGTATGCTGTTTATTATATTTTAAAAGAAGATAATTTAAGAATATCATCAAATATATATTGTTTAAACAGAATACCTGACAGACAACAAACTGCAGTTGAAACCAGTTTCTGACAGGAGGGCCATGCATCTGATGTCTTTAAAGTTTCCTGTTGATGCTAATATGCAACTACATTAAAAAGCAACTGAATATGGTCCTGACAGGACAGGTTTTTTTTTTTTGTTATTTTTTTATGGTCTTTGCAGCTAGCTAAGTTAGAGTCTAGAGCAGGTACTCTGATGCTGTGGGACTCCAATGAGAGCTACATTGCATCTCCATGGAGCATACAGAGATCTTGCAGTCAAGCAGAGCTGCTGACATCTAAGTGAGTGCTTTAGTGGGTGAGCAGCATTTCAGTAAGATGGGGAAAAGTATGCCTGGGAAGATATGAGCAGTAGAACTCAGAGTCGTCTTCTCTGGTTTTTTAAAAATCTACATAGATGCTGTAGACCAGAAAAATCAGAGGGACAGAAGGTAGCAAAACATGTGAATGAATAATGTAGCCTACTGTTCTGAATGCTAATTATATAGTTTTTATTTAATTGTTATAAAAAAAAAAATGCCAGGAGTGCAGAGATGGGTGGCTCACCAGTTAAGAGGGCTTGCTGCTTCCAGAGGCCATGGGTTAGGTTCCTAGCATCAACCACCTGTCCATACATACACTCAGGCATACACAGAAGGTATATAAATGAGTCTAAAAAATCATCTCCAAACAATTCATGCTGGCTGTGAAGACTGCTGAAATAGGGACAGTGTTTCGGAAAGAAAGAACATACCAAAAATGTAGGTGAAATCAGCTCATGGTGGACAGTTGAAGCTAGTGAAGCTTTGGACGGTGGTGTGGTTTGTTTTGTGGCGCTGTGGTGAGCCGCCTACTTTACTTTTCTCCAACAGTACCCCGAGATTTTCCTTATGAAGAGGACTCAAGACCTCGATCTCAGTCTTCCAAAGCTGCTATTCCTCCCCCAGTGTATGAGGAACCGGATAGACCAAGATCTCCAACTGGACCCAGCAACTCCTTCCTTGCTAACATGGGGTAATTAGAGCTTTAAGTGTCCTAGCCAGCTAAAAAAATATCACAAGTGGCTTGAGACTCAGGGTGTGGGTGTGGCACAGTCCTTTGAAAGTGGAACGCAGGGGATATTGAGTTTCGGGCTAGCCTGGACTACACAGTGAGACTGAAATACAGTATGAAGCGTTTGTCACTCTCTATAGGTGGAACTCATTTAAAAATGAAGACTGTCACTTGTTGCTCTCTAAAGGATTAGTCTTCAAATCATGTTGAGTGTTTTCCACCCCGCTGAGGGCTTGTACAAAACAGCTTTCTAATACAAGTCATGGCTGATTTAGACACATTATTTCTATACATAGGAGACGTTTCTGATAGTTAATGACACTGTTTTTTTTAACAGACACTGAATTTTCCTGAAGAAATGGTCCTTTGCCTTAGATTGCGGTCTTACACCTTTGGTTTTAAGGAACTGCTCAGGCTGGAGGTGGAGTTCAGTGGCAGAAGGCTGCTTTGCTGTGCACTAGCCCTGGGCTTTGACCCTAACTACTCCCCTCGAAACAAAAAACACCTCCTCTCATCCTAACTATATAGACATGTGTTTGTCATAGTATGAACAAATGAGTTTTAAGATTAACATTTGAGTATGACTGGTAGATTTTATTCATTGGTTCTGGGGTAGTTTCTCCTTATATAGCCCAGGTTGGCCTCAAACTCATTGTTCTCTGGCCGCCGGCCTCGGTCTCCAGAGTCTGATGTTAGGATTGCAGGGATGTGCCACTGTATTTTAGCTCAGCTCTATGCTGTGAAGGGCTGCTCAAGTGGCATTGCCCTGAATGATTTGTTCTGTGCTGCTTAGCAGGATGCTGCTGGAGTAGAAATGCTGTTAGTGATACAGCAGATGTGGTAGTCCCACTGAGTTCTGAGAGCCCTCGGGAGGTACTGATGAAAGAGTTGGAGTAGATAGGTGGCTGGCTCCATGCAGTGGGAGGGCTTTTCAAATGATGAAAAGACTTTCTTCGGTCACACTGGTCTCAACTGCTGGTAAGCACACAGTACAATTAACAGTGCGGGTGTTGGTGCAGGTCAGGACGGCTGTCTTACGGACAGTGTCTCGTCTCACTGCACAGCCCGACACTGAAGGGGAAGGTAGCGGGGACGTGCTTCTGGTTCTTGTCCTTCCTACTCACCATAAAAACTGTCATTTAAATGAGAATTGGCTTTCTAACTTCAAAGGGATCCAACATGGTATAGTTTAGCCTTCGTAGTAGTTTGCTTTACCCTGGAATAGCTTGTTCAAAGAAAACCTGAAAGGAGTTACAGAAGACAGACAGGTGCAGCTCTGGTGGAAGCTGGGCTCGTGATCAAAGCAAGCAGATGGTGTCACTGGGGTGCCCTTGAGACCCTTGGACACCAGGAGGAAATTGTGTGCTCTTACAGAACGCAGCAGACCAAGAATCCAATTCCATTTGTGCCCTTAACACCTGGAAAGAGCGTTTCCATTGCTTTCTTGCTGTGCATTTGACCTTAAACTAGCCATCTAACCTTGGCCTTGTTTTACTTCCTGTCCATTCAGTAGATGCTTTCTAAGGCTCTTTCATTGTAGTTTCTGCTGTGCCATGAAAAAATACAATCTTTTTATCTGAAACCTCGTACTTGGAACTTGACAGGCCACCATTTTCAACTTCTCTTAAGCGAGGTAACTGTGCAGACAGGCAGATCACGGAGACACAGTTTGTCTTACACGACAAAGCCGTTCTTAAAGAAGCTATCATTCCCCACAGAGATAAACTCGGCTATCTTGAGTTGCATTTATTAGCTTTTTATAATTCTTCCATCCCCAAGGTTTCCATCTAGAAGCCACTACTAACTGTGTGTCTTGAAGCCTTGTGGTATGCACACTGTTTCCGGCCAAGGCATTGCTGCCATAGCTCCCTTGTGTTCCTGTGTCAATGGCATCGACTCTAAGGACCCTTTTCCTTTCCTCCTAGTGGCACAGTGGCTCATAAGATCATGCAGAAGTATGGCTTCCGGGAAGGCCAGGGGCTGGGGAAACATGAGCAAGGGCTGAGTACTGCACTGTCAGTGGAGAAGACCAGCAAGCGGGGCGGCAAGATCATTGTGGGTGATGCGACGGAGAAGGGCGAGTCTCAGGGTAAGTTCACAGCATTTGGTCCTTCAGCCAGAGGGACGTGTGCTCTCCCTTTCGGTGCAGTGATTTCTGTTAGGACACGTTTTCCACTTCGTCTCATGAAACCAGGAAGCCTTGAGACTCATCTTTCTTTTCTTTTTTTTTTTTTTTTTTGATTTTTCAAGACAGGGTTTCTCTGTGTAGCTTTGCGCCTTTCCTGGAACTCACTTGGTACCCCAGGCTGGCCTCGAACTCACAGAGATCCGCCTGCCTCTGCCTCCCAAGTGCTGGGATTAAAGGCGTGCGCCACCACCACCCGGCCTCATCTTTATTTTCTTCAGAGCCAAGACAGAGATGAAATATGCTTGTGGCAAAGTTACCCTGCTGCTTTGATTAGGCCAAGAATCTCCATACCTTGATAATAAATATTCAGTGTCCTCTTTATTCACATCTTCAGTGGATCTTCCTTTACCCTTCCAATATAGATGTTTTTGGTTTTTGGTTTACTTACTGACCATTCATTTGTTGAGGTCTACTGTTGCTTTGTAGTACCGAGTTGCTATTTTATTTTCATTTAATTTTTATAATTTGTTCTGTGTGTATAGAAAATAGGAATGAGGCATATCTTAGCGTTAGCATTTTAAGTAGAAAAAAAGTGGTTTAATTATAAATCAGCTTATCTGAATTCCCTTCCCTAAAATACAGTAACAACTTGACTGGCAGCCCTGTTAATACACAGCCTCAGCAGTAGCCAGTTACCTGAATGCTGAGTACTGGTTGCAAAAACAATAGTTATCCCAGTTGACAGTAGTATCTAAAGTCAGTTAGCTGGTTACTCCAGGACAAGGGTCATCCATCAGTAAATGTTATAATCTGTGTGCTCTGCCAGCCTTCAGGAAATGAAACGAGCAAAAGGTAATGGTCGAAGCTAGAAACATTCAGAAAATACCATAGAAGCATGTATCAAAGAAAAACGTTTTTATTGCAGGGACTGGTTGCATATAGATGCTTTTATAGATGACTTGAAGGCACAAATAATGAAATTGCTATTGTAATTGAATTAGACATGTGATGGGACTCAGTTCTCTAACACTTCTGTTTTAGTTCCATTTCCTGTTGCTGTGGTAAAGTACACGGACAGAAGAACCTCATGGAGGGTTTGTTTATTTGGCTCAATTCCAGGTTGCAGTCTGTTACTGAGGGGTGACAGCAGTAATTTGAAGCAGCTAGTCACATGCCGTGTAGTTGGAGAAGGGAGCAGTGAATTAATGCATGCGAGCTAGTTCTCGTTGGCTTTCCCAGCCTGGTGTAGTCTAGGCCCCCAAACCCAGAGACCCTCTCATGTCAATGAATGTACTTAAGATAGTATCTCACAGACATTCTCAGAGGCCCTTTTAGGTGCTTCTAGATTGTGTTGCTGACAATTAAAACTAACCATCATAGTGTCTAATAATGTTTTGATACAGATGCATCCAAGAAGTCGGATTCAAATCCATTAACTGAAATACTTAAGTGCCCTACTAAAGTGGTCCTGCTGAGGGTAAGAAGTAAAAGAAACCTGTCCCCCTTGATTCTGTGTTACCCTGATCTACCTGTCTCTGTGGTCTTTCACAAAGTCCCACTGATGACCTAAAAGCTAAGAAGACTGAAAATATGGGCTGGAGCAGTGGCTCAGTGGTTAGGAGCATGGGATGCTCTTCCAGAGGACCCAGGTTTGGTTCCCAGCACCCACAGGATGGTTCACAATTGTCTATATGGAACTATCTAGTTCCAGGGGATCCACCCCTTTCTGGCCTTTGAAGGCATCAGGCACTCACATGGTACACAGACATACATTCGAGCAAAATGCTCACCCATATATTAATCAATAAACTGTTAAAAACTGAAAATGATACTTTTGCAGGTCGTACAGATACTGGGTACAGCCTTACAGATGGTTTAGGTTATCCTCTCAGTAAAGTGTGACATTGAAGTAATTAGTTGAAAGCGTTGGAAATTTCTGGAACATCCTCTTTTTTTGGGCGGGGGGGGGGGGGGTTCGAGACAGGGTTTCTCTATGTAGCTTTGCGCCTTTCCTGGAACTCACTTGGTAGCCCAGGCTGGCCTCAAACTCACAGAGATCCGCCTGGCTCTGCCTCCCAAGTGCTGGGATTAAAGGCGTGTGCCACCACCACCCGGCCATGGAACATCCTCTTAAGTGTAGTTCTGTGTACATAGTCTTGTAGCACTTTTCAAGCTTCATGTATATTTACAGGAATGCCAGCTTTGAGTACTTGAGGGTCAGAGTTTTCCTTGTGTTTTGGGGATTAGAACATACCCCACATCTGGGGTGTTGCTTAGTGTTAGATGTTTCCTAGCATGTGCAAGGTTCTAATCTTGGGTGAGTGAAGGGAGAGAGCACTTGTCATTATGAAGGAAACTGTTATTTCTGAAACCCTCACACATTTGTAAATTATGCTTGGTACTTAGTTGTTTGTCTGTTTCTGTATAGAACATGGTTGGTGCAGGAGAGGTCGATGAAGACTTGGAAGTTGAAACCAAGGAAGAATGTGAAAAATACGGCAAAGTTGGGAAATGTGTGATATTTGAGGTAGGAAGATTTTCTTTTGATATAACTTGTAATTGACAGATTATAAACCCTCTTCCACAAGTAGCATTGGCATTGATCCCTGTCTTACTACAAAAGCCAATGCATATTGGTTACATTTCTCATATGTGCTAGGTTGTTATTTCGTGGTTGGTTGTTTTTAAGACAAGATCTTATTTTGTAGCCCAGGCTGGCCTTGAGCTCATAGAGATCTGCCAGCCTCTGCCTCCCCAATGCTAGGACTCAAGTCGTGTGCCACCACTGCCAGCTATGTGTTAGTTTTAATTGTAAAAACAAAAGTAGATTTTAGCGGGGGAGGGGGGGCTGGTGCACTCCTTTAATCCCAGCACTTGGGAGGCAGAGCCAGGCGAATCTCTGGGTTTAAGGTCAGCCTGGTCTACAGAGCGAGATCCAGGACAGGTACCAAAACTACACAGAGAAACCCTGTCTGAAAAAAAAACCAAAAATAATAATAATAAAAAGGTAGATTTTATTTGGTAATATAATGCAAATATTTTATTACATCATTTTGTAAGTATTTAGCCTCTCTCAGAGAGCCCTTAAATGAGAACATTTAAGATACCAGAAACGTGTTGTGTTTTGAGGAATATGCTCAGTTGAAGAGACATAGCACATAGCAAATAACCGGGAAATATAAAATAGTAGACCTGGTAGTGTTGGTAAGTATAGATCTTAGAAAAGGGTCAGCAAAAACAAGAGGAGCCTTATGAACAATATCAGGTGTGAGCTTAGCTTTGATAGGATATGTGGGGAGTGGTGGAGGCGGGTGTTCAGACTAAATCAATAGATAGGAGACTGAGGACTCCTTGGGGAATTAGTTGAGAGTTCTGCTTACATAAATGGAATGGAGCTGTATTATGGAAGGCTTGAAAAGCTAAAGTCAAAATGCAGACCTGTGTGAAAGCAGCTGGAGTAGTGCTGTGCACTAAAGTTTCTGCTTTTGCTGCTGCTACTGCTGCTCTTCACCCTGTTGTTTCCTGATGGTGTGATCATTTGATTATATGCTGGCTGCCATGGGCAGCGTCCTCCAGGAAGTCAAAAGACTACAATCGATTAGCTTTAGATGTGTTTCCAGCCCCTAACACAGTACCCTCCAAAAGCATTTGTACATTTTGATATGTGCAATTTATATTTATTTCCTTGATGGTTGACCACTTTTGTCGTGTGTGTGTGTGTGTGTGTGTGTGTGTGTGTGTGTGAGAGAGAGAGAGAGATAATAATTAGAATATGTGCTCGGACACACAACTTTACTCCTATGGTCCTTTCCATTCTAGATTCCTGGTGCCCCTGATGATGAAGCAGTACGGATATTTTTGGAATTTGAGAGAGTTGAATCAGCAATTAAAGGTATACTGATAATTAAAGATTTTAACAAATACTAAAGTTACTGCTTGTTTTGATGTCTTTAGGATACCTGTATTAACTGGTTGTCTTTTTGTTTACTTTTTAGCTGTTGTTGATCTGAATGGGAGGTATTTTGGTGGACGGGTGGTTAAGGCATGTTTCTACAATTTGGATAAATTCCGAGTCTTGGATCTCGCAGAACAAGTTTGACTGTCACCTAAAGTCACTTCCATGATCTTTATATGAGCTGCAGACTGAGCAATGACACTGGCATCAGCCTCCATGGCTGTTGGACACAGACTCTTGGACGGACTTCTGAGATATATGTTGATGGATCCCTTTTTTATTTTGTGGTTTTTTTAATATAGTATAAAAATCCTTCAAAAAAAACCTGTGTGCCTCTGGTTGTTTTCTCGCTGCTGCTTCTGTGTCGGTTGCTTTCACTGGGATTTCATGCCATGCAGCATGTCTGGACCTAAAAGATCTAGAAAGGCTGAGAGTGGAGTTTGTATTAACTCGTCCTCTTCCTCCTTAATAAAGCATTGAAGTTACAGAGCTGTAGCTTTATACATTGTACAATAAAGTCACGTTTTGGCGGTCTGCTGGAGGTGAACATGCTTGCTTTCTATATAGTGAAGTTCAGTGCCTCTAGTCAGAAAAAAACCTTAGCCTGAATTAAGATTGCAGAATCAAGAGCTCATGTGGCCTACCTGCTGGGTTGAGTTGTTTGCTGTTTAAGCTAAGCCAGACTATAGGGTTTGTAGTGGTTTTGTGGAGTATATGGGTATAGAAATCATTGAGGGTGGATTAGAAACATCAAGTTAATTCAAAACCTAGAACCTGCATTATAAGAGTGTGCCCAGTTACATTTTGGGAGTGGCTGCTCCTTGGAGTTGTGTATACTGGCAAAATCTGAAACTGTTAGTTCTAGTATATGTAGTCTTAAAATTCACAAAATCTGCCATGTTAGCTATTTAAATGATACTGTCAACTAATATAATTCTGTAAATGTGGGAAGTTATACTCTTGAAGCACAGTGGTACAAGGTGCTTAAAAAACAGTAGCTGGACTACAGAAGAAGGAAAAAATAAATGTTTAGTACTGAGTTCAGTACCAGAGCAAGAGGTACTTTAGGAAAGTACATATTCCTGTGTTGTTCCATCTTCAGGTTATGGCCTGGGGGATGGGGTGGGGGAACCTCAATTTCTTTATAGCCATGGACTTGGTTTGGAGACCTAGAACCTTTTTAAAAAATATTTTCTTGTGTTTTTACTTGAATAGGATTTTATGTTTTAGAGTATTTCGTGAGTACAATTGAATTAAGGTTTGGAAAGATGATTTAGTCAGTAAAGTGCTTGCTGGCAAGCATGAAGCCCTGAGTTCATTCTGTAAAACACACATAGAAAGCTTAGATGCATTTATTTGTAACCTCAGCCTGGAGAGGTGGAGACCAGAAGCTCTGTGGGGCTCACTGGCCAGGCAGCAATAGCCAAATCAATGAACCCAGGTTCCTTGAGAGACTACTCTCAAACATAAGGTGGAGAGCCAATGAAGACTGAGTCAAGATCTGGCTTCTACACATGTGCACATTAGTGCACACAAGTGAATGCAAGAATCTATACAAACAAAACTGAACTAAGATGAGTTTTGTGATCAAAGTACATATTGTGTAAGTTTGGATTAAATAATAAAAATGAAAAAAAATCTGTATAAGACATTAGGTCAAAAGCAACTGCTTTACCTATGGAGTCAGGCATATGAATATTAATTTAAATAGCCCTTTTGAGCTTCAAAGTACCCAACTGTTGAATGATGGCTAGTTCGGTGTCATCTCTAAGGCATGGAAGGTGCAAGCTCCAGTCTTGAGTGCTTGCCTTTTCATGCTTTATATTGGTCCTTTGTGTTAAGTGGCTTTCCCTGGCATTCTCATCAGCAACTAAAAGATGCTGATGATGTAAGAGGTTCTTTACCAGTATGACATGATCTTTCCCCCAGTCTCTTTGTAATTGTATAAATCATCCCTAACTGCATTATTGAGTACATTCTTTGTATTTTCTTCTTTTGGGGATTTTTGTTTGTTTGGTTTTGCTGTTTTAAAGACAGGTTCTTAGTTGCATGAGTCCTGGCTAGTCTTGAACTCACTTTCTATTGGAAAATGACCTTGAGTGCCTTGTCCTTCGGCTCCCAAATGCCAGGATTGCAGTGAGGTGCTACTGTGCTCAGCAGAAGGTACTGTGATGAATTTCTGGTAGTGGAATGATTTGAAAATGACAAGTCAACAAAAGACAGGAGGATATAACCAGAGAGGTTCAGTGAGATGCATATTTGCCATTCTTTAGTTACCATTTTTGAGGGTGCGGTGCATCCCATGCCACAGCATAAGAGTGGAGGTGAGGGGACAATTTACAGGAATTGTTTCTCCCTTCTACCTTGTGGGGAATGAGAATCAAACTCGGACTCCAGAGTAAGTCCCTCACCCAGCAAGCCACCTTACTGGCCCTGCCATTTGTCATTCTGGATGTCCCATTTGTAGTCTCTTGAAAACCCTTCCTGAGTTTGGGGAATTTTCTTTCAGTCCCCCTTCCTAAGAGAGACACTGGCTTTCCAGCTTGCCTACACATTATATCAGGGAGAGAATTTGGAATCTTCCCCTTAGCTTGGAACTTCAGCTAGATAAAGCTTGAGGAATTGATTCTCAACCTGTGGGTCTCGGCCCCTTTGTGGAATTGCATATCAGATATCTACATTATGGTTCATAACTAGCAAAAATTACAGCTACGAAGTTGCAACAATTTTTTATAGTTGGGGATCACCACAATGTGAGGAACTGTATTAAAGGGCTGCAGCATTAGGAAGATTGAGAACTGCTGCTCTAAGGCATCTATCTATCCTCGCTTTGACTTGTAAGAAGTGATTGACAGCTACAATTCCAAATGACAAATCCTGAAAGATGCAGGTGAAATTAGCAAGGACTCACCTTCCCTAGCCAGAAAATCTGGTAACCCCAGTTACTTGGTCAAACATTTAGCCAAATTTACTTTACTCTGAAGTTAAGAGTGGTGTTGGGGAAATGAGCCTAGTGTTGGTGTGTGTCGAACTCAGACTGCAGGGCTCTCTCTGGTCTGCTCACTGTTGCCTTACCTGAAAATGGAGATAATAGTCATGTCTGCTTAAAGTTATTAGAAAGATTCAGTAGGTGATGTATTCTCATAATCTGTTTAAACAGTTAAGTTTTGTTTTTCCTCATGATTCTGGAGGTGGAAATAAAAGGCCAAAGTGCCAGCTTATGATCTGGCCTGGCCCCGTGTTCATCAGTGGCTGTCTTCTTTCCACATGTGTGAAGGACTAGCATTGTATGTCATTCTCCATTCCATTCTGGGATTTCCCCCAACACCCCCCCCCCCATTTACTCACATTAAGTGCATTAAACATCCTGTGAAGTTTTAATGGGCTCTGACAAACGTTCGGTACTATGTATTCATCATGGTATACAGATTCACTTTGCTGCCCTAAAAAAAGCCTCCTGTTTTCAGACCCAACCCCACCTCCATCCTGGTAATGACTGATGTGTTTACCATGAATAGTTTCACATTTTCTGGGGTGTCATATAATTGGAATCATAGCATATGCCTTTTTCATACTATCCTCTTACTTAGCACTGTAAAGGCTTGGCATGTGTCAGAAATCCCATCCCTGCACAGCCTGAACTGTATAGTGAGATTCTGTCTTTAAAAATTCGCCCATATCTTTTTGTGGCTTGATAGCTTGTTTATTTTTGTTTTGCTGTTTGTTTGTGACAATGTCTGATACAGCCCAGCTGGTCTTGAACTCTTCCCGATCTTTCTCTGCTTGGGCTTCTGGGCTAACAGGAGTTGTCACCAAGCCCTGAACTAACTTATCACGAGCAGTATTCCTTTGTGTAGCCTACACTGTATGTACTCACCTGTTGAAGGACGTCTTGATTACTTCTGGTTCTTGGCAGTTACCAAAAAAGCTGGAGTTTTTGTTGTTTTAGATTTACTTGTTATGTATACAGAACTCTGCCTGCATGTATGCCTACACACCAGAAGAGGGCACCAGATCTCATAGATGGTTGTGAACCACCCTGTGGTTGCTGGGAATTGAACTCGGATCCCTGGAAGAGCAGCTGGTGCTCTTAACCTCTGAGCCATCTCTCCAACCTCCAAAGCTGGAGTTTTTTAGAACCGTGATTGTCAGGCTGTGTTGTTAAGACTGTTTCTCTGTTTTCACTCTGGGTATATACGCATACCCAAGTTTCACCAATTTTTAGCAGAAACCATTTAGGGGAAAACTCTTGAATTTTTAGCTCTTTTAAATGTCTTTTCTTATCCTCTCAGAATCATCTATTCCCTGCCTCTCTTTATTTTTGATTGCCTCTTCTGTTGTATTTGGTTACAAATTAAATGTCTTCCCCTAGGCCCCCCGAATTGCTGTTAAAGATTAGTATGACCCATGTCTGACAGAGCCCGTTCATTTTAGACCATTTCCTGCCCTGGATACTCTTGGCCACTGCCTCCTTGAGGTGTGACCTCTATTCCTGTTACTGTGTCTGTCACCATTGACCCAGTGCTTCCACCTGCTCTCCTGACCTTCAGTCTCATTTACCCAGTCCTCCTTACAAAAGGAGGTCTCACTGCGCCGTAGACTTCAGCCCCTCATTAACTCCGTCATGCCCCACACTTGGCTAGTTTTTCTCTTTATAAGCTTTCTCGTAAACTCTGATTTGGAGAAAAGCATCTCTTCATCTGAGAAACCTAGGAATCCTCCCTTTTATTCCAGTCCAGGTGGCAGTTGAGATACATTGCTTTTCTTTCCCGTCTTTCCTATTAACCCAGTGGAGTGCTTTTATTGCAGACCCTCCTCATCTCTGGTCTTGGGCCAGGCTTCGGCCCAGAGCCTCTGCTACTCTCCCTGTTCTGATACTGCATTCCTCCAGTCTGCTCAAGTGATGCAGGGGCTGTTCAAACCACTCCTATGCATAAGAATCTCATTCTCCATAGCCAGCTCTGGGTGTACAGACGGTGTAAGTGGAGCGGTTCTCACTACCCTTGGCTTATTTCTGTCCTGTGACACCCTCACCTCTGGCAAGAAAAACCACTGGCTCTTTTTGGTCCTCCTTCCCTCAGCCTAGGATATTATTCCTTCCATTCTTCCATCCTGTACCTAGGGAGACGCTACTCAAGGGTTTTGGTAACACAAGCCTCATAATGAAGAAAGTCCCCCACCCTGTACTTCCCCACTTTTAACTTTTTGCTGGATTGCTTCAGACATCTGCCTCTGTGTTTCTAGATCTATCCTTGTGAGGCTTCTGCCTCTTTCTGAGCAGGTGTCTAAGGTCAGTCTGTACTCAGACTTCATTTCCATTCATGCTTCAAACCAGTACAACCCAAAGAGTAGATCCAAAAAGAGACATTGACTCAAGAATAGGAAAAGGAATCCCCGGCATCATGTAAATTTGTTCAGTTCAGAAAATTATGTGCGAGAGCCAATCTTTAGTTATGAAGGAATGAATTTGTTGAGAATACAACAGGCCTTTAATCCCAACATCGGGAATCAGAGGTAGGCAGATTGCTGTGAGTTTGAGGCCAGCCTGGTCTACAGAGTGACCTACGATTAGTGATTAGTAACTCTTTAATAAACTTCTTATATCCAACAATCTTACTCCCCAACAATCTGCCTCCTGTTCTTTTGAACACGCCCCTTCCCAGCATCTAAAACCTTTTACTTTTTTTTAGCCTTGTTGCAAAATACATTCTTGAGCTGGAGAGATGACTCAGTCCTTAAGAATACTTCTCTTACAGAGGTCCACGTTTCAGTTCCCAGCACCCACACAGTGGCTTCCAACCATCTGTAGCTCCAGTTCTACATGATCCAGCACCCTCTTTGGACCTCTGCAGGCAAGAAGCATGCATGTGGTACACAAATATGCATGTAGGCAAAACATTCATACACATAAATAAATCTTTTTTTAAAAAAAGTTCTTGTCGGGCAGAGACAGTCAGATCTCTGTGAGTTTGAAGCCAGTCTGGTCTACATAGTGAGTTTCAGGCCAGCCAGGACTATGTAGAAAGAGACCTTGTCTCACAGAAACCTATAAATAAATGAATACAAGCTACACAGAGAAACCCTGTCTCGAAAAAACAAAAACAAAAAACAAAAAACAAAAAGAATTCATTCTTTGGACAAGGTTGGAAAGAAGGAAGGTGATTTCTTAGCAACATACACGTGTGTGTGTGTGTGTGTGTGTGTGTGTGTGTGTGTGTGTGTGTGTGTATGTATGTATATGTATAAAATGATGCCTCCAACATCCAGTATACACCCGCCTTAAAGAAACCCAACTATGACTCCCTTGTCCTGTCAGGTGTCTCTCTTGGAGCGCCTTTCTATTTTCAGTAAACCTAACGTGGCTCATCCTGAAATTGCTGTCTTTGTGGAAGCCACAAACCTAAGTCTTGCCTGGGTGGAGGCCTCTGAAATTCACACCTCATGTCAAGCATGGTGGCATTTAATTCCAGTACTTGGGAGCAGAGGCAGGAGAATCTCGGTGAGTCCGAGGCCAACCTGGTCTACATAATGAGTTCTGGGCCAGCCAAGGCTACATAGTGAGACCCTGTCTCAAAAATAAATAAATAAATAAATAAATAAATAAATAAATAAATAAATAAATAAATAAATGCTGCTTAGGCAGTTGCATGTGTGCCAGTGTGCCATGGAGCTGTGACCCTTGCAAGTGACATAAACTAAAACTTGTTTTAATTGGCAGCAGAAAAAGATCAGAGAAATATTTTGTGTGTAGGATGCCTTGGGTTTGTTGTAGTTAAGTTTTTTTTTCTCTATTAATTAAAGAACCGAAAGACAGGGAGGGAGGCAAAGCAACAGTTAAGATTATTGGCAAGGAATACAAATTCTTTGAGCAAGAAGGACCCCAGACTGGGAATCCACTGATTGTGATGCGGGATCCGGGTTTTTCTTGGGTTCTAGTTCCCACTCCTAATGACCTGTTGTTCCTCAGGTGTCCTGACCGCCTCTGGTATGAGGATTGTGTCTCCTGTTTTCACTTGTGGCTGTTCAGTTGCTGATCCAGCCCCCATCTTGGTGCATGAACACAAACAGCTGCTGGTTGGTTGGAGTTTGTCACTAATCTGGGTGGGCCCCCAACCTCCCTTTTCTTTATGGTGTAATGGGGAAAGAGAAATTTGCTACAGGGGAAGAGAAATGACCCACTTTCCCTGCCCCCTGCCCTGGGGCCTGCAGCTTCAGAGTCACACTCGGGATAACAGAAAGGCTGTTATATTCATGTTCTTTTAAAAGTCACATGAGCTGTGATACTTTTAATGTTTTTAGGGTACAGGAACTTCTGGGTTTGATAATGTTTGGGATTTTTTTCTTTCGTGATCACTTTTTTCCTGTTCTCACACAATATTCAAATACCTATTAGTAAATTCTATTTTCCTCTTTTCATGCTAGTGTATGTTTCTCAAATACTTAAATTGCTTTTCTAAGAAGAGAACCATTTCAAAGGTTCTGAAACACTAAGATAGCACTGACCCATGGATAGGTTTGTGGCAAATCTTCATGGGTCCCTGGCTTGCTAAACCCTGACCTTAACTGGAAGACTGGAATCCATAAGCTATGTGCATTGCTGCTTTCTCTCAGAAAACTAAGGAACAAGTGGAATCAAATTCTGATACTTTGTCCTCCTCCTCCCCCCTCCTCCCTGGAAGAAAACTAAACTGTGGAAGACATACTTCAGAGTAACTTACAATCCCAAGGGTCAGTCAGGAATCAAGAAGCAAAATCATGTTGATGTCAAATTATTTCAGAAGTAAACTGGTGACAGTTGAAACCTCCTGCCTCAGCACCTGTAGAAACTAGAACTGCAGGAACATGCCTCCGCCCAGCAATACACCTTTTGTTTATATTTAATACATAGCTCAAGTTGACCTTGAACTTGTAACCCCCGACCCAGTCTCCCTGTTAGCTATGATTATAGGTATATACCACCATGATGGATTTATAGAGTCTCCGGTGGTATTTTATGCTCTTAATCGCAGCAGTTGAGGCAGAAATGGGAGGACCTTGAGTTCAAGGCCAGCCTGGGCTAGTTATGAGACCCTGTCTCAACTCCCGCCATAAAAAGGGTCTCAGGTTCCCTGTGGGCCTCCTCATGGGGAGATGCTTGTGATGCTCAGTTCAGGTGGTGTACGATTCCCACTTTTGCTGCAGTTGACCAGCCATACTTTTTATAACAACGACTGCAGGAAAGAGGCAACACTCCCCACCCCCACCCCCAGCATTTGGACAAAGCATTCTCTTCAAACTAAAGTAAGACTTCCTCCTTGTGTCCTTCAGGCTTCCCACCAGTCACCCACACAGCCTCTTATTCTGAAGCAAGTTCCTTCCTGCTGATGACACCTTCAGGGCAACCCCGAAGATCTTGCATCCCAAGACTGAAAGAGCATTTTTAATTGAGCAGTGCCATTGCATTTACTGTGCTGGTCAAGGGCTTAGAGCAAGCTTCCGTGTGCTGAGAGAATTCCTCCTTGCAGGGTGCAGAGGGGAAGAGGTTGCCATAAGACACTGAATCAGTTTTCAAATGAATGTGAAAATACCGGGTGAGGGGGTCGTCTTGCAATTTGCTTTATCTAATGTTAGCAGACGCAGCACTGAGGATAGATTTCCATGGTAGAATTCCTGCCTCTTCCACAGTCTATTCCACACTTCAGGGGCTGTTCTCTAGAGCCCCTCATTTACTGCATTTATTCATTTGCTTTGTGTGCATGTGTGTGTCCATGTGTGTCATGGTGTGCATGTGGAGGTTCTTTCCTTCTACCACGTGTGTCCTGAGACTTGAACTCAGGGAATCAGGCTTGGTGGCAAGCGCCTTTACCATCTCACAGGCCTCCATGCATTTTAAGATACCAAATTCTGTTACCAGCCAAGGATGGAACAAAACCCCCACTGTTTCCTATTAACAAAACGGAGGTTGTTTTTCTTGTACGGGAAGTCTGAGCTAGACATGGTGGTGCATGCTTGTAATCCCGGCTGTTTAGGAGCCTAAGGTTGAGGATGACAAGTTTAGGGGCAGGCTAGACAATAACACAGCAAGACCCTGTCTGGAGATAAATAAGCCCAAGGCTAGCAGACCAGAGCTGGTGCGGTGACTCGGCAATGTTCTAGCTCACCAACAGTGCCGACCTGCTAGCCTCCGGGAGTTTAAGGCCGCTGCTGTAGCATCTGGCTGGTGATGACTGACAGTCAGGAAGATACTCTATGTGAGAATGAGCCAGGGACCCTGCATCTTGCTGGGGGAACCAGTGGACACTCCACAGCTACTTTGGCTGAGAACGACTGTTCCAGCATCTGAGACTGTAGAGGAGGGTGGGGAGGTCTCTTTTTTCTTTATTGTTTTTGTTTTTTGTTTCTTTGTTGTTTTTCCTGCTAAAATTACTGTTTCTTTCTTGGGCCTAGATCATGGAGTTTAGGACAGGGAAGATCACAAGAGGTGGGAAGCCCCTTTGCAGTCCCCCGCACACTTCCTAGCTCTAGTCTTCATGCTCAGTTCATCTCACTTCATTGCCTTACCCGTCTTAAACTGTCGGTGTACTTGGTCTTGTGTAACTGGATGTAAGAAGTGCACAAAAGAGCAGTGATCAATAGCCACTGACCACACAACAACCAGAAATGTATTTAAGGGGTTGGGGATTTAGCTCGGTGGCAGAGTAAGGCCCTGGGTTCGGTCCTCAGCTCCAGAAAAAAAAATGTATTTAAAGTCGAACTTGTAATGGATTTGAGGGGTTTCTAGCAGGCTTGTTGGTGTTGCAGCACACAACTGCATTGCAAGGTTGATTCCGACCACCACGGTGTGCTCAGTTTGCACACTCTATGCCCTCACACCAGCCAAGACAGCCAATGCTGCTGCAACCCTGTAGCTTGGAGTTAAGATTATTGTATGCTATACACTGCAGTGTTTACTGTACATGGGAAAATTCCAGCTCTTACAGTAACATAATCGTTACATTACAGCCAGGTCTTCTGCAGGAGTAGACAGTGCTCTTGACCTCTGAGTCTTCTCTCTCAGGCCTCTAACCATTTCTGAAATGGCCTAAGCATTCTTCTGCCCTTAACTACACACTCATGCAAAGTAGCTTCTTCAACATCTCTAATTAACAAATCGAAATACTGATTAACTCTGAAAAGCATTGAAGATGCTCTAGTCTCTACAGTATCAAATATTCAGATATTTAATTTTTCATTGTAAAATTAAATTGAAATTAGCACACTGGTCTCATTAGTATGCAAATTTACTCTCACCTTTAATAAATTATGAATTTATGTATATATAGTGTTTATATGTGTTTTAAAATAAATCTCTTATGATTTATTATCAGTAAATGTTTAATTTATATCCATATTTTATATACCTGTATATCTGGCATTGTGTGAGGAGTTCTCGGGTGATTGTGAATGGGAAAGTTGAACTGGTCCTGCTCCAGTTAGTATAGTCAGTGAGGAAGGGTACTCTCCTAATTCCAGATCAAAATAGGAGAATATTTAGACAGAATTCAGCTTATGTAGGCTTTTGGCAATGACTTAGTTATGCCAGGCTTTATTATGGGTCTGTAGCTACTAGAGAGAGGTGACTGGGCACTGACTGAAATAGCCCTGTGGCAAGCAAGCGTGGTTCAGTGTGAGCCCTCACACCGTGTGCTCTCCAGAGGGTTGCTGTCAACAGCTCATCGTTTGTAGCGTGTATCCAGGCACAATCCACACTGGCTAAGACCTGACCTAGTGCCTGGTGAAGTCAGCCAGCCTCAGGGCATGAATGAAGGTCAGGAGGCTCTGGAAGTAGCTGGGGTTTCTCCATTGAGGAACAAGAACTCCTCAAATGGACTGACCCAGGGTCTTCTAATACATAAGAAACCCAGCTCTTGGGACAGGACCTCCTCGCTTTCTGGTCCTAATAGGATTCTTTCTTTCTTTTCTGTTTTGGTGTCTTGAAGCAGAGTCTCAGGTAGCCCCAGATGGCCTTGAACTCTCAACACAAAGGGTGACTTGCCAGTACCTCCAGAATGCTGTCATGTGCCACTACACCTTCTTTCTCTCCCCCCCACCCCCACCCACTTTTCTTTTATGATTCTAGGGACTGAACCTAGAGCCCAACATGTGCCAGACACGTGCTCTGCCACTGCACTGCGCCCCCATCTTGTACTTGCTTCTTTATTGGGTCAGAAGTTGCTTATGACCCTGGAAACATTTCCTTTACTGTGGAAGAATGTGAAGGAAACTCATAGTTTTGATATTTGAGGGCTAAATTTAGATCTTGTGTGTGTGTGTGTGTGTGTGTGTGTGTGTGTGTGTGTGTGTGTGTCTGTGTCTGTGTAGCATTTTAAGAAGTTGTAGCCATGGGCTGGAGAGATGGCTCAGAGGTTAAGAACACTGGCTGTTCTTCCAGAGGTTCTGAGTTCAATTCCCAGCAACCACATGATGGCTCACAACCATCTATAATGAGATCTGTTGCCCTCTCCTGGCCTGCAGGCATACATGGAGGCAGAATGTTATATACATAACAAATAAATAAATCTCTTTAAAAAAAAAAAAAAAAAAAAAAAAGAAGTTGTAGCCAGATGGTGGTAGCACATGCCTTTAATCCCAGCACTTGGGAAGCAAAGGCAGGTGGATCTCTGTGAGTTTGGGGCCAGCCTGGTCTACAGAATGAGACCTTATTTGAGAGGGGGGGGGGACTTGAGTATGCATTGGAAGGCTTTATGGTCATATTTAAATTTAAAATGTATAACTGGGTAACTGATGTAGATTTTCGATAAAGCTGAAAAGTTCAGATCAACAGTATGGAAAAATAAGGAGTTAAAATTCCCTGTAAATATTTAAGAATGCTTTGAGAAAAAGTATTTTTAGAAATTAATTTTATTTTTTGTTTAAAATTTTAAAGGAAGTTTGTTGACTATTTTTTTTTATTTAGCCCACACTCATATAAATTTGTTTTATAGCTGCGGATGACCTTGTAGTCCTGATCCCCCTGCTTCTACCTCCTGAGTGCTGAGTGATGCTTCTCCCTCTCTCCCTCCCTCTTTCCCTCCTTCTCCTGTAGCCCAGGCTGGTCTGAACCTGCTGTGTAGCTGAGGATGACCCTGGACTCCTGATCCTGTCATTTTTCACGAGCTGGGACCAAGGGCATGCCCTGCCCCATAGGACTAAATAACGACATTTCTCAATAGGACTGTTCACCAATGTCTTTCTTAATAGGGACTCTTAAAGTGGTTTTTAATGTACTGGGGGTGGAACCCAGGGCCTCACACATGCTCACTAAGTATACTTAGAGATAAAATGTTAGCATTGTCTAATCAAGTTATTTCTAATCAAGGTAGAAACAGTGGAGTTCAAGTCAAATCTAAAGGCTTAAAATAATCACTGCACTAAATTTGAATAAAGTGAATATTAACTGGATGAAACTAATCCTGAGCACTCTTGTCTACATAAAGGCCACCCTCCATTGTAATGAAAATTATAGTTTAACCCATTTAGATGTTTTAAAAATAACCTGCTCATGACATGTGGCCAGTGACAAATATTCTTTGCATCTTACGGGGAAAGAAACACTGGTAAATTTAGAAAGAACTGACCACAGCAGAGGTCCCAGGAATACCCAGGGCAGTGGTGCTCAACCTTCCTAATGCGACCACCTTTAATACAGTTCCTTGTGATAACCCCACATAAAATTATTTTCATTACTTACTTCATAGCTGTAGTCTTGCTACTGTTATGAATTGTAATATAAATTTATATGCTTTTCTGATGGTCTTAGGCAACCCCTGTGAAAGGGTCATTTGATCCCAAAGGGGTTGTTATCCTCAGGTTGAGAAACGCTGCCTCAGGGCATACTGGTCTTGTCACCAGAATGGACTTGGTCACAATCTTCCCCCCACTGGCTTGATTCTCTTGTTTTCTTTCTGTTTTGTTTTGAAATGGCCTCATGTAACCCAGGTTGGTCTTGAACTCCTGATCCTCTGGATTCTACCGGCTGAGTCCTGGGATGACAGACATAAGCCACATGCCTGGCTGGTCCGGTTTTTATCTGTCAGTTTGGCCACTGAAGTGTCCTTATTGGGGTGGGGTGAAACTTCACAATAAAGAGTTGTCTTTTCCTCGTGAAAATGATGAGGTGACATGAATGAAGCCCGCGGGGCTGCCCTCCCCAGAAGCCAGGCAGCAGAGAGAGCAGCCTCCACCCGGAGATGGTGAGCCTGATTTCTGGGAAAAGACAGCGGGGCTCCTCAGCTGTAAATAGGTCATTAAGACTCAATTTGCTAAGACTGAAGGCTCTGGGTTCCCAGGGGCACTAACCCCAAAGGACTGTGACGTCTTTACCTTAGCATGCGGCTGGGGGAGAGGACAAAGTGCCCCAGAGAAGGATGCTGTGGTAACAGCAAGCAAACAGACATAGAGGTGGGACTCTGCTATGCCCTTGTCTGCCTTAATATCCAGGTCAAGCCATTCCTCTAGTGGAGGGCAGCTCTGCTGTCAGTGAAAATAGGATGAAGTCTTGCCTCTGAATCAAAAGTTTTCAGGGCTAGGCTTCATGGGGCAGACTTGTAATCCTAGGCACTTGAGAGCCGCTGCAGAAGGATCAGGAGTTCAAAGACCGCCTGAGTGACTTATAAGTGCCCATCTCGATAGGGATTCAAGATGGCGGAGACAAGCAGACGCAGGTAGGCCTGTGGCAGCGGCCCGCGGAGGTAGGGGCCAACAGGGACATTTAGACCCGGCGGCAGCTGGCGGAGACATTCAGGCCCAGCAGAGGTCCACAGAGGTAGACAGGCCCTGCGGCGGAGATAAGTAGACGGAGGTGGACAGGACCGGCGGCAGTGACAAGCAGAGGTAGGTAGGCCCACAGTGGCTGCCGGCAGAGACATACAGGCCCGTTGGCCGCCTGCAGAGGCAGACAGACCCAGCGGCAGCTGACAGGTACATACAGGCCTGGCAGCAGCGGAGACAAGTGGACGCAGGTGGGCCTGTGGCGGCGGGCCACAGCGGTGGACAGGCCCGGGGAAGGAGAGGGGCGAACGCAGCTTGGAACGGGGACGCCCCTAGCCCCAACACCTGGGGAAGAGGCTATCTCTGTGGGTCGGAACCAGGGCGAGTCTGGGCACTCCATCTGGGGACAACCCAGGGCCCAACTGCTGATCCTGTGAAACCCAACAACTTGGAGGTGTTGGTGAGACTACCCTGCTCAGCTGAAACCCATCTGGGAGAGGATTCAGATGCCTACAGTTTGAAGTCTGAAGAAACAAGATCAGCTGAGGAGTTGACAAATGAACAAAACATGACCTGGGAACACAGAAGAAAGCGCTACCCAGCCACTAAACCAGATCACCAGAACCATAAGTATATAATTCACTGACTGAAATCAGCTGTCCCTGAAGAAACAGCCCAATAGCACCAATTTAACCAAGAACCCCTACTAAACCAAGACTAAAAATTAGAACAAGAGAGGCACTCTCAGACACAGACACCACCTGCACCGCACAGAGGAAAAGATGAGTAGACGCCAGTGCAAAAATACAGGCAACAACATAAAGACCTATATGGCAACATCAGAACCTAGTGATTCTACACCTGTAAGACCTAAACATACCATGACAGAAGAAACAGAAGAGATCAACCCTAAAAATGACTTTAAGAAGGTGATAGAGGCCCTTAAAGAAGAAATAAAACATTCCCTCAATGAGGAAATAAAAACTTTCCTTAAAGAGGAAATGAAAAACTACCTTAAAGAGGAAATAAAAACTTTCCTTAAAGAGGAAATGAAAAACTCTCTTAAAGAGGAAATAAAACCTTCCCTTAAAGAGGAAATGAAAAACTCCATTAAAGAGGAAATAAAAAACTTCCTTAAAGAAATGGAAGAAAAAACAAACAAAAAATGGGAAAAAATCAAATCAAGCCAAGAAAAAGCAATTAAACAGATGAAAGAAACATTCCAAGATCTGAAAAATGAATTTGAGACAATAAAGAAAACACATGCTGAGGGAATGCTGGAAATAGAAATCCTGACTAAACGAACAGGAACTACAGAAACAAGCATAACCAACCGATTGCAAGAGATGGAACAGAGAATCTCTGACACTGAAGACACGATAGAGAAAATAGATTCGACAGTCAAAGAAAACACTAAAGACAAAAAAGTCGTAACACAAAACATCCAGGAAATTTGGGACACCATGAAAAGACCAAACCTAAGAATAATAGGGATAGAAGAAGGAGAAGAATACCAACTCAAAGGCACAGAAAATATATTCAACAAAATCATAGAAGAAAACTTTCCTAACCTAAAGAAAGAAATACCTATGAAGATACAAGAAGCTTACAGAACACCGAATAGGCTGGATCCAAAAAAAAAGTCCCCTCGCCACATAATAATCAAAACGCTAAACACACAGAACAAAGAAAAAATATTAAGAGCCGCAAAGGAAAAAGACCAAGTAACATATAAAGGTAAACCCATCAGAATAACACCAGACTACTCAATAGAGACTATGAAAGCTAGAAGATCATGGACAAATCTCATGCAGACACTAAGAGACCACGGATGCCAACCCAGACTATTATACCCAGCAAAACTCTTAATCACCATAGGCGGAGTAAACAAAATATTCCAGGATAAAACCAGATTTAATCAATACCTGTCTACAAACCCAGCCCTACAGAAAGCACTAGAAGGGAAAATTCAACCCAAAGAAGCTAAACACATGCATGAAAAATCAAGCAATAGATAATCCCACACCAACATACACCACAGAAGAAACAAGCTGGTGTAGCTATCCTAATATCTAGAGAAAAAGGATGTTTCAAAAGAGAAGAAGTCTTGTGGCAATGCCTCAGTGGTCCAGGTAACTACCAGAACTCGGAAAAGTTGGTTGAACTTGGGATTGACTGGGAGGCCAAAGATTTAAAAAGCAGAGGATTCTCTCAAGACACAAGTTGTGTGATAATAGTGTGTTTTGTGTGTGTGAATGAGAATTTGTAAATGTTGAATTCTAGGCTTCAACAATCATTGTCAGTGCAGATTAAGCTGCAAGTATTTATGTTTTAAAACTTAAATTATAAAGCTAGTTACGTCTTTCTAACAACTAGTTTTAATGTTTATGAGCATATTTTACCTACATTACCTTTTCAGGATGTTGAGAAAGATGCATCACAAGCACAGGCTGGAGGCTAGGGGCTAGATGGTTTTGAGGAAGAGGTCTTGGTGGACTCTTTCATAGAGCAAAGGGAAGCAATGCCTTCTGGGAAATGAGCTAAGTTTTAATCTAGTCTTTAAGATTAGAAGTCAAAAACAAAAATATTAAGGAAAGGAAAACCTAATTGATCTTTGAAGTATTGTTATGTGGAATTGAGTGGGACTTTTGAGGCCTTTCTTCCAGAAAACAAGGACTTGGTTGTCAGGCCTATATTAGGCCTAAACCTTGGTGCCATGTAGTTGTACTTAAATCATTTCAATTGAAAGTGTCTTAGTGATTGGAACTTCTAGTGCAGTTTGGAGTTCTTCCATTTGAAAAATGAGATATTTGCATGGGATTGTTTGAATCTTGTTTTCTAGTCCCTCCCCATCACCACCCTCATAGTCTGAAGGTAGATTTTTCTCTTGATAAAGGAACAAAAAAGGTGAACATCTTGTTTGTAAACAGGTATCTAGTAACTAGTGGTAAACTTGAAACAGTAGAATTCTTTAAAGCCTAATTCTAGGTAGCCTTAAGAAAATGTATCTTAATTATTTTTGAACCTGTATTCACCTTGTTTTTTTCAAATATCTTAAGTTATATTTTCTTTTTCAGAGCTGCTTCTTATTTGGGGCTACTTTTTTTTTTATTAATTGAGGCATAATTCATAAAAGGGTATATTGTTTTGATGAGACTTTTTACAACTGTGGCTGGATGTCTTTCTTTAGTCTTCCAAGAAGGGCCATTTTACTTTTTTAGAGTTACTTTTTCAAGTCATGAGGTCAACAACTTGGACTACTATGCATGTAAGTGCTAATGCAAATTAAAGCCCAAGTTGACCTCTAGCAGCAGTTCATTCTATGTTGACAGTGAGAGAACACTTTGCCTGTTAGGATACTGTTACTCGTGGACTGAAATGCTGAAGAAACCCCTTCCCCTATTTTGTTTTTTGCAAAAATCAAGGTATATTCTAGGGTTTCCTGGTTGACCTCAACAGATAAACTGAGATGATAGTCTTAGTTCAGAAATGATCTGAATGTAGATTTACAGTCTACGTGTACAGCTGGCTAAGTGAGATCGCTTTCACAGTTCTTCATGTATCCCATCGGCTCCCCATTAGTCACTGAACTCTTAAAACTGGTATTGTAACATTATCACAATGTTTTGCACCAATTTTATAAACTTTACAATGCAATATGTGTTCCTTTTCTGAGGCAAACCAAAGGTATATTTCTCAAGGTTCTGCTGCTATCAGCAGCATTGATGGAGGATTCTTTATACATTTGTAATAGATAGAAATAAACCAGAAAGAAAGAAGAAAAAAAAGTGGTGGAGGAAAAGGTGAACACTGCAAGAATACTCAAAAGGGCTGAGAGTTGCAAATGCCAAGAATGGCTTTGCATAGTAAATGGAATAGAACAGCTCTGAACTATAGCTTACTTTGCCTGGTTTGGTCTGACAGAATGATTGAATGCTTTTGTACAAAAATCAGAGCCTTAAAAACAAGGGTTTGGTGAGATTGTAAAATGGTGTGCCACTTTGGCAAAACAGTTTGGTGGTTGGTCAAAATGCAAAACATTGTTACTCTGTTACTCAACAATTCTACCCTTAGGAATATATCCTCAAACTACTGAAAATGTGCACCTATGAAACATGTACATGAAGGTTTACAGCAATGTGTTGCTAATAGTAAAAAAGTTAAAACAACTCAAATAGCTATCAAATACTGGAGAGAAATAAAATGTGGCTTATTCATACAATAGAATATTATTAAGACATAAAAATGAATGAGAAACTGACAGATTAAATGACTTTGGTGAACCTTAAAAAAAATACCACCATAGGAAGCAAAGTTATTAAAACAGGCATCTCCATAAACATAGCTGGTATTAAAGAAGTGCCTCACTAGTCTCCCTGACCTATTGGAAGAGAAGGAGCAACCTTATCATTATGCCTACATTGGGTTAAATGTAAACTGAGTACTTCATGACATTTATCATGGGGACTTGGGTGGGTCCCAGTGAAAAGTTCATGGTCTAATAAATTATGATTTGGAAACAAACTTACACTTTTATTCTTTCTCAATAGTATGAGTCCATTGTGTGCTCATACAGGAGGACATATCATACTTCCTTATGAACATTAATGTTTAGCTAGGAACTCCTCTTCAGCCCTACCCTCTATCCATACACCACCCTCAGAAAACCTGCCAAGCAGCAGCTCCTCCCCTGGAGCTGCTTTCTCCAGACCATGTCCAAAGAAAGCCCACCAAGCAGCAGCTCTCCCCTGGAGCTACTCGAGACCTCTCCTACAGGGTATTTAAGATCTGGTCCATAGATGTGCCATATGATTTATCTTCTTCCCCTGAGGTCACCCAGGGATGCTTTGTTCATTAAACCTGGACTTTTAATTTGGCTTGGTTTGACTTATTGCATCAATCAAGAAATCCATAACCAGGAATTTCAAAATACTTAATCAATTAGTACTTAGTACCTGTGGGAGTCTGAATGTAATTGGCCAACATAAGCTCATAGGAGGTGGCACTGTTAGGAGGTATGGCTTTGTTGAAGTAGGTATGACCTTGTTGGAAGAAGTGTGTCACTGTGGGGTTAGGCTTTGAGGTCTCCTATATGGTCAAGCCACACCCATTGTCCCAGACTACTTCCTGTTGCCTGTGGGTCAAGATGTACAATGTCCAGCTCCTTCTCCAGCACCATGTTTGCCTGCATGCCTCCTTGTTGCACCATGATGATATTGGACTAAACCTTTGAAATTGTAAGTCACCCCAATTAAATGTTTTTCCTTTATAAGAGTTCCTATGGTCATGGTGTCTCTTCACAGCATTAAAAACCCAATCCAAGGCAGTAGATGATTCTTACCCATTAGAAAGAAAATAATATGAGAAACACTGCTAATTTTACTTTTGATACAATCATATTATGCTTAGGCTTGTGGAGTTGCCCACCACGTGGTATTAATAGAAAACTTAGTAATCCAGTATAGTCATTCTTTATTTCATGTAACATACAATAACAGCTATTTAACTCAATGTGTTGATAGCACAATAAATAATACTATAATTGTGAAAAAAAAATAAGTGCCCATCTCAAAATTTCAAAAAGAGGGGGCATTAGTGGTGCACACCTTTAATCCCAGCACACAGGAGATAGAGACAGGCGGATCTCTGTGAGTTCGAGGCCAGCCTGGTCTACAGAACGAGTTCCAGGACAGGCTCCAAAGCTGCAGAGAAACCCTGTCTCGGGGAAAAAAAAAATTTTTTTTTTCAAAAGGAAAAGAATGTAGAGGATGTAGTGTAGGGCTACGGTTCAGTGGGAGAAACCCTTGTCAAAGCCCTGGGGGGTCCTTATCACGGCGAAAATACACACACACACACACACACACACACACACACACACACAATAATAATAATAATAATTACAATTTTTAAAAGTCGTTGGGAGGCTATGAAAGTAACCCTGTGAAGTCTTTCTGTAATATTGCACAGCGAAGAAAACAGCCAAGAGGCAAGCCATACAAGAAGAGGAGGCAATGCCAACATCTCCTCAGGAAGTAGGTATCTGAATAGAGAAGGAACTCCACAAACTCCACAGCAGCAAAAGCAAGCAAGCAGTCAGCCAACCGACAGTGGACAGACAGTAGAGCCAAGGAGACAGTTCTCAGAAGAGAACAGACAGATAACCCACAAGCAGATGCGACACGTTCAACATCACCTTAGGGAGATGAATTCAAAGCCACTAGGAGGCACCACCTCACCCCAGTCTGAATGACTGTTGTGTGTGTGCCTGTGAAGATGCACAGGAAAGGAAACCCTTCTGTGTTGTTAGTGGGAATATGAGTCAGCCGTTACGGAAAACAGTGTGGAGGTTCCTTAAAAACGAAGAATAGACCTGTCATATGATCCAGTATTCCCACTACCAGGTATATCTAGTCAATGAAAATGAAAGCAGTATATTTGCACTGTGTATTACTTGGTTTGTTGTTTCTGCTGTTTTAGATAGGGACTCATAGCCCAGGCTGGCCTCAGTTTCTTTATTGTAGCTGAAGAGGACTTTGAACTTCTGATCCTCCTGCCTCTACCTCCCAAATGCTGGGTTGCAGGTAGGTGCCATCATGTTCCATTTATGTGATATTAGGGGTCAAACCCAGGGTTTGGGGCATGCTAGACAAGGATTTTAAGCTATAGTCCGGGCCTTATTTGTTTTTTGAGACAAATTTACACTATGAAGTCCAAACTGGCCTGGAACTCACTATGTAGTCCAGAATAACCTCAAACTCTTAGTGATCCTCCTGCATCAGCTTCCAGAGTGTTAGGATTATAGATGTACTATGCCCTATTGAAATCACTATTTTTGTTGTTATTTTCTATTGTTGGTGATTTTTTTAATTTTAATTTTTGAGACAGGATCCCTCTCTGCAGTCCTGCCTGGCCTGGAACTCACTATGTAGACCAGGTTGGCCTTGAACTCACAGAGATCCACCTGTGTCTGCCTCCCAATTAAAGGCATGTACCACCACTCCTGGCTCTTGGTAATTTGGGGGGGGGGCGGAATAGGGTCTCATGTAGCCCAGGCTAGCCTTGGACTCAATAGGCAGCCAAGGATGGTCTCAAACTCCTTATCCTGCCTGTACCTCCAGTGCTATGGTTACAGGCACATGTCACTACAGCTAGTTGAAATCAATGTTTTAATTTTTAAAAAGATGTATTTATTTTTATTTTATGCATGTGAGTGATTGCCAGCATCTGTGAGTTATAGATAGTTGTGAGCCACCCTGTGGGTGCTGGGAACAGAACTTGGGGCCTCTGGAAGAAGAGCAAATACTCTTAACCACGGAGCCATCTTTCCCACCCTTAAATAAGTAGAAGAGATAACCACACTCACCCTCCTGCGCTCTCTGCAGTCCTATTTCCTGTAGACATTCAATGGAAAGAACTTGTCAGCTGATGAGCACATAACGCAAGTGTGGTATAGATCCACAACTGAATACTTTCCAGCCGTGAGGGAAGAGATGGGAGAAGGCTCATCAACATGAAAATAATAGTTAGAAGCAAGAGGTTCTGGTCTGTGATTACATCAGTCCAGTAACAATGACTGCACCTTTCATAAAAGTTTTCATCACAAAGAAGTGGTAAGTGGCTGGGCACACCAGCCCATGGCTTTAATTCCAGCAAGGAGGCCGGGGTGAGTGGATCTCTGTGAATTCTAGACCAGCCTGGTCTACTAGTGAGTTCCAGCTAAGGGTACATAGTGAGACCCTGTTTTAAAATAAAAAAGGAACCCCTCTTTTTCCATTCCGCTCCTTCCTTCCGTCTGTCTTCTTCTCTCCCTCTCTCTCTCCCCCTTCCCTTCCCTTCCCTTCCCTTCCCTTCCCTTCCCTTCCCTTTCCTTCCTCTCTCTCTCCCTCCCTTCCTCCCTCCCTCCCTCCCTCCTTCCCAATAAAGCTCTGAAAAGGTCAATAAATAAATAAATAAATAAGGAAGAAAGGAAGGAAGGAAGGAAGGAGAGAGAAAGGAGGAAGGAGAGAAAGAGGGGGAGGAGACGGAAAAGGAGGACCCAGACATAGAAGTAGATGTCTGTAATCCCAACACTCAGAAGGCCAAGGCAGAAGGATTGCCAGGAGTTTCAAGATATTCCCATGGAACTGGAAAACTGAAGAGGAGGCATTCACATTAAACCTGGGGTAAGCATCACACATTGTATGTGTGGGTCACAACATCAGGCAACCCCATTAATATGTGCAATTTTTATGTTTTTATATTTCTGTTCATTGTTGATTCATAAAGAAAAAGAGAAACTTGATTGCATTCTGACCTAAGGAGGGTTTCATACAGTAGACGAAGTTCAGCCGTGGGTCTTGTGTGCCCTATTCCTCCCGTGGCTCCATCTTTACAGTGGCTCCATCCTGTCGTCTGGTGTGATTCAGAGGTCCAGGGAAGCGCTGTCAAGGCTTCTCAAAAGCCTTCTGTAGGTGCCCTTTCTCTCTGAAGCAAGTGTGTGGTCTAGGGGCACACATTGCCAGAAGCACAGGGTTAGGCTGCACCTGCAGGATCTTAATCAGGCAGTTCCCGGCACCCACCTCAGGCGACCCTCCAGCTCCCAAGGGCTCCCTGCATGTATGGGTTGCACATAAACGCATGGCAGGCACACATATATACACACAAGTAAATAAATCTAAAAAAAAAAAAAAAAGAATCTCTTTGGAGACCAAATCCAATGCTGACTTCAGCAGAGGAGGAGAAAGGATAACTAATTGAATCCTTCCCATCAGTGATGTACATACAAGTTGATATGTATAGATAGAGATAATATGGATGAATTGATTTAATGAGACAGTCTCAAAATGCATCCCAAACAGACCTTGAAATTGTTATGTAGTCCAGGCTGCTCTCACACTCATGAGTATTACAGATATGTGCATTACAAATACGTGCATTACAGATACGTGCATTATAGATACAAGCATTACAGATATGAGCATTATAGATATGTGCATTATAGATGAGCATTACAGATATGTACATTACAGATATGTGCATTACAGATACATGCCACTACACTGGGCTCAGGATTTGAATTAAACAGGAGGATTATTTGCGAGAGAAAGGGTATGCTGTCTGTGAAGCCAGGTCAGGCTGACTGAGGCCATGGACACGCCCACAAGCCATTGCTGCATTAGGCCCATTCCCTCCCAATGTAAACTAGCTGTCAATTGATCACTAATTGTTTTAATAAATCACTAGCAGAAGAGGGTAGAATTCTAATAGGAACTCCACATTCCCAGCTCTTGCATACAAATCAACTGACCTACAGGGTTTTGCAGATGTAATTAAAGTCAATTAAGTAACAATTGACTTTCAGATTTTCTGAGACAGAGGACTGGAGAGATGCGAGGGTAGACTGGGAATTATAGCTCAGCTGGTGGAGTGTTTGCTTAGCAGGCATAAAGCTCTGGGTTCCGTCCCCAGCACCTCATCAACTTGGTATAGCTTGCCCATGTCTGTAATCTCAGCACTTGGAAGGTAGAGGCGAGAAGATCAAGTCAGCTTCAGTGCAGGAGGTAGAAATGAGTTGGAGGCCAGCCTGGGCTACAGACTCTGTCTAAAAGGGAAAAAAAAATGTTGAGGGGAGTCTGAGTCCCGTAGAGCAAATTTTTCTCTAGAAGAAGTCAAAGTGTAAAACCCCTGGATGAATTCAATCCCTGACCCTGGCCACCAGAACACCACATGGTGGCCAGAAACAACTTCCAGGGGTGGCGTCGGGCTGACAGCACAGAAGAAGAAGGGTGAGGGAAGTGAGACGCTCTTCTGTTTCGGCCAAACAAATCTCAGGGCTGTGCTCAGTCGTGTGGATTAGCCCACCCAAGCGAGGGATGCCCTTTAGAGGTGATCAAGAGTCTCCCTCCAGTCCTCTGTGTGGCCTAAAAACAGCAATGTCATCAGCTAAAATCTCACCGGAAGGCTAGGAATGCAGATACTTGGTGTGTGTGTGTGTGTGTGTGTGTGTGTGTGTGTGTGTGTGTGTGTGTGTGTGTGTGTGTGTGTGTGTGTGATCCAGCTAACTTTAGGGAAGTAATTTAAATGTCCACCCAGATTGAGAGACCCTGTAATCCCAGCACTTGGAAGGCTGGTGAAGGAGGATTGCAAGTTTGAAGCCAGCCCAGTTTGCATGGTGTAAGGCCCTGTCTCAAAACAAACAACACCAAAAACAAAACCACGAAGGATTAGGGATGTCACTTAGTTGGTAGAGTGCTTGCCTAGCTCTAGTGTGTGCAAAATTGATCCTAACACCAAATAAACAGGGTGTCGTGGCACTTGCCTGTAATCCCAGTGTTCAAGAGGTGGAGGCAGGAGAATCAGAAACTGAAGGTCGTCCTTGCAACACAGCAGGTTAGAGAAGCCTGGACTATGTCTCAAAACAAAACAAAAAATCATGGCCCTCAGGGCACACAATGATTTCACCGAAGGTGACAATTCTGTGGTGATAGACAAAGAAAAGGTGGAGGAAGTCTGGAGCCTGGCCGTGTCTCCTCCAGATCCCTGGCAATTAGGTTAGAGTTTTAAAACACCACTGTGGTGAGCCAAGATGGCCTGAGGAGCCTTCTAATCGATACACATTAGACAGGACCAATGAGGCAGCAGCACAGTTGAAAGTTTAGTGGGTAATGATGAAATTACATTCTCTGACTCATACTATATTGTCAAAGCCTGAGGACACTGTCCCAATTAAAAATGGCTTCAGATCCATTCTCTGTGTCTGAAAATCC
The DNA here is from genome assembly GCF_049852395.1 of Peromyscus maniculatus bairdii. Taxonomy (NCBI): domain Eukaryota; kingdom Metazoa; phylum Chordata; class Mammalia; order Rodentia; family Cricetidae; genus Peromyscus; species Peromyscus maniculatus. The sequence goes on along the minus strand of NC_134856.1, from coordinate 87,353,018 downwards.
TCACAGGCTGTGTTCCATACCTCTGCTGCCTTCCTCCAGTGCTGGCCATGCTAACTTTGTTCTTCAGCTCTGGATGGCTCAGCAAACTCACCCCTCCTTGGCCCACCCCATTGTCGGGGGTTTCCCTTCCTCCCTCCTTCCCTCCCTCCCCACTCCCCATCCTCCCTTTCTCTCCTCTTCTCTCCTTCCTTTCTGCTGTCTCTTTCTGACTCTGTCTCACATAACTAGGTTGGCCTTGAACTCACTGTGTAGCCAAGAATGACCTTGACTATTGTTCTGTTTCTGCCTATGGAGTGCTGGGATTACAGGCATTGGACACCCTGCTTGGGTTTTATTATTATTATTATTATTATTATTATTATTATTATTATTATTATTATTATCCTTTGTTTTTAAAGATTTATTTATTTATTATGTACTTAGTGTTCTGCCTGCATGTATTCCTGCAGGCCAGAAGAGGGCACCAGATCTCATTACAGATGGTTGTGAGCCACCATGTGGTTGCTGGGAATTGAACTCAGGACCTCTGGAAGAACAGCCAGTGCTCTTAACCTCTGAGACATCTCTCCAGCCCCTGTTTGTTTGTTTTATATGCACTAGAGATCTAACCCCAGGGTTTGTGTGTACAAGGCAAGCACTTTACCAAGACAGCTCCATCCCCAGTCATCACTGGGTGTTTTCCCACCAGCCCCTCCTAGCAGGTGTCTCGATGCTTTCTTCGAGGACACACCAGAAGCACCCAGAACACTGCCAACCATCTTTACTGGCCGATTCGAGTTGGTAGCAGGAGAACAAATGTTCCCAGGATTGTTAAACAACAGCTGAAATCAGGGGGTGCTGTCGTCACTTGAACATGGAATGGAACAAAGCCAGCTGTGGTGTTCTTTGTCTTCTGTTCCCAATTAAACAACAAGAGAGGTCAGAATATGTCAGTCAGACCTGTTTTCACTCATAACCCTTCGAATACTAATTGTGTGTGGGTTCCCCTCCAACAACTCAGTCTCCAATTCTCCGGACGCCAGATGGTCATCCTACGATCCTGTCCCATTCTGACGGAAGCCACAGTTTGAGAGGCTCAGCATAAGGCCCAAGAAAGTATTACGGAAAGGGGTGGCTGACAGATGGCTCAGAGGTTGAGAGCACTGGCTACTCTTCCTGAAGACCTGAGTTCAATTCTTAGAATCTACACGGCAGCTCACAACCTTTGGTAACTTCAGTCCCAGGGTAGCTGATGTCCCTCTTCTGGCCTGTGTAGGCACTGTAAAAGGTGATGTACTGACAAGATGCAGGCAAAACACCCACGTACATGAAATAATACAATTTAAAGAACTTTAAGGGTTGGGGATTTAGCTCAGTGATAGAGCGCTTGCCTAGCAAGCGCAAGGCCCTGGGTTCGATCCTCAGTTCCAAAAAAGAAAAAAAAGAAAAGAAAAAAAAGAAAAGAAAGAAAAAAAAAAAGAACTTGAAGTTATTTGGGGCAGTGTGTAAAGGCACATACCATCTGGCCTGATGACTTACATTTTATCCCTGGGCCCCATATGGTAAAAGGAGAGAGCCAACTCCCACAAACTGTCCTCTGACCTCCGTATGTCTGTGGCATGTGTGTGCCCACACACATACACACAAACACCAGTAAAATAAATGTAAGAAGGAAGAGTGTTGAGTACCTAGCTTATCCACACTTCTGTCCAAACTGGCTGTAAAATCAGGATGCCTGACTCTTCTTAAATTCCTGCCTTCATTTCAGGGTTCTTTTACTTTCTAGAATAACTCAGAACTGGAGATGGCCATTTACTTAGTATCACAACTTTTTATTAAGAAAGGTTTGAGTCAGGAGCGGCCACTGGGAGATGTATAAGGACAGCTAAGTGTGTGGGGATGCAAGGAGCTTCTCTGTCCTCTGGGCTTACCAACGGGGAATCAAATGGAATTTCATCCCTAGGCATTTAAATGGAGGCTTTCTTGTACCGCCGTAGTTGATTAAATCATTCATCATGGATGATCAATTCTGCTCTCCCCACTGGTCCCGGGACTTTGGCTGAGGGGACCAACCCCCTAATCATATCTTAGACTTTCCAGCCCCCAGCTTCCAGCTTGGAGCCTCAGTTCCCAGCCATTTCATTGTCATAGACACGAACTCATCAGCCTGAAGCTTTAGGCTGAGAACTTGGATGAAGACCCAATATGTATGTATGCCTTGCAGTGTGGCCGTCAGTGATGGAGTCTGTGAATGAATGAGTTCACTGGGGTAGAGGTGCCAACAGGAAGGAATAGTGCATCTCAGCAGACACCTGTTCTGGCTCTACTACTGGGATATAACTGGGATGACACACCTGACGTGTGTATTCTGTGCAACAGGCCCCAGACCTTAGCAAAACTTCCATGACAGAAGTACCATTCAGTTTGTAAAACACAGCACACAGACAGCACCACCAGCCAAAACAAAAGCAAAGTCCTATCCATCAAAGTCCATTCTTCTTGGAATGTCTCTAAATGTACTAGCCTTCCTTTTTTACTTCTGTAATTCCACCTCTCGCTAATTATTCTTGTTAACTGAAGTATGTCAATGCAGGACATGTTTTTTTGTGCTTAAAAGCTCACCCTGAGAAAGGCTTGGGGCTACAATAGGATCCTGAACAATAATAGTGTTGTTGCTGGGAGGCTAATAAAGACTTTCTATTGGCTTAAACCCTTGTCCAAGTAGCCTTCTCTGGTGGATACTCTAAAACAGTCTATCTGTTATACTCTTTTTTAAAACATTTGGTGTGTGTGTGTGTGTGTGTGTGTGTGTAGAGGTCAGAGGAAAACTTGTGGAAGTCAGTTCTCTCCATCTACCAAGTGGCAGAGATCCAACCTAGGTAGTCAGGGCTGGCAGCAGGTCCCTTTATCCCCTGGGCCATCTTTCTGGCTCTTGACATACTCTTTATCTGGATCAATTGGCCTTTGATGAAGTCTTCAGTGACAACCAAGTCCATGAGGCTAAGTCCACATCCACTTCACATCACAATCACAGCAGGGAAAAGGTCAGAGGGAGTAGGCTGTCACCCATGGCCCGGACACTGGATCTCTTCCCATAAACCTCAGCTCCCTACTCCTGAGACAGACTGGAATCCACGTTTCCAACAACAGTGGTCTGAGAGCTCATCACCTGTTCTCAGGTGAGATCCCTTTGCTGTTGGTTGAGGAAGTTCTACAACTGAATGCAGTGGGTTAAAGCCAAGCAAGTAGGAACAAAAAGGTGAGAGCAGAAAAAGAATCGCTGCCTAGAGCAACAGGCTCCTTGAGCAAAGCAAGTGTGGAGGTTTATCCAAGGGGCGCACATGTTCAAGAAAGGACTTCATGAGAGGCTCATTCCTGAGCATGCTCCCAAAGGTCATAGTTCAACCAGGGAAGATCGTGGACACGCATTTCTGGACATTCTTAGTTTAAGGTCTAGCACAGATATTTGAAAAGTTATTCTGGCGCATAGGAGCACATTTGGGCATGCTTAGCTCATATTGTCAAGACTCGCTCCTCCTTCTTGAGGGGTTCAGGATAGACGTCATTCTTCTGAAACTACTTAGCAGTGGAGGGAGCCCCTTGCACGTTCATAATGAATTGAATGTAACGTGTTTTCTGAAGTTACACATATTTATTTCTATATGTGCTGGCAAGTGTGCCATAGCACGTGTGCGGAAGTCAGAGGACAGCTTTTGGGAATTTGCTTTCCCCTTCTGGAATGTGGGTCTTGGGGCTGAATTTGGGCCGGTAGGCTTGGCAGCAAGGCCTTGACCCCGGAAGCCACCTCTGTCCTAAGTTAAGTGTGCTTTATCGCTGGCTCGGTTTCCATATTAGCCTGTGCTTTAGCACGTGTTCCCTGGGGAAGGACCTTCCATACAGCATCTTAAAGGGCTCGAGCTTGAGTTTCTCTTTGGGAGCAGCTCTGCTGCGAACTAGAGCAGGAGATAGAAGTGTTAATCAATTATCATGAGCTTTTGACACAGTTTGGCCATTGTAGCCTTACGTGTACAGTTGGCTCTTTCAGCTCTGCTGGATGACTGAGGTCTCCATGTCGTAGGTCACCCCTGTTCTACTCCTGGAAAAAAAAATCCATAAAATGGAAGAGATATTAAATTCTCCTGGGGCAGATGGCAGGACTGTAAACAGCATGTGTCAAGTTCTTTCCAGGCAGCACGCCTTTGGCTTGCATCGTCTCTTCTTGCAACGGGTACAGGTGGCTCGCTGATGCGCTCTAACAGTTTGCGTGTGTGAGCTTTGCTCTGTTCTTCTTTAAATGTGAAATCTTTATCACTCCGAGAAGCTGGCCGTGCAGCGTGTCTTTTCTGTAGAAGTTGAACTATAAGCAGATTTAACAACAGCTTAGGCCAACCTTTCTAGCTGACCTTGATCTTTTTGCCTTCATTCTATCATCTTCTATGTAGGATGTAGCAAACTTACAGAGGGGCCGAGGTGTACGCAAAGGCCGCTGGAGACTTTCTCCAGTCCCAGCTGCAAGCTTAGTGGCAGGGTCTCTCACAATGTACACTTTCCTTTATTCTTGAACAACGACAGACGATCATTTCTAGTGTGATTTCCAGCCTCCGGCTCCCTTTTTATCCCCACTAGACGTCCTCCTCCCCACCCACGCCTTTTCTTCTTCCTGATAACCCAGTCAATGCTGCCGGTGTGTGCACAGGTGTGGGACTATCCCCTGGAGCCTAGGAATCCTCCCAGTGACACTTCCCCGGACAGAATGAGTCTCCCTCCCCAAGGAACTGTCAGCTGCCGGTAACTCCTCATTAAGGAGTGGGGCCTGAGTATGATCTCATCCCCCCAGCTGTGCTGGGACTCTGGCTGGTACTTGGGTCGGTCGTGTGCAGGTAACTATGAGTTTATGCGTGTCACAGCCATGTTGTGTCCTGAAGGCAGCATTTCACAGTGCTCTTCCCCATCCTCTACTCTTACATTCTTTCCACCCCCTCTTCCTCAATGTCCCCCAGATGATGGTTGAGAGGGGGTCTTCTCATATCCGTTTAAGTCTCCCCTCTGATGCCTTTGCCATGTCCGGCTGGTGCTTTCACAGTTCGTTAGTGCCTGGAGCAGTAAGGACTTCCTTTTCCTTATTCAGTTTCCTTCTGACGGCACTAGGGAAATCTGCCTCTTTCCAGAACGAACAGGAACCACAAGAAAGTGTATCTACGTCTTCCTATACAGTTAATGTCCTCCCTTTTCTTAATTCTGGTGCCCAAGTCAGGTCTGTTACCTCAGCTGAACAGAAATTTGGTCAGATCGATGTACTTGATATTTACCATTAGCTGTGGAATTGCACTTGTCAACACACCATGAAGGACCCTTTGGCTGGAGCGTGTCTAAATTATTAGCTCCAAGCAATCTTATGTTAGAAACTCTATCCTCAAAAAAAAAAAAAATACCCTGCCATCTAACACATACAAGTTTAGAGAATGTTTAGGTTAAGTATCTGGCAATGTGCTTAAAGTCAGATGGTACCTGTACCTGGTCTTATAACATTTACCTACTAGATGGTTGTCTTTCTTTAGAAGATTGAGAACCTGGCCCGGGTCTAGATGGTCAGTGACTGCCCTGTAGTGTAAGTAATAGATCCATTTCTTTTTTCTTTCTTTCTTTTTGGTTTTTCGAGACAGGGTTTCTCTGTGTAGTTTTGGTGCCTGTCCTGGATCTCGCTCTGTAGACTAGGCTGGCCTCGAATTCACAGAGATCTGACTGGCTCTGCCTCCCGAGTGCTGGGATTAAAGGTGTGCGCCACCGCTGCTGGCCAGTAGATCTACTTCTAAGACAGGAATAAGATACTGACTGATTTTGGTTGGTGTACTGCTGTGAGTTTGAGGCCAGTCTGATCTACCGAATGGGTTCCAGGATAGCCAGGGCTACACAGAGAAACCCTGTCTTGAAAAACAAAAACAAAAACAAGTATTTGGCTCTAATATTCAGTAAAATTCAATATTTCTCTCTAGCTATAACAAAGGTAACCCAAGGCTCTTCGTGGGAAATCTAGACTGTACTAGGGGAGCCAGACAGGGTGTGGAACCCTTTAGGCCACGACACAAATGCAAAAACTAACAAACAAAGGCTAAGAAAAATCAAAACAGCCTGAGAGAGAAAGGCCTTCCTTCCCTCCTTCCCTCCCTCCCTCCCTCCCTCCCTCCCTCCCTCCCTCCCTCCCTCCCTCCTTCCTTCCTTCCTTCCTTTGTTTTTTGGCTTTTCGAGACAGGGTTTTTCTGTGTAACTCTGGCTGTCCTGGAACTTGATCTGTCTGTAGACCACACTGGCCTCCAACTCAGAGATCACATGCCTCTGCCTCCCAAGTGCTGGAACTAAAGGCATGCACCGCCGCCGGCCCCACCACCCACTGAGAAAGATTTCTATAGCAGCAGATAAAGAACACTTAAGAGTCATTTCCAAAGCAGTGCCCTCCTGGAAGAATGGAAGCATGGGAACTTGGGACAGAGGTTCTGACCATCCTCCTGCCTCAGCCTCCTCAGGGCCAGGGCACTTTCAGGGCAAGCACACTCCTGAGCGTTCTCAGTTATAGGTTACAGTCTTGAACATGCTCAGTTTAAGGTCATTGTTCAAGAAGTAAAGATGGTGGACACATTTGGGGTGTGTGCTTAACTCGAGGTGATGGAGCAGATGTTCAAAAGCATACAATGGCAGCAGGAACACTTTGGGGACATAAAGGCGGCAGGTGGGGTAAAGCCTTTGGGCGTGCACAGCTTTCATTGTAAAGATTTAGTTGGAAAGAAACAGTACAGGACCCTTTGAAGGTACGTTGGTTTAAGAATTTGACCCTGACTCACTTACCTAGCAGGGCAGCGAGTTTCCACCTCAGGATGGTTACTTCCTCTGTGTGGCATTTTCTTTCTTCAAAATGAAGGGTGGAGTTTTGGTGAGAACCTGTTAAACACAGCAGACTAAGACCTTGATTCATGAGAAGAAGAAGAAGAAGGGAAGAAGGGAAGGACACCCCCATACTCACTCCACCCCCACACACTCCCAGCCTGTTGGAATTTTCAGCTCACCTGGACAGGTCTGGTCATTGCTTGGAGAGGCAGCCTCTTGTCATTTGAATGGATGTTTTAAATTCTAGGAGTTCAGGTGACTCTTGCTTTCTTCAGAGTGCAACATAAAATGACATTTTCCAGCAAGGCGTGGTGGTGCATTCCAGGAATGCTCTTGGGAGTATGAGACAGGAGGAGCAAGAGTTGAAGGCCAAGCCTGGTCTACTAGAGAGTTCAAAGCCAGCCTAGATACTGGAGAACCTATCCCAAACAAACAACAACAGAAAAAGGAAGGGAGGGAGGAAGGAAAGGAAAAGAAAAGGAAAGAGAAAGTATCCCGCTTCCTATGACAGAAATTAACTTTCTGAGATGGAGTGTCTCACAGGCTGGTTTTGAACTACTGGACTCAAGCCAGAGCTTTCTATGTGCTTTGACTACAAACTGAGAATTAATTTTTTATTCTTTTTTCCTTGTTTGTTTTACCAGGTTTTCTTGTGTAGGCCAGGTTGGCCTAGAAGAGGCAGTAGTCCTGCCTCTGGCCCTCAAGGACTAGGATTAATTACCAGCCTGAAGACACCATACCAGGCTTGATTAGTAAGGAAAGCCTTAATTAACCAAAAACAGGATCCTGCCTTGGGACATTTGGATCGACCAACTATCAAGGCATTTGCCTTACTGTCGACCTCCCAGAGGCAAAATGTACTGAATAAAGCTGCCTCCTCCTCCTCCTTCTCCTTCCCTAAGCGACACTTTCTCTTGACAGATTATCAAGTGGTGGGTGAGGAACTGTTTCAGACTCTGGAGAAACAAACCATTCATTCACTCCTGTGGATCTTAAAGATGGACACTTTCATCGGGTGTTCTGGGTGTAGGTGCTGGGGGCAGGAAACTGGGGCAGGAAGGGTGCTAAACTAGCTTAGTACGAATACTGTTAAATATGAGTTTGTCTAGGCTGCTCCTCTCAGCCTCTACTTAGTGTCTATACAAGTCAACGAGGCATTTGAACGCCTCAACTTTATTAAGGCAAAAAAAGATAAAATTCCTCCAAGTCCCTTCCTTCCTTACACAGCCCGAAGGAGCTGATGGATGTGCTAATTTCCATCCCCTTCCAGGTGGTTTTCCTCCATACTTGGCATCTGCACCGGCAGGCGGCACCTCCAGGGCTCTAGGCTCAGGGCGGGACCCGGTCGCCCACCCTGGCGTCCCGGCCGCCGCCCGCAGGCGCCCAGAGCGCACGGGTGACGCGACTCCCGCGCTTCCTGCTCCGCGGCGGGGCCTCCTCCGCACTGTGACGTGCCAGGCTGTGACCAAATATGTCCCTTTCCCCTCCCTCGCCGGCCCCATCGCCCGCAGGCCGCCTCGAGCCTCGGGGCTGCCACTTGGACGTCAGCCTGCCCAGGTGTCGCGGGCCAGCCCCCCCGCGCAGCGTCCTCGGCGCGATGCCCTTCAGGAAAGGTAGGGGGTTCCCGGGTTCTCCCCAGGTGCGGAGACCCTTGTCCCCTCGGGGATTCCGCCTTGCCTCCTCCCATCCTGCACTGGCCATCCTGCCGCGCGTTACGCCCCTTCGCTCGGCGCTGTCCCCTCCAGCCCTGCGCTGTCCCCTTGAGCCTCGTAGAGTCCGCGGCTGCACCACGTGGATGCGGGAACCCCCACTGGGCTGGGAGGCGGAGAGCGCAGTGCTAGTGGAGGTACTTCTAGCGAACCCCAGGATCCTACGGCGTCCCAGCCCCGGAAAGCAGGCAGAACAGCCAGCCGGGAATTTCAGCGTTTGTTTCTGGGAAACTTGGGTCATTGTGATGGTCGGAGCTCGGCAGCCTGGGGCGGATAGGAGGGAGACTGCAGAGGGGAGGCCGCGGCGTGTGCAAGGCAGATCCCAGGCTAGCTCTGCCTTCGCATTGTCACCCTGGGGAAGTCATTTTTTTTTTTTTTTTTACCCCGCACTTTCAGTTTCCTCCGCGGCAAAATGGGCACAGGAAGAGAGCCGGCTGTGGGAGGACCGGCAGACAAGTATAAAGAAGCAAACCGGTGCCCCGCTGAGGTCGGTCTGGCAGCAACACGCAGTGCCCGTCTAGGCTTTGCAGGCTCTGCCCACTGCCACTGCTGCATCTGAGCTCATTCACCTTGGCATTCTGCCCCGGAGGCCAGGAGATTGCCATGGCTCACTGCGGGGGGTCGCCGGAGTATTTGGTCCCATTTTACAGGCAGGGCTATGAAGGCCCAGTGAGTCTCCAAGCCACTGTTTAGAGCTGGGCGGGACCCCGGGCCACGATGCTCAAGTCACAAAATGGAAGTGGGAGCTGCAGAAGGGTAGAGTGACTGGGAGACTTTCAAACTGGGACTCTCTGACCTCTGCAGTTTTGTTTGTGTTGAGAGGAACGTCATGAAAGGTTCAGCAGGGCTTGGTGGCACGTGCCTGTAATCCCGGTGCCTGGGCTGATGGGGGAGGGATGGAGGCAGGAAGATCAGAAGTTTAAGGCCATCCTAAACTACAAAGCAAGTAGGAGGTCCCCTGGGCGACTGGAGACCTTGCTCGAGACAAACAAAACCCGCCTAAGGCTCTCCCACTGGGCCTGCGGACTTGTGGGTAGAGACGGAAAGAAAGCCTGGCTGGCCAGGTGCTGGGGCTGTGCAGTGTGGCTCTCGGAACTGCCTCCACCCACCTTTCTCGTCAAGCTTCTCTTTTTCCATAATTCAGGTGCATGGGCAGGTTATTTCTGTGGTTGCTGGGAGCTTATGGTGGCCTTTGTCCCTCATAAGCGCAGAGTGCTAAGGTACCATTCCCAGCTCCGGGCTGTGAAGAGGGCTGGCTCACACTCCCGTGCTGCTGGAGATCCGCAAACGAAAGAACTCGGTCAAAGAGCAGGAGTGATAAGTTCTCTCTGGTCAGCTGGTGATGTAAGCCCACAGCCACTGTCCTCGGGGCCTCTGTTGCCCCATGCATAATGTGACCACTTTGTCCCCGGACCGCCTGTCTTGAGGGTGTCAGAGTCCTTATCTCACCTCATTAACTGCAGTGTGAAGAGTCATTGATCACCCACTTACTCACTTCTCTCTCTCTCCTATTATGACCTTGTGGTCTCCGGTGGGCAAAGTAAAAGAAGTCAAAGGTGTCTGTTAGCCATCACAGAGCTTAGGGGATGGCCTTCCAAACTGAAGTAATTATGCTCTTCATTTGTGTGTGTGTGGGGGGGGGAGGATGGGGGAGTGGGTCGAGATAGAGTCTCACCGTGTAGTCCTGGCTGGCCAGGAGCTCAGTATGTAGACCAGGGTGGCCTCGAAATCGCAGATATCCACCTGCTTCTACCTCCCAAGTGCTGGAATTAAAGGCATGAGCTACCACGCCTGGCTCTCAGTGACTTTAAAATAAGATTTTGCTTTATAGCTTGTTGTGGTGGTACATGCTCATTATCCTAGCACTTGAGAGGCAGATGCAGGATGATCAGGAGTTCAGATTTTTAAAGATAGGATAGCACGTAACTCAGGCTGGCCTCACACTAGATACACATCGAAAACTGGCCTTGACCTAATCCTCCCACCTCCCGGGTGCTGGGATTTGCAGGCATTCAATGCCATTCCCAGCTAGCAGCTTTTTTTTTTTTTTTTTTTTTTTAAGAATTAGCTTATTTAGTGCATTATTAGATTATAAAGGCAAAGTATTTGTCAACTGCCAACCAAATTTGGCTCTACATTTGTTCCTAGTTTTAATCTGAAGAACCATTGCCAAACTGAGGAAAGTATCGCTTTCCCATTCCATGGTTACTTTCGGAAGGTCCCAGTGTGTGAGAAACTGCTTGGAGGTCATGCTGTCTGAATCTCCCAGACGCTTGGATTTGAGCCAAGGAATAGACTCCGGTGGGCTTTGAGTCTGAGGCAGAACTTCTTGCATGTTAAATTGTGAGCTTAAAATGTTTAAATTTTATTTATTTTGTGTATGTGAATATACAAATACATATACGCCATGGCACACATGTAGAAGTCATTTCAAGAACCAGTTCTCTCTCTACCATGTGGGTGCTGGGGGTTGAACTCAGGCTCTTAGGTTTGGCTGCAAGCATCGTTACCCACTGAGTAACTGAGTTATAAACTAGTTCTGAGTTATAAACTCTTAGCAATATCCAACAAGTAGGAATCTCTGGGAGCTGGGGTGTGGTTTGTGTTGGCATCCTGCTTAACCATGCTCTGTGACATGGTCAGTTAGGAAAGGGACCACTGATACTCATCCTAACCCTGGGCAGACATGGGAGAACATATGTGTGCACACATACCTATATTTTTAAAATTTTGAGCCATCTGAACATATCAACCATTCAGAGTACAGTGAAAATTAAGATATGAAGAAGTCTTTGCTGTTTTCCACCCTAAGCCAAATGCAATCAGATAGAGGAGGTTCCTTCTGTTGGCCGGATGGAGGAGGCTCCTTCTGTTGGCCGGATGGAGGAGGCTTCTCAGTGAGCCAGAGGCTAGGAAGCCTATCCTTTGATATAGTTCTGTCCTTAATATTTATTTTTTATTATTGTGTGTGGTTGTGTATGATGTGTGTGCATAAGTGTGAATGCGCATGGAGGTCAGAGGACAACTTTCGGAGTTGGTTCTCCTTCTCCTGTGGGTTCCAGGGACTTAGCTCAGGTCTTCAAGTTTGTGTGGTAAAGTGCTTTTACTTGCTGAATTACATCCCTGGCCCTCTTTTTATGATTGACAATCATAAGGCCTGGGACCAGCATTGTAGGGGCCTGGAGGAAACGTAAATCAGGTAAGCAGAGGAGAGTTCGGTAAAGAGCTTTCTCTGAAAGATTGGGTAGGATCTAGGAAACCCCTAGAGGTTAGCAAGAAGGCTGTGTATCCACCTCAGGCCCAAGAGATGTCGAGGGGGCAGTGTGGCTGGCTGACTGAAGTCCTGGCTTCTTGTGGAGGATGCAGGCATCTGGTGGGCTGCAGAGAGACCCTGGTGTCCTCTGTCTCTGTTCTCATGGCACTGACAGCTAAGAAGCCCAGAGCCTGATGGCACTGTCCCTACAGGTCAATCTGCCTGGCTATAGTGCAGGGTAGACGTACCCGGTGGTGGACAGTAGATGTGTTGGAACCACACATATCAACCTTAGGCCCTGGTTTTACGCCTCCCCTACAGGAAGCAGACAGTAATATCACCTGAATTCCATTAGGGCAAAGTTCAGCAGTCCCTTGCCAAGTCATCCCTTCATCCTTGACACTGTGCGCCAGCATTTTCCAGGTAGACATAGGGCTCCCTCCCTGGAGCGCACCTCCTAGGATATCCAGTAAGTGCCAAGAGGAGAAGGTCAGAGGTTGGCACAGGGCTATGATGCTGGCTCTGTTGGTAGAATTCGTGCAGAGCATGCACACACTAGGTCCCGGGTCCAATCTCCAGCGCTACAAAAACTGAGTGTGATAGTACACACCTGTAATCCCAGCACTGGGGAGGTAGAGGATCACACAAGATCATGCTTACCTAAATAGCAAGTTCAAGGCTAGCCTGAGCTGTCTGAGACCCCATAGAAGGAAGAGGAGGAGGAGGAGAAATCCGAACACAGATTGAGGTGTGGTGACAAATGTCTGTAATCTCAATACTCAGGAGGCTGAGGCTGGCAAATCTTTGTAAAATCAAGGCCAGCCTGCTTACGTAGCAAGACCCTGTCTCATAAAATCAAAACCGGTGTGCGGTGGTGCAATACTACAGTTCCAACCCTTGGGCAACGGAAGTCGGATTTTAGCAAGTTTGAGGCCAGCCTGGATGACATGAAGCCCTGTCTCTAAACCAACAAACAAATAAAGGAGCGACAGTCTGCTGTCTTTCTCTACTCTTTTTAACACTACCTCTAATGTTTAAAAAAAAAAAAATCCAGCAAACAAGTAAAATAAAAAGAATCCCTAGCAGAGAGCCAGTTCTGAGTTTCTGTTTTTGAAGGATAAAAGCCCTCCGCCCCCACCCCACACCTACTAAGGAAATGAGACTCTGGACAGAGAGGGCTGTGGCCTGGCCAGCTGCGGTAGATGAAGACACAGCCTCTCCTTGGATTTGGTGTTGTGGTGGTAGTGAGGTACTTATACCTGTGCATCCCACCTTTCTGACGTGGACTCCAGTGTATGGCATGTTGTCGTTTTGGCACTTTGTAATACAGGTGGAGTGATTGGTGAAGGGGATAGCCCCTCATACCCTCTGTGGCTCCGGCAATAAATGACCGTCCGGATGCTGGCATCGGCTAGGCATCTTGTCTCTTGCTTGGTCTCCAGGGTGACTGCGGCTGTGGCGAGGGAAGATTTTCAGTCCCAGGACTGACTGAAGAAGCAGGGCTGTAGAAAGTGGCTTGAGGTTGGCTTGAATAAGGAGAAGTTAGGGAACATGAGTGCTGCAAGCCGCAATAATATGAAGTAGGATTTCAGCTGCTATGACAAGCTAATAATACCTGGAAGAAGCCAAGGGCCTTCCAGAGGTCAAGCTGGGGCTCAAGGAGTCTTGGTGATATTGGCTTTTGATTTTTAGCCATTTCTTGCTATGAGTTTCTCATGTGCTATTGTGGCTTTTCCATCATTTATTGGGCACCATTTCCCTTCTACCAAAAGAATATTTAGATAACCTTCTGTGCAGTAATGCAGCCAGGATCCCTAATTTCAGGTCTTTCTGTAATTATCGTCATTAGCAGCATCCGGCCAGGACCATCCCCGGACGGACGAAAGTATCTTATCAGAGATACCTTTGTACTCTCTAAGAACAGACTTAAGCATCCAGACTATCTGTTTGTGAAGGCCTGGCAGATGTGCTAATTAAGCTTAACCTTTCCCTTTCCAAAGTCTTATCTCTACTTTTAGATCTACCTTTAACTATTAACTCAGAGCTAAAGGGTTTCTACTTACAGGTACATCAAGCTGACTCAGGCTGCCAGGCCACCGAGTACACTCCCCCCACCCTGCCAGAAAGCAGTAGCCAAGATAGCGTGGACAGATAAGGGGCCAAAGGAAAATAAGGCAGTTTTATTTTCACTCATCACTGATAGACTCCCAACACTCTAACCAATCACTTCTAAGAATATAGTTGAGCACATAAAATCCCCCTTGCTCAGATATTAACCAAATTTAGCCCTCAGTTGATTCTATTCCTCATTAGTCACTTCCCTTTGGGGTTGCAGCTGATGGCTGGCAATTACTATTCTTTTGTGTGGATCTTATTGCCCCTCCTTTTGACCCTGAGGGAATTCAAGCCTGGTGACCTTGCTTTAACCAGAGTATTGCTATTGCATGGGTATATAATTGTAAACCTCAGAGACTTGAGAGGACCAGACAGGTAAAGAGAAAAGAGAATGGAAGAACTAGATGGGGAAGAACTGGATACAAATGAACTGAGATGGGGAAGAACTAGGTTGAAGGGCTAGAAGAGAGGACTAGAGGAACAGGATGGAAGATGAGGAAGAGCCAGATGGGGAAGAACTAGGTGGGTAAGAATGAGATGAGAAAGACCGACTGAGATGGGGCAGAATTAGATGAAGGAATTAAGATAGTCTTAGAGGGAACAGCAGAAAGATGTAGAGAGAATCAGACAAGAAAGGAGCTAAGTGTGAGAGCAGAAAAGAAGCTGTGTAGAGAGAGAGAACCAACTCAGAAGAATAAAGTGTGCGGACTAAAGAGTTTCCTGTACGAAGATTCATTTCTTGTCATCAAAGATTAGATTATCAACTGGTTGTAGATTCTTCCTGGACCCTGGGAGAGGGCTGTCGAGGGGCTGGACCCCCATAGTCCCCGTTACATGAGAATTGAGCAAACAAAAAGGGGGACAGGAAAGACGTCAGCTAGACACAGGGAGGAAGTCAGAAAGTTGTGGTTAAGTCAGGGAGCCACTGTGGAGGGAGGTGAGGTGGCACTCACTTCTGCAAGAACTTGACACCTTCCAGGATGGGGAAGTTGGTTATATAGCTCAGCAGGAGAGTGCATGTCTCACAGGCAAAAGTCTCTGGGCTCTGGGATTTCATCCTCAGCACCACAGAGGAGGAGATATGGGCGGGGAGGGAAAGGGGGGAAATATCTGAGTCTCATAGATGACAGGGTATGGCTTAGTCTAGAGCAATAGTTCTCAATCTGTGGGTCACGATCACTTGAGCTGCATATCAGATATTTACATTACAATTCACAGCAGTAGCAAAATCACAGTTATGAAGTAGCAATGAAATAATTTTATGGTTGGGGGTCACCACAACATGAGGAACTATGTTAAAAGTTCACAGCATTAGAAAGATTGAGAACCTGGCCTAGAGCCTGGGTTCTTGACTAAATTCCCTTTCAGGCCTAGTGTCCATCAAAACAAAAGTATTTCAAGTGTTCTTGCCTGGGCCTGTCATCAGAAGGGACAACAAATAAATAGCAGGTGAAAGTTCCAATAGTAGTGATGGGCTGGGGACCTGGTGCGCTGGTAGGACACTTGCCTGGAAGCCTGAGGCTGGGGTTAGATCCACAGCCTCACGAAAACAAAACAGAATGCTAGGCACAGCAGCTCACACCTGGAATCTCCAGCGCCCAAGACACAGAGGCTGGAGGATTGCTGACAAGTAGTGAGGTTCAAGGTCAGCCTAGGCTATACAGCAGGACTCTGCCAAAATATAAAACAAACAACAGCCCCCCCCCAATAAAAACATGGAGATGGCTCAGTGAGTAGGGGGTCCTTGCCACACAAGCCTGGTGGCCTGAATTTGATCTCCAGGAACCACGTACATAAAGGTGGAAAGAGAAAACTGACTTCACAAAGTTGCCCTGTAATCTCCACACTCATGTCACACATACACATCACACACACACACACACACACACACACACACACACACAGAGAGAGAGAGAGAGAGATGCACACACACACACACTAATTAGAGTTAAGGGCTGGATCATTCAGAGCATTCACTCCTCTTGCAGGGGACTTAGGTTCAGTTCTTAGCGCCCACACTGTAACTTGAGTTCCAGGGGGATCTGACACCCTCTCCTGGCCTCTATGGGCTCCTGCACGTAAACTCACACAGACAAGCATGCTAAGTAAATCTTACAAATTAGAACTGTTCAAGACACAGTGGTGCATGCAGGGAGGCAAAGACAGGCAAATCTCTGAGTTAGAGGCCAGCCTGGTCTACATTGTGAGTTCCTGGACAACCAGGGCCCTAGGACACCAGAGAGACCCTGTCTCAAAAGGAAAAGAGGAGGAGAAGGAGGGGAAGGAGGAGGAAGAGGAGGAGGAGGAGGAGGAGGAGGAGGAGGAGGAGGAGGAGGAGGAGGAGGAGGAGGAAGAACTATGACCACCTCCCCCCAAACAAAATCAAAGGCTGGACAAGTGATTCACACCTTCAGCCCAGTGCTCGAGATCAGGACCCAATAAGAGATCAGGACTTCAAGATTGTCCTCAACTGCATATCCAGTTGCAGCCTGGGCCATATAAGACCCTGTCTGACAAAGTTGAAAACCAAAACCAAACCAAAAAAAAAAAAAAAAAAAAAAAAAAAAAGCAAATAAGTAGATTTTTGAAAACCACATCAAGTTTGAACTCCTCCAAAAACAAAGCAAATGAAAGAAAAGCGAAACAAACATGAACCCCCAAACTCTCCCAGCTTCTTCCCAAGTGCTGGGAACTAAACTTAAGACACTTTGTGTGAGTCCATGATCTCATCTCCACCCTCAGAGGCCCTGATATTAGCATGACTGTTTGAAAGATAAATAAGAAGAGGCTGAGAAGGGTTAGGTAAGTTGCTAAAAGCCTCGAAGCAAATTATGTGAGAACAGAGTGGGGGCAGAGACCTCTGCCTTCTGCCTTTCCGACGAAAGGCAGAACTGTCACATGTTGTGTAGCGTGGCCTGGCATGGTCTGATCTGGTATGACATGGGATGGTGTGGTGTGCCATGGTGTGGTGTGGTGTGCCATGTCAGGCAGACCCAAGTTGTGCACCAAGCCTCCATTAACAATCAAGTTCTTTTTTGTTGTTATTTTTTTGAGACAGGGTTTCTCTGTGTAGTTTTGGTGCCTGTCCTGGATCTCGCTCTGTAGCCAGGCTGGCCTTGAACTCACGGAGATCCACCTGACTCTGCCTCCCGAGTGCTGGGATTAAAGTTGTGTGCCACCACCGCCCGGCTCAACAATCAAGTTCTTTATACAGAGAGAAGTAGAGAAACAGCATCAGACGCTGGGTCCCTCTGCATCTGTGAGAGATGTGTGCCAGCCCATGAGAGGTGCTTATGGCTCTGCATCCCAGTTCAGGACTCCTTCTTTTGTCTTCCCAATATGGTCCAAAGAGCAAATCCCAAGATATCCTTAAGGAGGGAGCTGTGTTAGCCATTGAGTCTTTCATCTGATCCTGGACTCCAGTGAAGTGCCGCTTGCTGTCCTCCACTCAGGGCTCCCTAGGTGGATGCATTCAGGGAGCTTTCTTATTTGGTGCCTAAGAGCCTTCTGGGTATGAACTGAGCTCCTTAGATTTGTGTGTGTGTGTGTGTGTGTGTGTGTGTGTGTGTGTGTGTGAAAGCCAGAGAACATGCTCAGTGTCCTTCCTCAGGTGCTGACCATCTTCATTTTTGAGATGATTTCTCACCAGCCTGTAACTCTCCAAGTGTGCTAGTCTGGTTGTCTAGTAAGCCCCACAGATCTGCTTGTCTCTGCTCCCCCCACGCTGGGATGACAGCTATGTAGCAGCCTTTTGTTGTTATTTAGAAAAAAAAATAGGTGGTTTCTGGGGATCAAACTTAGGTATCCATGCTTGGAGCCGTACCCCTAACCCCTCCCTGGCCATTTTCAGAGACTGTCTCTGACAGCAGCTTTGACATGCTTCCCCCAGAGAAGGAGTCTGAGGAATGACATCAGCCGTGGGGACGACCTGACATGACAATGTCATCTACAGAGTTCACATCTGAGAACCACATAATCAAATTAGGAAAAGAAATAAATGTCACAAGAACTCTCGTGATGTTTTAAGTTAGTTTATGATCCTGTGTCCAGCTACATTCACAGTGATCCTTGGCTGCATGTGGAGCATGCGCCATGGGTTGGACACACCTAGTTCTTGGAACTCATTCAGGTAGATTTTCTTCTTGTAGAGAGTTAAAATACCAACTGCTCATAAATCCTGGGGGGATTGTGGGCCTTGAAAATTTCCAAGCTGCTGTGAATGGAGCCTTCCTTTCACGGTCCCAAGCCACTGAGAACATCCTTGGGGAGAGCCGTTTGTTCTCTGCACCCCAGCATTCAGCACAGACACTCATAGTCTCGCCATTGCCTCAGTATCTGTGGCAGATGCCCCTCACCGTGTGTCTTCCTCTCCTTATAGAGGCTGGTGAGATGGTTCAGTGGGTCCTTGCCACCAAGTCTGCCAACTTGATTTGGAGCCCTAGGATTCCCACAAAGAGAACTGGCTCCTGCAAATTTTGTCCTCGACCCCCACATATGTATCATGGTACTCGGGATGTAGTTTAGTTGATACAGTACTCAACTAGCATGCATGAAGCCCTGGGTTTAATTCTAGCACTCAGGAAGGCAAAACAGGAGGATCAGAAGTTCAGTGTTATCCTTGACTACACATCAAGTTCAAGACCAGCCTGGGAAACATGAGACACTCCCCCAAAAGTAACAGCAGAGAAAGAAGTCACAAATAATCACAGATGTCGTACAAGAAGAGCAGGAGCAGGCAGGCGAAGACTCTCCTCTTCCTGACATTCTGCAGGAGCTGTGTGGTCGGAGGGAATGCAGTAGCTCCATGTCTGTTTTACCGTCTACTAACCCAGCCCTCTGACATAAGGGTTCCTGAGTGACCCCCTAGAGGGACCACTTATTCCACAGGCCGATGGACATGTTCACAGACCAGTCAGTCTGTAAATATGCTTTCATCATTTGTGCTCCTGTGAGATGGTCACCTCAATCAGGCACTGTTTGAGTGATCTCAAGAAAGCCACTAAGGTCACCGGACTCCATTTACCTAACTGGCAGAGAAGAAGATGTGCTAATGTGCTCCCAGCCCTGATTCTGAGGTCCGTGTTTTCCAGTTGCTTGGATGCTTGTCACATACATACACCAAGTGCTTGCCTTGGCCTTCAGAGCTCACTGGCTGAACTGAACACGAGAAGAGAACGGAGGGACTCAGTGGGTAACGGAGCTCAGTTGGTAGAGTGCCTGTATAGCACACACAGAGCCCTGGGCGTGCGCCACAGTGCCAAGTGTGTTGGTGTTTATCTGTAATCCCGGCGCTTGGGAGGCAAAGGCAGGAGGATCAGGAGTTCAAGGTCATCCTTGGTTACAAGAAGAGTTCAACTTCTGACTGAGCTACTTGAGACTGTCTCAAGGGTGGGGGGGGGTGCAATTCCATTTGCACTTTTGTCCTCCAAAGATTTTTGTGCTGGATGTCTGTCAGCATCTGTAGGTGAGAAGCTAAGTTTTCAGGCAAATGTCATACGAAACGTCCTGCTTCTGGTCTCTGGATTCCTTTGGCTTTGACTTGACAACTGAAATGTGTGTCGCGAATATACCGTCTCCCTTCACTGAGATTGCCTGCAGCTCTCTGTCTCTCAGAGCAGGCTGCCCTGCGCACAGGTCTGTTGTTTCTTCAGGTGGCTTCAGGACAAAACACTCTTTGATAGGTTCCCACAGTCTAAGTCCCTCCTGCGGTCTAGGGAGAAAATGACTATGCGTTTGTACACTTGGCTAAAAGGTTGGAAGCCCTCGTGTTTTCTTTACATGCCCAATGGCAGGCAACTTGAAATCTACAGAAAATAAGAAAGACAAAACTGCTCAGCATTTCTTGTCCTTGGAAGATATCAGTTGCCAAAGATTTCCTGCTTGGGACTGGGGCTAAGGATGAGAGAATGTAGCTCAGATGTTAGAGTGCTTTCTTTTAGGATGCACTAAATCCTGGGTTCAATCCTCAGTACCTCATAATCTGAGAGTGGTGGTGTATATTTATCCCAGTACTTCAGGAATGGAGGCAGGAGGGTCAGGAGTTCAAGGTCATCCTTGGCTACATACAAGGATTATTATTATTATCATTATTATAATGATTATTTGAGACAGTCTTTCTGTGGAACCCAGGCTGTCCAGAAACTCACTGTGTAGATCAGACTGGCTTTGAACTCACAGGGATCTGCCTGCCTTTGTTTCCCAAGTTCTGGGATTAAAGGGGTGCCGCACCATGCCCCCAACCTACATAGAGAAATTGAGACTAGCCTGGGCTACATGAGAGCCTGTCTCAAAACCCAAGAAGCTAACTAACCCCCCCCCCTTCCCTCCAAAATGGACTGGGGATGGGGGAGAAAGTGAGAAGAGGCTGGAGAGGAACAGCTCAGGTCTGCAGAGCACTGTCTCTCCTCCTGCTGACCTGTAACTGTATATACAACCCCCCCTCCCCAGGGGGGAGGGTGCGGGGGCTGTGTCTAAGCAAGGAGGCTTGGCTCCAGGGTGTCTCGTGCCTGGCAGTCAAGGTACTTCATAAGAGTAGATAAGCTTAGAGTTATCCTGCCCCTCCCTTCCTGGAGCTCCTTCTCCAGGTTTCTTCAGAAGTCCTCCTCATGGACCACTCAGCAGACAACCTCCGTCTGTATTTTGCAGGCACTCTGTCAGAAGGAATGATGTTTTGACCCCCTGTCCCGAGGAGGATTTTCCAGAGGCTCCAGTGCCCTGATGCTCAGAGACACTGAGATACCAAATGCTTTGAAGTTAGCTGCTCTTTCCCATGGTGGCGTTTCGAGACTTTCTGTAACCTCTCTCCCTTAGGCCAATTTGGCCAGGCTAGGGGTTCATCCAGTTGCCCTGCATGGATGAGAAAGGGCTAGGTACTTAGTGGGAGGCAAAGGGGAAGTTGGGAAGATACCTCAAAGGAAGCGTGGACTTTGAAACCGGAAGAGAGAAAGTGAAGGTCCGCTGTGGGCCTGAGAAAGATACAGACAGGCTCCAGGGAAAGGCTGCCCTTTGTACTGAGATCTGTGCCTGCTGGGAGCCGGATGCCAACTTAGATCAGTGGGCACTGAAGCATTGGTAGCCGAAGGACAAAACTGCATCCCTGATGGTTTTGTTTAGTTGCACTTTAGAACTAATTCAGGCAGTGTCTTATGTAACCCACGTTGGTCACAAGCTTAATATGTATTAAGGCCGCCCTAAACTCCTACCTCCACCTCCCCAAGTGCTGAAGGCAGAGGCATGTGTCACCATGCCCAATTTTACTGGGGGAACTCTCTCTCTCTCTCTCTCTCTCTCTCTCTCTCTCTCTCTCTCTCTCTCTCTCTCTCTCTCTCTCTCTTCTTCCTTCTCCTTCTCCTCCTCCTTCTTCTCCCCTATCCTTCTCCTCTTCCTTCTCCTTCTCCTCCTTCTTTTTGGTGCTGCTGGCCCTCAAGCATGCTAAGAAAGCATTCTTCTACTGAACACATCTCCAGGCCTCATTTTTACTCTTAAAATGTTTGAGACAGGGTCTCACTAAGTTGACCAGGCTGCCCTTCCACTCATTCTATGGGCTGGACAGACTTCGTTCTCACAATCTTTCTGCTTTAGTCTTCCCTCAAAGCTGGCATCATAGGCTCGTGTTGTTAGATTCATCTTATTGCAAAGCTTTTTAAAAAACATTTTTCAGGCCAGGTGTGGTGACACATGCCTTTAATCCCAGCACTTGGGAGACAGAGGGAAGTGGATCTCTGTGAGTTATAGACCAGCCAAGGATACATAATGAGACCCTGTCTGAAGAAAAAAAAAACGTTTTGAGATTCATTAATTTATATTAAGAATTTTTTTTTGAGGCAGGGTCTCTCTACATAAGCCTATCTGTTCTGGAACTCACTATGTAGACCAGGCTGGCATGGAACTAACTGAAATCTGCCTCCCTTTGCCTTCCAAGACTTTTGCCACCATGCCTGGTAATTTAATTTTAAAAAGCCACTTTGTTGAGATGTTATTTGTTTTTCTTTTATGGGTGTCTCGTGTAGATGTACATCTGTGCACTGTGTACAAGGAATGCCCAAAGAGACCAGGAGATCGTGTCAGATCCCCCCCGGACCTGGAGTTATAAACAGAAGTTGCCATATGGATTCTGGAAACCAAACCTGGGTCCTCTAAAAGAGCAGCCAGTATATTCTTACCCACTAAGCCACCTCTCTGGCCCCTGTAATTTAAATTTTAAAACATTTAAACATTTTGTTTTATGTCTATACACCACATGTGTGCATTACCTGCAGAGGTCAGTAGAGAGCATTGGATCCTCTGGAACTGGAGTTACAGATGGCTGTTAGGCCCTTGTGGGTAGCTAGCTGATGCTCTTCACCAATCAGCTGACTTTCAAGCCTTTAATCAATCAATCAATCAATCAATCAATCAATTAATTAATTTTGGAGACAGGGTCTCACTTTGTTACCTGGCTGGCCTGGAACTCATTTGCCATGTGCACTGGGCTGGCCAGGAACTCACAAAGCTCCTCCTTCAGCCCTCCAAGTGCTGGGATTAGGTGAATGTGCCACCATTTATTATGTTGTTCTCTGTGTGGGTACGTGCAGGAGGGCCAGGAGAGGGCACCAGATCCCTGGAGCTGGAGTTACAGGCAGTGGTGAGCAGCTTGATGTGGGTGCTGGATATTGAACATAGATCCTCTGGAAGAGCCAAACACACTCTGTACTCCTGAACTATCTCTCCAGCCCACTGCAAAACTTTTAAAAAAGTTTGATGCCCCAGAAATTCCGATGAATACTTTTGTTTGCTAATTTGGAAAGCTGCTTCCTGAAACAACTTATCCTTAGGCTGTATGTACAGCACATCGGCTATTTTCTAGTGTATTCCGTTTCATTGCAAAAGACTCTGGTTTTGCTTCAGTAAGTTGACTCCAAGGCCACAGTCGTCTATAATCCATGATTTTGAGGTCACTCTTCCATGTACCAGATTATCTGCAGAGGTTGGAAGTGTTAGCTCTCCTTCCTAGCTCCCTTGCAGCTAAAGTTCTGGGTATGGCTTAGGTACTGTGGGGAGTTCTATGTAGCCCAAAGTAAATGGTCTCCTAATGCCTGTATTTTGAAGGTTTGATTCCTACCTTGTGGTGCTAGTAATATGTGGCAAAAATTTATTATTATTATTATTATTATTATTATTTGCCTTAGTGTTTGGCCTGCATGTGTGTCTGTGGGAGGGTATCGTATCCCCTGGAACTGGAGTTATAGACAGTTGTGAACTGTCATGAGGGTGCTGGGATTGGAACACAGGTCCTCTGGAAGAACAGCCAGTACTCTTAACTGCTGAGCCATCTCTCCAGTCCCAAAGGTGTGGATCTTAATGGCAGGAAGTTAAGTCGCCGAGGGCACACCCTTGAAGGGGATATTGGAAGCTCAGCTTCTTCCACCTCCACTCTTTGCTTTCTGGTCACCATGAGATGAGTCATGAGGCTTTGTACATCACAAGCAAGAAAGCAACTGAACCAACTAATTGTAATCTTAAACCAAAATAAGGCTTTTTTCCTTGTGAATGTATAATACGGGGGTGGGGGCATGGACAGGTGTGTGTGTGGGGAGGTGGGTTAGAGAAAAAGCTTAGCGGTTAAGATCACTTGTTCCTCTTCCATTCCCCGCTCCATTTCAGGCACCTCAAAACTACCTCTAACTCCAGCTCCAAGAGATCCATTACCCTCTTCTGGGCGCTCGCGTGTGCGCACACGTGTGCGCGCACACACACACACACACACACACACACACACACACTTTAAAATAAATTTATGATACCCTTATAAATTGATTGACCCATGCATTTTGTCACAGAGATGAAATGTTGACTAGCACACTGAATGACTAGTAAACCAGTATGAACTGAGGGTAAATGTTGAGGGTGCAACAGTGACATGTAGCAGACTAAACCCATACCTGTGGAGCTTACATCATGGCAGAGCTGGAGTGGGAACAAGATCCACAAAAAAACAGGTAAGAAAGTGAACACTGAGGTGTAAGACCCTCTCCTGGCCTTCTAGTATACCTTCAATCTCCTGCACATACCCACACACAGGACAACATAATTTGAAAGACCAGGGGGTGTTACATGTGGGGAAGCACCAGGCAGAGGCCTCGTGGCTGGAGTGGGCAGCTGAGCACTGAGGAGCTATGTTGCTCCAGAGTGGGTATGGGAGCAGAGCAGGGGTGGCCTCGGAAGGCAGGGGGCAGCTAACAGGTTCTCCACGACCACAGTAAAACCTTCTTCACCTTTTGTGTACAGGTGCCATCTCTCCAGTCCCAAAGGTGTGGATCTTAATGGATATGAAGGCCTGGGATGGTTTTAATGAAGGCAGGTGTGGTGGTTTAAATGAAAACGGCCCCCACAGGCTCACACACTTGCATGCTCATTCCCTAGTTGATAAACTGTTTGGGAAGGATTGGTAGGTGTGGCCTTGTTGGAGGAGGTGTGTTGCTGGGGGTAGGCTTTGAGGTCTCAAAAGCTCATCTCAGACCCAGCGTCTCTCCTTTTCTCTCTGCCTATGGCCTGTGGATTAGGATGTAAAGCTCTTAGCTACCGCTCCAATGCCAGGCCTTTCTGCTTCCCACCGTGGTGATAATGGACTAGTCCTGGGCAATTGTAAGCAAGCCCCCAGTAAATGCTTTCTTTTATGAGAGTTGCCTTGGTCATGGTGTTTCTTCACAGCCATAGAACAGTAGCTAAGATGGAGGAGTCACTTGAAGTTGTAAATATACATTTGGTCGGGAACCACTTTCCTGAGTCATAGGGTGAAGCTGTTCAATCAGGTAGGAGTTTCAGGCACCATGCAGGCAAGCAGATGATGGCTTAGGCCAGAGATGGTGGCGCTCGTTGATGGATCTGAGTGGGAGAGAGAGAGTGACTCACCAATCCCTCCCACAGTTGCCTCCTACCTGAACTTTAGAAGTGCTGGGGCCACTGTTTTCTTTTTTAGCAGCTGCGCTGGAGTCGAGGTGGTAGACTACAGTGTGCTGAGTGACGCCTTCACTACAAGACAGGCACCTACTGTTTTCAGGCCCTCTCTGGGGTTGCCTTCAGTCACCTGTGTGAGGTCACCATGAGGTCTCTGAGCAGCTATGCCTCTGAGGTCCTATGTCTAATAGATGTTTTGAACAGCCCACACGAGGTCACTATAACCTGCCTGAGCAGCTTCAGCTTGTGGTCCAAAAGGACGGAGATTCAGCAGATAGCCTTCCAGAGAGAACTGATATGCTTTGAGTCAGTTTCCACGCAGACTTCTTTTTGTTGGCATCATTATTCTTGTCCTGTATATATGTGTGGGGTGTGAGTACATGTGTGTTTACATATGTGTTGGTGCACATGTGTGCAGGCATGTATGCTTGTCCGAAAGCATGCATGTGGGGGACTAAGGGTGATGTCAGGAATCTTCCTCGATCACTCCACCTTACTCATTGAGGCCGGGTCTCACAGTGAAACCCAGAGCTCTCTGGTATGGCTGGTGTCGATAGCCAGTTTGCTTTGGGGATCCTCTGTCTAAGCCTTCTGAGACCGGAATTATAGTTACGCTGCCATGCACACCAGGTATTTATGTGTGTGCTGCATATCTGAATGCTCATCCTCTTGTGTGTCCAGTAAGCGCTTTAACCACCGATTACAGCACTAAGTCCCTGGCCTTCTTTTAAAGAAGAAACTGGCTCGACACGGGGATGAGTGCCTGTAAGCCTAGCACTTGGAAGACAGAGGCACGCATAAATAGATAAATAACAACAAAATCAAAACAAGATTTTTTTTTTTTTTTTTACCAACTTGTTGCCTGATAATCGCCTTATAATAGCGGCTGGGCATGGTGTCACATATCTTTAAAGGCCGATCTCTAGGAGTTCAAGACCAGCCTGGTCTACACAGAGAGTTCCAGGCCACCCAGAGCTACACAGTGAGACTGTTTCAAACAACAGTGACAACATAACCCTCTTAAAGGAAAGCCAGTGTGCACTCTGCCAGGAGTCACACTTTCAGTCATGTCATTTGCAGTAGCTTCGATGTCCCTGGAGAGTGCCAGAGGGAGCCTGTGTCTAGCAGAGATCACCATTTTGTTAGATGCTGGTTTATATGAAAGCTTTGTTACTAACTCATTAGACTGAGCAAAATATCATAGTCAGCCCGGCGGTGGTGGCGCACTCCTTTAGTCCCAGCACTTGGGAGGCAGAGCCAGAGGGATCTCCGTGAGTTCGAGGCCAGCCTGGTCTACATCGTGAAACCCCAGGACAGCCAGGCATATACAGAGAAACCTTGTCTCAAAACAAAACCAAAACCAAAACAAAACAAAGCAAAAAACCAGCACAGTCATGTGGCCTCTACTGCTTTATAGGAAACTGATTTATTCTCTAACCTTATAAAAACTCCCGAACCACTCACTTCAGAATGAATTCCCATAAGTAACAACACGGGCTCATGTTAGGAAACTGAGCAAGGAGACTGTCCTTCTTTAAAATCTGTGGCTGTGTACTTCTTGGCTTCTGTCAGAAACAACTGAATGACCGATAAGACCTTTTAAAAACCAGGCCCTAGGCTGGTGAGGTGGCTCTGTGGGTCAAGGCATTGCTGCTAAGTCTGATGACCTGAGCTGAACCCCTGACTCCCGCACAGTAGAAGGAGAGAATGTTGTCCTCAGACCTCCTTGTGTCCTTTTGGGCACATTTCTCCTGACCCCAACATAAGTAACAGTTAAAAACACAAACCAACACTTCCCCAGTTTGGGTGGTGTGTGCCGGTAGGCTATGCTGAAGAGGCAGAGGCAGGGTAAAAATCACAAGTTTCATGCCAGGCTACACCTTTGGAGGAGCTGAGAGTGAATAGGGATCTGAATGACCATTACATGAAATGCTCAAAAAATTAAAAATCATGCTGTGTGATCTGGGTAGGGTGGTCCATGCCTGTAATCTCAGCACTCAAGATGAAGTAGGACGATTTCTGTAAGTTCAAAGACTGCCTGGGTTACATAGCAAGTTCCAGGCTAATCTGACTTTTGTTCGGCAACAGCACTTATTTCTGTGGAATTGCTAGTTTCAGGGTTAGCTGTAGGTTAGAGTCTATGAGATTGTATCAGGCCTCTGATTCAGATGGAAGTGCTATCTTCCAAACAACGATTTAGATGTGCAGTGGTTGAAAGATCATCAGATATTCATGGTGATATTTCCTTCTAAACTTGCCTATCTCATGGTAGCTAATACATGTAATCCCAGGATTTAGGATTCTGAGGCAGGAGGATTACTTGTATGTTCAAGGCCAGCCCAGCTACCATGACCAGATTCTAGCTATTTTAATTAGGAAAATGAGATTCCTAATGATAACATCTGATGACCCCCACGAACAATGGCATTTTGTAAAGGGTAATCAGTGAGGTCAAATACCAGAGTTCCTGGGGCCTCATAAAGTATCTACACAGATAGGCAAGTTTAGAAGGAAATACCACCACAAATATTTAATGTCCTTTCAACCATTGCCCAGTGGGCATGTACTACTTTAAAAAACAGAAAGTAATTTTTGTATCTGGGCATGGAGGTGCACATCTATAATCCAGCACCAAGGAAGTTAAAGCAGGAAAACCTTGGTTTGGAGACCAGCCTGGGCTACATAGCAAGATCCTGCCCCCCCTCCATAAAGATAATAATAATAGCAAGCCACAATAACATATATGTATGAAAATGTTACAATGAAATCCATTATTTTGCATGTTCACTAAAAATTAAAAACCTAATTTTTTATTTTTTATTTTTTTCTGAGACAGGGTTTCTCTATGTAGCTTTGCGCCTTTCCTGGAACTCACTTGGTAGCCCAGGCTGGCCTCAAACTCACAAAGATCCGCCTGCCCCTGCCTCCTGAGTGCTGGGATTAAAGGCGTGCGCCACTACCGCCCAGCCAAAAATCTAATTTTTAAAAAAAATTGTTTTTTTTGAGGAGTCTCATGTAGCCCAGACTAACTCAATATAATATGATCCTGAACTTTTGATCTTCCTGTTTCCACTTCCCAAGTACTGGGCTTACAGTTGGGGACACCACATCTGGCTTCCAAAAATTAATTTAATTTACTTATTTATTTGTTTATTTAGAGACAGAATCTCACCACCTAACTCTGGCTCATCTGGAACTCCTTATGTAGACCAGGCTGGCTTCTAACTCCTAGAAACCCATCTGCTTCTGCCTCTAGAGTGTTAGGATGAAAGGCGTGTCTCGTTCAAAAAGTAACTCAGAAAACAAAAACAAAACAAACCCATTTGTAGATTGAATGTCAACACATGGAACACTTTTATTCTGATTTTTTTTCCCCCCGAGTGTAGGTATCGGGGTGGGGGCGATGAAGAAGGTAGGTTTATGTCCTGAAGTGGTTACAGGGAAGAGGACCCGGGAGAACCGGACAGACGCCCCAGCCTGGGGTAGGTGAGGAACTCGGTCTCAGAGACCCCATACGGGGAGACCGGGACTCGGTCCTCCACCGTATTCGCCTCCAGAAAAGCGCTGGGTACCACTGCGCAGCCTAGGTAGAGACCGTCCCTGGCCCCAGCATCCTAGAGGGGTCAGCCGGGGACTCCCCGAAGCTGGCAGAGCAGGGGCGTGGCTTAGGGCAGGACCGTGGGGATTGGCTGCGGCGCACGGCGCACGGCCCACGAGCTGGTCAGCGCACGCCCCTCCCCTCCGGGGCCGAGCCGCACGCTGAGTTCACGTGCCCCTCGGTGCTCTCAGCTGTCGCATGCACGTGTGTGCGCGCCGCGGGGACCGAGGGCTTGCAGCTCCGGGGCTTCCCGCCGCCACTCGCAGCCTGGGTCGCTTTCCTAGCAAAGAGTTTTCCGAGAAGCCCAGGGAGCCGCAGTGCTTTGTAAATAACTGGAGGAATCCCGGAGCTGGGTGCGGCCGGGGTGGGCGTGCAAACCCCACAAGAGGAAAACAGTTACTGGGAGAGATCTTTTTTTTAAAATCTGTTTCCTTTATTTTTTTTTTTTAAATCTTGAACTTGGGCGATTGCCTAAGAGCACAAGGTGTTTTTAATCTTAGACAGTAGTACAATTGCTTGGCAGCAGGGCGTGCCAACCCCCCTGATCACGGACGCGATGTTCTGCAGAACATTTGTGTAAATAACCCACGGAAACCGCTGTAGGAAGACGGCCTCCGACCATCGATGTTCATTTTGGACCGGAAATGACAAGGCCAAAGCTATCTCTAGGGTAGGGCATCAGCTCTGAGAACCCTGAGAATGCCCCTTACCTTACCCTCTAGGTTCAGAGGACCTAGAATGCATTGTGTCTGATTACACACAGCACTTACCTAAGAGGACGGGAAGAATTGTTGAGCTGGTGAGGGTGGAAATGTCATTTGAGGCTCCCTTATAAGAACTGAGGATGTTCTATTCAGGGCAGGATAGAGGAGGCATACGACTTTTATCTGCTACTATTTGGTAGCCTGTGTAAATAGAAAGTTTCGCTGGTCTTAGATGTAAATTTATAGGAGGCAAATTTGAGGTCTGTTACAGAAAAGTATATAGGTTTCTGTTCAGGAACCAGGTCCAGCTAGATGTTCACGTTCATTCATGAGGGATGGGTAGCTAAGACTCAGTTTTCATCTTCTGTACCCCAAGCCTTTGTGTCTTCATAAAACATCTATCTTTATAGAATAGATGACCTTGTAAAAAGCCATGTTGCCAGGAGGATTTCTGCACTGATTATATCGCTTTGGCCTGGAAGCTTTGTCCAGCCCTCTTGAGCTATGTGGCTGATCTATTTACAGGTGGAAAAGGACTGCCCAGTGCTAAGAAAGGATGAGCATCTCCACTTCACCCGTGACAGCCCTCTTCTGTGGTGGTTTCTCAGGCCATTGCCCTTACACTTACTGAAAGAATGATCCAGAGTGTGGGTTTAACGGATACCACCGGATCATGATACCCACAGCTGTTCACTGTTCCCGCTACCCCGTAGCTTTAACTTTTTACCGCTTCCCTCCACACAGCTGATGAGATCTGCAAGAGCTGGGGCTGAAGGAGGAGTGACTTGGACCTGAGTATGTGTTACCTGGAAGGCAACACCAAATCCAGTACTCTAAAAAGTCAGGAGGGAGGTGCTGGTCTGATTCAGCCCTGTGGTCCCTAGGTTGTCTGTCGTATTTCAGACTTGAAGGGATATCTAGGTATGATGGTATGCGTGTATAATCTTGTCAGGTAGTCAGGAGGGTCAGGGGTGCAAGGCCAGTCTTGGCTTCATAGCAAGTTAGAGACCAGCCTGGGATACATGAGACCTTGTCTTAAAAAGATGTACACATACATAAACACAAACAGGCCTGGTCCTGCTCCTGTTATCATGGTCTCAGGAGGCAGAAACAGGAGGATTATGAGTTGAGGCCAGTATGGGCTACAAAATGTGAATTCCAGGCCAGCCTGGGCTACAGAACGAAGCATGAACATTTAGAGATAAATGTTTTAGATAGATTTTTTTTGTTCTTTTTGTTTTTAAGACAGGGACTCATGTAGCCCAGACTTTTAAACAATTAAGAACCCATCCTGAAAATACCAAAGGTATTTTTAAAATTTGTTTTTGTTTTTTTGTTTTGTTGTTGTTTTGTTTTGCTTAGAAGAATTTACCTGTGGCAACATTCATACCTGGTTGCTTCTCTGTACTGAGTACTGTTTTTGTTTTTTCAAGACACTATATATCCTTGACTGTCCTGGAACTGTAGACCAGGCTGCCTGCCTCTGCTGGGATTAAACGCGTGGGCCACCATGGCCTGGCTGTGTACTTTTTTTTTCAAGAGCCCTGGAAGTAGTGTTGGCCTGTTGGGCATTAGATGGGCCTTGGGGAGAATATATTTTCCATTCTTACTCTTGGGCCTGGAAAAGTTAATGGGTCTCCAGGGTTCCAAGTAGAGCAGGACCTTAGTGAGCGGAGGGGTATATACAGGCAGCTCCACACTAAGCCTCCACACTAAGGTCATTGGGAGTCTAGGAGACTGGTATCATCATTGAACGCAGAGTAGACCTTTGCTTGAGAGACTTGATTGTATTGAGAGTGAATGTGTGAAACTTCTCACTGGTGCCTTGGAGTCGTGGTGAGAAGAGAGGAGGGAACTGTTGGGATCTGTAGAAAGACTTACAGATACCATGGACTCTTACTGGGGATGTAGCTCAGCTGCTAGAGTACCTGCCTTCAGGAAGCCGTGGGCTACATCCCTTGCACTGCTACACCTGGGAGTGGTGACACATGGCTGTAAAATCAGGACTCTGGAGGATCAGGTGTTCAAGTCACCCTCAACTATCTTGAGAGTTCGAAGCCAGCCAGAGGAGATTGAGACCCTGTTTTAGAAACAAACAGCTGGGTGTGGTGACACATACCTTTAATTCCGGCACCAGGGAGGTAGACACAGGTGGATCTTCTGTGTAGTGGTGGCTGTTCTAGAACATGCTCTAGAGACCAGGCTGGCCTCACATTCAGGGATCTGCCTGCCTGTGCCTCCTGAGTGCTGAGATCAAAGGCATGTGCCACCACCCGTATGTTTTTGTTGTTGTTTTGTTTATTTTGAGACAGGGTCTCTTTATGCAGTCCTGGATGTCGTGGAACTAGATGTGTAGCCCAGGCTGTCCTGGAACTCACAATTCATCTGCTGCAGTCTCCGAGTTCTGACAGTATGGGAATGTGCCAGCATTATCCTTAACTCGTCTTTTTAAGTTCGCTCTTTTTCAGCTGTGAGGTTTGTCGTGTACACAATCACTCGGTGCAGTAGCACTCATCTTAGTGGAGGTAGCAATTTGTTATCAGAAAAGATCAGATAGCCTGTTCAAAGCAGGGGTGAGATAGCAGAGACAAGCCAGCTCTTCCTGAGCCGGAATGTGTGGAAATCACTCGTGTATCATTTCAACTGCAAGTGTTCCATAGATCTGGCTGGAGCCCAGACTTCCCAGAGTTGGAAGGCTGACTCAGAAAGCGTGAGTTGGTTACCTTTGCCTCTTCTGCCATGTCTGAGTCATTGAGGGAAACCTAAAAACCACTGGGTGTCAGGGACAGGTGCTGTGATGTCTGCTGGAACACTGTGGTCCTGTATTTGAGACTGTAAGGAAGTCCCTGCTTGCTCACTTTGTGAAATCATCAGCACATTTGCTGGTACTGTTCCCATCAAGGATGTTCATGTATTTCCCAATGTTGTTTTGCATCATGGTCCAGATGGCTTCTGTAGCCCACTTCAGCAGAGGGAAAGGAGCTCATGCAGTCAAGGAGAATTGAACTCTGCTACAGGGAGAGGAAGGAGGTAGGTCTCCTTGGAGTAGTGTAGCACGAAACTTAGATGGCCTTATTAATAAAAACAAACCTGGAGCCAGGTATTGGGGTGAACGCTGGAAGATCAGAGAAGCAGAACAAGCCACAGCCACCTCACCTTGCCAGTTCCTCAGCTGATCCTGTTTCTTCAGACTGGAAGCCTCTCAGTCCTCATCCAGAATGAATCTCAGCTGAACTGTGCTGCTCAAAGCCTAAAATTTTAAGCAGCATGCTTCCAGTTTCTGGTCCTCACACCTTATATGTCTTTCCACTTTCTGCCATCACTCCCTGGGATTAAAGACGTGAGTCACCGTGCCTGGCTGTTTCCAATGTGGCCTTGAACTCACAGCGATCCAGAAGGATTTCTGCCTCTGGAATGCTAGGATTAAAGGCATGTGCTACCACTGCCTATCCTCTATGTTTAATATTGTGGCTCTTCTGTTCTGTGATCCCCAGATAAGTTTATTAGCATGCACAATATTTCGGGGAACACAATACCACCACAGAGTAGAAGCAGAGAAGTCAGGAACAAAATGGCGTTCCCCTTACCAGTCTGTGTTGGGTCACTTGGATGCCTTGTTCTTCCTCTCTGCCGCAGAATCAGCAAGAGTGTGAGAAGACAGTAGAATGCACCACCCCCCCCCCACCCCCCCACCCCCCCCCCCACCCCCCCCCCCCCCCCCCCCCCCCGCTTCCTATGGCACCGACATTGGGAGTGCATGCAAACGCTGTTTCTTCGTTACTGGTTCTCAGATGATACTGAGATACTGAATGCTTAAGTGACTTATCTAACCGCCAAGTGACACAACAGTGTTGTGCGAAGTGACTTTTCCTGGGGACACAAAACACACTCATCTACTTACTCCAGAAAAGGAACCCACGACAGTCCAAAGTACTGGTACCACATAGTTCAACTTGGTGAACCCAGAGTTTGGGTGGGGTTACTTACAGGAGTGTCACTGAGGGGTGACTTACAAGAGCAGAAACGACTCAAAGACAGCTGCATCATCAGAGCCCACCATCATGGTCACAGGCCATGAAGGCTGAGAAACCTGGAGCTCATTGCACAGGCAACAGGCACTCAATAGGTCTGACAGTGTCCTTCCAGCCCCCCACCCCCACCCCCACCCCCAGGTGCTCTAATCGCCAGGCTGGGCTGCTTTCTGAGGCTTCCAGGCAGCAGGTCTGGTGTGAGAGTCTTCTTGGCCGCTTTTCTTGTCTGAGAGTCTCCTCTGCCTGGGCTCTGCTTACTCTGGCATGGTGGGGCCTAGTGAATCCGGTCAGTTTCAGAGAGTTTTATAGCTGTTTACAACCTTGCTTAAGGAGTTAAATGTTAGCATCTCAGAGGAAACTGTTGTACAACAAACAGGCACAAATCATTTGATCACTGCTTAATCTCTTTTAATTAATTGTGAGTGTGCCTCTGTGTGTCTGTGTGTGCATGCATGCGTGTGTTGCCTGTGTGCATGCTTGTGTGTGTGTGTGTGTGTGTGTGTGTGTGTGTGTGTAGGCATGTACACACCAAGGTGCTCATGTGAAAAGCAGAGGACAGCTTGGGGGAGTTGGTTCTTTTCTCTCACCCAATGGAATCCTGAGATGGGATTCAGGTTGTCAGGAGCCCATACCCTCCAGCTCTGTTCCCCCTTCCCTTTCTTTTTAAAATAGGGTCTCACTCTGTAGCCATGGCTGATCTAGAACTCTCTGTATAGACCAGGCTGGACTTGAACTCACTCAGAGATCTGCCTGCCTCTGTCTCTGTGCCAGGTAGCACAAGCTACCACACTTAGCCTAGATGTAATAGGCATCTCTTTGGGAATTCTGTTACAAGGCTTGACTTTTAGATTTGGGGATTTAGCTCAGTGGTAGAGTGCTTGCAAGGCCCTGGATTTGGTCCTCAGCTCAAAAAAAAAAAAAAAAAAAAGAGTTCTAATTCAGGCATGGTGGAGGTACAAGGAGGATTTTCATGAGTTCAAGGGTTACCTTAGGTTATAGGATGGGAATTGACCCAGAAAACAAAAACCAAATAAAGAAAAGAATCAAGGTGGAAGGCAAGGTGGGAATTGACCCAGAAAACAAAAACCAAATAAAGAAAAGAATCAAGGTGGAAGGCAAGGACCAACACTTGAGTGTTGACCTCAACGTATGCACCACGGACAGACAGACAGACAGACAGACACACACACACACATTAAAACAAAACAAATAAAAATTTAAAAATACAAATTAGGAAGAACAGAATTTTGAGACAAGCATTGGCACATTACTCAGAAGGCTGAGGCAAGAGGTTTAAGAGTTCAAAGCCAACCTGGATTACATAGTAAGCCCTTGTCAGAAAAAGAAAAATAATTCACTGATGAATATGACACAGACCTTGGCTGTGAGAAGCTCATGATCTATGGAAGGGGAGAGATGAGTAAACTTACTAGACCGTTGGGTGCTGTGGTGGGGTAAGCCCGGGGATTCTTAGGATTTCATCACCCTCAAGGGAAGTTTAAGAAGGTTAACTGGTGAGAGTGGGGGTGGGGTTGGGGGGTGGTGGGGTGGCGGTGCTACTAGTTAGAAGTCAATGTAAACATCAGAAATAACTCAGTAAAACCAAAACAAGAACGATACTACATCTGAAATTGAGTAAAGATAATTTCAGTTACTTATGCTAGTCAACTGTTAGGTCTTCAGATGACACAGCCTGGAGTCATCTGAGAAGGAGGTCTCCACTGAGAGACTG
The DNA here is from genome assembly GCF_049852395.1 of Peromyscus maniculatus bairdii. Classification (NCBI taxonomy): domain Eukaryota; kingdom Metazoa; phylum Chordata; class Mammalia; order Rodentia; family Cricetidae; genus Peromyscus; species Peromyscus maniculatus. The sequence continues at coordinate 87,318,083 of NC_134856.1, read as the reverse complement.
ATAGAATAGCTTGTGGGGATGTCTGTGGGGAGTTGTCTTGATTGTTAATTGGTAAAGGAGGGTCTAGTCCACTGTAGGCAGCACCATCCCCTAGGCTGGTGATCCTTGGCTGTGAGAAAGCTAGCTGAGCATGAACTTGTGAACAAGCCATCAGGCAGTGTTCCTCCAAGGTTTTTGCTTCAAGTTCCTGCCCTGATTTCTCTCAGTGATAGACTGTCACCAGCAAATGTAAGCCAAATAAATCCTTTTCTCCCCTAGGCTGCTTTTGGTCTGAGTGTTTTATCAGTGTAATATTGATGCAGCTCCAGACAACCACTTACCACCAAGTATCCCTCTTTTAACTGGTAGATATTCTTCTGAAAATTTCTTTGCTATTCATACAGTGACTCCTTTTTCTGTTGCTTAGCATTAAATGGTATTTTTTTAATCTATTTTACTTCAAAAACTATCTCTTCCTATCTAAAGTATGTTTTATACAGTTAGACTTGTTATTAAAACTGTGCTTTTTGGGGTTTATTTTGAGATAGAGTCTTTTTTTTTTTTTTTTTAAACTGTGTAATTAGGCTGATGACCTGGAACTCAGTATGTCGCACAGGCTGGCCTTGAATACACAATTCCTTCTGCCTTCGGCTCTGACTGCTATGATTACAGGCTTGTTGTCACCATACTTGTTCAGATTTATGTTTTTTAATTAGAGTGTTTAGATCATTTATTGATGCATTTATTAACTACCTTTAAATACACAAAACCTCAAAGCTCTGACTGTCCTTATTCTTCTCAGAGTGAAATGTGTCCGTCAGTCTGTTCTGAGCCAAGTTAGTCTGGGTTTAGCTATGGCTTGCTCCCTGAGGATTTCCTTGGTGATAGGCCCCAGAGTGTGGAGCTTGTGAAGGGGAATCTTCAGATTTGGGGCACTGGTCATCCCAAATCTGTACCTCCTTCCCACCCCCCAGGAGCTGAGGACTGAACCCAGGGCCTTGCGCTTGCTAGGCACTGAGCTAAATCCCCAAACCCCAAATCTCTACGTTTTAAGGGCCTGGTGGCTGGGGAGATGGCTCACTGGAAACAAGCATGTGGACCTGGGTTCAAAGCTCTGGAATCTGCAGAAGGAGCCGGGTGAGTCTCGAGTACTCCTGTAACTTCAGTGCTGTGGGGAGTGGAGACAGGGTTGCTAAGACTTGCTGGCTGCTGGTCTAGCCCCACTTTTGGCTAGAGACCTAGTTCCCAGTAATAAGGTGTTGGGGGATAGAGCAGGGCACCCACTGCTCTGGGGCTGGTACTCGAGGCATGGACTCCCAGCACTTAGGAGGTAGAGACAGGGGAAGTTCAAGGACAGGCTTGCTTTCACGCTGAAGCCTGAAAGTTTGGGCATGACTTTATTCCCAATACTTGGGAGGTAGAGGCAGATGGAGCTCTGTAAGGCCAGCCTGGTCTACATAGCAAGTTCCAAGCCAACCAGAGCTACATAGTGAGGCCCCATTTCACAAACAAACAAAAACCAAAAACTCCAACAAAACCAGGGCTGAGGACGAAGCTCCGTTAGTATAATGTGTGCAAAGCTAGTGTGAAGCTCTGGGTTCCATTCCCAGCACATAAACTGGGTGAAGTGACTGAGGGCTGTATCTCAGAGTCAGCAGGCAGAGGTCGTAAGATCAGAGGTTCAAGGTCATCCTCATCTACATAGTGAGTTTGAGGCCTGCCTGGCTATATGAGATATACTGTTCACTCATTTAAAAAAGGGGGGGGGGTGTATGGGGAGGGGGGCGCTGCTAGTAGTTAGAGTTAGCCTTGAGAAGATCGGCCCTGCATTCATACCCCTGACCTAAGACAGGGCCTCAGGCCTTTCTCCTCCACTCTCTTTCTGGCCTGGTAAAGCACACTGATACCTTGATGACCCCTGAAGATAATGAGAAACTTGTGAAGTTCCAAGGGATTTACTGATAAACTGTCTTATCTCAGAGTGGCTTCCGCAAGGCTGGAAAAATGCTGGCAGGCCGACAAAGCACCCAGAGAATCTCAGCACATCACTTTTCATCCCTCACCCATCCCCGGCTTATCCTGGATTTGGGGAATGTGACTCTCCCCTTCTGTGTTTACATCATCCGGATGAAGGCATTCCCCGGGCAAACACCTGAATGTCCTGGTGACATGCCCTGCCACCAGGCAGATCTGGCAGTTCCTCTACCAACAGGTTTCTCAGCTCCCTCAAGAGACCTAGGAGTCCATTCCCTCCTTTGTGAACAAGCCTTGAGAAGCCCGGTTTCCAGCGTGGTGTATTGCAAATGCAGCAGAAGTACAGGGATCAGAGATGTTATTACATCATGAGTCACCTGTTCAGATATTAAACCGTATGCAGTTCTCTTAAAGTCTTTTTGTGGTCTGTTGGAAAAGGGATGAGAACATTCATTCATCCAAAAAGCTGAGGTTGGGGCTGGAGATGTAACCCCCTTGATACCTGTCTAGCACATGGTCTTGAGTTCCATCCCCAGCACTGAATAAACTTGGGAATGATCTCAGCACTTGGAAAGTGGAGGCAGGAGGATCAATGTTTAAGGTCATTGTCTTAGTTATTTTTTTATTGCTGTGAAGAGACACCATGACCAAGGCAATTCCGATTTTTTTTTAAAAAAGCATTTAATCAGGGGCTTGTCACAGTTTCAGAGGTTTAGCATATCATTGTGCAGGGAGTGTGGTGGTACACTTGGAGCCGGAGCAGCAGCTGAAAGTAACACTGTGATCCATAAGCAGATAAAGAGAGAGACTGACAGATGGACAGGACAGACACAGATAGATAGACACTGGGCATGGCATGGGCTTTGGAAACTTTAAAGCTCACCCACAGTGAAGCACTTCCTCCAGTAAGGCCACACCTCCAGACCCTTCTCAGATAGTGCTGTTCCCTCTTGTCTAAGCATTCAAATATATAAGCTTGTGGGGGCCATTCTTATTCAAACCACCACAGTCATCATAATGAGTTTGAGCCCAATCTGAGACAGTGAGGCCATGTTGCAAATACATAAATAAAGAGCGAAGGTGTTGGGACTGGAGTAACTGATTGGTAGATTCCCATGGTGTGACGGTAATGTTGGGACACGTGTCTGGTCTCTCCCTGAAACAAGCCTGTGTAACAAGCTCCTGTACCTTCCCTGCCTGTTCACTCCCACTGAGACACTTAAGGGTCCACTAGATACCATCCACTGCAGCTGTTCCCATGACCCTGACACTACCTGTATGTTTTTGCTGGGAACATTCCCTCAGTCCTATCCTTGCCATGCTTCTGCTCACTCCATCTTTCCCAACTCACCTCACAGTACATCCCTCAGGAAGCCTTTCTTGGTTACTCAGGTAGAGGAGCAACATTCTCAGTTGGGACTACGCGGGGAGGCTCTGTCTCAAACATAAAATGGAATAAGGAGTGGGGAGAGAGAGTGTAGGAAGGCAGGCTTGAGCATCCCTTGTAGAGTCCATTTGATGAACACTGAAGTTTCACATTGGTGATGGAGGCAGTAGGGAGCCAGTGTTAGTTTCCAGGGCGTGAGAAGGAGAAGGTAAGGCGTAGGAACTTAGCTGAACTGGAGAGGCCATAGAGAAAGTGATGGGAAACCTGGGGCGAGGGGAGGCTTTCAGAGTTAAGGTCTGAGCAGACACCTGGGAGCCTGAGATAGAACGGTTGTCAGTTCAAGTCCAGCCTGGGCTTCAAAGTGAGACCTTATTTAAAAAACCAGCAGTGTGCCAGGTGGTGGTGGCACACGCCTTTAACCTCAGCACTCGGGAGGCAGAGGTAGGCGGATCTCTGTGAGTTCAAGGCTAGCCTGATATACAGAGGTGGTTCCAGGACAGCCAGGGATACACAGTGAAACCGGGTCTCAAAACAAAACAAAACAAAACACCACAGCATGGAGACAGTAGAATATAGATAATTTATGAAAGAAACTTTTTTTTTTTTTTTTTCGAGACAGGGTTTCTCTGTGTAGCTTTGCGCCTTTCCTGGAACTCACTTGGTAGCCCAGGCTGGCCTCAAACTCACAGAGATCCGCCTGGCTCTGCCTCCCAAGTGCTGGGATTAAAGGCATGCGCCACCACCGCACAGCTTATAAAAGAAACTTATGAGCTAAGATTTGGTGACTTTGAGAATGTTCCAGAAAAAGCCCCAGACTTCACCAGGTTGACTTTTCTCCAAAGCACCATTTTTTTTTTTTTTCTGGTGATTCCTCTGATCCTAATATTCTCATTTCAAAAGTGAGGGTTGGTGCGGTTAATGCTGGCTTAACACATCTCTAGACAGACTGCTTTACTCTCTGAGGCCTGTTTACAAGAGGAAACTGACACTTGGCTGGCCTGCCCTGTCTCCCCTTAACTTGTTTCTTAATCCAGAGTCAGGGTTCTTAAAAAAGCCATCGTCAGTAAACAATAAACAAGTTCCATTTCCCTCGGCCTCACAATGCTGGGTGCATTCGGCTGAGGACATCACACCGGGTGTCAGGGGACACCCGGCATCCAGCTCAAGTTCTGCCGGGTGAGGGATTCCGCATCCTGGGCTCATCTCCCAGGCCCCTTGGCCTAGAGCTATCTGTGACTTCCAGCCAAGGCCCTGGCCTTGTTGGGCTTGTTTTCCAACCTAAGATCTTGGTTTCCTTGCAGACATGGATAAGAGCAGAAGCCTGATGCTGGATATGGTGGCGCAGGCAGGAGGATCGCTGTGACGTCAAGGCCAGTCTGTGCTACAAAGTGAGATTCTGTCTCGCTTCCCTCCAAAATAAACAAGCAAGCAAACAAAAAACAAACCAATGATATAACAGCAACAACAAAGAAAAGAGCAGAAAGAAACCGAGCAGGGCATGGTGCTGTAGGCCTGTAATCCCGCACTCGGGAGGTGGAGGCGGAAGGATCAGGGATGTAAGGGTGACCTTGGCTCAGGTTCTCTGAGCTCTGTGCACATACCAGCTGTGTCTCTGGTTCCCAGGAGTAAGGTAAATGTGTCTTTCCAGAGAGTACAAATACAGGCTGCTCTTCCTATGGTGATAATTCCTAGAAAACTGGGACCCTTCATTCCCCAGCCCACCTCCCTCCTTTCTTTCTAGTTTATAATAACTTTCTTTTTTCTCATTCTTTATCTGTTCTTTGAGAATTTCATAAATCCAATGTATTTTGATCATATTCACCCTCTCCTACTCCTCTCAAATCCACCTTTACCTCTCTACTCATCCAACTTTGTGTCCTCTTCTTTTGTTTGTTTGTTTGTTGTTTTTAAACACATGGAGTCCAGCTGGTACTGCCCATATCCTCTTGAACTTATAGCCTTCCACTGGAACATGGTTGACCTACCAAGAGCCTTGCCCTAAAGGAAAATGGACTTTCCCTCTCCTGGCAGCTACCATTGCCAACAGCTCTTTATGTAGGGTGGGATTTCATGCTCACATTCCTTCTCCATGCTGGGATTTGGTTGGCTTGAGCTTGTGAAGGTCTTGTACATGCCATCTCAACTGCTCTGAATTCCTATGTGCAGTTGCCCTGCTCTGTCCCAGAACACTGCTTCCTTGTAGTCCCCCACTGCCTCTGGCTCATAGAGTCTTTCTGATCCCTCTTTTGCAATGATCCCCAAACCTTGGGAGGAGGGAGATGATATAGATGTCTTTTAGGGGTGAGCATGCTACAGTCTCTTATTCTCTGCACCTTGACACACTGTGGATCTGTGTTAGTCACCGTCTACTACAGAAAGAGTCTTCCCTTATGAGAGTTGAGAAATACACTCATCTGTGAGGACAGGAGTCAGCTTAGTGCTATGCCCATTTACCAAAATAATAGTAGTAGGTTCCCCCTGGGGCCTATGACCTGTCTAGCCACAGGTTCTTTGACCTGACAGCAGTGCCAGATATAAGTTTTATATTGTAGATCGGGTGTAGACAGGGTCTTGTTCTATGGTCTTGAACTCATGGCAGACCTTCTGCCTCAGCCTCTCAAGTGCAGGATTACACTTTTGAGCCACCGTGCCTGACTTTATCTCTTGGTCATGCTGCATCTACATGCCATGTTAACCCCTTCTCCATCGCAACAACCTCAGCCACTTCCATAGGCTGTGCCAACCTTCTGTGTGCCTAAGGAGTGCCTGGAATCGTTGCAATGGAGAAAGGACTAAGCATTTAATACAGGAACTCACTCAAGTGTAGGGAATTGCAGTGTTGTTGGCATCATCTTATTTTAAGATGTAAAAACACCTAATAATTTAGCAACTGGGAGGTGTTGGTAGCAGGATCTGTAGGAGGTAAAGGCCAGCCTGATCCCTCCTCCCCATTTTTTGAAAGAAACAAAACCCACCTTTCTGATATATATCAGATGTGTTCCCTTCTGTGCTGAAAGACTCATGTCTGTAAGAGAAGGAACTAAGGACAAGAGAATGCTGGGAAATTCCCTAGTAAGTACCCATGGAGCAAATAGGAGGAATGTTATCATCCTTTGAGGACAGTTAAGGGGCTGCAGCAAAGTGGCCGGCCACAAGAGGGAGAAGAGAAAGAACCCATCCCCCTACCTACAGTCTGCACTCAGAAGAGGCTGATGAAGGAGTGAAGGCCACTGGGAGAGACAGGCAGAGACAGTGTTGTCTGCGCTCCTATAGAGAGCAGGCCAGCAGGGCTGTTGATGTGCTCAGTTAGCAGAGTACTTGCCTAGCACACATGAAGATGCTCCGGTTAAATCCCAGGAACTGTGTTAACTGGGCAGAATGACACTCACTTGTCACCCCTCAGGAGGTGGAGGTGGGGGCGCTCCCCTCCCCCCACGCTGCAGGCTACCCAAACAGGCTCAGAATCCTCTACATAGAAGTCTAGGGCCAATCAAAGGCGCAGAGTGCTCAAACCCAGTGTTTGTTCTAGATTTCTAAGTCCTGAGATAACTGCTAAGTCACTGCAGTGACAGCCAGGCATGTGACCATCTCGAGAACAGGATATGTAATTCAGCTGTGAGGAATTTTGAGAAGTACCCTGGGTTCTGTGACTAGAACTGGGGGCAAAAGTTCTTGACGTCCAACCCATTCTCCTTACTCAGCTTTTAAAAACAATTGCATTGGCATGGTGGTGAATGGTGTGTCTCTGATCATGACTCTTGGGAAGGAGACAGGAGGTCAGACTTGAATAAGTAGGCTTTACTAGCTGCTTTTCTCACTGCTGTGATAAATGACAAAGTCAAAACAAGCAAGAAAAAGTTTATTCAAGGCTTGAGGGCCATGGCTGAAGGTGTGTGAGATGGTCATGTTTCATCTGCAGTCAGAGAGCAGAGAGAGATGGATGCTGGCTAGTGACATAATTTCCTTTTTTAAATTCAGTTTAGGACCCCAGCCCACTCACACTCAGGGTGGTTCTCCCACTCCCCCGCTAAACCTTGGGGGAAACATCCTCACAATGTCTCCATGGTGATTCAAAGCAGGGCTGGAAGGGGTGGCGGGTGGGGTGGGGTAGGGGTGTAGAGTTGGATTGGGGACACAGTGTGAGTTGGAAGGAAGAGTTCCAGGGATGGGTGGTGGAGGTGGTTGTTGCAGAAAAATGTGAATATACTCAATGCCACTTGGCTGTGTGCTTAAAGATGGTTTTAACAATAAATGTTATGCCTGTATATCCACTCATAACAAGAATCACAGCAAAATGGAGGATGATTTTGGACTCCTCACTAAGCATGCTGGTGTGCCTATAATCCCAGCACTAGGGAAGCAGGCCTGCCACAAATTCTAGGCCATCCTGGCCTATATAGTTCATTCCAGGCCAGGCTTGGTAGAGAGACCCTGTCTTGAAAGAACAAACAAACAAACCAAGCAAATAAGCAAAAGCAGTCTTGGCTCCTAGCGTCTGGCTTCCTCACATCTTGCTTTTGGCTCTGTTTTCTTCCTTCAAGGGTGTTGTCTCCCTGGCCAGCGACCAGCCAGTCCTCACTCCTTTCTCCCTCGTCCCTGACTGTCTCCGTCCCCAGCACTCATACATGTGTCCATGCATACCTCCCCGTATGTACAGGCTGAGGCCCTGTGTAGAAGGGCATAGGCTCCCAGGTCTGCAGCGCAGAGCCAGGTAGGGCAGGGGCTGAGGCTCGTGGTGAAAAGAGGAAGGGCAGCCAGTGGTCAGAAGCAAGCTGCTTTGTATCCAATGCTGGACAGGAGCAGCGTGGATTGGGATGGTGTGGCTGGCAGCCTGTCTGTCTTAGTGCTACAGCAGCGTTAACTAGGAGTCTCCAAAAGGATAGACCTTCACCTCCCCAGGTTCTCACAGGCTGGGACTCTACGCCATGGCTCTGTGTTCCACTTGGAAGCACAGTGGGTAAGCAGGGCAGCAATTGCCAGTCTGGATCCCAGAAACTCAGCCTTGGTTGTATGACGCAAGATGTAGCCCATCCGGGCCTTTTGTTCCTCCTGTTTCTGCTGCCACAGGCCAAAAATAAGAGCCTTGGTTTCAGGGAGAGATGTCAGTCTGGCTCAACTGGATCATGCCCAAATCGGGGTGAAGTTTATCGCCAGGTCAGCAGTCTCGGGCCAGGGTAGGAGGACAGAGGGTAGATCTGGTGCCATGCACTCCCTAACTCTCCAGGGACCCCACTTGGTTTGTGGCAGGTGCAGCCAGTGTACCCTGGATTCTCATGGACCCACTCTGTGGTTTCAAGTTCTGAGTGTGGAATTGCAGAGACCCTGTGAGCACACACACATCCATACACCAGATAGGCTCAGACAACGCCCTGCTTAGGAGATTATGTCCTTCCCAGCCATGCCTATTCATCCTCTTGGGGACTTCCAGTGGGTCAAGCAGCGGGGAATTTCTCTGGAAACTCCCGAGGAACTTAGTACCCTAAGAATGTGTCTAGTCTCCTCACAGGTCAACTCAGTTCTAGTTCTCAAAACCAACCAACCAAACAGCCATTTTTCTTTTTCAGACAGGGTCTCTTGTAGCCTAGGGTAGCCTTGAGCTAAGTACAGCTGAGGGTGACTTTATTACAGGTCTGGACCACCATGCCTGATTTATTTGGTGGGGATTGAACTCAGGGCTTTGTGCATGCTAGGCAAGCACTCCACAAACTGATTTATATCCCCTGCCCACCTCGTTTGGATTTTTGAAACAGGGTCTTGTTATGTAGCCCAGGCTGGCCTTCAACTTACAGCAATCTTCCTGCCTCAGCATACGGGTTACTTGGAAAACAGATGTGCACCACCATGCCTGGATAGATCTCAACTTGAGACTAGAACAACCACAGAAAAAAATGTGATTAAATGGGCAGGAGGCCAAAGTCTTGCTTCCTAGCAGGTGTCTTGTGAGAACTCAGATGACTGAAGTATATAGCCCGTGGCTTTCCTGCTGATCTGTGGACACATCGCTATCAGCAGCCCACAAGGCCTTTCCATTCTTCCCGCACTTCCGTTGAGTCTGCCAGTGTTTGGGTGAGGATTATGGAGACAGGTTCCAGTCCCTCAGTAATCGTCTCTGGAGGCATCCAGGTGGGCTGCTCCCATAGGCAGCTTTCATGTCTATTTTCTTAAGTGTCATGTGGGACTTCCTCCCAAGATGTTTATCAATCGTAGATGATTTAACAGGAGTAGGGCTCAGATTGTTTTCTGAAAGCATACTTTGACCAAGATTGGAGAGCAAAGATATGGCTCAGTGGTAATGCTCTTTGCCTAGCAGGTACGGGGCCTTGGATTTGAACTCCAACATCGGAAAACAAAATAAGACAACAACAATAAAAGATCCAAGCCAAAATATGTTAAAAAATGACCATAATAAGCCAGGCAGTAGTGGCGCATGCCTTTAATCCCAGCACTTGGAGGCAGAGGCAGGTGGATGATCTCTGAGTTCAAGGCCAGCCTGGTCTACAGAGTGAGTTCTAGGACAGCTAGGACTGTTACATAGAGAAACCCTGCCTTAAAAAAACAAAAACAAACAAACAAAAGACCATAATGACATTTAACATGAATCTTAAAAGGTCTTATTAATAAAAACAAACCCAGAGCCAGGTATTGGGGTGAACGATGAAAATTCAGAGAATCAGAACCAGCCACAGCTAATCTCTCCTCGCCAATTCCTCAGCTGATCCTATTTCCTCAAAAGCCTCCGTGTCCTCATCTGAATGGGTCTCAGCTGAACTGCTGCTCAAAAACCTAAAAGCTTAACAGACTCTAGTTCCTGGTTCTCACGCCTTATATACCTTTCTGCTTCCTGCCATCATTTTCTGGATTAAAGGCATGTGTCACCATGCCTGGCGGTTTCCAGTGTGGCTTTGAACTCACAGAGATCCAGACAGATCTCTGCCTTTGGAATGCTAGGATTAAAGGCTTGTGTGCCACCATTTTCTGGCCTCTATATCTAGTGGCTGTTCTGTTCTCTGACCCCAGATAAATTTATTAGGGTGCACGATGTATTAGGGAACACAATATCACCACAGACATACACTTGTAATTCATCGTGTGTGTGTGTGTGTGTGTGTGTGTGTGTGTGTGTGTGTGTGTGTGATGTAGGTACATGTGATATAGGTATGTGTATTGTATGTGCAGGTGCACTCCACTGTGCATGCCTTTAGGGGCTCGATCACTCAGACTGGCAGGTGGCAGACCCCAGTGAGCCTCCTGTCTCCACCTCCCTGTCACTATTTTGGCCACACCCTGCTTTTTATGTGGATGCTGGGATTTGAACTCACACCCTCGTGCTCACTTAGCAAGTGCTCTTATCCACTGCACCATCTCCCTAGTCCCCACATTTATAATTCAAATTGGGAGGTTGAGGCGGAAAGATCAGTAGTTTGATACATAGTGAGCTCCAGACCGCCAGGGACTACATAGCTAAAACCTGCCTGAAAGCAAATAAACAAATGTCAATTCGATAAATAGTCTTTTACATTTTAAAGTCATTTTACATTTTTAAAGTAAACAACAAACAAAAATCCCTCACATGCACACAAAACAACTCAAAGAACTAGGAAGAATGAAATACAGAAGTAGAGGCCGTCACAAGGGTGAGGTGGTGGCTATTGTGCTTTCTGTGGCCTTCCCTATTGTCTGTCTGTTGTCGCTAGACCTATGGCGGGTTTCAGAGCTCAGCTAAAAAACTGCATGGTGATGGGCAGTGGTGGTGCACGCCTTTATCCAGCACTCGGGAGGCAGAGGTATGCTGATCTGAGTTCAAGGCTAGCTTGGTCTACAAAGCGCAGAGAAACCCTGCCTTGAGCCAACGAACGAAAGGAAAGAAGGAAGGAGAGAGAGAGAGAGAGAGAGAGAGAGAGAGAGAGAGAGAGAGAGAGAGAGAGAAAAGAAGAAGAAGAAGAAGAAGAAGAAGAAGAAGAAGAAGAAGAAGAAGAAGAAGAAGAAAAAGAAAAAGAAAGAAGAAAAAGGAAGGAAGGAAGGAAGGAAGGAAGGAAGGAAAACAATAACAACAACAGCAAAACTGAAGCGGCATGGTGCATTGGTGGTGACCCATGTTTATTATCTCAGTACTTCAGAGGTGGATGGAAGAGCAGCAGGAGTTCAAGGCCAACCTTGGCTGCATAGTGAGTTTGAGACCACTGTCTGAAAAAAGAAAAGTAACCCCTAACCCAACAAGGTGGATGATCTGGTAAAGGCTTTTGCCCTCAAGCCTTACTGCCTGAGTTCCATCCCTGGAATCTATCAGGTGAAAGGACACGATGGTTCTCGAAAGTTGCCCTCTGACCTCTGCAATATGGACTGCGGTGGTCACTCCCCAGCCCCCCAAACTCCCCTAGATCATTCTCACTTCCTTGTACTACATCAACAATGCCTTTCTTCCTCTCTCCAATTAATTAATTTATTCATTCTTGAATCTCAACACTAGCTCAGGCTCGTTCCAGAATCTAGTATGTAGTCAAGGCTGGCTTCAAGCTCACTATGTAGCGGAGGATGACCTTGAACTTCCGGTCTCCCTGACTCCGCCTCTCCAGTACTGGGATGACGGGTATAAACCATCACACCCAGTTTATGCAGTCCTGGAGAGCAAACTATGGCTTCAGGCATGCGGGGCAAACATTCGACCAGCTGGGCCACCCCCCCAACCCTGTCACCTTCGGGTGTTGTTCTGTTTTATTTTTTCAAACAGGGACTCATTTTGTAGCCCAGGCCGAACTAGAATTCATTATGCAGTCCAAGGTGGCCTTGGACTCTTGGCAATCCTCCTGCCTCAGCCTCCAGAGTGCTGAGATTTCAAACATACATCACCTGGTATCTAGTTAAAAGACTTTCTTTCTTTCTTTTTTAACACACACACACACACACACACACACACACACACACACACACACACACACACACACACATAAAAATGCAAATAAAATAACAGATCAATAAGACAAAATATGCCCAAATGAAGCAAAATGGGAGACAAAAAGTCTACAAACATACCACTGAGTTCATTTTTTTCCCCTTAGTTTTTCAAGACAGGGTTTTACTGGGTAGTTCCTGGCTGTCCTGGGACTCTAATCTGTAGACCAGGCTGGCCTCAAACTCAGAGATCCACCCACTTCTGCCTCCCTAGGGCTGGGATTAAAGGCGTGCGCTGCTGCTGCTGCCACCACCCAGCATCAGCATCACTGAGTTCATTTTGTGTTGGCCAACTACTCCTAGGCATGGGGACTGTCCTGAAGTGTGGCTAATACACCAAGCAAGAGTCCATAGGAAGAAATGGATTTTTCCTTTGCCAGTGGGTATCAATTGCATATAGTTTCTTGGTTAGGGGTGGGGATCCATGTCCACTTCCCCTTTTCTGGGACCCCGTCTGTCTTGTTCCTGTGCAGACCTTGTGAAAGCCGCCACAGTCTCTGGGAGTTCATATGTGCATCAGTCCTGTTGTGTCTGGGAGTTACTGCTTCTTTGGAGTGGAGTCATCCGTCACCTCTGGCTCTTACCATCTTTCCACATCCTTTTCTAATGTAGATCCATGAGCCCTGAGGGCACGGCTCTGATGAAGACATCCCAATTAGGACTGTGTGTTCCAAAATCTCCCAGTCTCTTCACATTTTCCAGTCATTGGTCTCTGTCTTGGTTCCCATCTACTGCAAGAAGAAGCTTCTCTGGTGAGGGCAGAGTGAGGCCGTGACCTATGGGTATAACCATTTGTCATTAGGAGTCCTTATTGCTGTGTTTCTTTAGAAGAGTAATAGTGTTAGGTTCCCCCTAAGCCTGTGACCTATCTAGTCTTAGGTTCTTGGCCACTTTGGCAGGGTTAGGTGTGGGCTCCATCTCACGGAGTGGACCTTTCTTTGGTGTTTGTTAAACACTTTCTTATAGGAAAAGGATACTGAAAGAGACTTCGAGCATTTACTCAGCATTCATTCTCCCCCTTTTCTGTAGTAGAAGAATTCTGGGCAGTGGGCCAGCTAGGAGGCAACCTTTGTCCCCTTATTTGCAGCTAGGTGTGGGCTATGACTCAGTCTGGCCAGGGGAATTGAATGTGAAAGCCTCTCACCGCCAGAAGCACTGTTTTCTATGCTACCCAGCTTATATGGTGCGGTATGATAGTCAGTGAATGGTGAGATGGGACCATGGTGAGAAGTTCCCTGCCACTGTGGTGGAAGTAGACACCACCGGTTTCACTCATTGAAGGTCTTTTATGTATTGCTGTCAGCAAAAGCCAAGTCCAATGAAATGTATTGATGATTATCTGTCACATTTTGTTTTTAGTGTTAAGAATTGAATCCCAGGGCCCTTGTACATGCCAACCAGCTGCTCCAACATTAAGCTACAGACTCAGTTGTTTTGATTTTTTTTTTTAAAACAAGGTCTCACGAAGCCCAGATTAGTCTTGACCTCCTGATTCTTAGGCCTCAGCTTCTGAGTGCAGGACTTACAGACATGCACCACTATCCAGTGCTGGAAATGGAACCCTGGGGCTTTGTGTATGCATTCAAGCACTCTACCAGCTAAAATATATCCCTGGCCTTGTTTGAATTTGGTTTAGACATGGCTAGCTTGGAACTTACTATTTAGCCCAGGATGAACTTAAATGCTGCTCTACGTGCATTTCTATTGTTCCAATAAAAGATCTTGACAAAAAAGCAATTTAAAGAAGGAAGGGTTTACTTGGCTTATGGTTCCAGGTTACACTTGATGATTGTGGTGAAGTTAAGGCAAGAAGTGAAGCATCATGTCCACAGTCAAGAGCAGAGAGAGAATTAAATGAATGGATCCTTGCTTGCTCTCAGTTGGATTGCTCCTTGTTCTGGACTCTTTGTGTAGGGGATTGGTGTCACCTACAAGGGGCTGCATCTTCCTCTATCAAATAACAATCAGACAGTCCCCCCAGTCATACCCATGGGCAAACCTGATCTAGATAATTCCTAAAACTCTCTTCCCAGGTGGTTCTAGGTTATGTCAATTTGACAGTATAAACTAGCCAGCATAAATACATAGTAATCCTCCTGTCCCAGCCTACCAAGTGCTGAGATTACAGGCTTCATGGTTGATCAGAGGTATCTCTGTTTATTGTTCATTCAAGAGCCATAAGAATTCTGATCAGATCGAAGTTATCCCAAGTGGAGGAAGAGCCTCCTGAGGGGAATGTGCGGAGTTTCTGACGTTTTATGCTCCACATGAACTTTAACATTTTCAAGTTTTAACTTTCCATTTTGTAATCACTTCAGATTTACTGCAATGTTGCAAAATAGGACGAAGTATTTCCGATAGCCTTTACCCAGATTCTACAAATATTAGTATGCTACTCTTACTTTTTAATGTTGTCTGTCTTTTTGTCTATCCATCTGTCCACCCACCTATCTCTTTGTCCATAAACACTTAACAGCGTATTTCTTCAGAACAAGGAGAGGGCTGAGCATGGGAGCGCACACCTGAAATTCCGTCACTCTGAAGATGGAGAAAGATTGCTGAGAGTTAGATGCCAACCTGATGTATGTACTGAGTTCCAGGGCAGCCGAGGCTACAAAGTAAGAAACGGTCTCATAGAACCAAAACCAAAACCAAAACCAAAACCCAAAACCAAAACCAAAAGTGAGACCAAACAAAAACAAAGCATACAGATAGAAACCAGGAAAGGCGTCTGCTCCAGAGTGCTTATCTCCCAGGCAGACTTTGCTGATGAAGTTTCCAGTTTCCCACCATTGTTCTGTATTTACCGAAGGCAAACACAGTTCAACAGATGTGGGACTTTTAGGCAGGATCACAGTGTTGGGGAACTCATGTCTTTTTGTAGAACTGCCTGTCCTCTTGTGTGGGTCTCACACCCTTTGTATTTTAAAAAAGTATTACTATATGTTTTAAAAAGAAATTTTAAAACTTTTATGTTGTGGTGAAAACATGTGGTACAGAATTGTACCCTTTAACATTTTCAAGTGTTCATGTCAGTGGACTTAAGTATATTTACCTCATTGTGCAACAGAGCTCTAGAATGTTCTCATCTTGCAAAACCGAAACTCTCTCCTTATTTTCTCTCCTCTCTCAGATCCTGGCATTCACCATTCTGTTCTATCTTTTGCCTTAACAAATCAGACTACTTAAGTATCTCAGATAAGTGGAATCACACACACTTGTATTTAGCCTAATGTTCTGGAGGCTTCGCTAAGCTCTATTCTTTTGTGGGCTGAGTAATGTTCTACAATCTCCATACACCACATCTTATTTGTCTATTCATCTTTCAATGAACACTATGCCTCTGCCTCCTTGTTATTCATATGTAAGACCTGTGTAATGGTGCTTTGAATATGAATGTGCAAATAGCAAGTACCTCTTTCTCCCAGTCTCCCTTCTTCCCTCCTTCCCCCCTCCCCTCCCCCTTCTTGAGATCAAACCAAGGGCTGTGTATATACTGAAGTAAGTGTTCTCCCACTAAGATACATCGCATCTCCACTTTTTGTTGTTGTTGTTGTGTGTGATTAAAAACTTTGTGATGGTTAGTGTTAGCTGTCAACTGGACAGATACAGAATCACCTGGGGAATGGACCTTTGGGCACGTCCATGGAGGATTGCCTTGATAGCGCTAACTGAGGTAGGACAACCTGCCACTGCGGTGGTACCTTTCTCTGGATGAGATCTTGGACTGTGTAAGTGGAGGAAAGGAGATGAGCAGAGGTATGAGCTCATTGCTCTTTTCTTCCTGGCCGTGGACATGTGAACAGTTCTATCAAACCCTTGCTGCCTTGACTTCTCTGCCATGATGGATGGTACCCTTGGATGCTGAGCCAGTTCCATCAAACCCCTGCTGCCTTGGCTTTTCTGCCTTGATGGACTGTACCCTTGGATGCTCAGCCAGAATAAAACTTTTCTCCCTTAGGTTGCTTTCAGCAACAGGAAAACAGCTTAGTCAGGGACTGTAATCCCAGCAGTTGGAAGATGGAGGCAAGATGATCTAGAGTTCAAGGCCAACCTAGGCTACATGAGATCTTGTCTCAGAAAACTAAAATAAATTTTAAAAATTAGAAATGGAAACTACTATTTTTACTTGAGGTATGAGTTCCATGTCTCTTTCTGTTAATTCCTACCTACCAGCAAGGATGGCTTCAGAGTCATTCCTTTTCAAAGGACTTGTCAAAGGAAGGTCTCCCCAGTCACTTCTATACCCTTGACTACTGAGGGAATCAACTGTGTTACTGTTGTGTTTGAATCTACACTTTCCCAGTAAGGCTCCTGTGTTAAAGGCTTTTTTCCAGATGATTAGACATCTGAAGGCTCTGACATTATCAATGGAATAATCCATTAATAGATTCATAATCCATTAATGGGAAATTAGGGGGTGGGGCCTGGTAGGAGGAAGATCACCAGGGAATGTCCTGGAAGGGTGTATCTTGTCCCCAATCCCCACAGTATCTCTGTCTCTCTGATCTCTCTATGTCTCTGTTTATCTGTCTCTTTGTCTCCTGTCTGTCTATCATGGGGTGAGCAGTCCCGCTCCACCATATCCTTTCATTCATGGCACTCTGTCCCATTAGGAGCAGTGCTCCATATTAGGCAAGGATCCAGCCGAACAGAGCCTAAAGCCTCTGGAACTGGGAGCTGAAATACGCCCTCCCCCTTTTATGTTGTTCATTTGTGTCTGGTGTTCTGTCACGGAGATGCAAAGTGATGGACACAGTCAATGCATGCTCAGTCAGCAGCTTTAGACCCGGACTCACTCTGGATTGCACTCATGGACTCAAAGACTAAAGAATTCTTGAGAGCAGAGACTTTTCTTGTTCAGGTCACAGAGTTGGTGAGAGGTTGAGGTGAGAAGGGGCCACCCAAGAAATCACAGAGTCTCTTATTTTGCGGGGCTGGTTGGAGACCAGCTGTTTTGACTTCCATCTGCTGTATCTGTGATCTGGATGCCACGGGGATGGTGATAGGGTAGACGCCCACTGCTGCTCTTCCCCCAAATAAAACTCTCTCTACCTTCTAGCTAGCACTTAATGTCTGGTCATGGCATAGCATAATGGATACAGCTCCCTGGGGCTGCTGATATGGGCCAGCAGGTAAAAGCATTTGCTATACAAGTCTGATGGCCCCAGATCAATCTCTGAAATCTGTATTGGAAAGAGAGAACCCAAATCCCAAACATTGCTTTCTGACCTCCACATTTGAAAGATAAGACCTTGAGTCTTTGTAACTAGCTGCTATTTAGCTATAGTCTTCTTTTTGGGAAGTAATGTGTTGAGATAGGGTCTCACTCTGTAGCCCAGGCTAACCCGGAACTCACTATGTAGCCCATATGGACTCCAAACTCATGGAGATTCTTCTAAGTGATAGGATTCCAGGCGTGAGTTACCAAGCTTGCTATGTAGCTAAGGATGACATTGAGCTTCTGAGTCTCTCGCCTCCACCTTCCCAGTGCTAGGAGTACAAGCATGTGTCACCATGGCCAGCATCTACAGTGCTGAGGTAGAACACCACGGCTTTGTGCATTCCAGACAAGCACTCTACCTACCAACTGAGCCACATGGTCTGTATTTTACATCTAGTTTTTTATCTGCTCCTCGCAGGGAACAATCTGATAGCTCTACGCTGGAGATGTATTGATTTCTTTACACTCTCTTTACAAGTCACCATGCAGAATCGAACAGGCTCTTTCTTATCTCTGGCTATTCCAGACTGTCCCATTCTCTAATCTAAACATTACGCATCTAATACAGCCCAGCTGGAGTAAGTTTTCCAACATCTAGTTAGCATTGCTTTCCAAAACCTACATTCATTTTATTTTTTTTTTCGTGATCCAGCTCTATTTTTAGGCTGTTTTCCACTGGGAGAAGTAAGAATTGTACAAGGGGAAGAGCAGGGGAAGGATGCCAGCCCTGTTTGTCAGCTGGGAGTTGCTCCACAGCACGTGTTTGCGCCACAGGCACAGGCAGGCCGGCCTTGCCCTTGCGACACAGCGCCCTCCTCCCTCCCCTACTTTCTCAATGCCAATCCCTCTGAGCAGCGCTGGAACTCACTCTTCCCTACTCAGCAGAAGGGGGATGTTTTGCAGTTCATGTTTTCCCCAGGCCTGGGTTGGCAACTTCAGTTGACTTGACTGTGACTTCCCCTGCCCCCAGTGTGCACTCATGCCCCAAGAGTGAGAGGGAGAGACAGAGACAGAGAGACAGAGACAGAGTGAGACAGAGAGAGGGAGAGAGAGAGAGAGAGAGAGAGAGAGAGAGAGAGAGACAGAGAGAGACAGAGAGAGACAGAGAGACGGAGAGAGAGACAGAGAGAGAGACAGAGAGAGAGACAGAGAGAGAGAATGATGCATGGGGTGGAGGTAGGAGGCAACTTCTGGAGCTGCTTCTTTTTTTCCAGCCACAGATTCAGGACCAGGAGTATAGAGGCAGTGGTTTTCCCTGCTGCAATGAAACACTCTACCAACTGGGGGTACCAAACATACCCCGAACCTCAGTTCCCACTTTGTGAGCCATGTTCCACATGCATCTCTTAGAGTCCCCTGCAACTGTCTCTTTTTAAAGCTTGCTCTTAGAGGTGAAGACTATAGAGCTACTGACTGTCTTCAAAGCTCTACCTCAAACTTGAGAGATGGACTCAACCATCCTCTCTCTAATAGCCACCCTCTGCCCTATCCTGGTGTTGGGTGACAAAACTTTCCCTGGGGAGATGCAAAAATCTACTTACGCCACACAGGGAACTTCCCCATGGCAAACCAAAGTACAGATACCACCAAAGTCCAACTTGGAGAACTAAGGAGTTACTTTGGGGTTACTTACTCCAAGACAGCTGTATCACCCAGGCCCACCCCAGCTTGGGTGACAGCTCACAAAGCTGGGAACCTGGAGCACACTGCACAGCCTGCAGGCAGCTCAACAGGTTGGAGAGTGTCCTTTCCAGGTGCCTCAGTTGGTCTAAATCTCCTTCAGGAAGTTTGGTTTCTGCTTCTTCCAGGCTGCTGATCTGGTTTCCAAGTCTTCTTTGCACATTTTCTCCTTTCAGAGTCTTTTATTTCTGCAAAGCAGCTTGTCTGTCTGAGTTCTGTCCAGCTGGCCCTACAAAGTGAGACCCTGTCAAAAAAAACCAAAGCGAAGCCCGGCGGTGGTGGTGGCACAAACCTTTAATCCCAGCACTTGGGAGGCAGAGCCAGGTGGATCTCTGTGAGTTCGAGGCCAGCCTGGTCTACAGAGTGAGATTCAGGACAGGCACCAAAACAACACAGAGAAACCCTGTCTTGAAAAACCAAGCAAGCAAGCAAGCAAACAAAACAAAACAAAACAAAAAACAAAAACCCAAAACAAACAAACAAACAAAAACAAAAAACCAAAACAAAACGCAACAAAAAAACGCAAGGGGAAACACCAAACCTATCTCTTTGTTTTGGAATAACTATAGACTCACAAGAATTTGCAGAATAGCACATGGAGTACCATGACCTTTTTGCTCCGCTTCTTCTGATTGAGACACCTTATGTAGCTCTAGTAAAATATCAAAATGAAATTGACATTGATCTAGTACTGCTATTTGAACTATACAACACTGTGTTTGGGAAAAGCATGACTATTCTGAAGGTATAACACCTTTTTTTCTTTCAGGGAGGAGTGGTCAAGACAGCTCTGTGTAGCCCTGGCTGTCCTGGAATTTGCTCTGTAGACCAGGCTGGCCTCGAACTCAGAGATGCTCTTGCCTCTGCCTCCTGAGTACCTAAAGGCATCAAAGGTGGTTGGCCATTACCACCCAGCCAACCCTTGTTAACACAAATACTCCGTGTCTTGATGGGGTGAGGATGTTGACAGAGGGTTTAAAAACCTTCTCGCTGGGTGGTGGTGGCGCATGCCTTTAATCCCAGCACTCCGGAGGCAAAGCCAGGTGGATCTCTGTGAGTTCAAGGCCAGCCTGGGCTACAGAGTGAGTTCCAGGGAAGGCGCAAAGCTACACAGAGAAACGCTGTCTCAAAAAACCAAAAAAATAAGATAAAATAAAATAAAATAAAATAAAAACCTTCTCAGGGTAGAGTGATGTGTGAAGTAGCACACAAAATACCCACAGAAAGCTTTAGGAGCACGGACCTAAGCAGAGTGTCGTTCAAAGACAAGGCCTTACCCAGCATGGCGGTGCATGTCTATAATTACTACAACGCAGGGGCCTGAGGCAGGGTCTTGAATTCAAGACCAGTCTGTGCTGCATTTTATGAGCTAATTTCAAAATGTAAAACAATTACCAGGCTCTCGGGATATAGCTCAGTTGGTAGAGGGTTTGTTTACTGTGTGTGAAGTCTTGGGTCCAGTTCCAGCACCACATAGACTAGACATGGAGGCCTGTAATCTTTGTACTTAGGAGACAGAGGCAGTAGGATCAGGAGTCCTGTGTCAGGGCTGGAGAGATGGCTCAGTGGTTAAGAGCACTGGCTGCTCTTCCAGAGGACGTGGGTTCAGTCCCTAGTACCCCCGTATGTGACTAACAACCATCTGTGACTCCAGTTCCAGGGGATCCATCACCCTCTGTGGTCACTGTGCTCATATGGTGCACAGACATACATGCAGGCAAAATAGCCATACACATAAAACTGAGAGAAAGAGAGGGAGGGAGAGAGGGAGGGAGAGAGAGGGAGAGAGAGAGAGAGAGAGAGAGAGAGAGAGAGAGAGAGAGAGAGAGAGAGAGAGAGAGATCTGTAGTCAGAAGTTTCTGCGGTCCTGCCAGGCCCTTGCAGTGTCCTGTGGCCTACTTATAAAATAATCACTCAGAAGCTTATATTAATTATAACTGCTTGGCCATTAGCTCAGGCTTATTACTGACTAGCTCTTATGCTTAAATTAACCCATAATTCTTATCTATGTTCAGCCACGTGGCTCTGTACCTTTTTTCAGTTCTACCTTGACATCTTGCTTCCTGTGTGTCTGGCTGGTGACTCCTGACTCAGCCTTCCTCTTCCCAGAATTCTCCTTGTCTGCTTATCCCACCTATACTTCCTGCCTGGCTACTAGCCAATCAGTACTTTATCAACCAATCAGAGCAACACATATTCACAGCATACAGAACGATATCCCACAGCAGAGATCGTTCAGTGTCATCCTCAGGGTATATAGAGAGTTCAAGGCCAACCCGGTCTATAGGAGCCTTTTCTAAAAACACCAAATAAGTAAATGAATAACAGTGTAGCAGAGTGGCATGAGGCAGTGTAGACCTATAAGCCAGCACTCAGGAAGCCAAGGAAGAAAAGAGAGATCCATGCTTGCTTGAGCTACACAGGAGAATATAGTCTCACAAAACCAAAAAATTTAGGCCCGAGAGTTGGCTCAATGGTAAGTACACTTGTTCTCACAGAGGACCTGAGTTCAATTTTCAGAACCCACAGGGTGGCTCGAAATCATCTGTAACTCCAGTCACAGGGGATCCAGAGTCCTTTTCTAACCCTCAGGAGCACCAGGACACATGTGGTGCATATACATGCATACATACATACATACATACATACAAGGAATTCATATATATATATATAAAATAATAAATAAATCTAAAAACTTTTAAAGACTAACAAATAAAACAAATATAAACAACAAAAGCCAGACATAGAGGCTCTTATAATTCTTGCACTTGGGAAGCTGAGGCAGGAGGATGAGCCTGGCCTCGACTGCAGACTAAGAACCTGTCACAAATAACAACAAAACAAAACACACACACACACACACACACACACACACACACACACACACACACACACAATCCAAAAAACTAAAAAGCAAACAACCAACGCCCGCCCCCAAAAAAAACCCACCCACCACCACCAACAACAACCACCCCCCAAAAGAATAGCAATGAAAACAAGGAAACATTGATTGGGCAGAGCAGCTTGTTGGAGGGTTTGATGAGCCCCCCTTCCCCCACAGGTTAGGCAAGTGCTCAACCACTGAGCTAGATCCCCAACCCTGGTAGGACTTGTGTAAGTTGCACAATCTGAGTTGATTCATCCAGAGCCAGGAAGTGACCACAGTGGACCTTCATCACTCTGTAATAGTGAGACATTTAACTCAGATGGGAGAAAAAAGTAATGATATACACAAAAATAAGGAATTCCTTTTTAAAAATGGATTTCCCTCTCAGTGCAGTTTCAGGTTCATGGGGGAAAAATAGATTTTCGTTGCCCACCCACCTCCATCTACGTCTCTGTCTGCATTTCTACTCAGCTATGGTTGAAATCTTAGTGTGTGCGCCCCCCATCCCATACACCCTTTGAAACAGGGTCTCACACAGCCCATTCTGGCCCTGGACTTCCATATAGCCCCCAGGAGATTTTCATTTTCTTTCTTTTCTTCTTTTTTGAGACAGGATCTCTCTACATAGCCCTGGCTTTCCTGGAACTGGCTACATAGACCAGGCTTGGCCTTGAACTCACAGAGACCTGCTTTCCTCTTCCTCCCAAGTGCTGGGATTACAGGTGTGTGCCACCAAGCCTGCAGGGAAACTCGCTGATCTCCTAGTCCCCAGCACTTGAGTGCTGGGCTACAGTAGTGGTTCCTCATGCCTGGCAGCTTCCAGGTTTTGAAAATCCATAAATAAACACATAATCTATGAAGTGGATTTGGGAACCCCCTGTGTTCTCTGTGCAGCTAGCCTCCGACCTCTATGTCTATTCATATACAAGTCACAAGTATTTCATTGATAAAAGTCACCTGATAGTAGGAGCTCTGTAAGTTCAAGGCCAGCCTGGTCTACAAAGGGAGTTCAGGACAGCCAGCGCTATTAACATAGGAAAAACAAACAAACAAGCAAACAAACAAAAAAACCTGTCTCGAAAAACAAACAAAAAGTCACCTTCCCCCATCTTTGGATGATGGGTGGCGACATAAAGGTTTGGTTTTGCTGTTTATTTGATGTTCTGCCTCACTCTTTCATACGTGGCATCTTTCAAGCAAGCAAACAATAGCACTCTGGGTCTAATTAGCACCATGAGATTGCTCACAGCCTGCCAGAGCTTGTTACGGCCATCCTTCTTTCCCTGGGGAGGAGGTGTAGGCACCAGTGTGGTTTAAACGTTTAACTCTAAGTAGCTGGTGCAAGAGCGAGGAAATGGAGTTGCTTGTTGCTGTGGTGGATCGCCACATCTTGGCCACACTGGTAAGGGTTGGGTGACCCTGGCCAGAGGATGGGAACAAAAGTTACGGAGGAAAAGTGCTTCCTTGTCCTTTTTGCTAAGGCTAGACCCTGCTCACTGACTTCGCACAGAGAGTACTCCATCCAGCAAGTGTTTGGTGGGGTGTGAGTATGAGGGTATCATTTTAGGTAATTGCCATGCTAATATCTCATGTACAGGATGAGGCCTTTCTCTGTTCTTTCCTACCAAACAACTTAACTGGCCCAGGTGAAAGTCTTCCCTTGCTTAGGGTCGTACTCAGCACCTTGGGTTGGGGTAGGTCTATTATGTGACCACTTGGGAGGGGACAGCTATCTGCTGCTGTGCCAAGTATTTGATCACCCTACACACACACACACACACACACACACACACACACACACACACACACACACACACACTCGTGTGTGCACACATGCACTCACACAGGGCTGGGGATATAGCTCAGTTGTTAGAGTGCTTGCCTAGTATTCCTGAAACCCTGGGTTCGGTCCTCAGCACCAAATAAACCAAGCATGATGGCTCATGCTTGTAATTTCTTGGCTAAATGTGGAGTTCAAGGCCAGCCCAGGTTACATGAGATTCTGTTTCTAAAACAGAACAAACTGGCCACAAACCAACCATCTTGCTAACTGCTTCCTTCCTTGGTCTTTGGCTCAATTCCTTGACCTTTCTAATCTTCAATCTTTCCTTTACTCCTTCCCATAAACAAGAGGTGGGGGGCTGTGGAATGTGGACTAGATTGTTCAGTAGTTTCTTTTGGCTTTCCTGGGGTCTAGATTGTAACTCGAGTCTAAGGGAAATTGTCAATCAGCCCTACCAATTGGAGTCGCCTGGCTATAAGAAATCCATCTTAAAGAATGTTCTAATTCCTGGCAGCCTCTTCTAAAAGGGCTGAGTTCATAATATCCACCGCGGAGACCTGGGAGTTAGTGAAGCCCTAGGGGGCCACATTGGAGGTAAAGATAAGGGTGTATTAACAGAATGGAAGGAAGGAGTCAGGAAGATGGCTAAACAACAACCTAAGGAGGTGAATTTGGGATGTAGTTGCAGCCAAGTTGTTCCTGCGGGGTATCATATTGAAGCAATTTTACCTTCCCTGAGCCCGCTCGTTTACCTAGGGTTACAAGCTGACCACTTCAAAAGACCCAACCAACAAGTGTGAGTTCAGCTGTGTCCTTCACATCTCATCTAGATCTAGCTATCTGGAACCCTACAGGGGTTAAGTCAACTTCCTCTTGCCTATCTGGTAGCAGAGGTGACTGGAGAACAGTCTTTGTTTTGGACACCCACTACCTTGTTGGCACCTGGGCAGGGAAAGTGCCCCAGCTGAGAATGCTTGCCTACCTCCTGCCTCGAGGGCTGACCTTAAAGGAAGAGATTTAAACATCTCCTCAGTCGCCAGTCCGATCTGAGGGGATGGCCAGTTCAGGCTACGCGCTTCCACTGCTGCCAAGAGTCTTAGCCTGGGCCATCCTTGCAGACTCATGGAAGCTTCCCATGCATCAGGCTTCTACCTGACTCTGTAAAGCCCCCCCTTTCTAGTCATCTCTCTCAGCACTGTCCCCCTCCGCCCACTCCCCAACCCCATCCCACAAGTTCCCATTCCCACTGACTCCCAGTCCAACCTGGAGATCTCTATTTCCTCTTCCCAGGGAGATCTGAGTGTCTCCCTTGGGCCCTCCTTGTGACCCAGCCTCTCTGGGTCTGTGGTTTGTAGTGTGGTTATCCTTTACTTTACAGTTACAATCCACTTATAAGTGAGTACATACCATGCTTGTCTTTCTGGGGTCTGGGTTACCTCACTCAGGATGATATTTTCTAGTCCCTTCCATTTGCCAGCAAATTTCATGATGTCATTGTTTTTAATAGCTGAGTAGTACTCCATTGCATAAATGTACTATTGGCTGAGGGGCATCTAGGTTGTTTCCAGGTTCTGGCTATTAAGAATAAAGCTGCTATGAACATAGTTGAGCAAGTGTCCTTGTAGTATGATTGAGCATCCTTTGGGTGTATGCCCAAGAGTATCACTGGGTCTTGAGGTAGATTGATTCCCAATTTTTTTTTTGATCTAGCCATTCTGGCAGGTATAAGATGGAATCTCAGTCGTTTTGATTTGCATTTCCCTGATGGTTAAGGATGATGAACATTCTTTAAGTGTTTCTCTGCCATTTGAGATTCTTCTGATGAGAATTCTCTGTTTAGGTTAGTACCCTCATTTTTTAGTTGGATTACTTGCCTTTTTGATGTCTAGTGTCTTGATTTCTTTATATATTTTAGAGACCAGCCTTCTGTCGGATGTGGAGTTGGTGAAGATTTTGGTTGTCATTGGAGATCCTTCATCCAGTGACTGATGGAGGCAGATTCAGAGACCCATGGCCAAACTTTGGGCTGTGCTCAGGGAGTCCTGCTGAGCATACAGGGAAAGGATTGTAGGAAACAGTGGGGTCAGGGACATCTCAGGAAGACCTACAGAAACTAATAGCCTGCCTCATGGGAACTCAGAGTCTGAACCAACAATCAGGGAGCCTGCATGGGACTGACCTAGGCTCTCTCTCTCTCTCTCTCTCTCTATATATATATATATATATATATTTATATATATATATATAAAATGATCAGTTGTGTAGCTGGGTCTATGTGTGGGAGCAGGGGCTGTCCCAGGTGCTTTGACTGGCTCTTGGGAACCCATTCCGCATGCTGGATTGCCTTGCCCAGCCTGAATACAGGGAGAGGTGTTTGGTCTTATGGCAGCTTGCTATGCAGTGTTTTGCATAGTAAAACATGGGAGGCATGATGCTTTCTGAGTGATTATGGAGGAGGGGTGAATGGACGGGTGAAGGAGAGGAGGAGGAGGGAGTGGGAAGAGAGGAGGGAGGGGAGGCTTCGGTTGGGATGTAAAATAAATAAATTAATTAATAAAAATAATGAAAAGCAGATTTAAACATATGATGCAAGCTATAAATAAAGATTGGTCTCTACTGGTGCCATTCCCACCCTGTTCTCCATGAACTCCCAGCAATTTGTTTCTAAGCTTTGAGGTGAAGGGATGCCGCCTGGCCACTGGACAGGCTTGTAGGTGTCTGCAAAACCTCACGTGGGCAGCCAAGGGCATAGCACAGGTCTGTAATACCAGGCTGAGAAGGAGCAAGCTCTAGGCTCTAGGCCGGTCTGGACTACATAGGAAAACTCCCTCAAACAAAGAAAACAAACAAAACCAGTGGAAACTTTA
Source organism: Peromyscus maniculatus bairdii (assembly GCF_049852395.1). Taxonomy (NCBI): domain Eukaryota; kingdom Metazoa; phylum Chordata; class Mammalia; order Rodentia; family Cricetidae; genus Peromyscus; species Peromyscus maniculatus. The sequence goes on along the minus strand of NC_134856.1, from coordinate 87,291,353 downwards.
CCATGTGTCCAGGTGCACTATGGGTGCTGGGGAGCAGGAAAGTGGGTGTCTCTCGGCAGGGATGCACCTTTACCCACCCCCAGCTTCCTGCTCTGCACCCTGCAAACCCAGTGAGGGGGACACTTCCTGGAGACACGTACACTTGATATTTTCCTTGTCGAGTCAGTCCACTCTTATTTCAGGAGTGGAGACTCTCCCTTGGGCATTCTAGGGTGTCACCTCTGGCATTTGCTCTCACTGCAGAAAAACAAGTTCAAGTGCAATGCACCGGGTTTCTGAAGCCTGAGCACAGATACCAGATGGTCAGCAAAGCTGGCTTGGGGGTGGGGGCAGGCTCTGAGGAGGGTGGCGGGGGAGGATGCGGTGCGGGAATGGGGGTCAGAGTCCGGAGGTCTCCGGGATCTACTAGCCAGGTGGGCGACTCTCTGTGCTTCAGGTCTCCTGGGCGCTCCAGGTCCTCTGGGCGCTCCAGGTCTCCTGGGCTCTCCAGGCTGCTGGAGAAGGCGGAGGTCCCGGGCGGGGCAGGCTGGGTTGGGAGCAGAGCAGCTGCGCCCGCCGCCTGGGAGCCGGCGCCCTCCCAGCAAAGCATGCAGGACGTGCGCGACGTGTGGCAGCCTCTGCGCAGACTTTTCCACTGCAGTGTGGGGTTCCGCGAGCGCCTCCAATCACAGCCCAGCTTCATCGCGACGTGTGCAGCTCGCCGCTAGGCAGGGCAGGGCAAAGCTTCTGTGCAGAGGCTTCACTCGCTAAAGGCACATTTAAAGTGTCATGCCTCCTCGCCCAAAGACCCCCACATTGTCGCTGAATGAATGGCGTGTGGCAGTTCACTGCATGCCTGACTTGTATCTCCAGCCTATGCAAAGTGCGAATATCGGGAAAGGAAGCCAGGGCATGTTCACATCAAACTAAAAGTGGCAGGGTGTGCGGGAGGAAATGACATGAATTTAGGATCTGGCTACCCCTGGACTATAAGCTTCGGGGCTTATGGTCCAGTAATGAAGATAGGAACGGGATCTACTTTTTATTCACTATTCACAGAGAGAAAGGTCTATGGAATACGGCCCACGTTGAAAGGGAAAATAAAGATACCAATTACTCCCCTCTATCCCAAAGTTTATTTTCTTTAAATTTTTGTCCCCTCCAAGCGCCTAGCAACAGGGGACTGGATGAGGGGGTGGCAACACTGCCCAAGCATAGGTTTCTACGGGACAAATATTTCAGGAAAAAAATACGTGCCCGTGCCCGGAGGTGGCAGTGACAGCAGTGGCTGAAGACACACAAGTGTTAACAGGAGGCAGTTCTGACCTGGGTCTTCTCTTGGACTGTGTCGGCCCCCCAAAGCTTGTAACTGTGATGTTCGGTGTTGGGGCCCCACTGCTTGCAAGGCTAAATGGGGAAGATACTGTTTTAAACATAGCGTCTGGAGATGCTTTTACCTCGCACTGGCTGCGTGTGTGAGGGGATGGGGGTGGGGCTGTCGACGAACTACATCGGACATTACCAGGTCCCTGGTCCCTTCTAAGCACAGCTTAAGAAAGTGGCTCAAATTATTTGGGGACTCGGTGCCTGGTGCCCTTGGGGGATAGATCGGCTTGGGAAAGTAAAAGAGGACGAAAGAGCCCGACTGGGTTGCAGGAGCAGAGCGTGCTGCCCTCGCCGGCCCGCAGGGGGCGGCAGCAGGCTGTTTCTTGGCCTTGCCCACCCTTCTCTCCACGTGAAAGGGGGCTGGGACGCAAAGAATGCGGCCCGCCCCGAGGCTGACGCGCCGCGTTACCGGTCAGATCTTAAAAGGCCGGGCAGTGCGTGTGGCATCCCGATAGAGCAGGAGAGGAGCAAGTGGCAGTGCTGGGTAGCGGGAGCTCGGCTGTCACTGCGCTGGAGCATCCCTGAGCTTCTGAACAGAGCCGATCAGCCAGCCAGCCAGCAGTGCGCGCAGCCGCAAGCCCGCGCCGATCTCATCCGTCTCGTGTCTCCGCTCAGGCGATCCTCCAAGACTTCGCACAAAGCACATTTTCCAAAGCAGCGCAAGGGAGCGCCCAGCCGCGTGCAGGCGGACGCACCCTTCCTGTCCTTTGTTCCGGGGGGGATCTGCAACTGCTCTTCTCCCCAAGTCGGAGCCTCCTGGGGTGGCGGGTCGCCGAGTGCAGCTACGAAAATGCCTTTGGAACTGACTCAGAGCCGGGTGCAGAAGATCTGGGTGCCTGTCGATCATCGACCCTCGTTGCCCAGAAGTGAGTGCAGCTGCGCGGGGGGCTAGGCTGCAGACCGCGCCGCGTGCAGAGCCCGGCCATTGTGTGTGCAGCGGCTTTGTGCCGGTTCCCCTCTGCGGGAAGCGCACTCGTGCCGGCCGGCGGGGCGAGGCGGGGGTGGCGGCGGGCTGCGTCTCTCGGACTGGGCTGCAGGGGCGCTGTGGCTCCGGAAACCTCTCTGTGTGCCCGGCCTGGCCAGAGATCACGGAGCCAGCGCCTCCCAGAGGCCGAAGAGACCCGGAGACCGACTGCAACTGGGGCGCGGCCGCCGTCGCCACCGCCCGCCCCTTTTCTTTGGGTCTTTTCAGGTTCACTCTCTCCCTCTCTCCCTCCTTCGTATCTCTCTCTGCACCTCTGTCTCTTTCCATGTTCACCCTCACTCCTGCGATTGCAGGCTCTTGGTGTTAGGGATGGTCTTTGGGTTTGGTGACTGCACACTGGTGGTGGTTCACAGGCGCACTCATTTACCCCGAGCACGGAATTTGCTGGCAGTTTGCCTTCGTGCCCCACCTGTTGCGGTCGGTAAACGATTTGGGAAGGTTTCGTTCAATTCCACCCCTAGCTGGGGAAAGGTGCATCTGGAAAGGGCGGGTGGAATTGCTCTAAGGCGATGTCTCCCTTCTAGGCGGCGCGCCCAGGAGCGCATGGGGGTAGACAGAAATGAGCTTCCTAGTGGGCGTGTTGCTCAGGCCACGTTTGTAGCTTAAGATGTAACCATGGAATCCACTGGCAAAGCCGGGAGGTGTTTTCCTGTCGCCTTGGGGACACTTGAGCACCAGGCTGCAGGGTAGGTTTCTCCACTGCCACGTTTCACAGGATGGCCATCACAGGACATGACAGCTCTTTTGCGAGTCACTGGCTTCCCTGCTGACCTGACCCTAGCTTCCCTGTGGTGCAGTATAAGACACCTCCAGGAGGTCTTCTCTGCTGGACCTGAGGACGTTGGTGGGACCGGTCCCCAAGACACGTCTCCTTTTCTTTTTTTGGACAAAGAAGTCAGGGGCAAGGGCTTGGCAGGTCTTCTTTCTCCAAGCCCTGTCACACACACACACACACACACACACACACACACACACACACACACACACACGCGCGCGCGCGCGCGCGCGCGCTGGGACTGCCTTGATAAAAATGCTCCAGGGAGGAGTCAAACCTGGTGACACACCTATAATCTCATTGTGCTGTAACCGGGTAACCGAGAAGGCTGAGGTTAAGAGAATCATAAACCTGGACTACAGAGTGAGACTTTGCCCAACAAATAAATAATAACAACAACCAAAACAGGGAAAGTTGGCCAAGACCAAATTTAGACCCCTGTCCCTTCTGGACCTTTAAAATTATAGCATATTTTTCAGACTGAAATTGGCCACACAAAATAAGGGCTGGTTTTATATGTATGTGTAAAGCTGGGTGGTTTCATGTGTGTGATCTTCCCTTGTTTGGGGTCTTCAGGAACCATGACAACTTTTGCAAGGACCCTAAGTTCAGTGGGGCTGGCTCAGTAGTAATATTGAGGGACATCACGGTGCATCTGAGTGTCCCTCCTCCTGGCATCAGAACCTGATCATTAGCCTCCATGAGCTAGCACGTCTGTCACGGAGTTGAGAGATTTGCAAAGAATTGCTGTCAGAATTATTCAGAGCTTGAGGTGTGTATCTAAAGCTGACGGATTAAGGTGACCAGCTCACCTGCTTCTGGAATTCTTGCGTGTGATACTAGGGTGTAGCTTTCACATACAAATATCTACAGCTAGGATATTTAGTGCATATCCATATTTTAAGTGCTATGTTTCCTATACTCAATTGACTGCAATAGAGAAATTATTTCTTTTGTGTTGACATTGAGAATCTTGTGGACTTTTTTTTTTTGGAGACAAGATTTCTTTGTGCCCTAGCTGGCCTGAAACTATGTAGACTGGGCTGGCCTCCACTTAGATGGAATAAAGGTATGTGCTGCCACACCCAGCCTATTTTGTGAATTTTCATTCACCTAAAACTTTTCTTATTTTTCATACATGATCTGACTGAACTCACAATGGTGTGGAGATGACCTTGAGCCTCTGATCCTCCTGCCTTCTCTTCCCAGATGCTGGGATTATAAATGTGCACCACCATGCCGGAGTTCCTTGGTGCTAGGGATTGAACCCAGGGCTTTGTGAATGTTGGGCAAGAACCCTTCTAACTGCTCCAGCTCCAGCCCTTTTACCATCTTTCCATTCGGTCTGCATCCATGTCAGAGGTTGGCAGCCAACTCCTGAGGCTTATTGCTGGAGGGCATTAAGAAAATTGTCCAGATAAAACTAAAAGAATAGTCATAAAGAACAGACAAATCTGAAAGGCCTGGCATAGTGGTGCATACTTTTAAACCTAGCAGTCAAGAGGGAGGGTCAGGCAAATAGATCTCTGAGTTCAAGGTTAGCCTGGTTTTGAAATTTAAAAAAAAAAAAAAAAAAAAAAAGGCCTGGCGGTGGTGGCACACGCCTTTAATCCCAGCACTTGGGAGGCAGAGCCAGGCGGATCTTTGTGAGTTCGAGGCCAGGCTGGGCTACCAATTGAGTTCCAGGAAAGGCGCAAAGCTACACAGAGAAATCCTGTCTCGAAAAACCAAAAAAAGAGTTGCCTTTTTTGTTACCTGCACTGAAAATTTGCAGCCTGCTACATAGTTGGGTGCTGTTACCTGCTTTGAACTCCAGTTCCCCATTTTCAAGAAGATGATGTTTTTGTATATTCAATGCATCTGGGCCGTGAGCTATCCCAGCCTCAGGCAGTATGATGGGTGGCTTGGGATATAGTAGATGTAGGTACAAAGGAGCAAAGGGACATTATTAAAATTGACTGCACAGAGTTGCCTGGAACAGCAGCTACAAAAAGGTCTTCTTTAAAAGAGTTTATTTACTTACTATGAGGAAGAGGGTGACGCATGCCATGGAGAGTATGTGGAGGTCAGAGGACAGCTCTGTGGACTTGGTTCTTTTGTCCTAAGTGGGTTCTAGAGATTGAATTTAAGTCCTCAGACTTGAGAGGCAAGCGCCTTTACCCACAAAGCCATCTTGCCCATCCTCAATGTTTTATTTTTCCTAAGTACATGGGAGTAATACACCAAATTCTATCTTGTTGGTGCCCAGCCAGGCATATTTATAGCAGTCATTTCAGGTGAGTTATGTGGCAGCTCATTGTCACGATCAGCTTCTGAAGCATCCCACTATTGTATAGAAAAGGAAAGGAAGACACCAAGAGATGAATGTGTCTAAGATCCAAGGTGGTGATGAGGCTTGGCTTTTAACTCAGGGTTCTGGACTTTTGGCACTGCATGCTTATTAGCACTGCTATTTTACATTGTATTACCTCCCAAAGTTTTCACTGAGTCACTAAGACACCCCATTGCAGTGTGTGGCAGAGATATGGGGTTGTGAATTCAAGGCCATTCAGTGGGCATCAGATTATTTAGATATTAGGGGACAAGGGATCCATGGTAAGCATGTACACTGTAACCATGAAGGAGAGCTGTTTGTGGGTTTTTTTTTTTGGTTTTTTGAGACAGGGTTTCTCTGTGTAGTTTTGGTGCCTGCCCTGGATCTCACTCTGTAGACCAGGCTAGCCTCGAACTTACAGAGATCCGCCTGGCTCTGCCTCCCGAGTGCTAGGATTAAAGGCGTGTGCCACAACTGCCCAGCGAAGGTATTCCAGCTTGTCCCTTGTGGGTGGGAGAGCAAGGAAAGAGATACCATGATAAATGAAGACATCATGGGAATAGGGAGAGGCAGAGTGTTAGGGAAGTTCTCAGGAATCCACAAGGATGAATCCACCATAGACTATTGGCAATAGTTGAGAGGGTGCCTGAGCTGGCCTACTCTGGTGATCGAATGGCTGAATACCCTAACTGTCATCATAGAACCCTCATCCAGTGACTGAAGGAAGCAGATGCAGAGATCCACGGCCAGGTCCTAGGCAGAGCTCCAGGAGTCCAGTCGATGAGAGAGAGGAGGGATTCTATGAGAAAGAGATATCAAGACTATGATTGGAAAAAGTACAGAGACAACTAGCCAAACTAGTGGACCAATAGCTTAGGAACTCCCATGGTACTGGACTAGACTCACTGGATAAGTGAGGCAGTTGTTTAGCTTGAACTGTTTAGGGGGCCCCCAGGCAGTGGGATCTGGACCTGTCCCTAGTGTGTGAGCTGGCTTTTTGGAACCTAGTGCCTATGCTGGGACACTTTGCGCAGCCTTAGTGCAGGGAGGAGGGGCTTGGACCTGCCTCAACTGAATGTACCAGGCTCTGCTGACTCCTCATGGGAGACCTTGCCTTGGAGGAGGTGGGAATGGGGGGTGGGTTGGTCGGGGAAGGCTGGGGGCGGGAGAAGGGAGGACAGGGGAATCTGTGGTTGGTATGTAAAATGAATAGAAAATATCTTAATTTAAAACATCAATTTATTTCCATGTATCACAGCTTTAAAAAAAAAAAGAGAGAGAGAGAGACATCTATTAACTGTATTTTCCTTGCTCCCACATTGCCAAGTACGCTCTGCTGAGGCACGCTCTCTTCATATTACCCCATCAGACTTGGAGGGTGCTACAGGCCGATCTGATGATGCCAGGAGAGATGCTTTCGTCTAGTGAACAACCATGTGGCATGCATTGCCTTCCTCCTGTTGCTGGTATTTATTATGTTCTGAGGGCCAGGCAGGTTAAGCCCGTTTTCCGAGAGGTCTTAGTGTGGTAGTATACCTATACAATCCAAGTCTTCTGTACAGCTCAGTTTTCCCCTCGCTTGATGGAAGTAGACTGAGGTGGTTCCTGTGGAAAGGCTTCAGTTCTCTTAGCAGCTGGGGAGATGGTCCCTTCGGAGTTCACAGCTGTCTGTCTGTCCTAAACAGATCCTTCTGTGTTTTTCCTTTGAGCTTGTAGTGAAGCATAATGCACATGCTTACACAAGAGGATAGAGAGGATGTATCATCCTTTATTTATTTATTTATTTATTTATTTATTTATTTATTTATTTATTTATTTATTTATTTTTGTTTTTTGAGACAGGATTTCTCTGTGTAGTTTTGGTACCTGTCCTGGATCTCGCTCTGTAGACCAGGCTGGCCTTGAACTCACAAAGATCCGCCTGTCTCTGCCTCCCGAGTGCTGGGATTGAAGGCGTGGGCCACCACCACCTGGCGTATCATCCTTTTCTAATGATAACATTTTGCAAACTGTCTGGGTAGAACCAAGCATGGATGAGGTATGGGGGCCACAGCTAAGGATCTTCCCAGGTATATATTTGGAAAATAAGTTGTGGGCATCAGATGGTGGGATGGTTGAAGTCGGCTGTCTCAATGATCCACTTGGTCACATGTTATCGAAGATATTAATCACTTAGGAAGAAGTGTTGAGGTTAGGACTCAGGTGTGCATCTGCCTCTCAATTGAGCTAGACAAGCACTGTTCAAGTTGGGGGTTTAACTACCTGTCAGGTTTTTTCTTCCCATAATTTATCCCTCAGCCACCCTATCCTGTAGCTCCCCAGCTGGTCTTCTGGTTTTCCTTTGTGTGCATTTACCTGCAGGAAGCTGGCATAAATTACAAGGCTGTGTTAAGAACTAACAATGATGGACCTAGTCTGTGGGTAGGCAGGTCTGAGCTCAAAGGGACTCCTCAGGAATGCTGGCCTCAGTTTGTCCACATGTCATCTCCCCCTCCCTCCCCCAAGCATCCAGATCACTGGTCTCATGAGTATATAAGCAAATAAGCCTAATGACATTGTAGAGTGCTGGCTCCGCTCTTGGGATGTGGTGGCTTCCTGTGAATCTTAAGGAACCATGGCCTTAACCATGGGCAATACTTTTAGTATGAATCTAGGCCCACCGGGGCCTAGCTCTCTTTAGACAATGGCTTCTCTCCCCACATATTGGTTATTTTTCTAATTGCCATGACAAAAGCAACTTCTGGAAGGAAGTGTTTATTTTGACTCGTTTGAGGGTTCAGTCCACTGTGGCTGGAAAGTTGTGGAAATAGGACCGTGAGGCAGTCAGGTCTCTGCATCTCTGTCCAGAAGCAGAGGGATTTGAATGTTGGTGTTCAGCTCTCTTCCTTTCTTCAGGCCTGCCCACACTCATGGAATGGTGCCACCCAGTTAGAGTGGGTCTTCCCATATCAGGTAACCCAGTGGGAGACATTCTCATAGATAGCCCAGGGGTGTGTTTCCATGGTGACTCTAAATCTAGTCAAGTTGACAAATGGAGATCAGCCATCATACTTTAACGGAACATCTGTGTATTCTTTACCCTTATTTAAGTTAATACTGAGATTTATTGCTAAAAACCCTGGTACAAAACATTGAACATTTAGATAAAAGGAAAGGAGGCATTATGTTTGTCTTAGGAAATCCTATGTTGAAGTCAATATATTGAGTTGATTGTGGGAAGAAGCATCCAAGTTAAGGATTGGATCCAGGGGATGTTGTGAAATGGAGGGTGAGGGGTCATGGTTGGTGTCTCTTCTTCAAAGGTAAAAATGTCTATGAAGAAAAGAACCTGTGGCCAGGGGCAGGACATTATTTGTTCAGTGAGACCCTTGCTCAGATGTCTGGGTGACAAAGCTACACTTGCTTTGGCAGTTCCTTTGAGCTCCTCAGCTTTGAGCAGATGGGAAGAGTGACTTGTGCTTTGTCAACTAAGAGAGTGATCTAGGTTTATTTGCACTTGAAATCCAACAGCACTCTCCTGAGTCTACGGTATGGTTTTTTCTTTTCCAGAGTGTCTACTGCCAGAGGAGATTTGTTCCTGTGATTAGTAGATAGACTTAATCCCTGATCTGATAACTCAGCCTGCTTCTGCCTCTGCATCCTTGACACAGTTTCAGCAGACACTGCCCATGGACACATGCATGTAGGGCTGCCTGTCTCCAGGCATCTCTGGATGCTTTCAGTTGTAATGGCTCAGTGTCGTCATAAGGGCAGGAGAAGCCACCATTAGCTGGAGGGAAAGAGCTTCTGTCTTCTAGGTATCTGTTCTTTCCAGGGCCTCTGGAATGCATTCCTGGGGAATGTTCCTAAGGGCTGTCTTTGGCTTCTGAATTCTCTTGTCTAGATAGCCTCACACCCCTCACCCAGGTCCCTGTTATCAAAGAGATCACTCACCCCTTGCCATGAATGCTTTCTTCTAATCAGACCTTAGTCTGAAGCAAAAGATCCACATTGGCGTCCCCCTTAATGCTTAGACTTCCCATGAGCCTCTATCTAGATCTGACATCTGTCTAGGGTGGTGGCATGACTCTCATCTCTTCCTGCAGGCTGTGCAGCCTGTGTCTGGGATGGGAGAAGGCCAGCTGGGCTGGAGTTGGCAGGCAGCCTCTTGGGCTTGTAAGCTCACTTGTCGCCAGGATGCAGGAGTCGCCCAAGAGACTCAGTGATGAAGAGACAGCCAAGGAAATACTGGAACTTTAGTTTGTCTAGCAGGATTCTTTTGGCTCCTTTCTGGAAACTTCTGTCCCTGGTGTTCCATCTTATTGAGATTCTAAAGACAGACAGGGCACTCATTCATCACAAGCAAGAGTGTCTCTGGGGAGCCTGCCCAGGACTTAGTAACCAGCTTACTTAGGCTCCTCTGACTGGCCATTACCTTGGCAGACTCAGGCGTTCCTCTGAACCTGGCATCCATCAGATCCTGGCAGCAGAATGGAGGGATGGAGGAGGGTGGTCAGGGAGGATGTGAGAGGCACAGGCATGGTGCCCAGCCAGGGGGCCCAGCATTTTGGGTCCCTGACCTACTTTCCCTTGATAAACTCTTACCGTTTAATTTTTGTTTTTTTTTTTTCAAGTCTTTGGAGTTTAGTAAATGGGTTGTCTTCTCTCGGTTTCTGGGGCTCACTTCTGTCTGTTTCCCACCTGTTTGCTCAATTTACATACTGATTTAGGAAATCATTACTCCCTACTGCTAATTTTACCTTCCCTGGCAGGGCGTGGTGGCACACGCCTTTAATCCCAGCATTTGGGAGGGCAGAGGCAGGTGTATATCTGTGAATTTGAGGCCAGCCTGGTCTACAAAATCGGTTCCAGGACAGCCAAAGCTGTTACACAGAGAAACCCTGTCTTGAAAAACAAAAAACAAAACAAAACAAAACAAAACAAAAATTTTTACCCTCCCTGGCATTAGGGTTCCATCCTTGTACCCCCAAGAAATGTTATTACACTATTTTGCTAGGAACTGGAATCACCGTCTGGGGCTCAGTTCCTCCATGTCTGATTGTACATTTATGTTTGGAACTGCCATTGCCAAATATTGCCTGAAAAGTGAGACTGAACTACAAGGTCAAGGGGTGTGGTCACTAGGTGGGGATGGGGTGAAGTGTGTAGTCCCATTGGGTCATCAGATGGCAGGAATGACATCATAACTTTAATGCTATTCTTTTTTGTTGCTTTGAGATAGCTCACATTTTTGCCCAGGCTGGCCTGGAACTAACTCTCTGTGTAACCCAAGCTGGCTTTGAGATAGCTCACATTTTTGCCCAGGCTGGCCTGGAACTAACTCTCTGTGTAACCCAAGCTGGCTTGGAATTCAGCTGTTTGGGATCCCCTAGAACACTCATTTCTTCCTGCCTCTGTCTCCCAAGGACTGGGACTACCATACCCAACTTTGGTCCCATTCTTCACAATCTGTCTTTGGGCATGGGACTCTGGCCATTAACTTGTGCTCTTTAATTGATGACTTGTGGCTTGGTCTTTGCAGCCTGTGGGCCGAAGCTGACCAACTCCCCAACGGTGATTGTAATGGTGGGTCTCCCGGCCCGGGGTAAGACCTACATCTCCAAGAAGCTGACTCGCTACCTCAACTGGATAGGCGTTCCAACGAAAGGTAAGCCAGGACTCAAGGCTAATGGCTGGTACCCTCACGGTGGTGGCTCACAGGCATAAAACTGTCCTGAGTTATGGAGTCTGATCATGTTTCCCAGTTGGGTTATCTCAACTTACCCTCACCTTCATCAAGCTCCCTGTGGTGACTTTGTTCTTTTTTCTTTGAAAGTCCCATCACATGTAGCCTTCCTTCAGTGACTGTCCTCTGCAGCTTCATGCTGCGTACTATTGGTGACATTTTAATACACCTCTGCCCTGTCTTCCCAACTAAATGGGAATTATCTTGAGGATAAAGATTAGTATCCCTCACTGTGCTAAGAATTTTTTTTTTTTTAATACTAGTGCTTGCCTCTAGGTCTGCATATGCTAAGCAGTAACTATTAAATGTGATCTCATCACCATAGGTGTGCCAACAGGAACATGGTTAATTTAGACATGGCAGGGGTAATTTAGAATTAATAGCTCAATAAGTAGGCTAGGTTGGCTGGCCAGTGAGACCGACTTATGTTGGGATACCATAGGTAAAAAATATTTATTTATTTATTTATTTATTGGTTTTTCGAGACAGGGTTTCTTTGTGTAGCTTTGTACTTTTCCTGGATCTCGCTCTGTAGACCAGGCTGGCCTCAAACTCACAAAGATCCACCTGTCTCTGCCTCCCGAGTACTGGGATTAAAGGCATGCGCCGTATTTTATATGTATGGGTGTTTTGCCCACATATATGTATGTGTACTATAGGTATGCCTTATGCTCAGACATAAGAGACAGCCAGAAGAGGGAGTCAGATCCCTTGAAATTTGAGTTACAGATGGCTGTGAACCTCCATGTGGGTGCTGGGAATTGAACCCTGGTCCTTTGTAAGAGCAGCATGTGCTCTTAACTGCTGAGCTAACTCACCAGCCTGTCTTGTCTTTATCTGTCTGTCTGTCTATCTATGATTTTGAGACAATGTTTCATAGCTCAGTGGTCTCCAACACAGCTACTGAGCTTCTTACCCCCCCTGTCTACATCTCTGTGCTGGGATTACAGGCATGTACCATCATGCCCAGTGTTTTTGGGATTACAGGCATGTACCATCATGCCCAGTGTTTTTGGTTGGTGCTGGGATCCAGCCCAGAGTTTCATCTATACTAGACAGGCACTCTAACAACTGAGTGACATCCTTATTCCTACAGTTTAACTGCTTTTTCCTGGATTTTGGCTGCTCTCAGAGTCTGTTTCTGGTTGGTCACACTGGGAGGCTGGGATTGGGGTCTGGTCCCTAGGAGACAACTTCAGGTACAGCAAGCGTGATGGGTGCTGTCCTTTGATCTGGACCCTGTTACCTGGGGATAACAAGCGGGAAGTCCACACTGTTTGCATATGAGATTCCTTATTCAGCTAGGGATTGGTTGGCTTTCTCTTTGGTTCGTGATGGCTCATCCAGGACTGTCCTTGTCTTTCCTCTAGTGTTCAATGTGGGAGAGTATCGCCGTGAAGCCGTGAAGCAGTACAGCTCTTACAACTTCTTCCGCCCTGACAATGAGGAAGCCATGAGAGTCCGGAAGTAAGCCTGAGTTGCCGTGTTTCCTGTGTGTGTGTGTGTGTGTGTGTGTGTGTGTACATTGTGTGGAGGCCTGAGGAGGACTTTGCATGTTCCTTGGACATTGTCTACTTTACAATACAATGTATATATAGATACAGGTGAGTGTGAAGTGGTATGTGTCCATGTGTGTGGAAGCCCGAGGACATCAGCTATATTCCTGTATTGCTTCTCTATCTTTTGAGACAGGGTCTCTTTACAAAATTATTTTTATGTGCATGGGCTTTTGCCTACATGTATGTTAGTGCCTGGTGCCTGGGGAGGCCAGAAGAGGGCATTGGATCCCCTGGTACTGGAGTTAGAGGAGGTGGTGGTCTTCCAGGTGGGTGCTGGGAATCAGACCTGGGTCCTGGAAGAGCAGCAGCACATGCTCTTCACTGCTCAGTCATCCCTCCAGCCCTTAAACAGGGTCTGCTGATGAATCCGGAACTAGCTTGGCTGGCCAGTGAGCTCTGCCTGTCTCTTCATCCCCAGTGCTAGGGTTACAGAAAGTGGCACCGTGCCTGGCATTTAGGTGAGTGCTGGAGATGCAAACTCAAGCCCTCATGCATGTGTACAGGCTGGCAGTGCCTTAGCAGCACTGAACCAGTTCTGAGGCCTCTTTTTAGAGGCCAGGCCTGTCACTGTAGAGCTTAACAAGACTGGCTGGCTGCCAGTGAACCCCAGGGCTCTCCACCTCCCTGGCCCTGGGATTACAAGTGCACACCACCAGATCCAGCAGCTGCTGCTTCTTTCTCCTCCTCCTCTTCTTCCTCTTCCTTCATTGTAGGTTCTGAAAACCCAACTCAGGTCGTTGTGCTCGCAAGGCCAGCACTTTACTATGAGCTTTACTGTGGCTTCCTTTGTTTTGAAGCCAGGTTCTATAAGAGGAAGAAAAGGTCAGTCTGCACGCTGGTCCTTTGTTGATGGCCATCAGACCTAGCTAGCAGTAGGACAAGTCTCTCGGCCTCTCTGTGACTGGCTGCTTTGATCTGCTCCCAGAAGTATGAACTGAGCCACCCTGAGACAGTTGAGCAGCAGCCACATGCCAGGAGTGAACAAAGTCCCTTTCATTGGAAACCATCAGTTTCCATTTGCAGAAGAGTTCTTAAGCTACAGGTGATGGACGGGGTGGTGCTCTTCAGGTCCGCATGGTGCTGGCATCAGCTGGGCGTGGGAAGAAGTCCCAATCACTGATGCCAGGAACAGCCCCAGGCATGCCCAGTGAGGCCCTCTGTGTGCTCTGGCATCCGTTTTTATTTTATTAGTACTGTTTTGTTTTGTTTTGTTTTAAGTTAGGGTCTTGTTATATAGCCCTGGCTGGCTTGGCACTAATGTATATAGCTCAGATCAGACACTGAGGCTGGTCTTGAGCTCTCTAAGTAGCTGAAGTCGAACCTCTGATCCTCCGGCTTCCACGCTCCGGTATGAAAATTATAGACTGTGCCACCAAACCTGGTTTTAGACAGTGCCGAGGATTGAACCCATGGCTTTATGCATGTTAGGCAAGCACTCTGTCAAGTGAGCTATGTCCCTGGCCCTTGGCACCAGTTCTTAAAACGCTCCCAGGTTTTATTTTTAAGCTGAGCATGGTGCGCTGCTTCTATAATCTCAGCATTCGGGAGATTAAGGCAGAAAGACTGCAAATTCTAGGCCAGCCTAAGCTACAGAGTAGGTTCAAAGCCAGACTAAATAACTTAGTGAGACCCTGTCTCAAACTAAAATGAAAAAAGGTCTGGAGCTGTTGTCTCCAGAGCTCTTGTCAAGGCCTCGAGTTCAGTTCAGCAGTACCACGAAAGAAAGACAAAGAACAAAGGATTAAAAAATTAAAAAAGAAGGCCATGCATGCATGGTAACTGGTGCCTGCAATCTCCACATTGGAGAGGCTAAGGTAAGAGGAGTCCAGGGAGTTTACGGCCAGCTTGGGCCTACAGAGTTGAATGCCAGCCTGGGCAGCCCAGCTAGACCCTGCCTGAAAAACAAAGCAAAACGAAACAATCCACAAAACCAAATACAAATGTTTCTCGGTCACATTGACCCCATCGTGTTGCCGGGCATGATGGCTGCCTCCCTCAGCTGTGTGGAGGTGGGTGTCTGTGCTGGTGCTCAGGTCGGAGGCCTCTGGACCTAAAGAGACCTGAATACCCTGAGCAGCTTGGGACTAGCGCTCCAGTGTGTGTCCTAGGGATGCGGCTGCTTGGCTGGGCCTGTTCTGACCCGTGCTTTTCCTCCTGTGCGTTTGCAGACAGTGTGCCTTGGCTGCCCTGAGAGACGTCAAGAGTTACCTGACGAAGGAAGGAGGACAGATTGCAGTAAGTCTGGGGGAGCAGTGTGGAGACCCCCTGTGCAGTAAGAACAGGGACAAATGGCTGTTCTTGAGGGTGGAGGGAGCAAGGGCCCAGAGCAGCTCATGGCTCAGGAACATATCCGGGGATGGATGTTGGCACAGAGCTCTGCCACTCACGTGTGTAGTGGGCATCTGGGCACCGCCTCTACTGTGTTGCTGCCAGCCACAGCAGCAACCAGGCGTCCTTCTTTGGCCCCTCCTTGTATGTTACTGCTTGCTAGGTCCCTGGGTGCACCCCCACCCCCACCCCTGCTTCCCTGCTGTGCCAGAGAGAGCTGTGGGCCGAGGATGAGGAGGGAGTCTGGGGGCACTGTGGAGAGGTTAGGGGACAGGACACAACTGTGTCTAGAAGGAGGAATCTGGGGCTTATTTCTGGAAACAACAGACTGAATTCTTTGTGGCTTGGGTAAGTATTCTTACCAGTTTTTCTGAGCCGCCTTCTCCTCCTCTATCAGGTTTTTGATGCCACCAACACTACTAGAGAGAGGAGACACATGATCCTTCATTTTGCCAAAGAAAATGACTTCAAGGTGAGCCAAATCTGCCTCCTCTAGCAAGTTCAGAGTGGAAAACACCTTGGGAGCAGCTGATTGCCTGACTCTGGCTTCAGCCTCTTCCTGTCTTGAGTAGTTGGGGCAGGTCTCACTCTGTAGCCCAGGTTCATTGGAACACACTCTGTTGCCTAGGCTGGCTTCAAACTCGCAGCAATCCCTCTGCCTCCGTCTGCTAAGCGTTGGGATTGCAGGTGTGAGGTGCTCCCCCCCCCCCCCCCTTTGGCTAGTTGTCCACGTTTTGCTGCTTTGAAACAAGGTCTTCCTTGTGGCAAGGTGCCTGGGGACAGTGGAGCCCTCCCTCCCTGGCACAAGGTGAAGGCCATGGCCATGCAAAGTTGATGTTTTATGGAGTAATGCTTTCCCAGTGCTTATCCTCCCCCTTATTAATATTTTGGTTAACAAACCAAGGCAAGTGCTTCTGGTACTAAAGCACAAAAAAATGGGTTTGACCGAGACATTTTCATACATGGGCATCATTACACTTTGTTCCTATTTGCTTTCCCGTCTTCTCTTGGCCCCTCCTTTCTCTGACATAATGGCCCTTGTCCGCTCCCCAAATAGTCCCTTGGATTCTGCTTTCATGGTACATGTATTCCATTCACCTGCCATTCCCCACCCCTCCCTTTAGTCTTCCTCCTCTGTCGTGACACGCACGCACACACACACTTAAATCTAGATTTTGCATGTAAGTGGAAGCACGCAGTGTCTGAGTCTGGCTTACTTTGCATCTCCCCAGCCCCATCCCTTCCCTGCTGGTTTCCTTTCTTGTATCACAGCGACATCAAAGTTGGCCTTTTGTGGGTTGTTTTCACATTTCTATCTTGCTTCCTTCCTCCAGGTATTCTTCATTGAGTCCGTATGTGATGACCCTACTGTTGTGGCCTCCAACATCATGGTAAGACAAGTACGAAGCCCTGTTTGTCTATGGCCGCTTAATACTGTGAGGTTATTTGCAGTCCTGGTGGGAACCCAGGTCAGGACTGGATAGTAACTACACCCTGAGAAGCAAACACCCTGCTCCATGTGTGGCTGAGTGTCTTTAGGTGGATATTGGGACGGTAGAAGTACATGGGGATATTAACTTAGCATAGGCTGTGACCTGGACGTGCTCTTAAATGACATCCAGGCCATTTCCAAGGACTTTGAGGACAAGCAGCAGGTATACAGTCTTGGTTGGGCATGGTAGATAAAGGGGGCAGACGGAGTAGTTTCACCTGGTGGCCAAAGGTGAGTGGTGATGGAGTAGCCAGGGATGAAGGGCAGCTCATCCCATCATACAAGGGAGGCCATCCAGATGTTCACTTTCGCTTTCCAGTCCCTAGTAGGGAATAATGCTTTCACACTAACCAAAGCCTCCAAGGCTCACTATGCCAAAGATCTCACTGTGTAACCCAGGCTGGCCTTGAACTCAAGACATCCTGCACCCTATTCCCCGAGTGCTGGAATTACAAGTGTGTACCACTACACCTTGCCCAATATACACCTTACTTTTAAAGGGATACTAAACATTTTTGCTTTCGTTCATTGGTCTTTTTCTTCGAGACAGTGGGAGTATCTGCAAACATTTCTAAGAAACAAGCTCATACTTGAGGAAGAGTGGGTCTGGAGGAAGAGGCTCAGAGTTTGAGGAACAGGAGTGCTGTGCCCACAGAGGACTTCACTGTTTTACTTTGGGTTTATTTTCCCTGTTCCACTTAATAGTGAAGCATGGTGTAGCTGTGAAATCCTTTTCCCATTGTGTGGTCACTCCTGAGCTTAGGTAGGAGTCTTCTTCGTAGTAGCTTTCTAGTCATTCACATGGTTAGCTATAGGCCCTGATCCTCTGTGTTCAGAAATCTTTCCCTGATTAAACCTAAAAGCAGTTTTGCAGATTAGGTCCAGGGATTTGTGGCCTATATTTATGTTTTTATTGTACAAGTCACATAATATGCAACTGGCCTGTATAGCTATTTTTAGTGTGCAGTTCAGCAGCAATAAGTACATTCAGATTCTTGGGCAACTGTGTATGTGATGTGGCTCTATTGGTGTAGAGTGCTTGTCTGCCACCTACAAAGCTGTGGGTTCAGTTCCCTGCACTGCATAAATTGGGTGTGGTGTGAATACTTGGAATCTCAGCATTTGGGATTTCCGATCCTCAGTAGGAGGATCGGAAGTTCAAGGTCATCCTTGGCTATGTAGTGGGTTTAAGGGAAACCTGGGGTACATGGGAGCTTGTCTCAAAGCAAGCAAACAAAAGAAAGCCAACAGCAAAAATGTTGGGAACCCCCTAATGTCCATCTCCAGGCCTGTCCATCTTCCTGTCTGCCTTATAGTTGTGGAAGCATGGATTAAAACAGTTATGAGGGCAGGCATGATGGTGCCTGCCTAATCATTTCAGCACTTACTGGGCAGAGAGCGGTAGGAGGTTTTAGGAAGGTCTAAGGTCATCCTGCTTTACATAGCAAGTTCTAGCCCAGTCACAGCTAGACAGTAAGACGGTGCCTCAAAAGACCAAAATCAGTCTGAGTTTCCCTAACATCTACCTGGGTTTCTCGGCATAATTGTCCAATTATAGGAGACTCTTTGTGCGAGAAGGGCAGATCTGAAGGTCTAGGCACCAGGTCTAGTTAGATGGCATCACACCGACCAGCACAGGTGGCTGCTGCCTCTGTTGGAACAGGTGGAGAGACTCTGCCCAAGAGCAACACTTAATGTGCCTTTTGGGACCAACGGCTTGCTCTCGGTGTGCTCCTGTGGGGTTCTGCTGAGTTGAGGGCCAGGCTGACTCAGTTATTGGACTGACCCGCCTCCGCCTCCGTGTATGGTCCAGATGTGTTCCTTATGGGACCTTGTGGGTTTCCTGTGTCTGTCCTTCCTAGACATCCTCCCTGTGTAACCGTAAGGCCATCAGTCAAACCTCCTGACCCCTCCCCACCGTCCCGTTCTTTTTCTTCCTCTTAGATGCTGGGTAGGATAGTCTTTATTCTGAGAATTTCTGGGCTTTCCCCATTTGAAAGCCCAAATCCTGCTTAATCTCAGCAGAAAGCCTTCCAGTGTGATTCATCAGCTGCTCTTTGTGATGTTACAGGAAGTTAAAATCTCCAGCCCGGATTACAAAGACTGCAACTCGGCAGAAGCCATGGACGACTTCATGAAGAGAATCAGTTGCTATGAAGCCAGCTACCAGCCTCTTGACCCTGATAAATGTGACAGGTGCTTCCCAGAGCTCACCCCCTCAGTTATCCACACGAGGGCTTGAAATGTCATCTTGATGGTCCCGTAAACAGCTCGGAAATATGTCTGCAAACTCTAGAAATGGCTTTGGGAGGGTCCCCGAGGCCCTGTCCTTTGGCGGAGGAGCTATTGGCAGTTGTTGGCGACTGCCTGTCCTTTGAGGACATGACTGCTGCTAGGCTGCCCTGCCTCAGTGGGTGGCCTCACCTCTGTGTGTAAAGGGCTGCACTAACAGTAAAACACAGGAGATGGGGGCATTTAGAGGAAGATAGTCGTGAATGGGGAGGTTCAAAATGAGAGGTTCAGCAGTTAAGAGCACTTACTGCTTTTCTGCATGACAGGAGTTTGGTTTCCAGCAGCCACATCAGGCAGCTCACTACCAATTGTAATTCCAGCTGCAGGGGAATCGGATGCCTCTGGCCTCCACAAGTTCCTGCACTTATGTGCACAGACCCACACAGATGTATGCATATATACATACATACATACATACATACATATATATATATATATTAAATTAAAAATAATAAAGAAGTCTTTAAAACGTATAAATATTTAGACCAGGTGGTGGTGACACACCCCTTTCATCCCAGCACTTGAGAGGCAGAGGCAGGTGGATCTCTGTGAGTTCGAGGCCAGCCTGGTCTACAGAGTGAGTTCCAGGATAGCCAAGGCTACACAGGAAACCCTGTCTGTTCAACCCACCCACCCCCAAAAAGTATAAATATAAGAAAATGTCTTCTTCAATTACTCTCTTCCTTGAAAAGATACTTACTAGGTTTTTGCTTGTTCATTTTGTTTGTTTTGACTGGGTCTCACTCTAGCCCTGGCGGGCCTGGAACTAGTTATATAGTTTTTAACAGTTTTCACTGAATCTGGAGCTCACTGATTTGTCTAGGCCATCTGGCCAGTGAGTTCCAGGGGACAGCCTGTCTCTGTCTCCCCAGCTCTGGGATTACAGACCAGGCTGTGCCTTGCTTTTTAAGAAGGTGCATCTGCACTTGACGTACAAATCTTGTGCTTATCCATCACTGAGGGAGCCATCTCTCCAGCTCTGATGCCTGGCTTGAACAGCCTGGCTGTGGGAATTGTTGCTTTCATTTACTCACTGACTCTAGGGAAGACTCACGACGATCACTGTTACAGGCCCCCAGGAGCAAATATTCTAGAAGCTGGCTAGGCCTAGGGTGAGGTGTGCTGCCCTCCAGGGCTAGGGAGGCCTGGATGGTGGTCCTCAATGATGTTTCTTTGCAGGGACTTGTCGTTCATCAAAGTGATTGACGTGGGCCGGAGGTTTTTGGTGAACCGAGTGCAGGACCACATCCAGAGCCGAATTGTGTACTACCTGATGAATATCCACGTGCAGCCACGGACCATCTATCTGTGTCGGCACGGCGAGAATGAGTACAACCTGCAGGGCAAGATTGGGGGCGACTCGGGCCTGTCCAGCAGAGGCAAGAAGGTAGAGGAGAGAAAACAAGAAACGGGCTAGGGACTGACTGGAGGCCGGAGGGTGGTTGGCTCCCACCATGTGGTAGAGTAGAAGGGTCCTTAGAAGGGTAGGATGCTGTGTATTTTTTTGCTGTTTTTGCCATGCTATACTGTGGGTATTTGCATGTGTCTGTATGTGTACATGGGAGTGTGGACTAGAAACGGAGAAGTAGAGTCAGGCCTCTTGGTCTCTGATAAGGTTTGAGTGGCCCTGGAAGTTTGGAATATACCATAACCTATGGAAGGAGCTAGAGTTGGGGTGACCTCTGTCTCCTCAGTTTGCCAATGCCCTGAGCAAGTTTGTGGAGGAACAGAATCTGAAGGACCTCCGTGTGTGGACAAGCCAGCTGAAAAGCACGATCCAGACCGCGGAGGCACTGAGGCTCCCCTATGAGCAGTGGAAAGCACTCAACGAAATCGATGCTGTGAGTCACGGGCCCGCATGGCTGTGGGGAGGCCTGGCAGGGGGTGGAGAGTTCTCTCGAGGGGCCTCTGGAATCCTTCCTGGTGGCTTCCTGAGACCCCCCTTTATTTGAGGTAGTGCTATGGGGGAGTTCCTTGGCATGAATGTTGGTCTTCCTGACAGGGTGTGTGTGAGGAGCTAACCTATGAGGAGATCAGAGACACCTACCCTGAGGAGTATGCACTGCGTGAACAGGACAAATACTACTACCGATATCCCACGGGCGAGGTGAGCAAGAGAAGGTCCATTCTTTTGTCTGTTGGCTTTTCTTTATAATGGTCAGGAGCTGCCACATGTGTCGTGTATGGAGGTGGCTGAGAGAAGGCTTTGGGGGCCTCAGCAGGATCAGGTGAGTCCCCACACGGCCTCTACAACCCACCCCATCTCTCACCAGTTCTGTAAGCTCATCTCGACTACTACTTTGGTCTTAAATCTCACTGAAGAGAACCCTGTAAAAAGCCCCAAGGGAAGTGCGATGTATGTTCCACATGGAACGAGAACTCTTGTGTATCTGTCTAATGATGTGTGTGATGTGGGAGAGAGCAAAGAGGATGGCTGGTGATTCACTCCAGACCAAAGCTTTTTCCTGGGTGCCAGGAGACATGGTAGATAGGCTGGCTGTGCGGATGTCACGTTAGATGGCTTGTCCCGGGTCTGGGCCGATGTTGGTAGAGAGAATGGCTGAGCTGGCAGCTGCTCTTGAGTTGGAATGAAGTCTGCTGAGCCATGTGGTACTCTGGGAGTTCAGCCAGGTGGCTGTGTGGACACCTAGTGGGTGTCCTGAGCCCTTGTCAAGTTCCCACGCCTAGTGGGCCACCATGCTGCCTTCTGGTTTCACTCTGGTCTCCACTCACCGTAACTCTGGTTAGAAGGAGAAAAAGCACGGACAGTGCAGCGTGAGGAGGACTTGGGCTGCTTTTTTAATGTTGCAGCTTTGCGCTCCTTGTGTAGCTCAGAAGTACCTTGCTTACGGTCCTCCCCAGTGCTGGCGGCACAGATGTGCGCCACCATACCTGGCTACGTGTCTGTGGTTTGAACCAGGATCTTCAATGTGTGGTCCAGGCTGCCTTGGGTTCATGGCTGTCCTCTTGCTTCGGCCTTCTGAGTGCTGAGGATTACAGACACGCACCACCCGTATTCCAAAAGGAAATGGCAGACATGTTAGCCGCCCGTCTAACATCCCCGAGCTCCTAGCTCTGGTGACCACAAACTCCTTGTATCTAGAGTTGCCTGTTCTGGACGGTGCACTGAAGGCATCCTTTGGTGTATGCAGATGGTGATGCTTGATGTCTTCCATCCACTTGACCGACATAACAGATTTTTGAGGTTCTCTCAGGCTGTGGCATGTGCTGGGACTTCATTTCTTTCAATGGCTGCCTGAGTAATTGTCCATGATAGAGTCTTTCTCCCGCGTTCAAGAGGAAGGAGTTCAGACAGACAGGATTGTAGGCTTCCCTCATGTTTCCTAGGAGTATTTCATTAAAGGCAGAGCTGAACGCTTAGGAAGGGTGGATGGCTGCATGTGGGTGGGGTGGGGTGGGCTGTAAGCTGGTCTACGAGGAAGGCGCAAGGGATGCAGGACTCTTCCCTGCCTACCCTCTCCTAACGTGCTGTCCCACCCCTTTGTCCTCAGTCCTACCAGGACCTTGTCCAGCGCCTGGAGCCTGTGATCATGGAACTAGAACGCCAAGAGAATGTGTTGGTCATCTGTCACCAGGCTGTCCTACGCTGCCTACTAGCCTACTTCCTCGACAAGAGTGCAGGTATGGAGGGCAAGCCGTGCCCGGGAATGGAGGAGGAAATGGGCCCTTGGGTGCAAGTGGGAGGGGACCCATCTTTTTCTTACTTTGTATCTGAATATGGATCTGCCTCACAGCCCGCTGAGGGGTCTGTACCTGCTCCCTACTGAACTGTGTGGCGCTCAGTGGGCGTCGTCATGTCATAAACCAGCCTGAGAACCCTCAAGCCTCCATGTGACCAAGGGCCCTTGGGTTAGGCGTGAGGCTCTCACAATGAGCCCAGGGATGCCCCCTGAGTGTCTCCTTTTGCTTCAAGGCTCTTATTTAACTGCGATGACATATGTCTCATTTCAGAGGAGATGCCATACCTGAAGTGTCCCCTTCACACCGTCCTGAAACTGACACCTGTGGCCTATGGTGAGTAGCAGCCCCGGCTGGGCCTCGACCCTGAGGTCCCCTTGGGGCTGTGGGGCTGCCGATGAGGACGATCTCTCTAACAGAAGCCATCTTTCCCGCCTTTCACCTCCAGGGTGCCGTGTGGAGTCCATCTACTTGAATGTGGAATCAGTGAGCACACACCGGGAGAGATCAGAGGTGAGTTCGGCTCAGGTTCATGGGACCCATGGGAAACTCTGGCTCTGGTTTTCTTCTAGAGGGTTCTCACTGAGTTTCTTTGATGCTCACTGGCCAGCTACCATGTTCCAAACCTCTGTTCCTAGCCTGTCTTTCCTGTGACTTCATGGGTCTGTCCTGTTCTTTCTGTCCTCTCTCTCATTCTGTCTCTCTGTCTCTGTCTCTCTGTCTCTGTCTCTCTCTCTCTCTCCCTCTCCCTTGCCCCCATTTTTACTTGACTGGGAAGAGTGAGTTAAACAGGGAGTTACTTCCTTCTCTCAAATATTACCCTAGTGCAGTAGCTGTTGCCTCTTTCGGCAGCAAAAGCTGTGTCTTCTCAGGTACCAGGAGCCTGGCTCAGACAGGACTAGGCAGTCAACTGCACCATCTGCATGCATCAAGTTCACAGTTAGCAAAGGTTGATAGGAAGCAGGCTAGAGGCGGGAATCCTACCGGCTGCCGAGGAATGGTCTTCGGAGACTTGAGTACCCAGCTGCTGTTATTGTATTCCATATCAGGGAGGTCTGAGATTTTTGCGGGGAGGGTGTGTGTGGTTGTGTTGGATTCCTTACTGGGCAGATGGCTTATCTGTCCAGGTCTGTGTTGTGAAAGTGGGTTTAAATTTGCTTTATGCAGGCGGTCAAAACACACCACTATGCCAGTGTAGTCAGACCTTCCTCTTACACCGAACTTGACTTTCTGTCTGTGGAGTCCGCAAAACAGGTGACTTCCCCATTCCCAAGGAGCTTGGCCGTCAGACTTTGGTAGGAAGGGTCCATGGGGGCCAGCCAGTTGACGTACTGCCCAGCTTGCACTGTGGACGGCACTGGAAGAGGACTGTGTCCCTGGGCTGCCTCGCCCTGTCTCCTGGCCCCAGCCCTCTGGAGCTCATTGAGCTGAATGAGGACAGCTCCGATGCTGGGTTTAGACAAGAGATGGCCTCCAAGGCCCTCAGAATACCTCCTTGCTGAGTGCTGGGACTGAAGCTGCCCTGGGCTTTGAGGTGCTGGGCCATGCCATGGACCCCAGAAGCCTACTCTTCTGTTTCGTCATCCTCTACTGGAAGGTTGGCAGTTCGCCCTGGCTGACAGACCACTGTCTGGTTCCTGCACCTTTGGTCTCCTGCTCTACCTCCTAGGCTGAGGCTGGGTACTGTTTTGGGGAGCACAATGTATTCCATGGGTGCTTGTGTGCGCCGCAGACCCAGATGGAAGGGAGTAGGCCCTGACACGTTTCCCCTCCCACACCCGTGATCTTGGAGCCAACCATCTCTCCTGGGCCCTCTGTGGGTGGGGTGGCTGGGAGTAAGGATCTTTTCTCTGACCCCCTTCTCTGCTGTGGTTGTAATGATCTGTTTCCTCCCCTGCTTTGCACATAGCGAGAAGTTCTGTGGCAGCAACAGCTCAGGGGCAAGGCCACTCACCTGGGTGTCCCTCTGGTGGTGCTTGTACAGATCACCAGAGGACTGTGTGTGTGTGTGTGTGTGTGTGTGTGTGTGGCTTTTGTCCCTCCCCACCCACTCCTTGTAACTGTCGCCTTCTCTCTTTTGTCTTTGTCTGCTTAGGATGCAAAGAAGGGACCTAACCCGCTCATGAGACGCAATAGTGTCACGCCACTAGCCAGCCCTGAGCCCACCAAAAAGCCTCGCATCAACAGCTTTGAGGAGCATGTGGCTTCCACTTCTGCTGCCCTGCCCAGCTGCCTGCCCCCGGAAGTGCCCACGCAGCTGCCCGGACAAGTCAGTGATTTTGCTTTAATTACTCCCTACAGGGAAGAGTGAACAGGGGAGAGACGATCCCCAGATCTGGGACTGTGTTTGCGTTTGCACGTGAGGATGTGTGCCTGTGTTTGGGGTGGGCTGTATGTGTGATGTGCAGTAGACAGTTTTTGTGGGTGTATAGTGTGTGTGTATACGTGCATTTGTATAGAGTGTGTACATGCATTGGGCAGGACATGAGATGCCCTCTCTGAAGGTCTTTCCTGGTCAACAGTGACTCTATCTGTCCTTTCCGAGGTTATGGCTCTTATTCTTCATTCAGCAGAATCAGACAGAGTAAAAGAAATTGTAAAATGTTCCAGGCCTGTGTACATTTGTGAATAGCAATTCCCAGTCAGGAGTCTGTAACGTAGCATGGGAGTGATGTCTCCTTACTCCAGAGCTAACTCCTTTGCTATCCCCTCTCTGACAGAAAAAAGCTGAGATTCCCACAGAAGAGCCTATTCCCTCTCCTCAACCAGCATACCTCCCCCCTTAGAAATAGTCTAGAGCTGGAGAGGCAGCTGGATTGATACAGCTCTTTCCATGCAACTGTGGCGACCCAAGGTCAGATCTCCAGAACGCAGGCAAAAAGCTGAGAGCAGAGGGACATGCCTGTAAAGTCACTGGTGAGAGGAGAGGCAGGAACAGGTGGATCCCTGGAGGCTCACAGGCCAGCTAGCCTGGCCTCCGTGGTGAAATCCCAGGATTGCAGTAGGAGAGCTCCTTTAAGCAAAAGGTGGCAGGCTGCTGAGGATTGACATCCAAGGTTGTCCTTTCACATCCCTTCATGTGAGGCTTGTGTTCATCTGCATCCCTGTACGTGGATGCATGTGGGCACAGTACGTGTGTACATACATACACAGGACCAGGCCGCCAGTATTGCCACCTTTTCACACAGCAGCCAGATTATCAGAGTAAAAATAAACAGAACCCAGCAAGATTTCACTAGCTTGAAAGATCAAGGACATTAACCTGGGCCTGGGGCAGGGACATCCAGAGCTACCCTTGATCTGGTCATGGAGGATTCTGGCAAGCACCCAGCCTTATCTCCCCCTTCACAGATGCTTCTGAATTTATTAGGACAGCCCTTCAGGATTGCCAGATCCTCAGGAACAGATGTCTGGGATCTATTGGCCGGGTCAGACATGGGAGGTGGGGGGGGCTCATCTCACCAGCTGCCATCTGGCCTCCTGACTGATTTTTTTTCTCTCCCCTTACCTTGTCTCCCTGCAGCCTTTGCTAGGGAAAGCCTGTCTGTAAGTATTTCCTGCTCAATAATTCTGTCACTTGCATTCACTCTTGCTTGTTGCCAGTTTGTCTCCTGCCTGCTGAAGTATTTAGGGCGAGGACAGTTTGGGTAGACTCCGAGGTTGTCCACAGAAGAGAAAGAGATGGGAGGAGATAATTCCCAAAGTTTACAGAGAAGGGGTGCAGAAAGGGGGTGTGTTGTGGCCAAACTAACACTGTTCAGCCCACTCCAGTGCCGTCAGCCATGGGGTGCTGCTCCCCAGTCCCTCTTGGGGTTCTAGGTTGTGTCTTAAATGGTCCTAGGCTGGGGCTTCACATGATTTTGTTTCCCATTTGGGGTCAGATTCTGATGACGAGTGAAACTAGTGATTGCTGTCTTTTTTTTTTCACTCCCTTTCCCAGAGGAGCATCCTTTTATTCTAAAAGCAATATTTATCCAGAGCCTAATAGAAAAAAGCAAACAAACATGGGAATCTATCTTGATGGCCTGGAGGTGTGCCTGTCCGCCCTGCCAAGGGACAGTCTCTGGAGACGTCCGTATAGAAACTGTACTTGGGATCCCACGCCCCTGAATCCACAGCCCCGACTGCTGCCAGTCAAGCTTGAGAAACAGGTGTGGGCGGGCATTTAGGAGAGCTGTGTAACTCACAGAGAACGGGACGGCCCATCCTTTGTATCTCTGGCCCTTAAATAAGAGATGGGCAGGGCAATCCTCACCCTGTCTAACAAGTAAGGTCAAGTGACCGGCACACCCACCAACTGGTAGGCATGGGGCCAGGCCTCAAACAGACGTTGGGCCCTAGAAAGCTAGTGTCTTCCTCCCTGCAAGCTTCTTGGAAAAGCCCAGGTGCTGTTTTTCTATCTGGTTCTTGAAGCCTGAGGGGTACCATGGGCAGCATCTGGCCTGTGGGTTAACTAACTCCCACAGTGTCCCTTGCAGCCACTTCCCAAGGGAGAGGGCAGGCCTGGCTGTTAACTGCCCTCTCAGAAAGGGACCATATGCTCACCATCCAGTGTCTATTGTGGACTGCTTGAGGACCAAGGGTTCTCCTTGCAGAACCTTTGGGTTGGGACCTGTGGTTCAGCTTGTTCGTTTCTAATGTGAATCTAATAGTGCTTTTGGCTGGAATCTCTTTAGTTAAGCAAAAATGTAGTCTACAGACTCATCACCCCTGCTATGGTCAGATTCTATTCTGGAGACCCAGAATCTAGCCCAGCCCAATCCTGTGACCAAAATTAATCAATTATTGTCTTACTGAAATAGTATCATCTTAGTTGTCTTATCTAGCCTGGAACCTACTGTGTACCCCAGGCCTCAAACTCAAAGCAATCCTCCTGTCTCACTCTCTGAGTGTTTGAATTACAGGTATGCATGCACCAACTTACCTGGCTTCCAGGATTTATTTTAAAAGCCAGATCAAACCAACTTTGCCACAGTCTTTGGAACATCAGGGAAGTTAAACCAGTTTTCTGACTTGAACTTCATCATGCATATAACTCATGGCAAATATCTGGCACCTAGGAGGGGCCTGATGGGCGGTGGCTAGAGTATCACCACTTCTGGCCTCTAGCTTTGAGTGTGCAGTTAGGTGGTCCTTTGTGCCCTCTGCCCTGTGCCACTGGATTTTCACTTCTCAGAGCAGCCAGAGCACTCAGACTTGAGCTGAGACACCCCAAAGGCATGATGCCTGTCGTCTTGGTCTCCTGGTAAAACTGAATGATACCCAGACACTGCTCTCTGTTCTTGGTATCTTCCTGGGAACTGTTGGGATCAAGGGACCCCCTGCCATTTTTCAGTGCCTCTTCCATTTTAAAAATCACAGATGCACACTAAAATGAAGAGGCCACTAAGGCTGGCAATGTAGCTCAGTTGGTAGAGGGTTTGCCTAGCCTGCAAGAGGCCCTGAGTTGTGGTGGAATGCATCTATAATCCCAGCACTCAGGAGGAGGCAGGAGAATCAGAAAATCAAGGTCATCTACACTACATAGAGTGTTTGAGGCCAGCCTGGGCCAAATGAGACCTTATCTCAAAAACCAAACAGAAAAGACGAAAGTCGGTTTTGTTTTCTCCTTTTCCAACCTGTTTTGTTTTTCTCTTCCCCGCTATGCTTGAAAGACGAACTGTCTGTCACATTTTTTCAAAGTTTTCTCCTTACTAACCTGGGAAAGGTAATTGAGCTGGTGCATGTCCCTCTGTTTCCTCCTGCATCTGAGTCATGGCTTTCAGCCGAAGGGCACTGTGGCTTGTGTACAGATTGGCCATTGTGGAGTATGTGGCTCATGTGTCGGTGCTCAGTGGTCTTTCAAGCAGTGCCATTGATGTGGGGTCCTTGCCCATCCATCTCTGCCTCTGTGTGTTCCGAGTCAGGGGCCCCTGAGGGAACGATGTGGACATGACTCACCATGTAGCTCCTCATTGTGACTGTTACATTGTCATCATGTGTGAATGCTGGAGGCCCTGGGCCTGTGGTGTGGTAGGAGGAATGATAACCCTTCCCTCTTTGATCCCACTATGTGGCTGGGGCTCTCTTTACACACACACACACACACACACACACACTCCAGGGCACTACCAGAAGAACCCCTATTTTACACAGGGCACTACTGCCTGGATCCCCGAGTCTCAGTCAGCTCAGAACTTAGTGTCCCTTATCTAGACATCCACAGTTAGGCTCCTTTATTCTGTGGCCTGAGAGTAGTTCTTGCACCCTGCCTGCCTGAAATCCATCTCTCCATGATCCTGCCCCTGGAGTTTTGAGGGCCCAAGTGGAATACTTTTATCGAACATTTCTTTTTTGAAGGGTTAGATATGGAGGTTTTAGGGGAGAGATGGCTGCTGGCCAGTGGTAGTATTCAAGGCAGGTGACTTAAGAACACTTTAAAAGGGAACTTGATACCAGCTAATGCCTTGTGAGACTTCTTGCTAGGGGTAGGCGGGTTAAGGCCTGGCAGACTTGAATGACAGCCTCCGCTGGGCCTGCGTTGGATGGCCAGGCATCCCACTGTCTCTTGCGTTCTGTGGAGCTCTGTGCCCAGACTTGGGACCCCCATGTAGCTGAGTACAAGGCTCTGTTAGCCGATTCCAGAGAGGAGCTCTGCTTTTCCGGACAGTCCCAGCTGATCTTGACCTGGCTGTGACCAATGTGAGACGGCCATGTGGCACGGAGAGTGGCCCTCAGTTCCTAAAGGGGAGGGTGCATGGCTTTCCTATCTTGTCCTCTCTAAGCAGCATTGTCTGACCCCTGGAGCTGCAGGCTCCCAAGTCACATGCCTGACTTCTCCATGCCCTTCTGGCTGGAATCTAGCCCAGTGCCAAGCAGACTCCTGGCCCCTGTCTCCGGTTTCTTCTGTAACCTGGGGTATTTTCTGTCATCTTCTGAGACCTACTTGGGCTCCTCTACATGTTTTGTGATCATCCTCTGCCAGGGGTGTGTTCTTTTGGGGAACGGAGGGAGGAGGGTGTCTTGTGGCATGGCTTTGAGCCTTCTGCTCTAGAAGCACAGTCAGAACGCGGTCCTGACTCTCCCTTCCTCTCTCTCCTGAAAACAGAACATGAAGAGCCCCCCGAGCGGCGCTGACCTTTCCCAGAGGCAATCAAGCTGAAGTGTGGGTTCCATTCCGTTTCTACGGCCTCCTTGTGCCCACTCATCTACCTGAGTCCAAGCGACCCCAAGGACTTCTGGACTCGGGGAGAATGGAGGTCTGCTGGGTGAAAAGTAGGAGCACCCCCTGAGACGCCGGGGTGCCAGAGACAACTAGGAAGTTGTACAGATCCCGGCTTCCCATGGCAAAGCTGCAGACCTCCCCACACTTTGTTCTCCTGGGACTTCCAGGGTGTCTGACCTCACAGACTCTTCTGAAGCATGGGGAGGACTATAGTTCTAGAAAAGATGATGGCATCAGGCCCCTAAGCGGGGGTACCGAATGGCACCATGCTGTTTTGTTTTGTTTCTCTGGATCCTGGCCTGGCATGCTGATAGCTGGGAGACGAGACTGGCAGAGAATCCTGAAATTCAGAGTGAGTTAGACCCCCCCCGCTGCCAGAGGCTCAGGGATGTTCAAACACTCACGTGGCTTTTATACATCTTGGCCTGGGAAGAGGCCTCAAAGATAAGGGACTTGGACACATGCTGCCCTGGGTGTGGCAGTTCTCCTTCTGAGGAGTTCCTGAGCTGAGGCTCACTGGTCAGCTGAGCAATGACATGCCCTGGCTCCTCCACAAGCCCACATGCCTTCTAGGTCTCGGGATTGCATCAGCAGAAGGAAGCATTTTGCTGAAAAAAAAAAAATCACCAGGGCCCCCTCTTCCCAGGGCTTCTGTTCTCCACCCTGGGCCTGGAGTTACCTGAGCAAACCCTGTGGCTGGCTGTTTGTTTTGCACTTTCCTCCCTCCCTCCCTCTCTCCCCTCCCTTCCTTCACTTTTTTCTTTTTGGGCAGAAGTGTGACCTGAAAGTCACATTTCCCTTCAGGAACTTAGATGGCAGGGTGTTGGCCCTTGGAGGCTTGGAGCTGTGAATGGAAGGAGCTGGAGTGTCTGTGAGATGGGGAGGCCCAGAGCCTTCGACTCCAACTTCACTCAGATTTCCCAAGAAGGGGGCGGTGGCCCACGAGAGGCTCGTTCCAGGCCGCATGCTCCTCGACTGCCTCCATGTTGGTTTAGCCTAGTATCCGTTGTAGGCCCCATACCACCCTGCTGGACATCTCCAGGGGTTCCCAAGAGCAGACACTCGTCCATGTTGGCTTCATGATGTCCGAGACAGTTGTGCATGGGCTGAAAGCAGTGCTGATGTGACTACCTATTGCTTTTGTCCTCCCCCTTTGTCCACCCAAGTTCTGGGGGGAGGAGAGGCCAGCCTGAGCCTGGAAGAAACCTTTTGGAAACTCAGTGGGTTTTTTTGCCCAAAGGAGCCTTTATAAGGATGCCCCACAGCTGGGCCGAAGGTCCCTTTCCTTTCTGTCTCTGCCTGTGAGTCCTGGGGAATCCTGTCGTCCCCAGCTCAGGAGACAGGTCCTGGGGGGACACAAGGACTTGCTTCAGAGGCTTTAAAGTCACTTTGTGTCTTTCACAGCTAACCACTCAAGTTCTCAGTCCAGCCCACTACCCTTTAAACCTGTGGTCGCCAGAGGACGATGTACATAAGACTTGGACTGTTTCCTCCTCTTAGCGACTTGAGTCTTGGTAAGGATACATGCAGTGCCCAGGTGTGCACAGGCTGGTAATACGTTTAGACCCGGGGGCCTGCGGCATTGCATTTGGGGCATGGACAGGATCTTAACTATGTAACTCAAGCTAGCCTCAGACTTACGGCGGTCCCCCTGTCTCAGCCTCCCAAGTCCAGCATTGGGGTGTTATAAGCATGAGCCACCATGCCTGGTAGTGTGGCTTTGAGCTTGAAGGTAGTTTTAGGTGTTCCCCTCCCTTCTGAGCATATCTACTCTCTAGTTACAGAACCAACTCTTAGCACATAAAAGAGACACTTAAGGCTAACACAGGTAGGGGTGGTCACCTGTGACTGAAGTCAGTCCACCAAGCGAAAGCTTTGCCTGATGTGACTTCACACTCTGTGAAGATCTGTGGCTAAGAGCAGGCTCAGGAGACCTTGAAGGGGTGGGACACAGCTTGATTTGAAACACAGTGACTGGATGAATGGGGCGGCATCACTCACAGAACTTCCACACTCCCACCCAAAACAACAAAATAAAATGGGGACCAATGTTTTTAACTTTGCATATTTGTTTTTGGGGGTAAATTTCTCCTGTTCCCTTCAGCCGTGGGCAACACCCTTCATCTGTGGGGAGAAGAAAAACTGTTGGAACCACACCAATGATATTTTCATTTGTAATACTTGAAATTTATTTTTTTATTATTTTGATAGCAGATGTGCTATTTATTTATTTAATAAGTATAAGGGAGCCTAAAAATAGAAGAAAGCTGTATAGATTGGGTTTAATTGTTCATTGGTTTGGGGCCTTTCAATGTGTGATTGATTTCTTCGTGTTCTGTATAATTGTCTCTCTCAATTGACCTGGGAAGAAGCTATGCAAGCTTTTAAACAGGATATGCCTTTCCGAAATGTGTAGATTTCGCAGTTGCTAGAACAATAAAACCTGGTTGACATACACTGACGAGACTCATTTCTGGGCCTTTTGCAGGCACACGTGTCGGTTTTCTTTTTAAGCGTGTGTGTGTGTGTGTGTGTGTGTGTGTGTGTGTGTGTGTGTGTGTGTGCAGGAGTGCACACATGTAGAGGGTAAAGGAAAACCTGGCAGGAGTCGGGCTCTTCCAGCCTCCAGAGATTGAACTCCGGTCCTTAGGCATGTCAGCGCCTTCACTTGGTGAGTCAGTCACCTTGTCTTTAGCTGAGATTCGTGGCCGGTGAACCTGTTGCCACCCCCCACCCCCCACCCCCGCAGAACCTGTATTTTCCTTTCAACAGGACACAACAGATTGTCAACTTTATACATTTGGGAAATAGTAAAATGTGTTAATTTTAAATTAATAGACTTTGTTGTTGGTTTAGTGTTCTCTCTCTCTCTCTCTCTCTCTCTCTCTCTCTCTCTCTCTCTCTCTCTCTCTCTCTCTCTCTCTCTCTCCAGAGTAATGTAATATATACATAGCTCAGGCTGGCATCCAATTTCTGATCTTCCTGTCTCTGTCTCCCAAGTGTTGGAATTATAGACATACAGTACCACACCTAGACTCCATTAAAAAAAAATCCTGTGTTCATGTGTGTGCGCAAGTGTGAGCGTGTCCTCCTGGAGAGAGGTCAGCTGACCACTCCAGGTGCTGATGAGCCTTGCCTTCCACCTTGCTTGAGACGAAGTCTCTTGATTGCTGCTGAACATGCTGAACTAGCTAGCCCACAACCCAAGGGTTCCCCATTTCCCCCCTCCCGCCATCTCAGGAGCACTGGGACCCAGCTTTATGTGGGTTCTGGGAATCTGAACTCAGGTTGGTTTTGGAGCACAACAAGTACTTTATTCCCGGACCCATCTCCATCCTTCCACTCTCTGTCCTCCTCGAACTGGAGGTTAAAAATAGGGATTCACGAATGCTAGATAAGAGCTGTACCACTGATGCTTCCCACTGGGCTTGACCAGCTCCTACCAACCAAGTTCTCCTCTGGCAGCATGCCTGTGCCCCTCTTCCCCCAAATAAATGACTTTTCAAACTCCAGCAACTTCTTTGTCCTTATTGATAGCCAAAAGTTAAGGGTTTGTTGTTGTTGTTTAACTCCCAAGAGAAACGGTCTTCATCTTTACAGATGGAGGAAAGTTGAAGACTGGATGAGGGTGAATATCCAGTGTGAACCTTACATACCCCAGAAGTTGCCCTGATGTCCAAATCCTTCCCACTCTTCTAACTAGCAAAGAGAACAGCCTTGGGGCATCTCCATGCTGGAGTGACTCCTGAGGTGGCCGTCTGGAAGTGGGACAGACAGCTGTAGACTTCCATGCTCTCTGGCTCCCAAGCTGCTCATTGGGTGTTGGATATGGGGCATAGATAGAGCTTTGCATTCTGGTCCCATCGTTTAGGTTATCTTCCAAGAGAATGAAAAGACTGCTAGGGCTGTGGATAGAGTACTTGCTTTGCTTCTGCAAGGGCCTAAGTTTGACTCCAGTGTGCTTCTTTCCCTGATTAAATGAAGTTTAACATAAATTTAAAAGAGCAAAGTGTGATGGAATATACGAGTAATCACAGCACTTTGGAGTCTGAGGCAGGAGGATCATGAATTTGAGGCCAGCCTGCGCTATGCAGTGAGAATCTGGCAAAAATAAAAATAAATAAATAACCCCCAAGAGGTATGGATAAAGAAAATATGGCTTATAGACAAAATGAATTTTTTTTCAGCCATAAAGACCAACGTTATATTGTTTGCAGGAAAAAGGATGTGGCTAAATAAAATCACATTAAGTGAATTAAGTCAGCCCCAGACATTGAATGTTTTCTCCAGTTTATGGATCTTAGACAAGTCTGTGGCACATTGCTTAACTAATGGTCGATGTGGGAGGGCCCAGCCTACTGGTGGTGGTGCCACCTCTAGGCAGCTGATCCTGGATCATATAAGAAAGCAAGCTGAGGGAGCCATGAGGAACAAGCCAATAAGCAACATTCCTCCATGGTCTCTGCATCAGTTCCTGCCCACCCCCACTCCCTCACCCCTGTTCCTGTTTTGATTCTGCCCCAGTTCCCTTTGTGATGGATGGACTGTAACTGTAACCGGGAATAAACCCTTTCCTCCCTAAGTTGCTTTTGGTCATGGTGTTTTCTCATAACAATAGAAAGCTGACCAGGATACAGTCCATTATGGCAGCGTGCCGCACAAGTCAGAGCTTGAGGGAGCTGGATACGTTGCCTCTGTATCCAAGCTCAAGAGGGAGAGTCAGATGCTTGCTCAGTTTGCTTTCCCCGTTTTATTTAATCTAGGGTCCCTTGTCCAGGAATTGGTCCCTCCCACAGCTAAAATGAATCTTCCCACATAACAAAGATAATCTCTGACAGACGTGTCCATTCTACCAATCTGACAACGCTAACCCTGACACTAAGGAAACAAAACCAATGGGCAGGTGGCAGCTTTGAAATAGGAAGGTAAGGGGGGGGGGGAGGGGAGAAATATACTCAAAGTGTATGTTTAGATGAGAATGTCCTTATGCAACCCAGGACCATGTACTATGAATACATGCCAATTAAAATTTTAAAGAACAATAGTCTGATATGATTAAAATAAAAACCCACAGGCACACGTTGATGTGTGTTATGAGATACTATGGTCTAGTCAATGCTCCCTGCTACCCTGAGTAGTTGACCAAGTCTTCCAGTATGGTTCGTTAAATAATTCCAAGTAAAGAGAGTCTCAGTTGTGCTTGGTGAAGAATGGAAAGAGAGGCTGAAAATCCAATGAGGCACCTATCTTGCCTGAGGTTTCTCCCGAGCTTGGGGCAGGAAGCAC
Organism: Peromyscus maniculatus bairdii; assembly: GCF_049852395.1. Taxonomy (NCBI): domain Eukaryota; kingdom Metazoa; phylum Chordata; class Mammalia; order Rodentia; family Cricetidae; genus Peromyscus; species Peromyscus maniculatus. The sequence goes on along the minus strand of NC_134856.1, from coordinate 87,256,329 downwards.
TTGGTCTGAGCCGCCTAGACTCAGTTCCCAGTAAAGACAGATACTCTCGTCATCTCCCCCCCCCCCCAATGAGCATTTCTAAGCAGCCACATGCTTACTCCACACTCTTGCTCCATCTGACTCACTGAAGCCTTCACATCTTATTCTGTCAGCCAGAGCTACCGGCCATGGACACCAGTTTCTGCCTTTGGGAGTGAGAGTATTCATTGTTCTTTTGGCCCTGGTGATGTGTGCCTTGTCCTTTGAACAATGTGCGTTACCCCATAGCTAATGGGGCCTTGCCTGGGGACAGCCCTGACTAGGCCAATCCCCACTGATCAGCCTTTTTGACCTCTCTGCTGGGATCCCAGCCAAACTGGATTATGTCGGAGTGGTTAGATGCCACAGCTCGTCAGTTTGAATTCAGTCGTTTTTAATCAGAGTTGCACAACACAGTTGCCTAGCAAGATCTCACCCCAGGCGATTTATGTATTTATTTATTTACGTGTGTGAGTTTGTGTGGTGGTGTGTACATGTGCACAGAGGTCAGAGGATCCTGTTGTATCACTCTGCTTTATTTCCTTGAGCCAGGGTCTCTCATTGAACCTGGAGGCAGGGTAGGAGCCACCAAGGCCCAGTGAGCCATGCTCTGCTTTTTTTTTAAATGTGGGGCTCGGGATTTGAACTCAGGTCCCCAGGCTTGTGTAGCAATCACTGAGTCACCTCCTCAATCCCCATTGAGATTTATAATGTGAAGATCCAAAGTGTTCTGTGTTGCAGGAGGGCTTTCAGTGTCCTGTGTGATTCTGAGAGAGATTGATAGAGAATCAGAATCACTGGTCCAGAATGAACATCATAGGTAAGGGAGAGTGGAATGTATTCACCTACATAAGACATCTGGAATGATTCATAGAACATTGGTTCATGTAACACAATGGTGATAGGCAGGAGCTGGGAGGAGGGAACGATGGCAGTTGAATGAAGTTTCTATTGCAGAAGATAAAAAGTTCTAGAGCTCTGCTGTAGAAGATGTCTCTGAAGCCAATGATACAGTATTGTATTTTTTAAACTGTATTTAGTGTGTGTGTGTGTGTGTGTGTGTGTGTGTGTACCTGTGTGTATGTCTGTGCACCACGTGTACCCAGGTGCCTGAGAAGATCAGAAGAGATTTTGGATCCCCAGGAACCGGGGTTGGAGTTGGTTGTTAACCACCATGTGAATGTTGGAAATCGAACCTGGGTCCTCTGGAAGAGCAGCCAGTGCTCTTAACCACCAAGCCATCTCTCCAGTCCCACATTGTGCACTTTTTTTTTTTTTTTTCTGGAGCTGAGGACCGAACCCAGGGCCTCACGCTTGCTACGCAAGTGCTCTACCACTGAGCTAAATCCCCAATCCGATGGCTTGGGCACTTTAAAATATGTTAAAGAGATGGATTTCAAGTGAACTTCTTAACACACATACGAAAATCCTAACACACAGAACATTCTACAGAGTTCCCCACAAGAGCTCAAGGAGACTTGAGAGGAGATGGGTGTGCTCAGCACCTCAGACAGGGTGATGGAACCAGGAATGTATGCAAACCCTTTGGCAGGTGGATAATTTCCTTATGTGACCCCAGCTGGCCTCAAACTTCTGATCCTCCCACCTCAGCCTAAGTGTTGGGATGGTAGGCATACACAATCACACCCAGATAAAAATTTTGGTATAGATCAATTATCCAGTTTAAAAAAATACTGAGACATGCACAAAGTTAAAAAAAAAAACCCAAAACAACAATAACAACAACAAAAACGGACTCTGGGCTGGAGAAATAACTTATTTGATAATGTGCTGGTTCTGCAAGCATGAGAGCTGGAGTTTGGTCCCCCGGTGTCTGTGTAAGAGCCTGGACCAGCAGCACCACTCTACATCCCCAGCACCTGCAGACAGAGACAGATAGATTCCCAGAACTCAACAGCCAGTCAGCCTAGCTGAACCAGTGAACTTCAGGTTCAAGGACAGATCCCATACCAAAACATAATGTGGAGATTGAGGAAGACACCTGATGCCAACCTCTGTTCCCTCCGCCACGACACAAACATGTACACTACTATATCACAGACACACACACACACACACACACACACACACACACACACACACACACACACATTTGTTGAACACCCACCAGATTCTCTTGCAAATGAGCACTCAGGGTAGAGGTAGGTTCTAATGTGAAAGGTAACCTTCTTGCCTACAGGGCACAGCTTTCCATGAGAGGAGCTCATCACAGCATAGACATGTTTCTTGAAAGGCCAGTGTGCCTCTTTCCACACAGCTCAACCTCATCCTTCTCCAGTGTCTGTTTCCTTATCACATGCATCTTGAAGTCAGGTGGTCAGAGATGCTTTTAAGCTGTAACAACCCAAAGCATAAAACCATCTTCCAGCCCCTCAGGACAGTCTCTCTAGGTGTTTTAAGTTCTTCCCAAACTCTTGTGTTCTAGTAATTCCCCTGCCGTGGCATTCTGAGTATGTGAGACTACAGGCACATGCCACTATTCTGCTTTCTTCTGGTCTTTTTCTTTTCTTAATTTTTTTTTATTAATTAATCAAATTTTTCCTAGACCCATCACAGTTTCCCCTCCCTCCCTCCTCTCTTCCCAGTCCTTCCCTCCTCCTCCTCCCTCCATCAATGCCCTCTCCCTTCCCTCCTGAAAAGTGCAGGATATCAGCCAGCCATGGGATATCAAGTTACAGCAAGACTAGGTTCTTTCCCTCCTATGAACGCTGGATGAGGCAGCCCAGCAGGAGAAAAGGGTCCCAAGAGCAGACAACGGAGTCAGAGACACCCCCACTCCCTCTGCCAGGAGTCCCACAAGAAGACCAAGCCACACAACTACAACACATGTGCAGAGAGCCCAGGTCAGTCCTATGCAAGTTCTCTGGTTGTCTGTTCAGGGCCTGTGTGCCCCCATGAGCCCCCATGAGCGAGCCCCCATGAGCCCCCATGAGCCCCCATGAGCCCCCATGAGCCCCCATGAGCCCCCATGAGCCCAAGCTAGTTGATGCTGTATGTTTTCCCATGGTGTCCTTGGCCCCTATTGCTCCCATAATCCTTCCTCCCCATCTTCCATAGGATTTCCCAAGCTCCACCTAAGGTTTGGCTGTGGGTCTTTGCATCTGTTTCCATCAGTTGCTGGGTGAAGCCTCTCTGTTAACAATTAGGCTTGGCAATGATTGATTAATATAGCAGAATATCATCAGGAATAATTTCATTGATTTTTTTCTTCTTTTTTGCTGGTCATGTTTGGTTCTATCCTAGGTCTCTGGGTTGTCCAGCCTCTGGGTCCTGGTCCTCCAGGCATTGTCAGGGATGGGCTCCCTCTCATTGTATGGGTCTCAAGCTAGACTGGTTATTGGCTGGCCACTCCCATAATTTCTGCACCACCTTTATCCCAGCATATCTTGTAGGTAGGGAAAATTATAGGCCAGAGTTTATGTGGCTGGGATGGAGTCTCAATCCCTACACTGAAAGTCTTGTCTGGTTATAGGAGATGGCTGGTTCAGGCTCTGTATCCCCCATTGCTAGGAGTCTTAGCTAGGATCACCCTCATAGATTCCTGGGAGTTTCCATTGCACCCACTCATCCCAGAGATGTCCCCAATTCCAGTTATGTTTCCCAGTACTCTCTTCCTCCATCCTCCCCAACCTGATCCCTTCTGTTCCCATGCCCTTCCTCATTTAGACCTCTCCCCCAAGTCCAACTGTGATGTCTACTCTATTTCCTCTTCATAGTGAGATTCATGTACACCCCCCTGACCCCCTTGAGCCTTCCTTGTTACTTAGCTTCTTTGGGTATGTGGATTGCTGTTGTGGAACATTATTTTAACCATATAAAGGTGTGTTACATTTGTTTATGCTGCATTTGTTTAATGATTTAAGGGTGTGTGTTTAATTATGTAAAGATGTGTTGCATCTGTTTCATCTTGCCTACCTAAGGTGTCTGACTGGTCTAAAAAAGAGCTGAACAGCCAATAGCTAAGTAGAAGAGGGGCAGGTAAGGCTAGCAGGCAGAGAGAATAAATAGGAGGAGAAATTTAGGAAAGACAGAAGAATGAGAGGAGAGGAGAGAATGAGGGAGATGCCCAGGGCCAGGCAGCCGCCAGCCAGCAGAATGGACAAACAGTGAAAGTAAGACATACAGAAAGAAGGTCAAAGCCCGGAGGCAAAAAGTAAATAAAAAGAAACAAGTTAATTTAAGTTAGAAGAGCTAGCAAAACAAACAAACAAACAAACAAACAAAACAAACAAACAAACAAAAAAACCCCAAAAAAAACGAGCCTAAGCTACACCGAGCATTCATAACTAATGAGAAGTCTCCATGTCATGATTTGGGAGCTGGTTGGTGGCCCAAAAGAAAAAGCCTGGTATAGATTGTGGCATGGTTATCCTTTACTTTAAACCTAATATCCACTTATGAGGATATGTTTGTCTTTCTGGGTGGGTCTGGGTTACCTCACTCAGGATGATCTTTTCTAGTCCCATCTATTTGCTGGCTGCAAATTTTATGAGTCATTGTTTTTTTTTCAACAAATGAGTAATACTCCATTGTGTATATGTACCACAATTTCTTTACCCATTCTTCAGTTGATGGACATCTAGGTTGTTTCCAGGTTTTGGCTATTATTAATAAAGCTGCTATGAACATAGTTGAGCAAGTGTCTTCATGGTATGATTGAATATCCTTTGGGTATATGCCCAAGAGTATCACTGGGTCTTGAGGTAGATTGATTGCCAATTTTCTTTCTTTCTTTTCTTTTCTTTTCTTTTTTTTCTTTTGGTTTTTTCGAGACAGGGTTTCTCTGTGGTGTTTTGGTACCTGTACTGGATCTCACCTGTAGACCAGGCTGGCCTCGAACTCACAGAGATCTGCCTGGCTCTGCCTCCTGAGTGCTGGGATTAAAGGTGTGCACCACCACTGGTTGGCTGATTCCCAATTTTCTGAGAAACAGCCGGATTGATTTCCAAAGTGGCTGTACAAGTTTGCACTCCCACCAGTAATGGAGGAGTGTTCTTGTTCCACATTATCTCCAGCATGAGCTGTCACCTGTGTTTTTGATCTTAGCTTTTCTGACAGGTGTAAGATGGAATCTCAGTTCTAATCATTTGAAGCTGGGCAGTGGTGGTACACACCTTTAATCCCAGCACTCGGGAGGCAGAGCCAGGGGGATCTCTATTGGGGAAAATTATAAAGGCCACTCCACGTAGTTAAAAGGAAGATTTATTTAGTGGATGACTTACAAGTGAAGGAATAGATAGGTTGCTGGGGAAGGTGTATCGCAATCCAGCGGTGTTCTCTGGAGCTCTGCACAGTCAACCTCCACTGTCCAGGGTCCAGGCACAGAGAGCGCACACAGAGAGAGCGCTGGCCCATCCAGCTCTCGGGTTTCCAGCGCCTCCCCTCGCCCCGCCTCGTAGGCATGACAGTTGCCAGAGTCTCAATGGGGGTTGGAACTTCCAGATCCAAGCTGGAATGGCTACCCACTACAGATCTCTGTGAGTTTGAGGCTAGCCTAGTCTACAGAGTGAGCTCCAGGACAGGTATCAAAACTATACAGAGAAACCCTGTCTTGAAAAAACAAAAAAATAATTTTTTGAGCAGTTTTGAATTTCCTGGGCAGGAACTCCCTGTGTTTCACAAAAGCATAATCATTGCTGAAAAGGCTCAAATTTCAGGGGACTTGAGGAAAATAATACTAGACATTTTATTATATCATATCATATTACATTATCATACTAATGTAATAACATATATACTCTTTTTGGCTGAAATTTGAGTCTTCTACATAAATAATCAACCTCTACTGAGAAGCCATCAGCTCTACTTCAGTCAGGGGCCAGGAATTTGGGATTATTCCTCAATGTCAGTTTTTAATTTTACTCCAAGTTCATTGAGGCTGTTGTCTTAGTTACTTTTCTGTGGCTGTGATAAAATACCCTGACAGAAGCAACTTAAGGGGAAAAGGATTTATTCCAGCTCATTGCTCAAGGTTCATAACAGGAAACTAAAGGGCCACAGGAGCTTGAAGCAAGCTGGTCACATCATATCAATGTTCAGAAAGCAGAGAAGGGAGAAATGAATGCATGCTCACAGCTCCATTCACTTTTTCTTCTTCATGCAGTCCAGGATCTCCTGTTCAAGGAATGGGCCTGCCCACAGCCAAGAAGATCTTCCCACAGCAGTTCATGGAATCAACATAGCCCCAATAGGCATGCCCTGGAGGCTCAGCTCTCAGGTTCTGCTAGATTCTGTCTTGTTGACAATTAACCTTTACAGTTGCTTAAGGTAAGTCAGGCATGGTGATGCAGGCCTGCAGTCCCAGCAATTAGGGTGTAGAGGTAGGAGGATTAGGAATTCAAGGTCATCTTGAGTTACCTATCAAATTTGAGACCAGTCTGGGCTGCAAGAAACCTTTTCAAAAAGCCCAAATGAACAAACAAGAGTGCAGCCTATAAGTAAGCACTTCCCTGCTTCTAAGGTTACTGCCTTCATCCATGACAGAGGTTCTTAGCCTCCCTAATGTTGCCATCCTTTAATCATGTTGTGGTAGCCACCAACCATAAAATTATTTTCATTATTACTTTATAACTGTATTTGTGCTACTGTTATGAATTGTAATGTAAATATCTGCATTTTCCAATGGTCTAAGTGACCTTTGTGCAAGGATCACTTGATCCCCCCAAAGGGATCACAGCCCACAGGCTGAAAACCTGTGATCTCATCTAAGATTGCACCACATGCTCCCTGGACCACTGTCTATTCAGTCTTTTATTTTAATTTTATTTTTAGACAGGATCTCACATTGTAACCTAGGCTGGCCTAAAACTGACTATGTAACTGAGGCTAAAGACAAACTCATGACAATTCTCTTGAGTGCTGGGATTCTAGGTTATGAATCACCACACCTTAATCTCCTGTTCATTCCTCTCTCTCTATCAGCTGGTCCTCAGACCCTAACAGGCTCTCAGACCTTAGCACAACTGACTCCATGATGGAAGCACCATTCAGGCCATAAAACTCAGCACGTAGGCAGCACTACCTGCCAAAATAGAAACAAAGACCTGATCCATCAAAATCCATAGTTCTGGAAAGTCTCTAAATGTACTAACCTTGCTTTTTGGCTTCTGTAGTTCCATTTCTCGGTAACTGTTCTTGTTAACCGAAGTATGTCAACCCAGAATATGGTTTTTGTGCTTAAAAGCTCACCCTGAGAAAGACCCAGGGCTACACTGGGATCCTGAATGCCCAATGTAGTTGCTGGCTAGCTAATGAAGATTTTCTATTGTGTCCAAGTAGTCTTCTCTTGTGGATACCCCACAACAATGTCTGTGATTAACAGAATAGCCAGCATGATCTAGAATGTGACAGTGCTGGCTGAAGAGCCTTCCTCAGTTTCTTGCTCAGGATAGAGGACACAGGCTAATTTAGCCTGGCCTTCCCGAGTCCCTCCATGTGGATTTGTGTTTGTGTGCTGGCCATCTCAGTTCCTCTCACCCACCTTGACTGCTCTGCTCTAGCCAACCTTGCCTTAGCCAAAGCTCAGGGCCTCTGTACTCCAGTTCCTTCTGCCCTGAACTTCTCCCCAGATATCCAAGGACCTCCTTCAACACTTCATTTTAATCTCCACTTCAATGTCCCTCAATCAGAGACACCTTCAAAAACCAAGTCAGGGTGCTGGTGGTGGTGGTGGTGGTGGCGGCGGCGGCGGCGGCGGCGGCGGCACACACACCTTTAATAGCAACGTTCGAGAGGCAGAGGCAGGCGGATCTCTTTGAGGTCAGCCTGGTCTACAGAGTGAGTTCCAGGACAGGCACCAAAGCTACACAGAGAAATCATGTCTTGGAAAACAAAAACAAAAACCAAATAACAACAAAAAGCCACCAAAATCCAGATCAGGCTCCCCTACCCCCACCCCCACCCCCGTGTGTATGTGTGTATGTGTGTGTGTGTGTGTGTGTGTGTGTGTGTGTGTGTGTGTGAGAGAGAGAGAGAGAGAGACAGAGAGAGAGACAGAGACAGAGACACAGAGACAGAGACAGAGAGAGACAGAGAGACAGAGAGAGACAGAGAGAGAGAGAGAGAGACAGAGAGCCAAAGTTATTTTTTAGACTTATAGAGAGGACTGAGTCTTATGAATGACAGGCTCTTGGGCATCTCCCTGCAGAAGCTGGCACTGAAATAATAATTAAGAACCTAATCATATGTGCCAAGTGCTTTCGGCCCAAGGTAGACAATTATCCCTTGAAAGACGGCAGTTGAAACTAGGTGGAATTTGTGATCCTGCTTTATTTGGCCTATCCATATCTGGTGGTAAATCCCAGGTCTGACTGGCTGATGTATTTCCAGGCAAATCACAGCCAACTAGGCAGCACTTGGTGAGTCACCAGACCACAGGAATGGGAGCTGAGCTGCATATTCATTAGCAACAAGCTTTTGGTGGTGGTAGTGGGTGCTGTGGAGCGGCTGTCAGCAGCAAGTGGCCGAGACATTTTCATAAAGGAGTTATAAATCAGCACCCTCGTGGAACCTCAGGGGCCAGGTACCTGTTCTCAGTATTCCAGTGTGTTACAGACCCAAGTCTGTTCTGCCCCTCACAGGATGCCAGCCATTGACATGATGAGCCTTGCAGGTTTGGGAAAGAATGTGGAGGTACTCCGGGCGGTGATAGCCCCACGCCTTTAATCCCAGCACTTGGGAGGCAGAGGCAGAGGCAGGGGGATCTCTGTGAGTTCGAGGTCAGCCTGGTCTACAGAGTGAGATTCAGGAAAGGCACAAATCTGCATAGAGAAACCCTGTCTCCAAAAACCAAAAACCAAAAACAAACAAACAAACAAACAAACAAACAAAAAAAGAACCATAAAAGAATGTGGAGGTGGAAAGCAGCCACCCTATCTGCCGGAGGAGCATTGATGGGTGAAGAAATAGTGTTCTGAGACATGAGGAGAGGTGATTGTGGGCAGAGAAGTCAGGTAATTGGTGGCCCATGCAATCAAGCTTCATGGGATGCCTGTCCAGAAATTGTCAACATTAGCATCCGATGTGGATGCAGTTTTGGTTTTCTACCAGGAGAAGGTCACCCATGGAACACTTTTACAGTCTGAAGCAAAGGACAGATGGGTTTCAACAGTTGGAGATAGACAGAAGCAGCCTCTATGTTCCAGAAAAACACCTTAAGCAACTGTGGTCTGACTGGTTCACCAGAGTGCTATCTGCGGGAGCGGGTTGGTGTGAGCAGAGGAGTCAGCCACTTGACCGCTTCACCTGGTGATAGAGCAAGGCGCTAAAAGCAAGTGAAGGTAAAGGGTTAGCACAGGTTTGCCCTCCATTCCCCGAGTTTTCTCCTCTCTGACACCTCCGAGCAGAGCTTGGGTTTTCTAGGATGTTTTTCAGGGGTTCATCTGTAGAAGAGTATCCTCACCTTTTGAAGACACCCCTTCCAAAGTCAGGCTGGGAACGTTACCCCTCATTTGAAAAGTCTTCCTCAGCTTTGCAAAAATAAAAAATAAAAAAAGGCTCAGCAGGTAAAGGAGCTTGCCACCAAACCTGATAAGTTGCGTTCCATCCCAGGGACACACATGGTGTAAGGAAAGACCGGATTCTGTAAGTTTTCTGTTTTCCACATATGACTCATTTCTCTCTCTCTCTCTCTCTCTCTCTCTCTCTCTCTCTCTCTCTCTCTCTCTCTCTCTCTCTCTCTCTCTCCCTCTCTCTCTCTCTCTCTCTCTCACACACACACACACACACACAAATACAAAAGTGTAATAATAAACATTTGAGTTTTATAGAGGTAAACCTCACATTCACCCCAGAGGCACTAACTATAATGAACTGTTCCCAATATGGGAGTCTCCTTGAGACAAACATTTCATTATTAATTCCAACATTATTATAAATCCCAGGAATTTCTGTTTTCTCTTGTCTTCTTTATTAAAGACAAAGCCCAGATGGTTTAATTGGGAACAACTGAAACAATAAAGCTTGTAGACAAATTGCTAAACGGTCTTATTAAATAAAAAACACGGAGCCAGATATTGGGGTTAAGGCCCGAGAGAGATCAGGGGAATAGGAAAATCCACACACTAACCTCACCTCACCCATACCTCAGTCTCCAAAGTAAGCTACTTCCTGTCTAACCACGCCCATATGCCTTTCTGTTCTGTTCTCTCATTGGTTCTCTCAGCCCAGCTACATCACTTCCTCTTCCTGCCCAGCTCTGTCACTTTCTGTCTGTCTGTCTGTCTGTACAGACCTCCAGACCTCTATGGTTGGTGCTCGGGGATTAAAAGTGTGTGTCACCATGCCTGGCTCTGTTCCCCAGTGTGACCTTGAACTCACAGAGATCCAGACAGATCCCTGCCTGCCAAGTGATAGGATTAAAGGCATGTGCTACCATTGTCTGACTTCTATATCTAATATAGTGGTTGGCTTTTTCCTCTGATCTCCAGGGAAGTTTTATTGGGAGACACAGTACATCACCACAAAAGCTAGTGCCTCAATTCTTAGAACTTTTGGTGTGTAGATTCCTTATGCTGTGTGTGTTGTATATACGTGTTCAAATGGATGTTGCATGTGTGGGTCAGATGTTGTCCTTAATAGCTCTTTTTCATTCTTTTCCTCTCCTTTCCTCCTCCTCCTTCATTTTTTGCTTGTTTATTTTTTTCAGACAGGATCTTACTATGTAACCCAAGCTTCCCTGAAAATCAGAGATCCACTTGCCTCTGTCTTTAAAAGCTGGGATCAAAGGCATGCACCACCATACCCAACTTTCTGTCTTATGTTATGAGACAGAGTCTGTCACTGAATCTGGAGCACATAGGTTTGGCTAGACTGGCTGGTCAGTGAGTTCCAGGAATCCTCTTGTCTCTGCTCCCAGCACTGAGATTACAAATATGTATCTCTGCCTCTACCTTTTATCTGGAGCCCGGGGTCAGCTCTCAGGTCCTAATGCTTACGTAGTAGGCACTTTACCCCCAAGCTTCTCTCCCAGCCCCTTCTTGCACTCTTAAGGGTTATTAAAGACCTTGAAGAACTAAATACAAGTGAACTACTGCTATCTACATTTAGTGCATATGAAATTAAAATGACAAAATTTAAAAATCTACTTAATTATTATTTGAAATTAGTGATAAGCTTGTGTGTGTGTTAAACGCAACATTTATGCAAATGACCGTGATTTTCTAAACAGAAACGTAAGAAAAATATCATGGACACGTTTAAATCTTTCCCTGGTGGATTTCCACACTGATTTTGCATTCACTGTATTGTGATAAATGCTGGGGCTAAAATCGAAGAAGATCCTGCAGGCAGTTGGAAGGGGGAGGAGTAGGCTAAGAGCTTTTCCGAATCTCACCTGAGCAAATGGCAATTGTGTTTTGTTTTGAGACAGGGGAGCAAACTTACTATGTGTCCCAGGCTGGCAAGTTCATTGTTGCATTCCTTAGACGTAAAAATGAAGAGATCAGAAGAGCTGGGTTTTTAAAAAGCTTATTTTGAAATCCCCTTAGTCATCCAGAAGGGTTGCAAAGCAAGTGAGAATTCCAGCTTACCCCGCCCCTGCTGCACTTAATGTAAACACGATATAGAAAGGAGCGGAGCAAAACTTCGAGTTAACATTAGTGTGATCCTATTACCAACATTGTGACTTTATTCAGGTTTCCTGGGTTTTCCTCTTTATGTCCTGTCCAGTTTCAGGACTGAGCTGTCACACCTCTTCTGAAACCTTCTGAGAAATGTGACATTTCTCAGTCAATCTTTCGTGACCTTGCTGCTCTGAAGAACAGTCAGGTGTTTTGTATACTGTTTCTCAATTCAAGTTTTCTCCTCTTTTCATAGTCTTTTCATGTCAGGACATAATGACGGTGTATGGATTTTGGTGGGGAGAACTCCACAGAGGGGAAGTGCCATCTTAGGGTATCATATTTGGGGGAAAAACCCCTCACAGTTGATGTGAACTTCTTTTATTTTTACCCATCTTTTTCTTTTTTTGCTATTTAAAGAACATATTTTTCCTTCTGGTCTTCAATTCTTTAGAAATGAAGTGTGTAGTTCAGCTTATTGTCAAGGAGAAAACAGTTAATTCCACTTTCCAAAGACTGAAAACAGCGGTAGCAAAGAAACGTGTGCAAGTATTTTTATTCACTTTTTTTGAGACTGGGTTTCATGTAGCTCAGGCTAGCCTCAAACTTACCGTGTAGTTAAGGCTGGCCCTGAAACTCCTGACCCTGCTACCTATAATTCCCAAGTGCTGGGATTAAGATGTCCACCAGCTTGTCTCCGTGGACGTGTTTTAAAACCACTATAGTTATGCGAAAGTATTTTTTAGAGGAGACTTCTTTGAGGATATCTAAGTATCCTGCCCTCTATGAAGTCTCCCCTCTAATTTAGGTGTCTGTTAGCTATGTCCTCCAACAGGAAGGAGGGGCCTTCTTATTGTGGCTTTCCGAGTGATTTCTGTTTCCTTTTCCTCTTTTCCAATTAGTCTTTGTAGTTCTTCTTAAGGGAAATAGTCTCATCTTTCTATTGGTTAATGGAAATGAATTAACCATGTCACTGTGGACTTGTGACTATTCCTTGCTGATGAGCTCTGGGACACCTGAATCAGCTCTGTGGCTCTCTGACTTCTAAGATCTCAGCTCCCACCGTCCGGAGTATTTAAGGTGTATTCCAGACTATGACAGGCCTGGCCAGGGAACGTGGTCATCTCTCAGTGGGAAAGCAGACGCCTCCATTTTGTTCTGATCCACAGACCAACAAAGGTTGGTCTCACTCTATTGTCCTTCTGTGCTTAACTGTTATGACACTCTTGAACGCTGAGGTGGTCTGGTGGTATAAAAATAGTCTCACTAAAATGCCCTTAAATCAGTTAAGACAACAAAAATAAGCTGGAGAGATGGCTCCGCTGTTAAGAACTTGCTGCTCTTCCAAAGGACGCAGGGTTTAATTCCCAGTTCTCACATGGTGGCTCTTTGCTGCCTGTAACTCCAGTGCCAGGGGATCTGACCCCCTCTTCTGACCTCCCTGGGCACTGCATGCACGTGGTGCACATGTACACATGTAGACAACACACACACAAATAAATAAACAAATCTTAACAACAACAACTCATCAAAGTGTGGTAAAAAACCTCTGACATCTCATCACAAGAGAAGCAGGTTAGTCAGACAGAGCTAGTCAGAGAGAGGGTAGCCTGGGTCACACAGTGAGACAGTGTCTCAAACAAAAACAACACCCTCCCCCACCCCCACACACAGCAAATTCAGTTACTGCCCAGCCTGGACCAGTGAATTTTAGTTGTTCTAGTGAGACTTGGGAGGCTATCCCCCACGAGCAAGTATCTCTGGAATGCAAGTCATTGTACTAAGAATTAGAGGCAGAAAATATGAAGAGACTTGGCAATTCCTTGTCAGATCAGGCATCTAGCTGATTCACTGCAAATGTTCAAGTCAACAACCAAAACAGTTGTGCGAAGAAAACAAGAACTTCTGTCTCATTAAAGGAAAACAAAAAGCAGGTCACTTTAAAAAGGTATTTTATAAAGGGTGGGAGGATATAGTTCAGAGCTTGTCTGGCCTGTGGAAAGCCTTGGGTTTACTGCCCAGCTCTACGAAGAGAAAACAAAAACCAAACCAAACCAAACAAAAAAACAAAAACAAAAACAAATCCCAAAGGCTTTTTGTCTGACACGTGTTGATACTTTGTACAAAACTTCTCAATGATTAGAGATGGACCTGCCTTGTTTGGTCAATTTGCAGTGAGTCTTGATACAACAAATTTAGCATCTTTGATATAGCTTCATGATTTGGGATAATGGAATTCAAAAATCCTATAATGCATCACTGGATGAAATTACTCAGGATTGAGAGAAACAGAAAGCAGTAAAACCAGGTCGTAACAGCTTCAGAAACACAGTCACTCTGAGCAAGCTCATCTGTGGGTGCTGTCACATGAATTCCATCAACCGGAGACAGTTGCGTCCTTTGAGGTTTCTCCTGAGGGCTGAGGCTTCTGTTGGGGTCCACTCTCTGGCTCCTCCTTCTCCTCCTCCTCCTCCTCCTCCTCCTCCTCCTCCTCCTCCTCCTCCTCCTCCTCTTTTTCTCCTCTATGGTTCATTTTGCAGGTTTCAAATGGACTAGGGAAGATGTAGGGAGAGAAATCAGTGTTAATGTAATTTTATAATTCTGGGGGCTTATTGTCTGTTTATTTTGTCCTCAGCCGTGAAGGGAACAGGGGAGTGAGTCTCTTTCAGCTGTCTGTGCCATTCCAGGCCCAAGGTGTGGAACACAGAGCAGACAGTAATTCACATGGGAGGACTGTGGGTACACTCTGTATGGCAAACGCAAGGGCAAGAAAATTCAGTGAAGACCAAGGTGTCTTTCCATCACAGGCCACAGGACTATGCATTTGGTCAAAAAGTGGATGGGAATGTCAGTAGACATTCTGGTCTTTCTGAACCAATTTCATGGCTTACACATTAAAATATAGATATATATTTTTTCAAGACAGGATTTCTCTGTGTAGTTTTGTTACCTGTCCTAGATCTTGCTCTGTAGACCAGGCTGGCCTCGAACTCAAGGAGATCCACCTGGCTCTGCCTTTCTAGTGCTGGGATTAAAGGTGTGTGCCACTGCCACCCAGCTAATCTTTTTGAGATTTTATGTTTGTGAGTGTTTTGCCTGCATATATGTGTGTAAACCATGTGTATGTATGTGTGCATGTAGTGAGGCCGGAAGAGGGTATTGGGTCTCTTGGAACTAGAGTTACAGACAGTTGTTAGCTGTGGATGCTAGGAATCAAACCAGGTATTCTGGAAGAGAAGTCAGTGCTCTTAATGGCAAAGCCATTTTTCTAGTCCCATGGCTCACTCATTTTTAGAGAGATTTTAACTCTATTCCAATTCTGACCAGGCCTGCAACTGTGGGCACAGAACAGGCATAAGTTGAATGAAAACAGGTCTTCTGAGTCAGGTTAGACTCTAATGCATACTTCAGTCCAGTCAGGAACCTCGACTTTCTCACATAGGAGTAAGTGAATTCTATTGTAGATGTATCATATCTGGACAAGCGATTCTTGGTCCTTTAAATCAGGAGCTCACAAAGGGCTAGGCTCAGACAAGAAGATGCAGAGGGCAGTTCAAGCAAAGGCATGTGAGTCTAGGAGAGATGCCTTCATCACTCAAAAGTGGTGCCGTCAAGAAGTCAGAACTGGGTTCCCTCGGGTCCACTTATTCACACATTCAGGATTTATGGAGATCCTGCTATTGTCCACGATTGTGCTAAGAAATAGGAGCTTTTGCAAGAGACGAGAGAGGGCTTGGAGATGTGGGTCATTTGGTAGATTGCTTGCCTGGCGTGGATTTGATCCTCAGAACCTCATAAAACCAGATATGGGGGCATATGCTTATAATCCTAGCACTTAGAACATGGAAGCCAGAGTATCAGAAATTCAAGGTCATTCTGGGCTACATGACGTCTCCCACCCCAATGCATAAGAGCAGAAACAAAGTATCTGTTCTTTTTTTTGGTAGTATCTGATACATTTATTTGGCTTGTATATTACAATTAAAACAAGCCTTTAAAACTGATGCTTGTGCTTCAAGAAAGCCAAGATGGTGAACGTCTATCAAATATTTATGTATATGAGGTTTAACTACTTAGGGCAATTTAGCGTGCAGAAGTTACTTATTTTAAAATCTCTTAATTTTACACACAAAGGGGCTGTACTTTTTCTGTGTGACTTTGAAAAATAGAATTAGAGCCATCCATCCACAGGGGTTTTGTGTTGGGCTTAATATCCGAAAGGGTGCTTGAAGAAAAGTATCAACTCTTAACAAGGTGCACATACTCACAATAGGCGTTCCTTAGTCCTAGAAGTCCAGATGGCTGGAAATGAGAACGTCAGGGTTTGTTAATGCAATTCTCCCATTTGGCTGATGAGAAACCAAGGCTCACAAAGAAACCGGTCAGATGTATGCACCTGTCCCTGAACGACAAACTCTGGATCTCCCCCTTTTTGTTGAGCAGCTTTCCTGGAAACAGTATCCCATCCCACCATGGGTCAGAGGCTGCCACCTGCAGCAACTGCTATTGGCCAATGAAGAGACAGCTCCCAATGCCTGGACTGCTTCTCACAGACTCCCCACGCAATCCCTTCAGCCTCCTCTTTCTCCCCTTTGGTCCAGGGGGTTGCTTTTCCATGGTGTCTGTCCACCTGGCTAGACCCAAGGTTGCTCAAAATCTCTCTTTTAAAGAGTAAATATGAAATTGCTTCCTGGCCTTTGGCTAGGGTCAGCTCTAATACCTGTGCAGTCTAGTTTTTTGTTTTGTTTGTTTGTTTGTTTTTGTTTTGTTTTTTATTTTTGTTTTTGTTTTTTTGGTCAACTTAACACAAGCTAGAGTCACCTGAAAGGAGGGAACCACAATTGAGAAAATGCCTCCATATGATCCGGCTGTAGGGCGTTTTCATAATTAGTGATTGATGGGGGAAGGTCCAGCCCATTTTGGCTGGTAGTCCTGAGTTCTATAAGAAAGAAGGCTGAATAAGCCATGTGAAGAGAACCATTCCATGGTCTCTGCTTAGCTCCTGCCCCCAAGTTCCTGCCCTTTTGAGTTCCTGTCCTGACTTCTTTCAGTGGTGATGGAACAGCAATGTGGAAGTGTAAGCCAAATAAACTTTTTCCTCCCCAAGTTGCTTTGGTTATGGTATTTCAGCAATAGTAACTCTACGTTACCTATTCTCATTAGTTTACTATCAGTCAGATCTGCCCGTTGTCCCAGGATAATATATTACTGTTTTTTAGACTGTGTCTCAGGTAGCACAGGGTGGCCTCCAACTCAGGAATTGAAGATGGCTTTGAGCTTCTGAGCTTCCTGTTTGCACCTCCAATTGCAAGCATTCCAGACACATCTGAAAACCCATCACACCAACCTCATGTGCTGGGAGTCGAACTCAGAGCTTCATGGATGCTAATCAAAGACTCTACTTACTGAGCTACATCCTCAGTCCATACTAAATGATTTTGGACAGGGAAATGGGACAAAGAGCGTGCTGTGTCCATTCTATACATTGAACTGGTATTGGAGTACTTCCCAGAACATTGCCCCATCTCAGGGGACCTAAAAAAAAGTTTGCCATGGTACTTTAATGAAGAAACTTTGGCAGTTTTTCCCTCAAAGAAAAGTCTGAAGCAGTTTCTGTTCAAATGAAAACCACAGAACACCATCCTTTAATCCCAGAACAATCAGTTTTGACAGCAGCTCATCAGAGAAACATGTCAGTTTTGTGAGCTGGTTGCCAACTCCTGGGAAGGCAACAATATGCAGATGAAACCCAAAGGCTGATGCCCATCTGGTTGTACAGACACGGAAGCGTCATAGGTCCCAAAGCAGATAGGGGGCTGAGGCAATTATAGAGCCACACCATGGGAAACATTGGCTTTACTCATTTAATGGGAGATGTCAAAACAGCTGTGTTAGAGCATGGTGCTACCCGTCTACCTGTAGCATCAATTATCTTAATAAAGCTCTCTCCTGAAGGACGTTCTATCTTTCAGAACAACCCCCTCTACTCCTCTCTCTGTCTCCTTTCTCTTCCTCCCTTCTCTCCCCCAAGATCTACCCAGTCTTCCTCCTGTGCTTTTCTAGAAAAGACCTTATGTCCTGGTGTTTGGATGCTGGCACACGTCATGGTGGCCAACATTTGTGTTGGGTGGACAACTTGAGTTCAGCTCCCGGGGGGGAGGAAACATTGTCCTCAAACTTAAAAAGAAGTAACATTTCTTTTCTTTTCAGAGCCGGATCTTGACCCCAGATGAGAAGACTTCATGGCTGATTTTAACTACATAACAAAGCCCTCTTCTTGTCGGGAAGAGAGGACTCCAACAATTAGCCCTCTAAAACGTTGCTCTGTAAAAACAATAGGGAGGAAATAGGCAGGGGCATCCATCCACCCCCAGCTTTTTGGCTAGCCCAGGCCAAGGCCAAACAAAAGCAGACACATCTATTTGGTTCAAGAGTTCAGCTCTCCCTGCAGGAAGAGGGAAGACTGCCTTCGGGTGGCTTCCCTCTCCTCCTGGTCCAGGCCTCTCCATCTCCCACTGTCATGTTTCACTTTCTAGACCGAATCCCAAGGCCCTCTTCTTACTCGGGGTGTCTCACGTGACCTTGCCTTGCCTTTCCTATGATTTGGAAGAAGTGGTTCTAAAGAACGAAAAAGAATAATAATAAATATTTGGCTGCCCACTAGATATTTTGGTCTCAGAACACCGCGTTCCTCCCTCCCTGCAACCTTATGAGCTAATCATCTCGCTTGCTCGAGCCTGTTGTATTTAGGATATGACAAAAGTGAGGCTCAGGGGTTTAAAAAGTGTTGCTTCTGATCACACAGGTTATCACAGGTACATCAGTAAACAAACCATGACACCATAGCTACCAGGGAAGCATGAAGCCAATGTCTTTCTTGTTTTGCTGGATCTGATTTGATTAGTCAGTAAGTTTTCAGAAACATAATCCTTGGGGAGCAGAGTCTACTGAGATGAGGAAACTGTCCTATTCTTTTGTCTCAGTTATTGATTATTGTTATTGTAGAGGAGGGGTCCCATGTACCCTAGGCTGCCTTCCAACTCACTATGCTGGATGACCTTGAACATCTGATTCTCCTGCCTTCACCTCCCCAGTGCTTGGATTAGAGGCATGCACCCCTGGTTTATATGGTGTTGATGATGGAACCCACAGCTTGTGTATGTTAGGCAAATACTTCACCAATGGAGCTATACCCTCAGGCTTATTCATTTATTCAAAAAAATTTAGATTAGCATACAAAGTAACGGGTTTCATTGTGACAATTTTGTGCATCTGTATTC
This sequence comes from Peromyscus maniculatus bairdii, assembly GCF_049852395.1. Lineage (NCBI taxonomy): Eukaryota > Metazoa > Chordata > Mammalia > Rodentia > Cricetidae > Peromyscus > Peromyscus maniculatus. The sequence continues at coordinate 87,237,452 of NC_134856.1, read as the reverse complement.
TAACTCGTCTCTCTCCTTTACTGCCTTCCCTGGGTCTCTGCCCCAGGCTGTGTCTTCCTTTTCCTCAATATTTCTCTGGGAATCATTCATTTCTAGTTTACATTCCGGGATGATGTAAAGGTGTAAGGTGTCGCCTTTTCTGGCTTGGGAATGGTATTCTCTCCTTTTATTTTACATATGTATTTATTATTTATTAATTACTTTTTTGAGGCAGTCTTACTCTGTAACCTGGCCTGGAACTCCTGGCAATCCTCCTGCCTCCTTCTGAGTGCTGAGATTTTAAGCATGGGCAGCTACACTGGTTTTCTTTTCTTTTCTTGATGTATGGACTTGTAGTTTTGTTTTTGTTTTTTAAATATTACAGCAGGATGTAGTGGTATGCACCTTTAGTCCCAGCACTTGAGAGGCAGAAGCAGGCAGATCTTTACGAGTTTGAGGCCAGCCTGTTCTACATAGTGAGTTTAAGGACAGCCTGAGCTACCTAGAGACTCTGCCTCAAAAACAAAACCACTACCACCACCACCACCACCACCACCACCACCACCACCACCACCACCACCACCAAATGATTTCATGTCTGTTACTGAGTACTTAAACACTGACTCTGGGGGTGTCTTAACACCATTTATTGGATGCCAGCTACCTGGAAAGCATTGTGCCTCATGCTGTGGAGGTGACAGAGATTCGGAATCTAGAGGTGGCCTGAGGGACGGCATGAGTGAGCTGACCTGAGTTAGTTCTTAATTTTGGTCACACTCCAGAGTCAACTGTGATCTTTCTAGAGTTTGAGCCTTACCCACAGAGTCTGTCTGGATTGGTCCAGCTGACCCTTTGCTCAGGCTTCGTGGGTATTTTTAGAAGTTTCCTAGGTGATTTTAGTATGCAACAAAGCTTAACAACCATTGCCCTGAAGTGACCTAAAATACCTTCCGGTACTAATATTTTGTAATTTGAAGTCAGTGTGAGGAGACTTCAGATATTCAGAGGGCAGGGAGAGGGTTCTCCTTGAGTCTGTGGTAGGCCTAGTCATCTGTATCTATCCCATTGGGCATTGCCTCAGGGAACATCACCTGACTCCCTTCACTTGGGAAGAGTACTCCCATCTCTGGAGTTATCTGAATCCACAAATCCTTAATGACTTAAATTTTTAAAAAATAAAATGGCTTTCCTACATGCATGTCTGTGTACCACGGGTGTGGCTGGTGCCCATCAGCATTAGGTCCCTTGGAAATGGAAGTACAAATGGTTGTGAGCCATCATGTGGGTGGCTGGAAAGGAACCTGGTGCTCTTTTTTTTTTTTTTTGAGACAGGGTTTCTCTGTGTAGTTTTGGTTCCTGTCCTGGATCTTGCTCTGTAGACCAGGCTGGCCTCGAACTACAGAGATCCGCCTGGCTCTGCCTCTGGAGTGCTGGGATTAAAGGTGTGCGCCACCACTGCCTAGCCGAACCCTGTGCTCTTAACTGCTGAGACCTTTCCTCTGGCCACCCTTGCTTTGGATTTTTTTTTTAAAATGGAGACAGAATCTTGCTATGCAATCAAGGCTGGCCTCAAATTCCTAGGGTTCCTCCCGAGGGCTGGATTTACAAATATAGTATAGATATATTTGAACAATTCAAATGGTCCTTGATGTGGACTGGGTTAAAAAAAAAAAAAGGTCTACAAGGCCAGATATGACAACACACACCCTTAATCCCAGCACCCAGGAGGCAGAGGCAGGCAGATCCATGTGAATTCAAGGCTAGCCTGGTCTATGTAGTGAGTTCCAGGACAACTAGAACCACATAGTAAGACTCTGTTTCAAAAAACAAACCACCACCAACAATAACCCCAAACAGCAATAAAGTACAGCTAGCTATGGTGGTCCATCTTTGTAATTCCAGACCTTGGGAGGCAGGGAGCATACGGATTTCAAGTTTCTGGGTAGCCTGGACTACAAGGAAAAACAACAACAAACAACCAAACCTCTTACCTGAAAAAAAACTATGATTATAGTATGGAAAATTATATTATAGTTACAAATAGTGAAATAGACACACATGTTCAATTGTATAGGAGGATGCCATCTTCCTGTCTTCGTTACAATGCACAGCAAAAAAGACTAGAAAGGTGCATGGCACACTATCAGCAGAGCTCATTTAGTTTTGCTGAAGTTGGCCATTGTAACATCAGCCTTTGGTATTTTAAAATAACTTTGTGTATTACTTTCATACACGTCTGTAATATATTTTGATGACATTCACGACCATTCCTCTTATATCTCTGTCCCTTAGGGACCTGAATCTTCTTCTACCCAGAAGGTTTCCCCTCTTCCTAGTTTTATATCTGTTTTCTTCCTTTTATAATGCACTAAGTTCAGTTAGGCTTGTTTGCATGTGCAGGGTGCGGGGTTATTTACTAAATCATGGACAACTTAGCTCTGAAGAAAATCTTCAGCCACAGCAGCCATTAACTACCAAAGCTCCTCAGCTAGATGCCCTTTTTGTTTTCTGTGAATTTCTCAGGATCTTTTATACTATGAACATGTACATCTGTTGTGTACTTAAGAACCATAGACTCTTTCATCGTTTGAAAGAAACTCGAACTGCAGGTTTCCTTCTATATATCTGCTCTTGAAGCTGGGCCCCCCATTGAAAGCCAGAAAAGAAATTCGCTGTCTTTTTTTAGAAGACCAAGATGGTCTTAGAAAGCAATACTAGTTAGGCAGTTGCTCTTGGAGGTACTAGTTATCCAGTGAGGTACACGTTTGTTAAGGTCAATAGTCTTGCCATCATGGACAGCAGGATATGGTACCCTAAGGGGTCTGGATTGGATCCAAGCCAAGTGGTAATGCCATCCAACAGCCAGCTGGTGAGGGATGTTCTGTGCTGTGAGCTGGGGGTTCTCTACACTCTTCCGTCTTGGCTGCTGGTGTCGAGAAGAGAAAGGAAAAGAAATGTGGTCCAGCCCAGTGAGGGGAGTGGGGGGCAGTGAAGGCAGTTTGTGGTATAGCTAGGCTGTCCAGGCATGTACCCCTTCCTGGTTTTTTAGGTATGGGGTGGGATTGAACTCAGCCCCTCATGCTTGTACAATGAACACTTTACCTACTAGTTCACTCCCCGGCCCCCAAAGAGTAATTCTTTAGGTGTTTAGCATCCAGAACTTGGCCAAGCCAAACCTCTGAGAGCTACCAGAACTGTTAGTGTCTGGCAATGGTTAGGCCTGACAGCCTGGACTCAGCCACTCATTCTCAAGAGAGAAATATTATCAAGAAGCAGAGAAAACAGACTTATTCACTGTGATGACACTGGGAAGAAGAGCAAATAAAATGACTCTTGAAGTCCATATCTGAGGTCCTGACATGAGATTTAGGTCTCAACAGAGGACTAGAGGTATATATATAACAGTCCTGGTCAGGTGTAGTTCTGTCCATATGGACCCATCAGGATCGTGGTTCCTAGTCTTTCCCGCAAAGTGTTCTGACAAGTTACCAGGACTGTGAAATCTCTTTCTGGGTGGCACTCTCCCTCTCTGGCTCACACCAGGTCCTGGGCTCTTCCTTGTGGTATCATGAGACTCACGGAGAAATGTAAAGTTCTTGGAGTCTATTGTTTCAGCAGTCTGATTCCTGAAGGGAGAGGCGCACGTGTGTCCTCGCTCCTGCCAAGATGGTCACGGTGGTGATTGATGGGACAGGCCTTGCCCTGAGCCGGTTGGGACGTACATTTGGGAGTGGAGAACATTGCGTTCTTTACATCAGCCATGCTAATGATGCTCCTGATGCTAACATGATGTGACGGCGTCCCTGCTTCTCTTCGTCAGGGTCTCCAGGTTTAAAAAATTGACCGCAGCCATCCAGCAGCAGCAGCAGCATAATTAAAGAAGGTGTTGGCAAGGAGGGCGGGGCGGCCTTGACATTTAGTCTGTTGTCTTCCTGTGCTCTCGGTGTTTCTAATAACATTGGCTGCGGTGTTTTAGTGGAAAGAGCCCCAGGCCAGGAGTAAGGGAAGCAGGCCACAGCCTCCGACTTGCTAGTAATGAGCTGGTTTGGAGTAGGCCACGTAAACTCCAGAAAAATTACTGGTCTTTCACTACCCCTCATCATGACTCAGTCTCCGGCTCACTTCTGAATTCAAGAACCCAAGGTCCATGTACGACTCTTGAACTCGGTTTGTTTCCTAGTCTCAGTATCGAGGCTGCGCTGCTGGAGGCTGGGGCTGAGGAGGGAGGCTCAGTCTGCAAAGTGCTTCTCTTGTAAGCACAAAGGCCTGAGTGTGATCTCTGGAAACAATGGGAAGGTGCTGGCCATGGATGGTAGGTGCTTATAATTCAGGACTAAGGAGGCAGAGACAAGAGGATTTGGGGATTACTGTCATCCAGTCCAGCCCAATTGGTGAGCTTTACGTCAAAGGAGGTGGAGGCCTTCCTGTATAGATGATACTCAGGATTGTCCTCTGGCCTCCGTGTGCACACGCGTGAATACATACACACACACACACACATACATACATACATGAACACACACATGAACTCGCTCACACACACTTGAACACACACATGAACACACACACACACACACACACACACACACACACACACATACACACACATCTGTAATACTTTTCTGGAGAGAATTTAATTCTTTTCCTGGATGGCATGACCCAATTTCTCTTAAACCAGAGGATATGACATCCCAGGGACTAATTGAACCTTTTTTTTTTCTTCTGATAGGAAGGGATGAACCCCTAGGAGACCGTGAGACATGTAGGTCAGTCAACCTGTTTCAGTCTTTGTCATCCCTGATTAGAAAAGAAAAAAAAATGTGCATAATACACAGAGGGAATTCTGTCTCCTCCACCTGTGCCAGCTGGGCCCAGGATTATAACATTGCCATCAGATTTGTAATGCCTTCTCATAGTCTGTCTCTCAGATACGCTGTCACATGAGTCAGGGATGGCGATAGTCACACCTCTTCTCTCACGTGATGCTGTGTGTTGTAAGTGGGCGGATGCAATCATTGCCCTGGTAAGGAAAACTCCAACAACGAGGCGGTGTTCCTCCCAGGTATATTTAATGCAAGCAAAGCTGTTGTAATCCTGAAACTTCATTTAGAAACTATTCAGTGAGTGCAAATCTGTAGCCAGAGAAGGCTGCTCACACTTAGCTACCCATAAGGCGGGAAGTACAAAGTCAATTTACTGCACTAGATTCTGGACCAGGAGACCCATGTGCAGGAAGCCTGGTGGCAAGACAGAAGCAGACAGAGAGAGAAAGAGAAACCATAGTTTTCATGTCTCCCCTCCTCACTCAGAAATAAACATTGAACCTTTTTAGGGGCTGGGGGATGGCTAAATTGGTGAGTTCTTGCCCTGAAAGCATGGGGCCTGAGTTCCTTTTCTAAGACCTGCACCCCCTTTTAAAACTAGGTATAGTGGTATGTGCTCATAATCCTAGTATTGGGGAGGAGACTGCAGATCTCTGGAGCTCACTATCTAGCCAGCCTAGCTTAGTTGGTGAACCCTATGTCAGTGAGAAATCCTGTCATAGATTACAAAAAGTTACACAATGGACGGTGCCCTAGAAAAGACACCTGAAGCTGTCCTCTGACTTCCACATGTATCTACACATGTGTACATGTGTACCAGCAAATACATTCCAACCCACTTCAGCGGGATCTGGTCTGTTGAGTCTAGAGCGTGTGATAACCATTGATTACCTAGGAATCCGAGACCAGGGTGGTTCGGGAAGTTGTGTGGGTTGGACTTTTTGATCTTAACTCCAGGAAAAATAAACCGAGCACACTGAGTCATTCATCCTCACCATAGCTAATAAAGGTAGTGGGTTCCTGGCAGCAGTGTTTACATTCTTATTTTGAAACTATGAAAGCAAAAAGCCAGATATGACTTGGCCAAGTCATATCAAGCTCATTAGAGTGGCCAAGATGGGGTTGCAATTAAGGACTCCTTTATAGAGGACTGTGTGCAGATGTATGCCCAGCGTGCTCTAGGGTGGGAAGAGTCAGAAACAAGCAAACAAACCGTTCACAGGATACCAGCTCTGTAAATCACGGCATGTCCTGTACATTCTGTATCATGGAATATTACACAGCTTGGGTCATCTCCCAGACACACCTGCTATGAGAATTTCTGTGTACGTGGTTGTTACGAAGAGTTCCCATGGCAACCTAGTAAAGGTGAAGGGACGCAGAGCGTGAAGGCAGAAGAAGCAAGGCAGCTTTGACATCTACCCAATCCTTTGGGGGGCTCTAGTACAAGCTGCATCCACTGGAGACCAGGAACTCTGTTTCCTAATCCTTCTAGACTACCTAGGTCTTGGTGCTTTCCAAAAAAACACTTCCAGAGGCCCAAGAGCAGATCTTGAAAGAGCTAGGGATAGACAGAGCTAAAAACAACATCCATGAATCTGAGAGGGACATGTTGAAATGATGGAAGGGTGGAGGGGACAGGGCAGAGTCTCTTACTATGTAAGCATGGAGAAGTATGATGGGGCTCTGAGAATAACCATAGAAAGTGTGTGTGTGTGCGTGTGTGTGTGTGTGTGTGTGTGTGTGTGTGTGTGTGTGTGTATGTGTGTGTGTGTACACATATGCTCTCTCATGAGCACACACGCGTGCATGCACAATCATGTGGACATCAGAGGTTGATGTCAGGATGTCTTTTATCCCTTTTCTTTCTTTTTTTTTTTTTTTTTTTTTTTGGTTTTTCGAGACAGGGTTTCTCTGTGTAGCTTTGCGCCTTTCCTGGAGCTCACTTGGTAGCCCAGGCTGGCCTCGAACTCACAGAGATCCGCCTGGCTCTGCCTCCCGAGTGCTGGGATTAAAGGCGTGCGCCACCACCGCCCGGCTGTTTTTATCCCTTTTCTTTAGACAGGGTCTCTCGGTGAACTCGGAGCTTGCCGTTTCAGCTGGACGGGCTGGCCAGCGATCTCAGAGGATCCACTTGTCTCTGCCCCACCCAGCTGAGGTTACAGCCTGTACTGCCTTTTTATATAGTTTCTATCTGGCTTTCTGTATAGTTGCCAGGGCTCCAAAGTGAGGTCCTCACGCTTACACAGCAAACACATTACCCACTGAGCCATTCTCTAGCCCAGGGGAAAGCTCTTTATGAACACTGGTCAAAAACAAAGACTCACTGAGCTTGATCTTGTTTTGTTTTTAAAATGAGAAATTTGTTACGTGATTGTGCACGTTAAAAAAAAAGCCCGAAAGGAAACAAACCCTAACACTAATTCTGTTGTCACAGAAGGGGTTAAGGTTGGGGAATAAGAGTGAAAGTGCAGAGACATTTAGATTTCATTTTATAACTAGAATGAAAAGTAAAGCGATGCACATAGGCCCCGCCTCGTGATGGGACAATGACCCGGGCAGCTGGTGGACTTCTCTGTCACTGGTCCTAAAAACCAGACAGGCCATACTGAGTGAACTTACGGATGTTTCCCTTGAATGAACGAGATGCTGAAGTCTGCAATTAGATATAATACTGGACTGGAAATTGTGGCTTCACCCGTCTCCATTCTGGATGGCTGGCTGTCATCTTAGGCTGCTTTGGGAAAACATGCTTCGCCTGGAGCCTCCTCTTCCTGCTTGAATAACTGTTAGGTGTTTGTTAGTCTGTCCTCTGCTCTCTGCAGGGGACCGTCTAAGCGGAAAAGGGGACCGTTTGGTGTTTTGTCTAAAGTCAGAAAAGCAGAACCTGACGTTTTTAGGTAAAATAGTCTCTCCTTACTTCTACTTGGGGCTATCTATAGATTGGAGACAAAATCTTTTTTCCTAGTCTATAATCAGCTGAGAAAGAACATGGGAAAGTCTGCAAAAAATGGTCTCCAACTTCCTTGCTGATATGAGGCTGGAAATGAAGCCATGTTAAGTTCTAGGCAAAGAAAATGGCAGGTATGTCTAGGATAGGACAACTGAAAGATTCACATTACAGGGGGCTGGAGAGATGGCTCAGAGGTTAAGAGCACTGACTGCTCTTCCAGAGGTCCTGAGTTCAATTCCCAGCAACCACATGGTGGCTCATAACCATCTGTAGTAAGATCTGGGCCCCTCTTCTGGCCTGCAGTTACATATGCTGTATACATAATAAATAAATAAATCTTTAAAAAAAAGATTCACATTACAGAAACTCCTATTTCACTCCATTTATCCATCTTATATTATCCTTCTACCTACCCATCTTATATCATCCATCCATCCATTTATTTATTTATTTATTTTTTTTTCGAGACAGGGTTTCTCTGTGTAGCTTTGCGCCTTTCCTGGAGCTCACTTGGTAGCCCAGGCTGGCCTCGAACTCACAGAGATCCACCTGGCTCTGCCTCCCGAGTGCTGGGATTAAAGGCGTGCGCCACCACCGCCCGGCTTCATCCATTTATTTTATAACCGTCTATTTATCCCATATCAATCCACATATTCACCTACTCACTGACCTTATCCATCCATCTGTTCATCCATCCACCCATCCAGTATAAGCCTATATATCATATTCTTTTTATTTTTAATTTTTTTATGTATTATCTTGTCTGCATGTATATCTGTTTGCCACATTTGGGTCTGGTGCCCATGGAGGTCAGAAGAGGGCACAAGATTTGTTGGAATGTGAGTCACAGGTGATTATTAGTAGCTATGTGAGTGCTGGGAATTGGACCCAGGTCCTCTGCAAGAGTGCTTTTAACTGTTGAGCCATCTCTTCAGCCTCATGGATTTTACTTTTAACATGAAACAACTTCAAGCTTAAAGAAGAGCTACAATACTGTGTTGAAGCCTTTTCTTTCTTTCTTTCTTTTTCCTTTTCTTTTCTTTTTTTCCAAGACAGGGTTTCTCTGTGTAGCTTTGCGCCCTTCCTGGAACTCACTCTGTAGCCCAGGCTAGCCTCATAGAGATCTGCCTGCCTCTGCCTCCTGAATGTTGGGATTAAAGGCATGCACCACCAACGCCAGGCTCTTTTTTTTTTTTAACCCCAAATATAATGTTTATATAAAGAAAGAATTTTCCCTATCCTCTTAGTTAGCTTCTATTTTTCATATTATCCACATGTATATATTTCTTTCAAGTGTCTATTTTTCCTTAACCAATTGAGAGTAGATTGCATTGATCAGGCCACTCTACTGTTTAGTATTTCAGTATAAGTTTTCCAAGAATAAGGAGACTTTCTCATACAACCATACCACAAATGATTGAATTCAGCAACTTTAGCCTTGATAGAATTCTTTCATGTAATGCAATTTAACATTGAGTGTCAGGAGTGTTTTCAAAGTTTTATTTATATTTATTTATTCATTCATTCATTCATTCATTCATTCATTCATGCAGTGTATGTGCAAGCATGTGTACCATGGCACATATGTGGAGGTCAGAAGACAAGCTGAAGGAGCTGCTTCTCTGCTCTCATCATGTGGGTCTCAGGGGTTGAACACAGGTCTTCAGGTTTGTAACTTTACATGCTGAGCCATCTTGCCGAGTGAGCCCTGCCCAGAGTGTTTTAACATTGTCCTCTATAGCTTCTTTCCCCGGTAGTACAGGTTCAGGATACATATTGTGCTGTTATTTTGTGGTAATATTCATTATTAACTTAGCACAGTTCCTTAAGGTTTCTCTGCATTTTCAAGTATGGACAATTTTGAAGAGCACAGTCCAGTTATTTTACTGAATGTTTACCAGTTTGGGCTTTATCTTGTCTGTCTAATGATTAGATTTTGTTTAAGTGTCCTAGTTTGAGTATTGTATATGTAATATGTCTCTTGGGGACTCAGCCATTGCATGTAGAAGCTGGGAAGGGTTTGAGTATTGAGAAATGAGAGGATAAATGTATGGAGAGAGGAGGTGGGAAGACTCACCTTCCCTAGGGACAGATGTAAAGTGAGCTGTGTGTCTGGCCACTGGCTGAGGTAGGATACCTGGACATTAGAATGCAAGTCAGAATGTGTAAGACTCAGACCCATCTGCTGTGACTCTTACATTCGTGTGTGTGTGTGTGTGTGTGTGTGTGTGTGTGTGTGTGTGTGTGTGCACAGGTTTGTGTTCACATGTGTATGGAAACCAGAGGACAACCTTGGCTGTTGTTTCTCAGGAGCTGTCTATCTTGTTTTTTTGAGATAGGGCCTTTCATTTCCTGGAGCTTACATAGTAGGCATATTGGTTGGGTAGGGGGCACCAGGGATTTTCCTGTTTCTGCCTCCCCAGTGCAGGGATTATAGCATGCACCATCTTGCCTGGCTTTTTAAAAGTGGGTCCTAGGGCTTGAACTCAGGTCCTTGTGCTTACAGGGCAAGCTCTTTGCTGACTGGGACATCTCTGGTGCCCTGACAATTGTTTCTACTTTTATTCATTTACTTATTTTTAATTCTTCAAGACAGAGTTTCTCTGTGTAGCCCTGGCTGTCCTGGAACTCTCTCTAGAGACCAGTCTGGTTTTGAACTCAAAGATCTGCTTGCCTCTGCCTCCCGGGTGCTGAGACTAAAGGTGTGTGGCCCTGCCACCACTATCTGGCAATTGTTTTTATCTCTAAAAAATATTTTAAATGTATTTTGAATGGATTGAAAATGAATTATTTTTAACGAGCAGAAGAACATTTACATAAGAAGCTAGCTCTCTAGGTCACTGTTGGGGTAAACCTTCCAATAGGAGCTAGGTGTCATTCTACTCCGATCTGCATCCTAGAAATCACAAGCCCAACAAAACAGAGAGCGGTCCCACTAACTGGCAGAGTACTGCCGTCTTTGTCATGAGAATCTGGGGAGGGCTTCGTGGGTTCTCTTTTGTCATAGCTTGCTGAATGTTTGGAATTTCGAGACTGTTCTGTGCACATCTGGCTAAGGGAAACATCAGGAAGGTGTGATGAGATCACAGTGGATGTAGCGATAGGTCTACTTCCGGAAGCCTAGATTATGGTTTCAGATAAGAAAGAAACCTGGAAGTCCTGAAATGCACAGAGATAAGACCCTTGATGTTCAAGATTCAGTTCTCTGCTTCACATCCCTCCTCTTTGGTCTTTGGGGAAAAATTTTCTTTTTTTTTTTTTTTTTTTTTTTTTTTTTTTTTTTTTTTTGGGTTTTTCGAGACAGGGTTTCTCTGTGTAGCTTTGCGCCTTTCCTGGAACTCACTTGGTAGCCCAGGCTGGCCTCGAACTCACAGAGATCCGCCTGCCTCTGCCTCCCGAGTGCTGGGATTAAAGGCGTGCGCCACCACCGCCCGGCTAGGGGAAAAATTTTCTTAAAAATATATAGATATAAAGAGATTTCAAAATATGGAACAAGAATCCTGTGTTGTCTCTCTGATGTTATGACCTGTGACAAGTAGCTTCTCAGTAGGTGGAGAGAATGCTACCTACTTCCTATTTCACATGAAAAGTGCAGTTAGCTACTTAAATACTTGTTTGGAAACTGGAGTAAGGTTTTTGAGATAGCTGATTGCGACATCTCAATGTTTAAAGCCCTTGGTGGCTTTCTATTTTTCTTGGGGTTCTTGATAAAACCCCTACACTCAGCTCTCTGTGTCCTGGGAGGAGGGAGTCTGGCCCTCACCTGACTCCTAACCACAACTCACAGTATACTGCTCTAGGCATTGTACTTCACTGTCTCTTTCTTTTTCTCCCTCTCTCCTCACCTCCCTCCTGTTTCTCCCTCCTCCTCTGGCCCCCTCATTCCCTCTTTCTTTTTTTTTCTTCTTGAAAGAGAGTCTAACTATGGAGACCAGGCTGGCTTTGAATTTACGTTTCTGCTCCTGCCTTTGCTTCCCTGGGATCACAGGTTTATGCTGCTGTTTCTGGCCTGCGTGGATGCGACTACACTCAGTGTTACCCATATCTGACAAGCATCCCTACTTCCTCTTTACCCAGGTGGTTCCTGATACATTCACGGTCATGGCACCAGGAAGGTCTTCCCATCCTACATCTGCATTCCCAACCCACATCTTCTTTAGACCCTCTGAATGCATTCACTGGACCCTTCACTCCCATATCTTACATAAGTCTCAGGGTTTTGATCACACATTGGTAAGATCATTTGATTCTTCTCCATTCTCTCACTAGGCTTGAACATCTTGAGGGAGATCCATCACTCTCTTCAGCATCTAGCCTGGGGTAGTAAACGTCAGCAAACAATTGTCAAATAACTAAAAGGAGAAAAAAGTCTTATCAGTTTTCTCTAACTGTATACTTTGCTCATCTATTGGACATTTTGTAGGCTCAGAGAAAGTTGAATTCAGAAACAGATGACTGAGATTGTGGGGAAAGAAAAGATGATCTTCAAATGTCCTTGACTAAAAGTAATTAGTATTCATCCACTTCTACCATCTGGAACCTAGTTTCAAGTGCCAAGAGAAAATGCGTTTGGGTTCTTCTGGAAACATCAGTGCTATTGAAATTTCTGAACCACCAAACTAAGGGTTATTTTTATTTCTCACATCTCAGATAAAGCTGGGTGGAGGGCTGAAAAGCATTCGCATGTTAATTTATTTCCCAGTGCTCTGGGTGATCGATAGTTGGCAGAACTCAGACCTGGTTCCTTCAGCCACTGAAGGACTCTGAAGGCAGCTATCTGGGAGCATGGGAGCCAAGAGACGAGAAGTCAGGCTTCAGATGCGGCTACTGAATAGCAGGCTGAACAGCATGGGATTGGTCCTCGGAGCAGGGCTGAGAAGCCAAGAGTTCTCTCAAAGCCTCTTCTAAGCAGGTAGTACAAAGAGCTGTTTAAACACAATATTTCATTCAGATACTTTTGAACTCCACTCCTGGTTCAGTTCCCTCTAACTGCGTGACCTTGAACAAGATGTTCAACGTCCTAAGCCCAGAGTCTCTAAAGACGGTTATTGTTCGCACTAAATGAGTCAGTGAATATAAAACCTTTAATTAAAAAAAAAAAAAAAAGAAAGTTCAGTAAAGGTCGCTGGAATACTATTACTTCAAATAGCCCAGGGCCTTCTCTAGTGAATGAGGAGTGGGTGTGGCTTGTTGGTGTCGCCTATGGGAGTCTATAAAGCAGTTGTTGTGTGCTCTCTGCTCCCACACTTTAGACATGTGTGTGTATAGTTAAAGCTAAGTTCAAGTGAACTCTGGCAAGCTTAAGGGAAAGAAGAAATATAAAAGAAGAGATCACAGAGGTAGGTGTGGAAGTGGAGAGGAATTCATTCATTTATTTATTCAGGACTTTTGTAGACTTACATACTAGTCTCTGTAACAGGCATGCATCTGTAGAGCTGAGAATGCAAAATAGATATGAAGCCCTGTCCTCATATATGTGTGAACAGCAGAGAAGACAGATGTGAAGCCATGAGTATTACAGGTGAACATGTTGTGAAGAGGCATAAAGAGCACTCCATTTGTGGAATGGGCAGCTTCCGCTGACCTGATTTGGCAACTGGCCAGTGGAGGCAGGTGCTGAGATGATAAATGTTCTTCATATCACTTTGAAACCTGCAGAAATTAGTCTCCCCTGTCCTTTCCTTTGGCTCTCTGGTAGAGGTTGTCATTCTGATTGGCTCCTAATTATATTGGAACACTGAGGTTAATTGAACCCCGAAGAGCACGTCAGATTTATGGATTGCAGCCAGTACTGAAATAGGTCTGCTTGGGCTCCAGAGATCTATGCTTGGGCTCATTTCCACCTGACTTGTTTCTTATCCCATGCGCGCTGGTGGCTGTGTGGAAAGATTTCATATCAGCTCTTGAGTGAGCAGCAGGTCATATGCAGGAGACAGGATTTCAGATCTGGAGACTAGGCCTGAGGTCAAGTGTGATCAGACACATTCTCAGTAAAATACAGAATAAGAAAATTCTTCATCTTCTTAATGTATTACTATGTCTTCAATGTATAAGGGAAGAAAAGATTGCAAGGCATTTTTCTTGATAACCACTGTTGGATTTATGGTGTCCCTGTAACTTCCACCTTATATGGAAGATATAGATAACTGTAATTGCTGTAAAAATGAGGGCTAGGAAGGTACCTTGGTTGGTAAAGTGCTTGTAGCACAAGCCTGGGAACCTGAGCTTTATCTCCAGTGCTCCTTTACAAAGGTGGCATGTACTTGTAATCCCAGTGTGGGGAAGGTGGACACAGGAAGATCTCTGAGGCTCTCTGGCCAGCCAGCCTTGCCAATGGGTGAGCTACAAGCCAATGAGACATCCCATGTCAAGAAACAAGTTGGACAGTTCCAGAGGAATGACACTGTCTTCTTAGTGTTCTACTACTGTGAAGAGACACCATGAGCATGGCAACACTTATAAAAGAAAGTATTTAATTGGGGCTGGATCACAGTTCAGAGGCTTAGTTCATTATCATCATGGCGGGAAATATGGAGGCATGGTGGCAGACACCACACAGGATTCAAAAGATGAGCCTGGGGGGGCGGTGCTTTGGAATCAAACCCAAAGGTGACCTTATTTGGAGAAGGGATCTTTGCAAAGGCAATTAAATTAAAATGAGCTTATTAATTGGTCTTAATACAATATGGTCTATGTCTTTAAAACAGCATGAAATTAAAAATGAGCATAAACACATGCATGTATGAATATAACCCCAGCATGGGGGATGGAGGGGAGACAGAAGGATGGCTGGGATTTGTTGGCCACTCAGTCTACTTCCAGGTTAAGTGAGAGACAGGATGTAAGGGAGTAAGGTAGAGAGAGATACCTGGTGTCCTCCTATCACTTTTTAGCTATACATGGGTGTGTGCACCCAAATACACATGTGCACATACACGTACAACACATACAAAATAATAAATATTTTCAGCAGATTAAAGCACCCACTTGCCCCAAGCCTGACAACCTGAGTCCAATCCCAAAACTCATGGTAGAAGTAGAGAACTACCTGTTGTCTGCTGACCCTTCCCACAGAGTAAAATTAAAATCAGATCATTGGAAAGCAACACAAAACAAAATTAGACATTTTGTAATAATGAGAAGAGACACAAATAGGAGATGATATCTACCAGCCAGGGGAGAGGTAGAGACTAGGTCCTTCCTCGGAGTTGTAAAAGGAACCAGCGCTGCAAACATCTGATTATGGGCTTTAAATACATAACACAGGAAAGGGGAGAAACCTTCTCCAGGAGTGTGCTTACTCTGCAAGCACAAGGACCTGAGTTTGGTCCCTACAATCCATATTTTTTTTTTTTTTTTTTTTTTTTGGTTTTTCGAGACAGGGTTTCTCTGTATAGCTTTGCGCCTTTCCTGGAACTCACTTGGTAGCCCAGGCTGGCCTCGAACTCACAGAGATCCGCCTGCCTCTGCCTCCCGAGTGCTGGGATTAAAGGCGTGCGCCACCACCGCCCGGCTACAATCCATATTTTTAAAGAGCTGGAATTTGTGGCGGGCACACACGTGAACACATGCACACATGCAAATACACACACAAAAGAGAAAGGAAAAATCTATAGAGTATGATGGATTATATGCTAGATTAAGAGGGAAAGGATGTTTATTATAAGAATGACCCCAAACACCACACATAGACATTTGTAGATTAGAAGATGCTGCTACTTTAGTAACACATCACACAAGACGATGCAGCAGGTCTAACAAGAACCATAACGTCACAGCAAAGGAGAAGGTTGAGTGACATTTTAAGGTACCTACCCCAACCTAATGTGACTTGAGCATATTAGGATCTGGTTGGTGACAGGCATAGATGCTGCTAATGTGTGCTGCCTATGCTCATAATTAGAATTGTGGTAGTTGGAAAGAAAATGGCCCTCAAAGGGAGTGGCATTATTAGGAGGTGTGGCCTTGTTGAAGGAAGTGTGTCACTGTGGGGGCAGGCTTTGAGGTCTCTTTTGCTCAAGCTTCCCTCAGTGTGACAGCCAGTCGACTTCCCGTTCCCTGCAAGATGTAGCACTCTCAACTCCAGCACCACGTCTCTCTACACGCTGCCATGCTCCCCGCCATGATGATAATGGACTGAACCTCTGAAACTGCAAGCCACCACCTCAACTAAATGTTTTCTTTGTAAGAGTTGCTGTGGTCATGGTGTCTTGTCACAGCAATAGAAACCCTAAGTCAAGAATGCAAAGAACAAGTCAAAGGTTCATGAGAGCAAAGAGAATTCTATCCCATTCTGGACTGCATGATGTCTAAGAGCCTTTTGAGATCTGTCATTAGTTTTGCTGGGTTGACTCCCCCATGAGGCTGATTACTGTGTTTTTCTTGCCTGTCTCTCTCTACCCACCCCCAACCCCCTCAACCTTTTGTCTGGGGCTTTAGGGACTTCATGCTAGGGCTGGGACTCACTGTTAACCACTCTCTTCTCTGCATGCTCTGTTGTCACAGCAACAGGACCTATCTGGATTCCAGAAGTTCCACCTTTCAGTATCCTAGGGACCGGAGTATCCTGCTGCTCCTGATTTCTCTGCATAACTTGCCTGTGACTCAGCGAAGAAGGATTGAAAGGGTGGTGAGAAGCAGTGGATTCCACCAGCTGCGTGACTCAGCCAAGCCTTCCTGGATGGGCTACAGACAGGAAGTAGCAATGATCCCTCCCAGGAACCCCATCCCATGCCTTGTGATGGATCATCCACCAGTGACTCAGATCAGCTGGGCTCTGCCTGCGCAGGGTCACCCAAGGGCTAGTCTCTGGGAATTTTCCCATGAGCTCATCTTTGAATGCAGCAGCCACACAGTCTCCTCATTCCCGATGCAGCCCTTACAGTGCCTTTGCATGGTGAGAGAAGCTTTTGTTTGGATCCTGTGTTTTGAATGAAGGGATTATATCAGCATACAGGGAAATATGTTCTTTATGGCACATGGGAGGATTCTGTCCCTTTAAGAAATGAAGTTACAGTTTCTCAACCCAGAGAGTCTAGAGCATGCTTCCTCTCCCCGTCCCCTGCCCCCCTGCCCCAGAATCTCTGAAATAAAGTTGTGTTTTGAAATTCGTGACATCCTGTATTTCATAAAATAAGGTACGGGAAGAGGGAAGCGGCGTGTGTGTGTGTGGGGCTGGGGCTGCTCAGGGCTAGAGTGCTTCCTGGCATGTGTGGGGGCCTGGGTTGCTGTGGGATGTTCTGTATGTCCTGTGGGAGCCCATTCTCAGGTTCTTTGTGGCGTTACCCAGCAGGTCCGTATAGAGGATGATTAGGACCATGGGCCTGAGTGCAGGTGTTTGAGATGGTCTGCACTTGGCTGTGCTGGGGGATGGTCTGTATGTCAAGTTGCTCTGATTGGTTAATAAATAAAACCTGATCGGCCGTGGCTAGGCAGGATAAAAGGACAGAAAGGCAGAAGGAGACGCTGCTGCAGCCACCGCAATGACCAGAGAGGCTGCAGCCGCCGCAATGACCAGAGAGGCTGCAGCCGCCACAATGACCAGAGAGGCTGCAGCCGCTGCCATGACCAGCAGCATGTGAAGACGCCAGTAAGCCACCAGCCACATGGCAAGGTATAGATGTATGGAAATGGATCAATTTAAGATAAAAGCACAGTTAGCAAGATAAGGACAGTTAGCAGGAGGCCTGCCACGGCCATACGGTTTGAAAGCAATATAAGTGTCTGTGTTTACTTGGTTGGGTCTGAGCGGCTGTGGGACTGGCGGGTGACAGAGGTTTGTCCTGACTGTGGGCGAGGCGAAAAAATCTAGCTACACTGGGTTCTATCCCTGAACTGTCCCCCAACATCCCCCCCAAAAAAAAACCCCATAAAATAAAACCAGAGCGAACAAGGCAATCAGAAAATTTAGAAAGAACAGGACCAAAGCAAGAGAAATCTTTGGTTACTTAATGAACCTCAGCAGCCAAATGCTACCTTTGTTTTCTGCAGTTTTGGCCTTTGAATCAGGATTGTGGGTGGCATGTTATTTAAATAACCTAACCAATACAGTGGTGCAAGTTTGTAATCTCGGCACTTGGGAGGCAGAGGTAGGCAGATCTCTGTGAGTTCAAGGCCAGCCTGTTCCACCTAGCAAGTTCCAGGCCAGCCAGTCTGCATAGTGAGACAAACAAAAGGGAACACATGAATGATTCTTCAGGAGGAGAAAAGAGCACAGGAATGGAAGGGGCTGCCATGTATTTGTATGCATGGGTCAGAAGCGTAGGGAAGGTGTAACTTAGAAAAGATGTAATTAATAAACGTGCTACACTTTAAGCAGTAAATGGACAAATGAATGACAAATTCTATCGGGACATAATGGTGCACACCTCTAATCCAGCACTCCTGAGGCCGAGGTAAGTAGGTCAAGCTTTGAGACCAGTCTGAGCTACATGTCGAGTTCAAGCCCAGCCTGAGACAAGGTAATGAGACTTGTTTCAAAAAACCAAGGGATGGCCAGTTGTGGTGGTGTATGCCTTTAGTCCTAGCTCTCTGGAGGCAGAGTCAGGGTCTCTGAGTTCAAGGCCAGCCTGGTTTACAAAGAGTTTAAGCTAGCCAGTACTATATATACAACTAAAACCCCCAAACTGGACCAAAACAAACAACTAAAACCCCCAATGGCTGGAGATGTAGCTGAGTGATAGAACAGTTGTTTAGCATGTATGCATGATCTAGATTTCATTACCCATTATTGGAGGAAAACAATCTATGTTTAAGGGCTGCTATTTGACAGTCTGGAAAGACAGTAACCAGTTAATTCAGACATCAACTATGATAATCTCAATTGACTTCTGCCAAATTCTGATGAAATCTTGGCTTTTTTAGAACAACAGCCTTAGCTGAGAAGTTGCAACTATTGGCAGGGCTGAAAGGTCTCTCATAAATAAGAATACTGGTATAATTATCATTAACCTTAAATACAATTTTAGTTTGCTTAATTTTAGTTGTCTGTATGTATGTGTGCCTACTTGTCTGTGTGTGCACTACTTACATGCCAGAGGCCAGAAAAAGGTGACAGATCCCTTTCAACTAGGACACCGACTTTGGTTGATGGCACTTACCCCGACTTCTTGTTTTAGATGTACTTTGTATGTGTACTGTGTGTATGCATGTGTAGATCTGTGCAGCTTTACCATATATAGACTTTCGCCGCAATGTTCAGATCAAAGCCCAGAGCTTCTATATCCCTGTAAGCCTCACTCAGGGGTCCTCCCAGCCACTGTTCCTCCTCTCCATAGCTCCTGGCAGCCGACACTTTGCTCCCCAGCTCTCCAATGTTCTCCCAATGGCATCGCACAGTATGGCACAGAGGGAGGACAAAGTGAGAGCATCCTTCCTATTGAGATTCGTCCAAGTGGTTGCATGTATTTGTAGTTTGTGTTTTAGGCTAGTGAGTAGGAGGCATTCCCTAAGTATGTGCCAGTTTGTTTTCAATCACATCCTCTGAGGGACATCTGGGTGGACTCCAGTTTGAGGCTAATTATGAATAAAATTGTTATCTGCATGGCAATTTAAAAGATAATGTCGTTATGAGCCTGCAGACCAAAGGTTTGCTGAGGACAGAGAGCATTTTGTCCCCTAGGTGGATAGCACAGAGTTTTCACACAGACACTGAGGAGAGGTTTGAATGAGTGGACCCCTAGGCACTGTTCCAGAAGATGGTCCGATGCTATGGCTAAAATCAGTTTCGCAACTCAGACAAACTAGAACCCGAGGCCTGACTTTATCTGCACCTCCCTGGGAGAGCCAAGACAGGCCTGGTCTGGAAAGTTCCTCATTTGTTAAATGAAGTGAGTATCAAAACCCCTGCTCCCTGTTAATTAATTGTTTGAATTAAAGGAGGCAGTATGCAAAGCACTCAGTGCAGTCTGTCATTAGCAATTGGTAATTAATTCTGTTGCTATTGCTATTAGTAGACCTCACAAATCTACCCAGTATGATAATAACAGGGTAGCGAATAACTTTTTTTTTAAATGTACTTATTTTTATTTGTGTGTTGTGTGCATGTGGGTGCACATGGACGTGTGGGTATGTGTGTTTGTGTGTGCCTGAGGCCGACATCAGGTGTCTACCTCAGCTGCTCTCCATCTGACTTTTTTGCAGCAGGGTCTCTCACTGAACCCGGAGCTAGACTGGCTTGTCAGGGAGCCCCAAGGGATGCACCCCCAACCTCCAAAGCTGGGGTTACAGAAGGGCACTGCCACACCAGGTTTTGATGTGGGTGTTGGGAATCTGAACTCAGATCCTCATTCTGTGCGGCCAACACTCTTCCACCAAGCCATCTCGCCAGCCCTACACCATTATAAAGCCTATATAAACGTGTATTTACGTTTCGTATTTGTCTATGTGAACAGCTACCATTTCTTTTTCATTTCCCCCCTTTTTTTTTGAGACAGGTTTTATATAACCTAGGCTGGCCTCAGGCTCCCTGTGTAGCAAGGATGACCTTGAACTTCTGATTTTCTTCCTCTCCACCCAGATGCTGAGATTGCAGGCACACACCATTTAACCAGTGTTCTGCAGTGCGGGGGACCAAACCCAGGATCGGTGTGCAGGAGGCAGGGATGTACCCAGCTGAGCCACATCCCCAGGCTACATTTAACATTCTGAACTGCCTTCTTTTAAAAATAATAACTCTAGCTTAATGTTATACTGCTGTGAATGCATGATGTGCATGATGATATTTGCATTTCAAAGTATTAAAAATTTATTAGGACGGCAATATTCTGTACAACCATTAGGTGTTTCTGTCAGTTTTGGAAAATGGCATCTGTTTTTAAACAATGAGTTTAGCAGAGTTTATTTATTTATTTATTTATTTATTTATTTATTTATTTATTTATTTATTTTCCTAGTCCTCTATTTTGGCAATAGGACACTGGTTCATTTTCCCCAAAAGATTGATTGGCAGGGAGGGAGGGAGGCTCTCTTTCCCCTTGCTTGCTGGCCTGCATGCCTCAGGTCACGTTGGGGTGCAGGCAGTGTCTCTCTGTGACCTCCTGGAATGTCATTAGCGCTCTGAGTCATAGAGAACCAACCTCCCACCAGGCATCATGAGGCGGGGCGGTTAGAAACTAACCATTAATCGACTCCCGGGGTAGCAGGAGGTGAGCAAAGTTTCCAGTTGTTTGACAGGACTGGTGATATTTGCCAGGACATAAATGAAGCCGAAGTCATCAGCCATGACGTCTCAGGGCACTTCTTCAAGGGAGGTGCTGGACTCTGCTCTGTTGGGTTTCTTAAGATTAGTGAGCCATTTTGCCTGACCCTGAAGGATGAGTGTGTGCAGAAAAAGTTGATAAAGAGTGCTTCTTGGAGGAATCTGAGCTTTGCAAATGGATGCAAAAGCAACCAGTAACCAGATATGGTAGGCAAAGGGTTCCAGAGCCTTGCCTCATGGCTGACTATCACACAGTGGCTCACACAGTAGCTGCCTCTGACTAATTTACTTCAAGCTGTGATTTCTTTGCTCAGCTGCCTCTGGTATCTAAAATGTCCTGCTCTGGAGACATAGCACTCATCTGCCGAGATCCACTCTGCTGTCCCCTCCTCCACAGTAACGTTCTCACTCTACTAGGCGGAAAGGCTTGGTTTTCTCTGCCTGTGGTAAATCTAGAATGCCGTATGCAGTAGTTGCTACATTATTTTATTTTGATTGGTACTCCATCCTTCTGTCCCGCATAACTGATACCAAACTGGATGGCAAAGCTGACTCACGTTCTGTCCCTGGAAAATGTGTGTGGTCTCAAATCCATGGAAGACATCCAACCACTGTTTGCCAACTTGACTTGCCTGAAGGAAGGCAGGCCTCGTGGAGGAGTTGGGTGGGCCAACTGGATGATATACTGGTTATCTTTTTTGTTGTTGTTGTTACTGTGACACAATCCCTAGCAAAGGGCAAGTTAAGGATGGGCAGGGTTATCTTAACTTGTGGTTCAAGGCTGTAGTCTACCGTGGTAGGGAAGGCATGCGAGTGTGAGCTTGGGGCAGCTGGTGACATTGGGTGCACACAGTCAGGAAGCAGAGAGAGCCATGAACGCAGGCAGCCAGCTAACTTCCTTCTTCTGATGTAGTCTGAGACCGCAGCTCATTGGTTGATGTTGCCTATATTTAGGGTGGCTCTTCTCATCTCAGATAACCCAGTCCAGAAATCACCTCACCTACATGCCCACATGTGGTGATTCAAAATCCTGTTGAGATGACAATTAGCGTTAACCAGCACTGATGAGGACATTGTGGCCATCCTGAGGGCAAACCAGTGTCTTAAAGTTCCTCTTCTGGACGTACGTACAGTTAGGGTGTTTTCTCATATCCGTTGTGTTCATTGTGACCGTAGCGTCAGTCATCGGCAAATCGAATGTGTCTGTATCACTCCCAGTCACTCTAGAACAACTTCCTGTGTGTAAGTCCCATTCCCTCTTCCACTGGCTCTCAGAAAGAAAAGACCACAGGCTCTCGGGAGGAGACAGAGCCACAGATAGGAGAGGTCAGACTCTGCCTGGAAAGCAAAGTCGGCCAGCTGGGTGACGGTCTGGGGTGATTCTAGACCCTGTCCAGTTGCCCACCATCAAAGTTTACTAACAGAGGCATGCACCCATCATCAGGTGGGATAGACTCCGGGGAATGCCAGCAAAGACCCAAGGCAATTCTAGAGTAGGTGTCTTTTTCTCTCACATAACATAATCAGGCCGTTATAACTTCAATCACTTCCAAGAACATAAAAAATGAGAAGTGAACCCTAAACAACCCGGGCATTTACGCAAAAGGGAAGAAATAAAAAAATCGCAAAGTAAGCGAGTGGCAAAATCATTGCTGTTTAACAAATTTAGAGGCTTGGTTCAATTATATGAGTGTAAAACATTCCATTTTTCTATGTCTGAATGTGTGTATGTCAGACGATGTCCTCAGATGTCATTCTTCTCAGGAGCTTTCCACAGCTTTGCTTAAGATAGGGTCTCTCACTGGCCCAGAACTTCACTCTTCACTAAATAGGCCAGGTTAGCTGCCCCTCCTCCAAGCATTCAGGGATCACCTGTCTCCGCCTCCCTAGCCCTGGGATTACAAGTGGACCACCACACCTGGTTTTCATGTGGGTTCTGGGGGTTAGAACTCAGATCCTTAAGTGCTTTACCAGCTGAACCTTCTCTCCAGCCTTTCAACTCTTAGTTCTCTAACGTTCACCTTAATAAATGACAGAGACACCAGCTTTCCCAAAAGAGCTTGTTAGGTCAGAGCAGGCAGCTTGCAGTCAGGGAGATGGGTGCTCTATCAAACTGAAGGCGCATCTCTTGCCGGGGCAAGAGAAGTGTTTAAATACAGAAGAGAGACGGAGTTTTGCAACTAAGAAAACATTGATTACAGAGGCTTATTGCAGCGGCTGACGTCAGTCCCTGAAAGAGACAGGAGTCAGGCAAGTATCCTTGTGCAAGTGGTTACTTACCCTTGTGGGCTAGCTGCCTTCGTGCGACCCATGCAGTGGGCTGTGTACTTCAGAAATATTCCCTTTGATTTCGGTATATGGATAGTGTAAAAATGCATGTTCTCTTGACTGTGTGTATATGTGTGTGTACATATGTATGTGTGAGTGTGCAGCCCAGTAGACACCCTTGGGTATCATTCCTCAGGTGCTATCCACTTTTTAAAAATATTTATTTTTATTTCATGTGCATTAATGTTTTGCCTACATGTATGTATGTGTATCACATGTGTGTAGTACCCACAGATGTCAGAGGAGAAAGTGGAAATGGAATTACAGACAATTGTGAGCTGCTATGTGGGTGCTGGGAGTCGAACATGGATCCTCTGCAAGAACATCAAGTGCTCTTAACAGATGAGTCATTTCTATAGAACCCTATTTTTTCGGAGGTGGGGAGACAGTATCTTTTACTGGCCTGGAACCCAACAAGTAGGCCAGGCTGTCTGGCCAGTGAGTCCAGGGGTTCACATATCTCTAGTTTTCATGCACTGGGGCTACAAGCATGGGCCATCGCTTTTTCTTTTTTTAACATAGATTCTGGGGACCAATCTTAGATCCCACACTTGCGAGACAAGCATTCTGTGGTTTGAGATAGCTCCTCAGCCCTGGATCCATTTGATTAGGGTCAGACTTGGGTGTCTTTATTTGGTACTGACAGCTTTTGCATGACTAGAAAGCTTAGGTCCCACTTTGCCCCATGCTACCTATTTTCCTCCTGAACCAGTCTTTCTGCCTGAATGCTATTCTGGGTCTATCAATGTAGGAGTTCTGTATGTGTGTGTAGGTGACATAGCATGACATAAAACAGAATAATAGTTTCTTTAGCCAGGCAGCAGTGGTACATGCCTTTAATCCCAGCATTTGGGATGCAGAGCCAGGCAGATCTCTGTGAGTTCGAGGCCAGCCTAGTTTACAGAGCTCAGGACAGACACCAAAACTGCACAGAGAAACACTGTCTCAAAAAAACAAACAAACAAAAAAAAGAGTTTCTTTATCTTCTCTTTTTCAAAGCCCATGTCTGTATGGGAACATCAAGGAGGCAGGACTTCTAGAAGGTGACTGGTTACCTTTACTTAATGCCTACTAATTAAAAAAGCAGTTTCTGGGCTGGAGGGTAAAAAGAGAGCTAAGGATAAGCAGGGAACAAAATAAGGTAAAGTTAATACTCCAGAAAGAAACTGTGTACAATTCCTGGGCTAGAATCTTGTGGTACTCCAAGAAAGATCTTATAGTTTGAATCTAAACATTTCCCAGGAACTCCTGTGTTATAGGCTTAGTTGTCAGCTGGTGGGATTTTGAGAAACGATAGAATCACAAGGGCACCAACTTTATCAGCAGATTAACGCAGTATACATACATCCATAGCTGAATGGACTGTCAGGGGGTGGGGCCTGGTTGGAGGAAGTGGGTTTCTGGCTGAGTGCTCCAGAGGTAGGTTCTATCCTTGGGACCCCCTTTCTGTCTCTCTGCTTCCTGTCAGCTGCCATGAGGTGAGCAGCTTTCCCCCACCATGCTTATCTGCCATGATGCTCTCTGTCCTATGTTGGAGCCAAATGGCCATGGGTTGAAACTTCTGCAACACTGCATGTTAGGTACTTTTCTCATTGGTGTGGAAAGATACTCGATGAGAGGCCTCTTATGGCAGGAAGGATTTATTTTGATTCATGGATTTAGAGGCTGGAATCTATCATGGTGGGAGGACATGGTAGCGCTCATGGCAGCAGAAGCATGTAACTGGAGCTGCTCACATCTTGGAGGATCAGGAAGCAGAGAAGGGGGACTCGCGGTACTTGTCTGGATTTCTCATTTCATCTTTTTATTCTGTCAGGGACTCCAGCTCATGGTTTGGGTGCTACTTATTTATATTCAGGATGGGTTTTCCCTTCTCAGTTAAACTTCTCTGGAAACTCCCTTTAAGATATTCTCAGATGTGTATTTTTTTAGATGACTCCAAATCTGATCAAGCTGAGGAAGAAGATTAACCATCACACAGTAAGTCAAAACAAATCCCCCCTGAAGCCATTTTCTTGGGTAATCCATTGCATTGATGAAAACTTCTAGGACTTCCAGGGATCGGAACCAGCTCTGGAAGACTCTTGTGTTCCTTTTAGTCAGAAGTAGCAGCGTGACCCCTGAATACTTGGAAATGGCTTGGATGCTGGGAGGTTTCTGAAGGGGCCTCCAGTAGAGGGATGCCTCAGAGGCAGAGTGTCAGTAGGGGAGTGGACACTTGGTGAATACCAGTATGACTGGAACACTGCCTTCCACTCCAGCTGCCATGTCTTATCATCCCTCTTCAAAACATGAACCTCAAAGTAGAGAACGCTAGACATGATGTCACCCTTTACTTCTCATTTTTATTATGATAAATGACATGTAAGCTAAAATGTGTAAGTATAGCCATTTATTTTAAACATATATTTGTTTTGTTTTATGTGTATGAGTGCTTTGCCTCATGAATGTATATGAATGTATATGCACCATATGCATGCCTGGTACCTACAGAAATTAGAAGATGGTATTGGCTCTCCTGGAACTGGAGTTATGGATGGTTGTGAGCCACTGTGTGGATGATGAAAACTGAGCCCAGTTCTCTAAAAGAACTACAAGTAATCTCGCCCCGGAAACATCTCTCCAGTGCCTACCTCATTATGACAATTTTTAATGTATAAAATTAAGGGACACTAAATACATTCTGCATGTTTGGCCACTATCACCAGTACCTCTCTTCAGAACTTGGAAACGGAATCTCTGCAGACATCTGACGGTAGCTCTTCATAGGCTCATGAGTTTGAATGCTTGGTCCTCAGTTGTTGGAACTGTTAGGAAAACAGTAGGAGGTGTGTCCCTGTTGGAGGAGGCGTGCCCCCGAGGATGGGCTTTGAGGCTTCCAGTGGTGTTTGAACTGTAAGCTCTACTCCAGCAGCATGGACTCGAACCCTCTGAAACCATAAGCCCGATTATTTATTTTACAAGTTGCCTTGCTTGTGGTATCTTATTACAG
This sequence comes from Peromyscus maniculatus bairdii, assembly GCF_049852395.1. Taxonomy (NCBI): domain Eukaryota; kingdom Metazoa; phylum Chordata; class Mammalia; order Rodentia; family Cricetidae; genus Peromyscus; species Peromyscus maniculatus. The sequence goes on along the minus strand of NC_134856.1, from coordinate 87,211,179 downwards.
TAGTAGTAGCTCTAGATAATACAGCACAACTCTTGTTTTTTTCATTTTAAGTTTACATAGTGTCTTATTGTACATATATGCCACATTTTGTTTATCTGCCCTCCCCCCACCCATTAGAAGATATTATGGCTGTTTCTACTTTAGCGCTATTGTGAACAATGCTATGAATGTAGAGAAATATTAGTTTGAATGCCTGACTTCATTTTTCAGTTTTGGGTAGTAAACCTAGCAGTGGAATCACTGGATCATGTGATCATTTGATCTTTTGTTTTTGAGGAACTGACAAACTATATTTTGTATACAGATATCATGTTTTAAATCCACCCTGCTGCTGACCATCCCTGTAATTGTTTTTTAAAAGTTCTTTTAAAATTTATTTATTTATTGTTGTATGTATGGGTGTTTGGCATGCACGTCTGTCTGCACATTATGTGTGGTGCAGTGCTCACAGCGGCCAGAAGAAGATGTCAGATCCCCGGAACTGGAGTTGTGTGTGAGTTACCATGTGGGTGCTGGGAATTGAATTTGAGTCCTCTGGGAAAAAAGCCAGTGCTCTTAACCACCGAGCTGTCTCTCTAGCCCTTATTCCTTTACTTTTAACCTACCAAAACAATGTGTGTGTGTGTGTGTGTGTGTGTGTGTGTGTGTGTGTGTGTGTGTGTGTGTGTATGTGTGTGAAGAGTCTCACTATGTAGCTTCTACTGGCCTGGAACTCACTATGTAGATCAGGCTGGCCCTAAACACAGAGATCCACCTGCCACTACCTCCCAAGTGCTGGAATTGGAAAGTAGCATGTGCCACCACCACACCCGGCTACATTTTAAAATTTAACTTGGCTTTCAGGTAGACAGTGTGTGGTTGTGCCTTGTTTTCCATCTGCTCTGACCGTCTTTGTCTTATAATTGGTAAATGTAGACTCTTCACATTTAAAGAGGCATCGCATCTGCAGTACAGCTGTGGTTCCCACTCATTGCTCTTTTTTTCCCCACCATCTCTGCTTGTAATCGACAATTTTGTGTAAATCCATTTTCTCCTCTTAGAATCTTAACTATATATACTTTTTTTGTGAGTGTCCCTGGGCCTGGAGAGACAGTTTAGCGCCAAAGAGCATGTGGTGTTCTTGCAGCAGCCCGCAGTTCAGTTCCCAGTACCCCTGTCAGGTGGCTCAAACCACCCGTGACTTCAGGGGATCCAATGCCTTTTTCTTTTTTTTCTTTTTTTTTTTTTTTTGGTTTTTCGAGACAGGGTTTCTCTGCGTAGCTTTGCGCCTTTCCTGGAGCTCACTTGGTAGCCCAGGCTGGCCTCAAACTCACAGAGATCCACCTGGCTCTGCCTCCCGAGTGCTGGGATTAAAGGCGTGCGCCACCACCGCCCGGCCCCAATGCCTTTTTCTAGCCTCCGCAGGCATACACACCGCCCACATACCCACCCACACCACCCACACATCCTAAGTAAGCAACCTCAGTGAAACTCACTGGGTGGTCCACACAAAAGTATAAAGATAGGAAAGGAAGGGAGATTAGCGGAGAGAAGGAGGGGGACCAGAAGGAGTAGGAGGGGACAAAAGGAGATAAAGGGGAGCAAATGTGATCAAAGTAGGTTATATATGGGTCGGTGAAAGGTCATAATGAAGCCCGCTTTTACTCAATTAACGTGCTAATAAAACACTAAAAAAACTAGTAATTACCTTTGAGATTGCAATAGACATTTACATATAATGCCAGTTTATTTTCAAATAACATCATACCATTTCACAGGTAGTACTAGTACTTTATCCACAGAGAATTCCCAGTTTCTGTCTTCCACCCCTTCTAATAACAAACATCACATTTGCTCATTTCACAAGTCTCCAACTGTGCAAGAGTACTGTGTGCTCTCAGCTGTGGAGCCGTCTTTCCAGGGCCTGCTTTCTTTCTTTCTTTCTTTCTTTCTTTCTTTCTTTCTTTCTTTCTTTCTTTCTTTCTTTCTTTCTTTCTTTCTTTCTTTCTTTCTTTCTTTCTTCCTTTCTTCCTTTCTTCCTTTCTTCCTTCCTTCCTTCCTTCCTTCCTTCCTTCCTTCCTTCCTTCCTTCCTTCCTTCCTTTCTTTCTCCTTTTTCTTTTCTTCTTCTTCTTCTTTTTTCCTGGATCTTGCTCTGTAAACCAGGCTGGCCTTGAACTCACAGAGATCCGCTTCCGAGTGCTGGGATTAAAGGCGTGCGCCACCACTGACCGGCCCCATCTTTCTTTTCTAAGTACACCTAACTTTGATCTGTACCCACTATAGACTGATATCTGCAAGGGTTGTTTGTATCTCCCTGGAAGGTATTTCTCTCCCACACAAGCACTGGAAGACCTAGTTGTAAAGAAACCAGAGGCACCAGGCGGTGGTGGCGCACGCCTTTAATCCCAGCACTCGGGAGGCAGAGGCAGGTGGATCTTTGTGAGTTCGAGGCCAGCCTGGTCTATAGAGCGAGATCCAGGAAAGGCGCAAAGTTACACAGAGAAACCCTGTCTCGAAAAACCAAAAAAAAAAAAAAAAAGAAAAAAAAAAAAAGAAGAAAAGAAAAGAAAGAACCAGAGGCAAGGGAAGACTAAACCAGATCTTCTGTGCATGACCACAGTTTGAGGAAAATGGCAACAAAACCTCTTGGTTTCCATTTCATTTCATTTTTCCTTTCCTCCTTCTCCTCTTTCTTTTCCTCCTCCTCCTTTTCCTCTTCCTGTTTTGAGACAGGGTCACAAGCATCCCAAGCTGGTCCTGGACTTACTATGTAGCTGAGGTTAACCTTGAACTTCCAATTCTCCTGCCTCCACCTCTTGAATGTTGGGATTACAGGTATGCACTACCACACCTGGTTTATGTAGAACTGGGGATGGAACCCAGGGCTTCATGCATGTTAGGTAAGCACTCCACTAACTGAGCTATCCAGCCGCAGTCCCGGCCCCAGAAACACAATCTTGAGGAAAGACCTGAATTTCCCATCACTGATCAGGCTTGCCTGGACATACTTAAAAAGTGGGAGTTTTTTAAAAAAATTAATTTATCATTTATTTTTCTGTGTATGAGTGCTTTACCTGCATGTATATATGTATAGCATGTGCATTCATGGTGCCGGTGGAGGCCAGAAGAAGGCATTGGAGTCCCTGAGACTGGAGTTACACATGGTTGTGAGAGGCCAAGAGGATGCTGGAATCGAACCCAGGCCCTGTGGAGGAGGAACAGGTGCTGTTGACGACTGAGGTCATCTATTCAGCTCCAAGAAGTGGGACTTTTGCTGCCTTGTGACATCTCCTTGTGTCTCAGCTGAGATTCGGTTCCTGTGTGTGTGTTCGATATGTGAGCCCGGGCTTCCTCCACCCAGCTGTGCATGGGTCTGCCTCGGCCAGTGAGCATGAGGGAGGGGCCTTTCACGTGGAACATAATTTTGTGCAGGCTCTGAGAGAACAGAACATGATACTTGTCCCTAAACTCTGAGCACAGAAGTGAAATGCGAGGTCACATCCGTGAGACACTTTGACCCAAGTACAGTAGCAGGACCTAGGTGCCAGCATGCCACTCAGCATCAGAAGGTGGTGTAATATCAAGGAAACATTTCTCTACAGCTATTACAGCCTGGAACTTTCCAAGTAGGCTGGGCTGTCTGGCCAATGATGCACAGGGATCCACCTGTCTTGGCCTCCCTGTTGACGGGGTTAGAAGCTCAATCCACCATGCCTGCCTGATAAGCACTTTGCCTAATGAGCCATCTCTCTAGCCCTGGATGTGCTATTTTCTTTTCTCCGTGACTATGGTACTTCAGGTGTATGAGGTAGAGCTTGCTCGTGTCTACTCAGGTGGGTAAGATTTAAACTCACAAATCTGCCTCCCTACCCTTTCCCCATTGACTAAGGTTTTCAGGCAGGTAGAGCTCAAGTGATCAAGATGGCAGGCATTTCCACAGTCAGCAGGTGACTCATCGGCACGTGCAGTCTTCTCATGGACCTGAAGGACCTCCGTGGAGGTGCAGCTGAGTCAATGGGCAATGAGTCATGGATTGGTTGGCAGTGAACTCGAATCTCTCGGTGGACTCAGTGTATTACAGGGATGTATTGTGAGCTCCTATTTGTTAGGGGAGATACAGGGTGAGCTTTGCTGACCTCAAGCTGTTCCCTTGTATCTCAGTTCTGCTTCATAAGCAGGCTCGTTCCACTGTGGCTTCCCAGAAGTTTACCCAGCTGAACAAGATACCTTCTTGTTGCTGTCTGGTTTTTTGAGGTAGCGTCTCACTATGTAAACTTGTCTGTCCTAGAACTTGCTGTGTAGACCAGGCTAGCCTCAAACTCAGAAATCTACCTGCCTCTGTTTCCTGAGTGTTAGGAGCAATGATATGTACCACAACAACCAGCTAAAACTATCTTTTTGTTTTCAAATAATTTATTTTTCATTTTTTTCCCTGTACATGGCTGTGTCTGTGTGAGGGTATCAGATTCCCTGAAACTGGAGTCACAGATGGTTGTGAGCTGCCATGTGGATGATGCGAACTGAATCTGGGTCTTTTGGAAGAGCGGCCAGTGCTTTTAACCACCTGAGCCATCTCTCCATCCCCTAAGACTACTAGTAAGAGTTTGTTTGTAATTATGTGTATACATGTGTGTCTGTACATGTGTGTGCAGTATCCACAGAGGCCAGAAGAGGGTATTGGATCCCCCTGAAGTTTGAGTTACAGGGAGTTATGAACCCCTGGAAGTAGGTGCTAGGAACTGAACTCAGCTCTTCTGGAAGATCAGGAAGCAATCTTAACAGCTAAAGCCATCTCTCCAGCCCCAGGTTTCCAGACTCTTGATTCTTGCTTGGGTTAGAATCCCCAACTCTTCTCTGTTTTCCTGCCTAACTGATGTCCTTCCTTGACTGCTCAGTACTGAGCAGGACACGTTTCTGAATCCTTCCCATTTCCAAGGCGAGGAGTCTTGGAAATGTGTTGACGAAGGCACCTGGCTTGTGGCTGCTGTGGTTCAGATACTATTGGAGTGTGTGTCTTAGAGGTTCACGTATGGACTCTTGACCCGCCCCATGAGTGTGTGTCTCAGGGGTTCGTGTGTGCACTCTTGATCCCCCCATGAGTGTGCGTTTCAGGGGTTCGTGTGTGGATTTTTGATCCCCCGTGAGTGTGTGTCTCAAGGGTTTGTGTGTGGACTCTTGATTCCCCCCGCGAGTGTGGGTCTCAGGGGTTCGTGTGTGGACTCTTGACCCTCCCATGAGTGTGTGTCTCAGGGGTTCATGTGTGGACTCTTGACACCCCCCCATGAGTGTGTGTCTCAGGGGTTCGTGTGTGGACTCTTGATCCCCCCATGAGTGTGTGTCTCAGGGGTTCATGTGTGGACTCTTGACCCTCCCCATGAGTGTGTGTCTCAGGGGTTCATGTGTGGACTCTTGATCCCCCCCCATGAGTGTGTGTCTCAGGGGTTCATGTGTGGACTCTTGATCCCTCCATGAGTGTGTGTCTCAGGGGTTCATGTGTGGACTCTTGACCCCCAGTGTGCTGATGTTGGAAAGAAATAGGACCTTTAAGAGGTGGAGCCTAGTGGGAGGCCCTTACATGGAAGCATTTCCCTCTGAAGAGGTTAGTGCTGTTCTTGTTGAGTTAGTTCATTGTTTTTACCAGAGCAAGCTGTTATAAAGAGCAAGACTGGAGAAGTGGATGCTGGGCACAGGGGTATGGGCCTACAGTCCTAGAACTCAGGAGACTGTCCCAGGGAATGTGACACCTTCTTCTGGCCACCACTGGCACCAGGCATGCACATGGTGCACAGACATACATGTAGGCAAAATACACACACACACACACACACACACACACAGAGAGAGAGAGAGAGAGAGAGAGAGAGAGAGAGAGAGAGAGAGAAATAAAATTTAAACATCAAGTGGAGAGTAATAGAATAAGACACTTGACATTGACTACTACATGTTCATATACATACACATGACCCTACATGTACATGCATGGTTAAGCATACATCTGTACACTCAAGTACAACACACACACACACACACACACACTCAGAGAAATAAAATTTAAATATCAAGTGGAGAGTGATAGAATAAGACACTTGACATTGACCTCTACATGTACATATACATATATATATATGACCCTACTGTACATGCATGGTTAAACATACATCTGCACACTCAAGTACAACACACACACACACACACACACACACACACACACACACACACACACACATACACACACACCCCTACACCTGACTGAAGTCTCACTAGGGCTGGATATTAAGATCCCTTGTAATAGTTTCTGCCTTTTCAGGATTCTCATTGTAGTTGGAGTTTAGCACTGTGGGTCGGCACTTAACTGCTTCTCTAGATCGACAAAGTGGTAGATTCTAGAGACCTGGTAAGCCAAGGTCAAGTTTAGATTTTTTTTTTTTTTTTTTTTTGGTTTTTTCGAGACAGGGTTTCTCTGTGTAGCTTTGCGCCTTTCCTGGAGCTCACTTGGTAGCCCAGGCTGGCCTCGAACTCACAGAGATCCGCCTGGCTCTGCCTCCCGAGTGCTGGGATTAAAGGCGTGCGCCACCACGCCCGGCTAAGTTTAGATTTATGAGCAAAGCTCTCTCAGTGTTCTCAGGCAAGGGCCCTTTCTGCATCTATGTGAAACGTTTATCAGCTTGTACTACCTTGAAATGCCGAGGCTGGCTAACCTAGAAAGCCACTCACCTCTGCTCACCTAGGGTCAAAACAGACCTAAGACACAGTGCAAAGCTGAGTCTCCATCTCTTTCCTCCTCCGTCCTTCCCCTCCTCATCCTCCTGCTTCTTCACGTTGGGGGTTGAACCCCAGGTCTTGGCATGTTGGGTAAATGCTCTACCACTGAGCACCTCAGCCCCTCCTACTGCTTCAATGTTAACAGTCCCACGGAATCCTGACTTCAGCAAACCCAGGCTCACGATACAGGGTGGAGATCAAGTCTGATCACCTCCTGCTGTTGATTTCTTCCCTACAGATTCCATCCCGGCTTTGATCTCAGGAAGCCTTGGCTTAGCAAGGGGATTGTATTGTAGGCAGAAGAGGGAAGATACTATTGTCTTGAGAGAAAGGCAATCTTTTAGGATTAAGAAAGGGACAAAAATCTGAGAGTGTCCCATTGTATCACCCCGCACACACAAAGACTCAGGGAGCGTTGAAGAAGGAGGGGTGGAGGAAGGGGTTGGGGAGGCTGCACAACTCTGATTTTCAGACGTGATGAGACCATTAAACTCTCAAACTCACAGTGCCCGTGATTACCTGCACAAGATCTGCACGAGATTGGACTCCACAGTCCCTCAGGGGAGGGGGTGCTTATGGAGCCTGGCCCCTCCTTGGGGATTTATACAAAGTTGAGGGTTAATGCAGGAGGGTGAGACATTTTCTTTAGTGAGGTAGGGACACATGCTGCTGCTCTAAATAACCTTAATCCCTAATGAAACTCACTTAGCCACCCCACTCCCCCAAAATAGATATGAAAACTGGAGGAGGGAAGAGGGGTTAGCAGGAGGGGGCAAGAGGGCAACCAGGGGTTGATATGAGAAAATATACTATATGCAGGTCTAAAAATAGCACAATGCAAACCGTTACTGTGTATAATTAATATATAATAATATAATATGCATATATATTTGAAGGTTTTGAGACAGGGTATCATTATTTAGCTCTGGCTGGCCTGGAACTTGATATGTAGACAAGGCTGATCTTGAACTCACAGAGATCTGCCTGCCTCTGCTTCCCAAGTGCTGGCATTAAAAGGCTTGCACCACCATATTGAGCTAATAAAAATATAAAAATAAATAACCTATAGGTCCCAGAAACAAAAGAATTTTGTTCTCCTCTTTCTAACAACATCGCAGAAAGATAAGACTGCTGGGGAAACTAACTTGGTGTTGCCTTGTGAAGGCGGATCTTACCCTGAAGCCACCATCTTCAGGTGCTGGGGACAGATCACAGAGCCTCGGGCACATGTGGCAAGTGCTCCGCCTCTGAGCTAGAGCCCTAGCCCTTCCAAGCTACCTACCACCTTGCTGAAGATTTGGATTATTGCACTTGGCACAAAAGCCACAGGACACCAAACGCAAGAGGGACATGTGGGTGTGAACAAGGAGATGTTTGCTCTATGTCCCCTTTTATAGTCTTACGGAGGCCTTGACTAGAAGGAGGCAGCCAGGGCAGAGCTTTCCCTTACCTCAGCAGAATGATGAGCTGGCAGGTACTGATGCAAGGATATAGCATGAAGATTCACGCACACTTAGGTTGCTAAACTTTCTACCCAGGACACATGCACATATGTAGGACATCTACTATGGTCCCTGGATGTTTAAGACTTGATTAAGATCCTTTTCCTGGGCTAGAGTGATGGCTCAGTGGTTAAGAGAGTTGGTCGCTCTTGGCAGAGGACTGGAGTTTGGTTCTCATCACTCATTTTGGGTGACTCACAACTATGGGCAATTCCAGTGCCCAGTCATCCGATGTCTCTTCTGGTCTCTGCAGGCATCTGCACACATGTGCGCATGCACACACACACAGACATACACTAAAAATTAATAAATTACTCTTTTGAGAAAAGATTCTTTTCCTTACTTATATTGTAGATTAAAGCTTAGTGCATATTCTCCCATCATTTGAGACATGTCCCTAGAAAATGTTGAGAGTTAAGCAACTACTTTTTTTTTAAAATAGTGAAATTGATTTGCATTGTTTTAAGGAAATATACCATTTCTTCAAGTGAATAATCCTTGCTTTGGATAGAATTGTGTTAATCTGGGCTTTCAGGTTGTTTGTCCAGCCATGAGAGCAGATAGAGTCAGCAAAGTTCCTTTTTATTCTCTTTGGGAAGCATGAATGAATGCAATTGTTGGTGAGCACCTGACCCAGCGGGGTGGTATGTCCCCTAGCCAGCCCTCACATTCACCCTAGGAGTAGCTCAGATCAAGGTTGGTGCATATAATTGTTGGTGAGCACCTGACCCAGCGGGGTGGTAAATCTCCTAGCCAGTCCTCATGCTTACCCTAGGAGCAGCTCAGGTCAAGGTTGGTGCTGGGACTGCTGTGAACACTGGAAGCCAGAGCAGAGGGAAGTATGTTCTATATCTGAATCATTCTATCTAGATAAGAGAAGCCAAGGTTCCAGTTCACCCCCTTTGTTGTGATTACTTATCAGGAACGCAGAGTTCACCTTGTTCCAGAGAACTGAGCTGTGGACACTTGCTTGATTATTCTCTGTGGTGTGATTAACCCCAAACTCAAACTCAAGTCTTATGACATAGTTTAGAGATTGATTGTCACCCTACTTTATCTACTTCTGGAGTCAGAGATAGGGAAGTTATTATATAAATATAAATATATAGAGAGGCTGACACGCATTAACTGTGCATATTGTTGTAGTTTGGCATGATCTTTCAACACAAAGCTAACAAATGTGATTTTCCCCCACACCGAAAAGCTCCTTCTCTTCCTTAAGGGTCTTAAAGGTGCTTTTCTTGGCTTTTGAGTTCAGAAAGTCAAATTTGATGTTCAGAAATATTTGGAAAATAATTTGGCTTGTACGTTTGAGTGCCTTCCTTGTAAACACAAAGTTTGCTCAAGGTGCTGCGCCATAGTGACATGCAAAGGATCTCAAAGGGAGCGAACAAGCTGGAACTCAAGCCTCCCAGGTTGATGTTGCAGTGCGTTGATAAAACCCAGCGTGTACAGCAGCGTCTTTCCTCAGGCACCATCCACACTGAGGTTTGAGACAGGGCGTCCCATTGGTCTGGAAGTCATTGACTTGGCTAGGCTGGCTGCCAGCCAGGGAGCCCCAGGGATGCACCTGCCTTCACTTCAGCAATGGGGTTAGACATGTGTACCACCATGCCTGCCTTGTTTGGTGGTTTCTTTTTCTTTTTCTTTTTTTTTGAGAGAGTGTCTCACTATGTAGCCTAGATTGGCTTCAAATTTGGAATCCTGCTGCCTCTGCCTCCCGTGAGCTGGGGCTATAGGCATTAACCACCATGCTGAGTAAGGGGTGGGGGGTGTTATTATACAGGATTATATAGGTCATTTTTATGCAAGAATATAATATACTTTGAGCATATTTCCCCTAGATTTTTTTTTAAACAGGCTAATGCGAGAATGTCCGTTGAATAACAGTGTTTGTAGTACGTTAGGCTCTTCATATGCTTGGGGTAAAAGCAATGGTAACCTTGAATTCCTGGTTGTCCTGCTTCTACCTCCTGAGTGCTGGTATCACAGGTGTGCAACATCATTAGGTATTTTTACATTTTCAGAATCCATTGCATTTCAAACACACTTGGTCATTCCTTGAAGTCTCTTGCTTTTTGCTCTTATTTTCAAGCTTCTAACTAATTTGTTTTGGCAAAGTAGATTCTTAAATGACGCCGTGTAAGACAGTTCAGGTATAGAAAGCGCTGGCTGGTCTGGTCTGATTCTGTGGTGTGCTGTTTGTGTGGACTGTAACATGCTGAACTCTGCCTTCCTCTCTGCTTAGAGACCCTTCCCTAGGGGGTGTACATTGTCGTGGTTGACTTATTTACAGGGTTGATTCAGGGCCTGGCATAAGGATGTTTCCCCAGAAAACATTTGTTTCTGCCTGTTTCCTGGAAGGACTGCCAACCCTGGCTGCTTTGAATTTAAATACCCAAATGAGTCTCTCCCCATCACATGGGTAATTCAAATTCTTATAACGCAATCTGCCTGTGATTTGATTTGTGCTAATGTTGTCCAAGGTTATATTTCTTTTTCCTTTCTATATAGTCCTTATGTCAATGTACATAGACTTTTTCTTTGGTTGTTTTTGGAGACAAGGTACCTCTAAGTGGTCCAGGCTAGCATCAAACTTGGGACCTTCCTGCTTGGGCCACTCAGGTGCTACAGTTGCAGTCACGTGCTACCAACAGGGATAAGGCAAAGATTTGTTTCCTTTTCTTTTGTATCATCTCATATTTAGATGATCTGCACTTGGTGGGTGGGCGTGCCAAGGTTTTTGATTTTTGTGTCTGCTTTGAGCATATTCTACTAGGTGTGTTTAACCTTTTGGTCTTGAGACATGACTTGGTCATCTACAAAGTTGGTTCTTGAGAACTGTGCAATTGAATTGGAAAATAAATCGCTGAGGGATGGAATGATAGCTCAGTAGTTAAGAACACTAGCTCCTCTCAGGTTCAATTCCCAATACCCACATGGCAGCTCACAACCATCTGTTTCTCCAGTGATGCCCTCTTCTGGCCTTGTGGGCACAAGTCATGCAAGTGGTGTACACACAAACATGCTAGAAACACACACACACACACACACACACACACACATTAAATAAATAATTAAAATGTAACGTATCACAAAAAAATCTCATAATGTTTTAAAAAGCTTTCCAGTTTTGTGTTGGGTCACACTGATAGTTATTCGAGGTGCATATGGTCTGTAGGCTATGGGCTGGACAGACTTGTTTGGGGACCTTTATCTCCTGTCCCTGGGCTCATCAATCAAAGCAGACATTCAAGATGTCAGCTGGTTTTGATGATACCTTACCTCTCAGAGATGTGCTGAAAATACTTATTGAATATTGACCTGGAGTTTGGTTATTTACACAGGGAGTGTGTTTAGGAGTATTTAGTCCTCCAGGCAGCTACAAATGGACAGATTTTCATCTTGGTGGGCTTGTGGGCCAGGGTGGAGGTGAAAGTAACACTATGATAGATGTCCATCAGCTCAGATTGACTTTAGGAGTCAATTTGGTTTTCTAAAATCTAACCAATTTGGAGCTGGAGATCTAGATGGTTAGTGGCTAAGAGTACTTGTTGCCCTCGCAGGAACTTGAGTGTGGTTCCCAGAACCCACATGGTAGCTTACAAATGTCTATAACTTCAATTCCAGAGGGTATGAAACCCTCTTTTGGCCTCTGATGGTACTGTGTTAACATGGTGTACCGACAAATGCACAGGCAAGACACCCATACGCATAAAAGTAAATCTAAAAAAGTTTAAAAAACCTGAATTTTTCTACTTACTATACCAAAAGCAAACCTACCAAACAAACAAACAAACAAAAAAAAAACCAAAAAATAAAATAAAACATACACAACACACACACACACCAAACAACAACAGCAAAACTAAAATGACCCCTTCCTGAAAAGAATGAATTCAGATTTGAGTCAGTAGATCAAAGAAGGATGGTCCTGTACCCCCTACCACAGAACTATTATTCAGTGTAGACTCAAGTTTCTCAGTCCCTCCTGGTCCTGCCTGGGCAGCAGCTGTTTTTTGTAAAATAATCATTCAGAGGCTTAATATTAATTATAAACTGTTTGGTCTATGGCTCAAGCTTATTGCTAGCTAGCTATTACATCTTAAATTAACCCATTTCTATTAATCTATGTATCACCAAGTGGCTGGTGGCTTTACCTGTGTTCCATTACATCTTGCTCCTTAGGTGGCTCTCAGTGTCTCCCCCGACTCCGCCTTTCTTCTCCCTGTACCTCTCTTGGATTTCCCACCTGTCTATATCCTGTGTTGCCATAGGCCAAGATAGCTTCTTCATTAACCAACGGTAGCAACACATATTCACAGCACACAGAAAGACCATTCCATAGTAATTCAGTGTTATGGTTATTTTTCAGGACTTCTCTCATGGAAGGTTCTGGCCTGGGCCCTGTGGAGGACAGTGTGTGCCAGTGGCTATCCAAAGACAAGGACATACGTCTCTTCCATGAGGTCCTGGAATAGGATGTAAAATAACCAAGCTATTGGTATTAAGAAGTAACTGGGGAACTTAGTTCCTTACCATGATGGTAACTACAATATGGCTCTGCAATGTGAAGCATAAGTGTGTCTTTATAATCGAGAATATGAAAGTACTACCATCAGTGTCCCAGCCAGACAGTCTTCCAAATGGAAAAAGCACAGAGAAGAGAGCTTCATGGTTTGATTGGAATGCTGCAATTCTAACAGAACCCTTTCATCTCTTTCTAAAACTTCAAAAGATGTCTACACATCAGCCTTGTGAATGCACCTCATCACAGGGCTGTGAACATCAGCAAGTACAGACCCAGGTGTGGTGGTGAATACCTACAATCCTAGCACTCAGGGAGGATTTTGAGTTTGAGCCCAGCCTGAGATCTTGTCTCAAAAAAATATTGCCTATAATTGCACTTAACTCTAAACTTCCAATTTATTGGGAAATTATAAGATACTCAGTTATAATCATTATAGCAGACACACACACACACACACACACACACACACACACACACACACACACACACACACACCCCACTATGTAGATATATATCTAGCTGTGACTATTACCTTGACCTCTTGGTCAATGCAAAAAATTTCTTGTTCTGGAATCTCCTACAAGATCATTTCATAATCATCACTAACTAGGTGGAGCAGCCATCCCTTTGAACTAGTCCTGAGACAAAATATAGCCAGCGATTTATGAGAAATGCACAGAGCAGAGAAATAAGATGTTGAAATGTGGCAGTAACACCCAGATTATAGGAAACCCCACAGAACCAATGACCTAAGTGAGGATGGGCTGGGATAGGGACACCAACAGAGACACTCAAGATAGACTCCCAATTACAGTTAGAAAAAGTTGGTAGGAAAACAGAAATTCAAATCTATACATTTAGGAGACAATTTAAAATTGAGAAACAACTAGATTTTTAAAGTTAGCTAGGAATTATTGGTAATAAGGACATTGATTTTAATTTTAAAATTAAAATTATTTTAATCAAAGTATTATTGTGTTGGTGTGTGCCATGGAACATGTAGGGAGTCAAAGGGTAACTTAATGGAGCTGGTTTTCTCTTTCTGCTTTTATGGGGGCCCCAGAGCTAAAACTCAGGTTCTGGCTAGGCTGGTGGGCAGGTGTTGTGCCCCCCCCCCCCCCCCCCCCCCGCCCCGAGAAAGAGTTTCTGTTTTGGTGCCTGTCCTGGGTCTTGCTCTATAGACCAGGCTGGCCTTGAACTCACAGAGATCCACCTGGCTCTGACTCCTGAGTGCTGGGATTAAAGGTGTGTGTCACCCCCCTCCCGACTAGGGCAGGTGTTTTTACCTGTGGAGCCATCTCCCTGGCCCAGGAGTACTCTATTTTAAAGGAGGTGTGATAAAAAATATTATATTCTTATAAGTCAGTTTTTTGATAGGGACTGAAAGATTTATGAATGAAGTGATGGGTGATTTCTAAGCCATTTGCTTCAACATAACCAGGAACAGGGGTGGGGTAGGGGGTACATGGGGCAAGATGAGGCGCCAGTCCCTGACATGGGGGCTGGGGACAGAAGGGCTCATGCTCTGTTTTTGTTTTGATGTTGAAAGTTTTTGTGTTTGTGTGTCAGGAATTTTTTAGATTTAGCATTTTCTTTGACTGGTGAATTTATTTCGTCTATAGTATCTTCTATGCCTGAGATTCTCTCTTCCATCTCTTGTACTCCGTTGATGATGCTTGCATCTGTAGTTCCTGTTTGCTTACCCGGATTTTCCAGTTCCAGGATTCCCTCATTTTCTGTCTTCTTTATTGTTTCTATTTCCATTTTCAGGTCTTGAACCGTTTCTGTCATCAGTTTGTTTTTTTCTTGGCTTTCTTTTAGGGATTTATTGATTTCTTCCATTTTTTTTATTGTCTTTCCCTCAATTTCTTTACAAGATTTTGTCATATCCTTTTCATATATATAAATATATGAAATATATATATATATATATAATGTGCATTGATGTTTTGCCTGCATGTATGTCTGTGTGAGGGCTTCGAATCCTCTGGAACTGGAGTTACATACAGTCGTGAGGTGCCATGTGGGTTGGGAATCGAACCCAGGTCCTCTGGAAGAGCAATTAGTGCTCGTAACCGCTGAGCCATCTCTCCAGCCCTTGTCATATCTTCTTTAAGGACCTCCATCGTCTTTATAAAGTCATTTTAAGGTCGTTTTCTTGTGCTTCAGCTGTGTTGGATTGTTCGGGTCTTGCTGTTGTAGGATAGCTGGGCTCAGGTGATACCATATGGTCCTTTCTGTCATTGCTTGTGTTCTTACATATTTAAAGTTTTTTGGTAAGACATTAAAGAGCATCCATGGAACAGGTCTTGTGACCAGGTGTAGGAGATGAATTGTTTTTTAATCACTTAATTTCAATAGAAATAAGCAAATACATCTTGAAGTCTCAGTCTAAAGTGTTTTCATATATTTATTTGTGTGTGTGTGAGTGTGTTCATATGTGTGGGGTGTATGTGCTCATGTATGTGCAGATGTATCTGCCTGCGCACCCAGGTACAGCCCTGAGGGAGATGGCAGGTGACCCACTCTAACACTTCCCACCGTATTCCCTTGAGACAGGGTCTTTGGCTGAACCTGGAGTCAGGCTGGCAGCCAGCAGCCACAGTGATGAAAGGTTTGTTTGGGCCCATAGGATACAGTCTGCCATGAGAGGAAGGCGTGGTGGTTGAGGAGCAGGAGTGTATATACAGGCTTGTTCTGTAGCCCAGGCTGTCCTGGAACTCACTGTATGGCCCAGGCTGGCCTCCAGTCTCTGTCTCCAGAGTGCATTAGAGGCACACCCCGCTCCACTGTGCCCAAGTACTTCCTCCTGTGCATTCGTCCCCTAAGGCAGGCACTCTCCTTGACTCCTCCTCATTCCAAGAAGTTCTCCTAGTCCCTAAGGAATCCTGACCAGCAAAGTGCTCTAGATAATAACTGTAGGGATTCTGGGTAAAGGGCAAACACATGACAGTGTGTGGTAATGATATCATTAATGTCTCCTGGAATTGTTGCAGTCAGGTGTTCCTGGGCTAGAACCTTGACCCTTCACTCAATCTCTCCTTGTAAGGTTTGAAAGCAGCTACTTGAAATCCGGGCCGGAAGCAGCAGGCCTCACGTTCCTGTAAAGGAGAACATGTTTAAGGGAGACCTCATTTATAAGAAACAGGGGCTGCAAAAAATGCAAAAGGCTGAGGACAAGTCGCAACAGAACTGAATAACTGGTTCCAGGAAAGCTCCGGGGCGAACCCGCCTGCAGCAAGTCGGGCGCTGCTCTGCCTTGGCCTCTGTGCCTGTTGACAGCTTGTTGTCACATCCCTGGGAGGGATCTTCGTGATCTTGGGGTAATGGAAAGGCCCAGAGTTTTCCTGGAACACAGAGGCAGGCTGCACTTTTCTGTAAGAACAGGAGATGGAGTTGAAGGATCCTTATCTCTTGATAAAATATGAATTCCTTCCAAGTTGTTTTCACCGAGACCCCGTGTACCTGCGCTCATCTCTCGCCACAGCCCTATCTCAGCTCATATCTTATCTGAACCTTGGAGGAGATGCTGAGATTAGCATGCCAGGAATGGGGCAGAGCCTCCTGAAGGGAATGCAAACGGATGCAGGCACATGGTGTGCGGAGAACTCAGAGACAACCATGGAGGCAGAAGTTGAGTCTTTGAAAAATTATCATCCTGACGTTCTAAGCAATGTCGGCAAAGGAGTACACTTTCTGGGGGCGCGGGGACGGGGGACGGGGGGGGGGGAGTCTCTTATTGGCATAAATCCCAGATAATTGTGGTTTGGGATGAGTTTCACTACACAGGTAGGTTTCCAATGAGTACATTTTCATTTCCTCACGAATACAAGTTTTTGTTGTTTGGGATTTTTTCTATAACTTTTAAAAATTTTCAATTTTATTAGTTGTATGGTGTGTGTGTGTGTGTGTGTGTGTGTGTGTGTGTGTGTGTGTTGTATATGTACACACATGTGCTGTGGTGTACCTGTGGGACTAATAAGGCGTCTTTTCAGGAACTGGTTCTCTGCTTCCACCTCGTGGGGGCAGGGTCTCTCTTGTTTCTGCCACTCTGTGTCCTTCTCCAAGCACACTGGGCTGTAAGCCTCAAGCTGACCCTCCTGTCACCATCTCCATTTCCCAGGGATGCTGAGATTAGTTTCAGGCACCAAATCAGGTTTTTTGTGGGATACGGAGATTGAACTCAGGTCATCAGGCTTGTGTGGCAAGTGTTTTTCCCCACTAAGCCATTGGGCTGGCCCCTATTTTTGAGACAGAATCTCCAGTAGTTCTAGCTGGCCCTGGGATTCCCAATGTAGCAGAGGGTAGTCTTGGACTTCTGTCCCCCCTATCATAACCCAAGTTCTATGACGACAGGCCTGCATCACTATGCCTGGCTTGATGAAGCATGCTCTTCTGGGAACTCCCATTCTGTAGCACGTGTGGATTTAGCTGCTGCCATTGTTTCAAGAGTAAATTTGCCCAGGATCCTCTTCGCTTTCCTTGGATATGGTACTTTGTATTCCTGTGTTTAAACAATGATGGTAAGTGCAAAGGTGGAGAGACAGTCTATGCCACATAGGTCACCCTATGTGAGAGTCTGGAATTTAGAGACTGGTGTTTGAACTTTAAAACAGTAAAACCATGTGTAGTAGGAGGCATA
The DNA here is from genome assembly GCF_049852395.1 of Peromyscus maniculatus bairdii. NCBI lineage: Eukaryota > Metazoa > Chordata > Mammalia > Rodentia > Cricetidae > Peromyscus > Peromyscus maniculatus. The sequence continues at coordinate 87,193,762 of NC_134856.1, read as the reverse complement.
ATACATATCTTTGGAAAGAGCAGATTTTACTTCACATGAAATATTTTTTACTGAAAATGTGTGTAAATGAAAGTTTTCATTGATTTTCTTTTTAAAATTAATTCTTTGAGAATTTCATACAGTGTTCTTTGATAATATTCACACCCCTCTTCCAACTCCTCCTAGATCTAGCCTTCCTCTACCCTACCTGCTCAACTTTGTGTTCTTTTTTTAAAATTAAGGTGTGTGTGTGTGTGTGTGTGTGTGTGTGTGTGTGTGTGTGTGTGTATTTGTGCACCTTAGTGCAGGTGCCTGCATAGTTCGGAAGAAGAACCTGGTTCCCTAGAGCTGGAGTTACAGAAGGTTGTGAGCTACTAGACATGGATGCTGGGAACTGAATTCAGGTTCTCGAGAAGAGAAGAAAATGCTCTTAACCCCGAACTATTTCTTGAGCCCCTAAATCATCACTCTTGAGCTGGAGGAAGAGTAGTATGGATTTAGTAGCTACTAAATTGGGCTTGGATTAAAGACTATTCCTTAGACAACTTTTCTTCCTGTGTCCTTGCATCAGCAACTCAAAGTTCCCTGGTTGGTTCTGCCTCTTCCCTCGCTGCTTCTGGAAACTAACAGGCACACCCATGCCAAGGGGGCGACAGATGAAGCAGGCAGGGGCAGAGGTGGGTGAGCGGCCTTCTGCAACCTGGACTTCTACTTTGAATGTTCTGAAGGATTTATTTATTTATGTATTTTGTGTGTGTAGATGTTTTGCCTGCGTGTATGTCTGTGGACCACATGCATTCAGTACCCACAAAGGCCAGAAGAGGATGCCGAATCCCTGGACCTGGAGTTTGTGAGTGCTGGGAATAAAACCTTGGTTCTCTGGAAGAACAGTCAGTGTTCTTAACTGCTGAGCCATCTCTCCAGCCCAACCCAGATTTCTAGAAAGGGGTGTGTGCTTTGAAAATCTGGGTAAGGCTTCAGAACAGAAACAGAGGAGGACTTGATTTGGGGGCAGGGGAGAGGGGAGGCAGGGGAGAAGGAATGAATGGGAGGACAGGAGGGAGGGGAAACTGTGGGATATAAAATAAATTAATAAATTTAATTAATAAAAAATAAAAAAACCTAAAAGAAAAAAAATCTGGGTAAGGCATGGGTACTTTTTAGTGTGTGTGTGTGTGTGTGTGTGTGTGTGTGTGTGTGTGTGTGTATACTCAGTGTCATGTCTACTATGTGGAAGTCAGAGAACAACTTGTGAGCGTCAATTCCCTCATTCCACTATGCACGTAGGTTCTGGATATTGATCTCAGGACTTTGGGTTTGGAGGCAAGCACCTATACTAAATGACTATCTCATAACTCACAGCAATTGCATTTTGAAAGATACAACAAGAGATGAATCAAGTTGTTTGTGGGAGGAGTTCATTTCCCAAACCCTTCAGGGTAAGAATTACCTATAAGCATAAAGACCAAGATGATCTCTTTGGAACCCCATCCTATTAACTATGGATTAGTTGAATATTGATCTGGCTCTAGTACTATTTAAGGTCAGCAGAAAATACAAGGAAGGAATCACATGCAGAAAAATTAGAATATGCAAATAAATGAAAACAAAATGTAAAAAGTCTACTTAGTGCCGTCATCCACTGATAATTGCTATTAGGATTTTGTGTATGCATCTTTTTTTCCCTTACCTCTTTCTTTCTTTGTGTGCAGGGGACTACAATATGTATTTTGTTTTGTGATTTGTATATCTAACAATGTGTGCTTGGCTTCATTCCATGGCATTATATACTGTCTACACCACTACGTTAATAGATGACTTGTATTCTTTTCTGGGCAGCTGTGTAATTTAACCTACATTCTACTCTCGGATATTTGAGTTGGTTTAGAATTCATCTTTACTGTCGAGAACAACACCTATGCTGCTTATAACCACCACTGAGTCATTGAGAAAATGCTTAGCCGTGTCCTTACGACAAATGTCTGGAAGTGACTGCCGGGTCAAAGGGCAGAAGTGATAACATGCCTGTTAGAGGCTGATGGGAAAGTTCCTATCTGTTAGTTACCACCCTAGAATAAACACTCTGCCCTGGAGCTAGGGAGCTTTGGGGAGTCCAGCCCCAGTGCTGTCCCCTTCTTTCTTGTCATCTCGAGTGTGTTGGATATTTCACCTGTCACAGGCAATGAATGACACGTTGCTGTAGCTCCAGGCATCATGGAGTCCGATGACAGAGCCAACCAGGAAGGAAAGGGGCAGAGACAAGAGTCTCCTTTGCTCTGCCATTAAGGAGAAGACTACACATATATCATAACAGTTGTTCTCTTCAGTGGCTTTGGGCAATCCCAATGTTGGTCTGTGTTTAAACAGTGACTGAGACAGATTTGCTCTGACTTCCTTTCCCTGTGACTCATCTCCGGAAGCGGAAGTGGGCCTCAGACCACCTGAATCAGACAGACCAAGTTCTTTAAACCGAGGGAAGAGCCAGCCAGTCACCAACAGGAAGTTTTGTTAGAGAGTGTGCAGGAAACTCAGATATTCCCCAGAAAGTCAAGTTCCTCAAAGCTCAGCACAGCTTTTTATTGACTGTATACACTCACAGACACTGGACATGCTGTAGGTGGTTACTAAAATTCTCAGACACCCCTTTAAGAAATGTGTAGCTGAAGGGCTCACTCCTGAGTTTCTGGGAGGTTCCAATCATTCTTGAGGCACTAAGTAATTTTCCCTATAGCTCTTTGCACTGTGTTCTGCTCGAAGCCTTATCTACAATATTTATATTTATCAACATACTAAAGAGTTGAAAAACAATTTAACTGTCTTTAAAAGTATTTTAAAATTTTACTTCTCATCAATGTTATTTTTATTAACATTGTCTGTGTAGACTCAGAGACACTGGCACAGACATTTGTGTGCCATAGCTCATGTGCAGAGGCCAGGGAACAACTGTCAGTGACTCTCTGGATGGTAAGGTTTTGAAACAATTCACTGCCACAGAAGCAATATGTACTCATGACAGTCATTGAAATCATGGCTTCTTTTCTCACCTGTGTCCCCTTCCATTTGCTGAGAAGTATTTACACAACCCTGGTGTGTGCATATATATGTGTGTGTGTGTGTATCATATATATGTGTACATGTATATCACATCAAACATATGTGTGTGTATATATATGAGATACTGGCTAAACATTTACTGATAATAAATCATAAAGAAATGTATTTTAACATAATAAATAAATCTTAAAAAAAAGAGGAGGCCATCAAAAATTAAAAAAAAAAGAAATGTATTTTAAAACAGCTCTTTGCTGTACATGTAACTTCACCATTTATTAAAGGTAAATGTGACTGAACACTAACAAAATGGATGTGTTTTCTTAGTCTGCATGGAACATTAAATCTTCACTGGATATTGGATACTGCAGGACACAGTATCATCAACATTTTCAGAGTCAATAGGTATCTCTTTTTTTGAGACAAGTTCTCTCTATTACATAATTCTGGCTGTCCTGGAACTCACTATGTAGACCAGGTTGTCCTCAAACTCACAGAAATCCACCTGCCTCTGCTTCCCAAGTACTGGGATTAAAGTTGTACACCATGCCTGACCTTTTATTTTTTTAAGTTTTGATTTTTAATGTGTATCTTAACTTTATAAGCACCAACACTGAGAATGCCATTTTTCACAGATGTGGAGTTCAAGATGGCAGAGTATATTTCGTATCATTTAAAAATTGTTGGAAAAATCTGTCCCAATACCAAGCCCAATTCATTTAGTGATTTAAAAAAAAATCCAAACACTCAAGTCAGAAATTCAAATAGAAATTTTGAAAACCAGATATCTAGGCCCTTGAGAGACGGCTCAGTGGTTAAGAGTGTCTGGGCAGGACCAGAGTTCAGTTCTGAGTATCCAAATCAGAGAGTTGGCCACCTCCTGTAACTCCAGCTGCAGGAGATCCAGCACCCTCTTCTGGCCTCTGCAGGCACTGTATTCATACATGCACACAGCCTGACTTACATAGGCACATACTTAAAAGTAAATCTTTAGCGAAAAAGAAAATAAACACGTTAATACAATACATTCCACAGATAGACTAATTCAATACTTAAATGCCAAAGAATGACAGCAGAGAAATATTTAAAGTCTTTATGTTCCACAATCAAACCATTATTTTCTTGCTTTTTTTTAATTTTTGAGACAGGGTTTCTCTGTGTAGCTTTGGTGCCTGTCCTGGATCTCGCTCTGTAGACCAGGTTAGCATAGAAATCACAGAGATCTGCCTGGCTCTGCCTCCTGAGTGCTGGGATTAAAGGCATGCACCACCACCGCCCAGCTCTAAACCATTATATTTCTATAAAAGCAGAAAACCTTGTGTGTACAGAAAACCACTATAATTTGTCGTATGCAAGGATCAGAATCTGAGCTGAGATGCTTCAGGCACTGGCTGTGCTCACACTGCTCTGTAATGGCATGGTGAGGTGTGTTCACACTGCTCTGTGATGGCATGGTGAGGTGTGCTCACATTGCACTGTGATGGCATGGTGAGGTGTGTTCACACTGCACTGTGATGGCATGGTGAGGTGTGCTCACATTGCACTGTGATGGCATGGTGAGGTGTGTTCACACTGCTCTGTGATGGCATGGTGAGGTGTGTTCACACTGCTCTGTGATGGCATGCTCAGGTGTGTTCACACTGCTCTGTGTTGGCATGGTGAGGTGTGTTCACACTGCTCTGTGATGGCATGGTGAGGTGTGTTCACACTGCTCTGTGATGGCATGGTGAGGTGTGCTCACATTGCACTGTGATGGCATGGTGAGGTGTGTTCACACTGCTCTGTGATGGCATGGTGAGGTGTGTTCACACTGCTCTGTGATGGCATGCTCAGGTGTGTTCACACTGCTCTGTGTTGGCATGGTGAGGTGTGTTCACACTGCTCTGTGATGGCATGGTGAGGTGTGTTCACACTGCTCTGTGATGGCATGGTGAGGTGTGCTCACATTGCACTGTGATGGCATGGTGAGGTGTGTTCACACTGCTCTGTGATGGCATGGTGAGGTGTGTTCACACTGCTCTGTGATGGCATGCTCAGGTGTGTTCACACTGCTCTGTGTTGGCATGGTGAGGTGTGTTCACACTGCTCTGTGATGGCATGGTGAGGTGTGTTCACACTGCTCTGTGATGGCATGGTGAGGTGTGCTCACATTGCACTGTGATGGCATGGTGAGGTGTGTTCACACTGCTCTGTGATGGCATGGTGAGGTGTGCTCACACTGCTCTGTGATGGCACACTCAGGCAAAGTGAATATGATGTGGTGTGTGTTAGAAGGAAGGCTGCAGGAAGCTGTGCAATGCCATGCTGGCTGTCTCTTGTTGGTGGGTGTGCCACCAAGGCCTTGAGCTTCCAAGACGTTCTGATTTTGAAATCCCAGACTTGGATGGGTATGAAGTCAGGGTTCCTGTTTTTCTTCCTCATGGAGGGCTCTGCCCATCCTCTGAGCTGGCTCTGGCTTCACTCCACAGGTCCACAGATGGCTCCATCCCCACACTATGTTTTGATTCGACACAGTGATGATCTTTCACGCTTAGGCCTGACCACTAACATTCGTCTGCTGTGGCTTCTCAGAGTGTGATGTCTTTTCATCCACTGTGGATAAGTGCCAGGAGCCCCAGTGAGGAAGAACCTAAAAAAAAAAAAAAAAAAAAAAAAAATGTGTGGGAGGCTTCTGTATGAGTGGAAAGAATATTATTCCCGGCAGAGAGTCCTTCCTTAGGACTGTGTCCTTGGGTCACTGCACAAGCTCTTTCCTCACAGAATGGGAATGTGTTACTTATACACAGAGCCCGGTGAGACTTTCCGAAACTGCCTGGTGCTTGTTTTTCACCCTGGTGCTCTGACCCACAGTCTGGCTTTTCGCTGCTTGAGACCACACTTTGCTTTCTTTTTTATTATGTTTTAATGTATTTATTTTGCACGTGTATGTGTGTTTGTGTATGTGTGTGCACATGCCATGACACGTGCATGGGGATCAGAGGACAACTGTTCGGAGTCCTCCTCACCTTCCACCATGTCGGCTCTCTAGATGGGACTCAGATGATCAAGCTTGACTGCAGGCCTTTACTTGGTAAGCCATCTTGGCAGCCCAGACTCATTTTCTCATATCCTAAAACTGCCTCGAAAAACGTTAGACACTTAGTAAATACTAAGTGGTTTTCGTTTGGTTGGTTTTGGTTTTTCTGAGACAGACTTTCTCTGTGTAGCTTTGGAGCCTATCCTGCAACTCACTCTGTAGACCAGGCTGGCCTCGAACTCACAGACATCTGCCCTCCTCTGCCTCCCTAGTGCTGGGATTAAAGGCGTGCTCCACCACCACCACCACCACCACCACCACCCAGCACAAGTGTTTTTAATGTTTAATGATTAATACTAAGTGTTTTGTTTTACTAAATGAAAAGCGTTCATGGAAGGAAGATCTTTTGTCAGATATTTTTAACCCTTGTGAGAGTTGATTTTCACTGTTAGCTTGATAAGGTTCAGAATCACCATGGAAACACACCTCTAGGCACAGCCATGAGGGAGGGTCTAGATTGGGTTAATTTTGGAGAGCAGACGCACTCCAAGTGTGGGTGGTACCGTTCTACTCTCGAGGGTCCTGGGCTGAGTGAGAAGGAGAAAACAAGTTGAGGCGCAGCACCCATTGCTCTGCTTCTGTCTGTGGGTGTACTGCGATCGGCCAGCTGCCCACTCTTGCCACCGTGCCTTCCCTGACTCCGTGGACTGTCTTCTCTCGAACTCTAAGCCAGAATAAATCCTGTCTTCCTTAAATTGTCCCTCATCAGCCATTTTATTACAGCAACAAGAAAATAACTAACACACACCCCATATATATTCTAGATGCTGGCTTTTAAGTCAGGAGTAAACAAAGTGAAAGACAGTTCAATGCACTGGTGATGCTGGATAAATCGCATTTCTTGATAATTTTGCTTTCTCTCTGGCACATTCTACACAGTTTCTGTTTGTATCAGTCAGTTTGGTTTTCTTTTCTTTTTTTTTTGTTTTTTGAGACAGGGTTTCTCTGTGTAGCTTTGCGCCTTTTCCTGGAACTCACTTGGTAGCCCAGGCTGGCCTCGAAATCACAGAGATCCGCCTGTCTCTGCCTCCTGAGTGCTGGGATTAAAGGTGTGTGCTACCACCGCCTGACTAGTTTGGTTTTCTTATCTTCAAGAAATAAGGACAAAATATCTTGCCTGTAGCTATGTCCTGTGGGAGCCCGTTCTTGGGTTCCTTGTGGCTTACCTGCATCTTTACATTCTGCTTGTCCTGGTGGCGGCTGGCTGTGACTCCTTCTGCCTTCCTGTTCTTTTATTTCTCCTCTCTGTTAGTCCCGCCTATACTTCCTGCCTAGCCACAGCCAGTCAGGTTTTATTTATTGACCAATCAGAGCAATTTGACATACAGACCATTCCACAGCACAGCCAAGTGCAGACCATCTCAGACACCTGCACTCAGGCCCATGGTCCTAATCATCCTCTATGCGGACCTGCTGGGTAAAGCCACGAGGAACCCAAGAACAGGCTCCCACAGGACATACAGAACATCCCACAGCACTTGCCTATCCCTATTCAGGCCAATAAATGGTTAAGGATCATATCCTATAAAATCTATTTCTTTGTGTGCCAACTTAAAAATATTTTAAATAAGTCTGTCTTTCAGAGATGTGTTAGGTTAATGGCGAATGAGACAGAGCTCTACTTTCTGGGAAGTTTATCGCTTGTAGAATGGGGTATGGGTTGGATCAGCAGGAAGTAGGCCGAAAGAGTGGTCTAAGCCCCTTTCCTATGAGGAAAGGTATATCCTCAGAAACGGAGGTAGTTTTTAAACAGATATATTCGCTGTTTCTTCTCTAGAATTTCTAGTCCACCTGCTCCCTGCCCATCACCCTGCCCCCAGCTGCTAGCTGATTAGCTCCTACATTGCTGTCTCTCAAATCTGTAAGTTTTCTACATTCCAGTTCTTACTGACCTTAGCTCCTTTCCTTGTCCTTTGTTTCTTTCCCGGTATAATCCCCACTGATTTCTTCTGCCTCCAGCATGGCCCTACCTCAGCCTGGCATTGTTGGTAGCATCATCTTTCTGGACAGTAGATCTGACCTGGACACTTCTCTGCTCAAAATGCTTCCCCGGCTCCCCACCACTTCCTTCACAACTCCTCAGTACAGCAGAAAGATCCTCCATGATGGGACCTCACCCTTTCTTCAAGAGTGCTCATCTATTATTTAATTGCCTGAGATCTAAGGAAGGAGCTCCCTAAGCCCTAGATTCAGGCCTGGGGTTGATGGTTTGCAGTCCTCTGAGGTTGTGTCAACACTATTCTTATCCTCATGCCCCCTTGAATAAAGAGAAGCTGGTTCCTGAGCCAGCCATGACAACTCAACACAGGTAGACACCATCAGGATCAACCCCATCCTGCCCCCAGTTCAAGTGTCCTTAAAATATATTAGGTAACAGGAGAGAAAGAAAACTCAGAGGTTAGTCTGACTTTCAGAGTAGGGACATATAGGGCTGAGAGTGTAGCTCAGTGGGTAGAGCATTCATGAAGCTTTTGGTATCCATCCTCAGCATTGCATAAAGTGAGTGGGGTGGCGCACACTTGTAATCCTAGCACTCAGGAGGTAGAAGCAGGAGGAGCAACAGTTCAAGGGCATCCTTGACTATGTGGCAAGTTTGAGGGACAGTCTGGGCTATATGAGACTCTACTTAAAAAAAGAAAGAGAAAAAGCAAAAGCAGCTTTATCAGTCTTGTTTACCCCGCTATATATTGAAATATGGCCAACTCTAGCTATAGTTATGAAATGGCTGCTTGTAGCTATGGGAGGGACAAATCCCCCCTTTTTCATGTAGGAGAGAGAGAGAGAGAGAGAGAGAGAGAGAGAGAGAGAGAGAGAAGAAGAAGAAGAAGAAGAAGAAGAGGAGGAGGAGG